>NC_087354.1:33874471-34571971 GCF_030014295.1 Loxodonta africana | reverse complement strand
GTCGGAAAACTATGACCCATACACCAAATTCAGCTCATCGTCTCTTTCTGTATGAGCCGAGAGCTAAGAATAGTTTTTACATTTTTAGATGCTTGGGAAAAAAATCAAAAGAATAAACCACATTAAAAAAAAAATTGTACGAAATTCAAATTTTTGTGTCAGTAAATAAAGTTTTAGTGGAACACAGCCACACTCATTCATTTACATATCCTCTATGGCTACTTTCAAAGGAGCTCTGCTGGCACAACTGTTAAGCATTCAGCTGCTTATGGCAAGGTTGGCAGTTCAAAGCCACCCAGCGCTCCACGGGAGAAAGACCTGGTGATCTGCTACTGTAAAGATTACAGCCTAGAAAACCTTAGATAATTCTTTGCAATGGGGGCAGTTCAACCCTGTCACATGGGATTGCTATGAGTAGAAAGCTGACTGGATGGCACCTAACAACGACAATTGTTGCTTTCACACTACAACAGCAGAGTGGAGAAGTTGAGCCCAAGACCGTGTGGCTGACACAGGCCAAAACATATTTCCTATATGTTTCACAGAAAAAGTTTGCCAATCCCTGTTTCAAAGCATACATTCTCCTCCCCATGACGATAGCAAGAGTAGCTGTTTTATTTTTCTCCTCTTAAAGTCCCCTCTTTTAAATAAGCTGTACACTTTTTTCTCCCGAAACAGTTCTTACCTCTGGAATGACAATGAATGCGCCTGTCATTATGGTGAGCACAATGTTAATTCCAAATAACCATCTCAAGAATATGAAGTAGGAGGCAACGCCAGAACCAAAATGACCTGAAAGAAGACAAGATAATGAGAATAGTTTCTATAAAATCCTCACAGCACAAGTTCATTTTAAAGCAACAGAGAAATTTTTCTCATATTAGCAGGGCATAGAGTGAGAATGTCTTTATTGTGCCAGTCAGGGTGGTCATAAAAAGTGGTAACTTGCATGGCTATAGACGATCGTTAGTTTTATAGGAATGGTTGCAGGAAAAAAAATTCCTAGTTTACTAAACTTGTTATTGCTGTTGTTGGGTGCTGTCAAGCTGGTTTCAACCCGTCGTGATCTCATGTGATAGAGTAAAACTGCCCTATAGAGTTCTCTTGGCAGTGTTTTTTTTTTTAATTGTACTTTAGGTGAAGGTTTACAGAACAAACTAGTTTCTCATTAAACAGTTAGTACACATTGTTTTATGAAATTGGCTAATGTCATATGTTTTATGACTTGGTTAACAACACCACGACATGTCAACACTCTCCCTTCTCGACCTTGGGTTCTCTATTACCAGCTTTCTTGTCCCCTCCTGCCTTCTAGTCCTTGCCCCTGGGCTGTTGTGCCCCTTTAGTCTTGTTTTGTTTTATGGGCCTGTCTGCTTTGGCTGAAGGGCGAACCTCGGGAGTGATTTCATTACTGAGTTAAAAGGATGTCTGGGGGCCATATTCTCTGGGTTTCTCCAGTCTGTCAGACCAGTAAGTCTGGTCTTTTTTTGTGAGTTAGAATTTTGTTCTACATGTCTCTCCAGCTCTGTCCAGGAACCCCTGTTGTGATCCCTGTCAAGCAGTCAGTGGTGGTAGCTGGGCACCATCTGGTTGTACTGGACTCAGTCTGGTAAAGACCATGGTAGATGTGGTCCATTAGTCCTTTGGACTAATCGTTCCCTTGTATTTTTAGTTTTCTTCATTCTTCCTTGCTCCTGAAGGGGTGAGGCTAGTGTAGTACCTTAGATAGCCACTTACAGGCTTTTAAGACCCCAGATGCTACTCACCAAAGTAGCATGTAGGACATTTTCTTTATAAACTATGTTATACCAATTGAGCTAGATGTTCCCCGAGACCATGGTCCCCACATTGGCTGTAGTCTTTATGGAAGCAGATCGCCAGGTCTTTCTCCCTTGGAGCGGCTGGGTGGGTTGAACCTTTGGGTTAGCAGCCAAGCACTTAACCTTTTTGCCACCAGGGCTCCTCATTTGCTAAATTACTATTCAACAATAATTTCCTTCATGACATATCCATATAAAATGCTTTGATCAACTTTACATTTCATGTATGTTAGGAAGTGCTATCATCTTTTGAGAATTTGGTATATTTCTTTTCTATTCTGCATAGTTTTGAGAATTCCAAGGATTTTCCTAAGGGCCCTTTTGCCTTAATTTCAAGATATAAACAACTTGCTAGATGTTGACATTAGGAAAATATTGGAAAAAAGGGTGTATGGGAGCTCTTTTTGCAACTTTTCTATAAAGTTATTCTAAAATAAAGTGTATTAAAAGACAAATTTCTATGTATTGAAGAGGAAATAAGGTTGTATAGAAGAAGTTAGATGTGAGTGATATTTCAATGACTTCCTGGAGCAGGTGGATCTTTGCAATACTTAAAAACTAATCTATTGAATTTTTCTTCATAATTTAGTTTGACATAATAGAAAAACACAAAAAGTCACAAGTAAAGCAAAAAATACCATCTCTTACACTGAATTAAAATTACTACTAAAATTATTTTCAGTTATATTTTTAGTGCGTCATCTTCAGTGTACAATTTTTTGGTACAAAATTGGGATTGCTCCATAATATGCATCTTCAGTTACCAAAATATGATAAAATTTTCTCATGTCAGAAGAATTCTTCTATAATAGTGTTAGAGCAAATGAATTTATTTAACCTTACCCCCTACTACTTGACATTTAGGAAGGGTTCAACTTTTCACTAGGGTAAAAAGCTCTAGTTTTTTGGTTCCCTAGAAGCAGAGATTGAAAAAAGAATCCTGTTACACATGATTGACCTTACTGAGAAGAAGGGGGATGAGGAAAGCACAGTAGGTCAGGGGAAGGAACTAAGCAAAATGTGTTCTCATGTGGAGCCGAGTTTAGCTTGACCCCATGGGGTGCACTGGAATGTGGATCGCACCGCAGAGTTGGACCTACTTTGAGAAAGAAAGCTACCTTTCTGCCAGTTGGTCATTGGCTCTAGGTTATTAGGGCTCGCAGGGCAGGGGATTGGAGGTAGGCTAAGCATGCCTAATATCTGGGGCAGGTTGGCTAAGGACAATTCTCTAAAGAAGGGGGCAACTAAAGTCATAAGCAGCCAACACCCAGAGCAGCTGAGGAGTAGGTGTGCCAGCCAGGTAAAGGGGATCTGGGTGGGGTGCCGACAGCATCCACTATACAGCCTAGTTCATTGATTTTGTTGTGGCTGCTGTTGTTTTCTCTGGCTGTTGAGGTACGGAAAGGTTTTATCCAAGGGAACAGACATTTTGAAGAGGTTTAGTCCATATCGTCATTTTTCTCTAGAAACACTGTTCCAATTTACATCCCAGCCAGCTACGTCTGAGAATGTTAAATTCATTTTAAAATTTGAAAATATTTTTCTTTGTCATCTTTTAGCTTTATTTTTTATATATATAAAATTTCTTTATTATGTAATGAAATACCACTGTACATTCCTCAATGATTTTACCCTTCAATTTTATAATTAGAGAGGCCTCCACTCTGAGATCGTACCACCTACATTTTCTTTAATTCTTTCATGGTCTTCTATTTAAATATTTAAAGCAATTTGAAAGTGAGAGATCCAAATTTACTCTTTAAAATGGTTGAATCAATTGTCCCAGTTCTGTTTACGGAAAAATCTGGCTTGATCACCATAATTAGCATACGCTAAAGATCTATATATACTGTTATTTGTTTCTGGATTTTTGCTTATTGCCTTGATTTATCAGTCAATTCCTGCACTATTGCCGTATTCTTTCAATTGTTGAAACTTTATAATGTTTTTTAGCATTTTGGTTAAGCAAGTTTATTTGCATTTTACCTTTAAATTTCTTTGGTTAGTTTCTTGAGTGTTTTTCTTCTGTATGAGTTTTATGATCATTGCGTCAAGTCCTAAAAACATTACATTGGGATTTTTATTGCAATTGCATTAAATTTGTAAGTTGAATTGGCGAAAATCAACACCTTCCAAATATTAAATCTTCCCATGTCTCTCCACAAGACTCCTTTAATATGTAGTGGTCCAGTTTTACAGTTTTCTTTACTTCATACACATTGTTAAGTTTATTCCTGGTAGTGTGTGTGTATGTGTGTAAATGTGATTGTGAACGTAATTTATTTATTTTGCCAGGACATATTTTCTAAATGGCTACCATCATATCTATGAAAATACAAATTTTTGTACTTTTCTTTTGCAGCTTCCCACCTTACCACCCTCTAACTCATCTACATAGTTTTTCACTTGATCCTTTGGGGTTTGGGCAGGGTCTCGCTGCATGAATGAACTGAGAGAGGGCAGCAGGGCCCCAGTGGAATATGGAAAGGCATGAGATGGAATTGGGCCTGTCTTGGGAGGCACTGGGGATGGACACCATGTTTTCTATGTCCTTTGAGCCCTCATGGCTCAGTGGTTAAGGGGTTGGCTGCTAACCAAAGGGTCAGCAGTTCTAATCCACCAGCTGCTCCTTGGAAACCCTATGGGGCAGTTCTACCCTGTCCTATAGGGTTGCTATGAGTTGGAATTGACTCTACGGCAATGGGTTTGTGCCACGTGGAGCCTGGCAGAGCACATATGTGTATGTGCGCTGGCTGCACACGTGTGTGCACCAGGACATACCGTAGCCTCGCCTCACTGTTGATCAGCTACTTGTACTGTGTTCTCTGCCTCAATTCTCTAAGTGCAAATACTCACTCTCGATTTTCTTTATCCTCATTTCCCAGGGGATGAAGATGACCACAAAGTTGCAGGCCAGACGAGCAAACTTCCGCCAGAGCTAGGAAGGAGGGGGCGGGGTTAGAGAGCTTTACGTTCATGATGACGGCAATGACGGTGTGGTGCTGGGAGCCCTGTGTCGAGGAGTGCTCCCAGACATACCCTCTGAGACCTTCAGTTGTGGCTTCACAGGACTTTAAGTAGCCCCAGAACCGAAGTAGCCCCCTGTGTTTTCTGCGCTTCTGACCAGGTGAGTGGACACCTGCTTTCGGCCCTGAGCCACAGGGTCTGTATTAAGGTTCATATTCTCTAGGGTCCCAGCTTGCCTTATTCCTAACAGTCCTGTTACAGAACACACCAGCTGTTGTTGAGTTGACTCTGACTCATAGTGACCCTATGTGTTTTAGAGTAGGACTGTGCTCTATAGGGTTTTCAATGGTTGGTTTTTCAGAAATAGATTGCTTGGCCTTTCTTCTGATGTGCCTCTGGGTGGACTTGAACCTCTAACCTTTCAGTTAGCAACTGAGCACTTTAACTGTTTGTAACTACCCAGGAACTCTGCTGCAGATAACAGAGAACTGCCAACCTTTAGGTTAGCAGCCCAGTGCAAAGAATTTGTACCACCCAGAGACCAGAACAAGAGCAGTGGAAATCTCTGAGGAATGATGTCAAAATACACCCACCTGGCCCCACCACGGGGTTGCCATGAGCTGGAATCTACTCATTGGCAACTGTTATTTTTTTTTTTTTAAATCCGTATTGGGTTTACTGTTACTAAAAGTCCCAATACTTTTTCATTGTGATAGGTAAGTTATTACAGGTTGTCTGAAATATTGGAAGCAATTTAAATATCCATCATCAGCAGGTGAATGACTAATTAAGTTAATATATATTTATCTGGTGGGATATTATGCAGTCATTGAAAACGATGAATATAAAAGCTAGACAGCAACATGGACGAACACTTATGTTACAATGCCGAGTAAACAAAGAAGCAAGACGCAGACGTTTGTACACTGCTATGATGTGAAACTTATAATATTTATGTAAAGACTGATATATGACATTTAAAAATGACACTACTTTGGGGAGTAGGGCTCATAGAAGAAGTGATCTTTTTAAATCTTCTAAACAGTTATGAAAATTATCGCAATGTCTTTATGAACAGATAATTTCGCTGTATACTAAAGTTTGTCTTTAAGAAACTGAATGGGTAAAAATAACAAGAAACAAAAACCTCAGCATCATGCATGTGTTAGAGAGTGAGCACTGGAATGTGCCTGTAACTTTCTCATTACAAGGGACACAGTGACTGGAACCTGATTAAGTCAGGAAAGATGCTAGATCATTCTCCCAAAAGAAGAAATCCTTTTTCTGCTAACTTATACTTGCTCCCTGCCCCCCCCCCCCCACTCTCTGCTGTCGATTCAATTCCGACTCATAGCAACCCTGTAGGACAGAGTAGAACTGCCCTGTAGAGTTTCCAAGGAGTGTCTGGTAGATTCGAACTGCGGATCCTTTGGTTAGCAGCCATAGCACTTAACCACTACGCCACCAGGGTTTCCATACAATTGGCAAGTGACAGCATCTGGGACCACAATCCAAGCTTTGGGAAATGCAGACTTTACAGCTCATATCGCCACTCTATAGCTGTTAATGACTCATATTCACAGCCAAGTACAATGGCAAGTGCAAGGACAAGTGCAATTTCTTACTCTGGAGACCACAGGTCGGGGTGGGAGTGCCCCAGGCATGCGCCTTACCTCTGCACCTGCTGCTTGGTAGCCTCGGGTTCTGGTCAATCTCCCTTCAAACTTCAGCACAATCTCCTTTGCTCGTCTGCAAGAAGAAGAAAAAAAAAGAAAGAAAAAGAAAAAGATTGCGAACACAATTTTGTCACACTTCCAATCTTTGCAAAATATTTGTGAAAACACAATGAGAACAGATAGTTAAACAAGGTGGGATGAGATGCTGTGGGGGAAGAGGGGTGGAGTTACACAACTGTTTTATTTTCTGACTTTTGGGAATCAGAAAGCTCCTTTAAGATATTTTCTTTAACATTTAAGCAGACAAATCAATACCAAATGACAAATTCATACCAAAATTAGTTAAAACTGAATTTCTTTAAGCCCATCCCATCCCGTTGGCTAGGAATCATTTGTTTTGGACATCCTGGAAGCAGGTACCGGTGTCCCACCTTTCACCATCTATGTCAGCGCCTTCCTCCTGCAGCCAAGTATTTGAAAGAGAAAGTCAGAAAAGGTGCTTCCGGACGAAGGTGGGGTCTGGCTAATGCGAACAAAGGGGTTGTGTCTACAAAGCCATGAACAACCTGATTCAGCCCAAATAAATGACTAACACACTAACTGACCACTTTGCCGAGTTGACCTGATGTCCCTGCCTATTAAATGACTAATCCTTGAAAATGGCCCGAGTTCACTGAAATGGATGGTTAAGTGCACACCTAAATGAACAGCAGGATTAGAAAATGAATGACAGTCCCATGGACAGATTAGCTTGAAGACTCTAAGAGATGAATGCCACCTCATGTCACACTAGGTAGTGATTCTACACGACTCCAATGCTGGGGTACTATTTATCTAATGGTCAGCCAATCTCTGCTTGATTATGCTCACTGTCGATGAACTTAGTTCTTTGGAATCAGTTTGTTAGTCTGACAGGTTTCCTCATTAGGATGTTCTTGTATGTGTGTCCTGAGAAGCATCCTAGCAATACTCATTGGTTTTAAGTTCTTCCTTGGGAAACCCAAAGAACAAGCAGGCTCCCTTTTCTACAAAGAGTCGTCTCATCAAAACATGACCTAACCAGAGAGCTGGCTCTTGGGCCTTTCTGGCCTCATTGCAATAGCCTTATCCCCATAGCCCAGCCAATGCACTGGCTTCATTCTGGTCAGAACCAAAAATGTAAGCAAGGGGGAGGGTTGATGTCCTATCCCATGCTACGGGCACCACATTGGGGGACATCTTCCATAGAGATGCATGCTACAAGCTCTAAAAGATAGAAGCTGATTAAAGCCAAGTAACAATCTATTTCATTTATATTTATTTATATTTTTTTCTTGCAAACATTTTCTGCATACTAATTTTGGACCATGCACATTGCAATACACGGATGTATAAGACAAGAGATCCTGCCCTGGAAGAGCTCACCGCTTAGTAGGGACGAAAGAGACATAAAGAAACAGCGACCGAGAGAGTGGCAATTAGCTGTGGTAAGTATCATGGTAAAGGTGTGAGTGGGATGCTGAGGTAGTGTGGAGGGGTGGACCAGTCTTAGACTGATAGTGATTCTGCCAGCACTGACCATGTCCTTCCCTAAAGGAGAAACCACACCTGCTGTATCCTAGCGGTTGACTTTTGCTCCAGACTACAGCTCCCTGCTTTTATCTGTGTCCAGCAATGCTCCCTGGATCCCCAAATAGCTAGACTTCAATGCTTTCTGAACCTTCCATTAGGATGAGCCTCAGTGGGTCCAATTAGTCAAGCGATGCTCCAGTAGCTTCTCAAGGTGATGGAAAGGAGATGTGTGTGACAAGGGCATGAAAAATGGAGGCTCAGAGTGAGAGCTGCACTCTGAGAGCTTGACCATTGGCCTGACTCATGGCCTTGCAGGCCATCTTGGTGCTCTGGCTGAGTGACATAGCCGAACAATATGGCACAAGGCCCTGTTTGTTCTTTTGTTCAGAAGTGCCCTGACGGAAAAGTCATCATTTGCTATGCTCCTTCCTCAAGGTTAAGAAGGCTTAGCTTGCTACTGTTTGGAAAACAATCATCATTGTTTCTATATGATCTTAAGAAATTCTGATAGAAAATTCGTTTGTTTGTTTTTCCTTTTCTTTCTTTACTTTTTTTTTTCATTTTAATTGCTCTAATGATTACTTTGATAGAGTTCCTATGTTTCAATAAACTAGAACACTGGGCATGGAGTCAGAAATCCAAGGTTTAAGGCTCAATTCTAGCACTCAAAAGCTGTGTGTCCTTGAATAAGTCACTTAACATCTCTGAGTATCAGCCTTCTCATCTGAAACATGGAGGTAGTGCCTTCCTTACTCAAAGAAGTAGAAATGATGAGCACTGATAACAGGAACAGAAGGCAGATGAAGAATTAATTGGAAACTTTTGAGAGTGAAAATATGGATGAGCTTAGCTATCTGCCTGTCTCCCGAGGGCCATGCTGTCTGCCTGGTCAGAGTGGAAAACAGATATGGGATTGGAAATCTAACGAAGGCATGATTTGATGGGAAAGAAGTGCAGGGCTAATAGATGGTAGACCTGGAGAGAAAGGGATATCTGCTTAGTATCTAGAAAAGGGCACCAGAGAGCAACATGCAAGAGTGGGTCTCACCCTGTCCACAGACAAACCTGAGTACATGAAAGAACCTGGTGCTTGTTAAAAACACACAGTTCTGGAGCCCTCTGCCATAGTTTATGATTCAGTAACTCTGAGGGCAATCAGGGGTTTTCAGTAACAATTAATTTGCTAATTCTAATGTAACTCAGTTCTGACAGCTTAACAAGATACATTTTTGGAAACACTGTTACAAGAGTGGGGTGCTATTTCTCACCATCACTTCTACTTTAAAGAGAAGGGAACAGGTATTTAGAGAAATTAAGAAAATTATCCAGTGGCTAGTGAGCGGTATCGGTAGTATTTGAATTCAGGCCGTCTGCCTTCAAATCTTTAGCACTTAACTGTTATCTAGACAGCCTCTTCAATATGATTCTCAGTATTATAATAATCAGTCTTCTCACAGAGATTCCCCACCCCGCCCCCCCGCCCCGCTCCGCCCCAGGGAGGTAATAGCCGAGCAGCTAAAATGAGTGTCTCTATTCATTCTGGTTAACACACCAGTCCGTTGCGAGTTTGGTTATCTTGTTCATTCCTGGGATGATGTTAAAATCTAGTATTTATAACTGGGAAAGCCTGGTAGCATAGTGGTTAAGAGCTACGGCTGCTAACCAAAAGGTCAGCTGTTCGAATCCACCAGGCTCTCCTTGGAAACTGTATTGGGCAGTTCTACTGTGTCCTACAGGGTTGCTATGAGTCGGACTCGACTCGACAGCAATGGGTTTGGTTTTTTGTTTTTTATTTATAACTGAGATAGATGACCAAACAATCTGCAACAAAACATATACCTAACACAGACAAAGATGCACACACTTGCACACACACACACAGAGTGACTGGCGACTTTTGAGATCCAGTATGGGCAACCAGCTGGGCCCCTCAGACATCTCTGTGACTTCTCTAAGTTAGGTCAACAGTGATGGACTCACCCCTCTCACAGGAGTGGCTTAGTGGAAAGCTTACATGCAATAATCAATAATTGCTCTCAAGGCCCTTACCGCAAGGCTCTCAGCTTCTGTCCCATGGGCCAGGGTCTGCATCGGATGTTTGCCATGAGGTCTTTCTGGAACTGTATATTCTGGAAGATTTGTTCCGGATCATTGCTGTCCCCTGGTTCGTCGGCATTAAAGCTGTCATCCAAGTTGCTGTATGGATCAGGGCATTGAGGGGGAAATCTGGTTAGTAGAGTACTCCGCTTCCAGCAAAGATATTCCTGCCCCAGGTAAGTCCAGCAACTCACTGCCTCAGGATACTAAGTGTGTGTATGAAGTGTGTGTGTGTGCATTTGTGTGTGTATGTGTGTGCAGGGGGGAAGTTCAGAGATCTAGAGAGGTAGAGAGAGAACTTGGCAGTATTGGCAGCCCACTGAAACGCATCTATTGGACTCTATTGCTTCAGTCCTTGGGGGGTGCAAATGGTTAAGACACTCAGCTGCAAACCAAAATTTTGGAGGTTCGAGTCTACTCAGAGGTGCCTCAGAATAAAGGCCTGACCATCATCTACTTTTAAAAAATCAGCCATTGAAAACGCCATGGAGCACAGCTCTACTCTGACAGAGATGGAGCCACCATGAGCCAAAATAGACTTGACAGCAACTGGCTGTTGCTTCAGTGGGTTAGTGGAAGAGAATGGTTTCTCAGGATGGAAGACAATAGTGTCTGATAGCAGCAGATGTCACAAAAGGAGATGAAAAGGTGTTTATATATGACTCCCGAATAGCTGCATCTTGAATGGCAAAACAATTGCTTTTTCAGGCTCCTTGAAATGATCAGCTAATTTTAGAGGCAGAACTCCTCCTTGTCCCCCAGTGATGAAGATAAAATAAATAAAAACCATACTTCTTTCACCCAGAGACCCCTCCCACTTGGCTTCATTTGAAACTTGAGACACCCGGGGCAGAATCAGGCAGCAGTTTTTACCGACACCACCTATGAAGAAAAAATTAGCCAAGCAAATTTTACGTAGACAAAATATTTCAGGGAAATATTTGCTGTCTAAGAGAACTATTGGCCAACAGGAAGCAATGTTTATTCCCAATTACAATTAATCTGCTAGTCTGAATGCAACTCTTCAGGAGGAGGTGAGAGTACTCTGCTATGGTCAGCGATATACCTTAAAAGTAAGAGAAATTATTTCCCTTGATATTCTCTAATTCAGATTGTTCTGACTTCATCGAAGGAGAATTTTCTCCAAATTAAAAAGGTTTTAATAT
This sequence comes from Loxodonta africana, assembly GCF_030014295.1. NCBI lineage: Eukaryota > Metazoa > Chordata > Mammalia > Proboscidea > Elephantidae > Loxodonta > Loxodonta africana. Next base: position 34,560,694 of record NC_087354.1, on the reverse strand, counting down.
ACCTATACAAATATTTAGCAGTCTTATAGCACTTACACACTTCTAATTAGTCTGAAGCCTTTTCCAACAGACACTCTTATTTATTCTGACACATGTATTATCTGCTGTCTCTAGACACTGCTGATTGAGTGGCTGGAGAGAAAACAAGGAAAGGACGCACGCTATTTGGCCAGCAAGGAAGCAAGGTTGGAGTGCCGGCTTTTGGTTCTGATCCCTGCCCCACCTTATCAAGAAGCAGCAGGTAGAACCATATCCCTCTCTGCCCTTTGCTGAGTTTGCCACCCCGGATGAACAAGAACCTGGAGAAATGAATTTCTGAGTTCAATTTGGAGGAGAACTGAGAAGGATGAAGGCTTTTCTCTGGCCTGTGGTCAGGTCCCAGCAAGGCTCAGGTGACCCACCCACCTACACTGCCCAGCTGATGGATGGAACCAGCTCACCTGAGCAACAGGGACTCCTGGTAGAGGTAGCGCTGGCTGGCATTTCTCCGGATGCTTCTATAGCGCTGGGATGCCTTTGAGGATTTCATGAGAGCCAACCTGCTGCCTGTGGTCACTAGCAGCAGGCCAGGGGCTGAAAGTCAGCAGGTGGAGTTCTTTTCCAGCAGAGGTGTCTGGACCGGAGCTGCAGAGCTGCTCTGTTGTCCAGTTCTCAGGAGCAGGACTGTGCCCCTGCTCCTGCAGCTGGTGCTCTGAGCAGGGATGAAGCCGGGAGGCCAGTCATGCATATGTAACGGTAAGGTGGCTGCGGCAGTGGAGATTGGCTGGAGTCCGGACAGCCAAAGGGTGGGATCTAGGGATTACTTGGTGCTACCCAAATAATCACATCAATAATCCCTTGCATCCAGACAGGGCTCGATGATAGGGTCGCTGAGTCAGAATTGACTCGACAGCAACGGGCTTTGTTTTGTTTTATTTACATCTATTAAGATCCCTGGGTGGTGAAAAAGGTTAATGTGCTCAGGCTGCTCACTGAAAGGTTGGAGGTTTGAGTACACCCAGAGATGCCTTGGAAGAAACGACTGGTAATCTACTTCTGAAAAACCAGCTGTTGAAAACCCTATGGGTACAATTCTACTCTGATACACGTGAGATCATCATGAGTCAGAACTGACTCCACGACAACTGGTTCTCTGGAGATTTTTTTAACATCTATTACCATGGCTGGTGGACTCACAGAATTAGGGAGCAGGTAAGGCAGAGCTAATTTTTCTCCCCATTTTTACCTCTGAAGAAAGAGGCTTGCAGAGGACAAGAACCTTGCCCATGTTCACAAGCAGAGACTAGGGTGAGGCACAGTCACAACATTTTGTTTATTAACAAGTATCCCCCAGCTTACGAGTCTGTTGTAAGTTCATTCTGATGTAAGTCAAATACCTCATTTTTTTTTAAGGTTTCATTATTATTGCCTTTTATTATCAGTATCTTTATAAATCTGATATTTATTTGTCTTTGGGGGCTGGAAACATTACATATAGACTTCTAGATATGATGACATCAGCAAATTACATGCTGCAACATTGTATGTAGTATGTATTATTAGCAATAAAATGTACAAAAAAGAAAAACCAAAAAAAGGGTGGTCGTGAGCGCAGTTTATCGTAACTTGAATATGTCGTAAGTTGGGGACTACCTGCTTCTATATTTATAATGTTTTCTCAACTTTTGTTCTGTTTTGAAAAAAGAAATGTTGGCAGAATACTCCTAACCAGATCCATCAATTGCTAACATTTGTTTTATCTTCATCTAACGATATACTTTTTCTCTGCGCTATTTGAAAGTAGGTTGCAGAACTTATGACATGTTACCCCTCAATACTTCAAGAGGATATTAATAATAATTATAATTAACATTTTAAAGTGTTTTATATTAACTGTGATCACACTAATCATTCTAGAGGCCCTATGAGACTGAGGCTCAGAGAAATGAAGAGGCTTCTTAGAGTTTCACAGTAAGAAAATGAGAATTTGAGATAAGACTCCCATCCAGGTATTCTGAAAATGAATTGCATGATGTAAAATGGGATGTCTAGCCCATCTTAAGGAGCCCTGGTGGCTCAATGGTTAAGAGCTCAGCTGCTAAGCAAAAGGTCAGCATTTGGAACCTACTAGTGGCTCCGTGGGAGAAAGACCTGGCAATCTGCTCCCATAAAGATTACAGCAGCCTGGGAAACCCTATAGGGTAGTTCTGTGTCTTATATAGGGTTGCTGTGAGTCTCAATCAACTCAATAGCACCGAACAACAACAACAACAGCCCATCTTAGTCCTTGGGCAAAGGCCAACAGCTTCCCCCTCCAAGCCTCCCTCCCTGTCCCCAGGCAGATGGATACTCCATTTCCATTGCTAACTATTCACAATTACCGTTCACTATGATTTTCTGCCAAAGATCTCATCCCCCAGTTCAGGCCACACTTAGAGTTAAGTGGTTTGTTAAGGAAGTAACAGGGTAATACAATTCGGGATCAGGATCAATAGGCCACAACTCAGGGTCAGAATCAGGAAGCACGTAGGCACAGTCTGGAAGCCTCCTCCAAAGCAGAAAGCACACCCCTCTCTTTTTCAACACAGGACAGCCCCCCCAGCTCCCCTTGGCCATGCAAGCAAGTAGGCCTTTCTCTCTGGCGCCATGCACACCCCTTCCCAGCTGCACAGGCCTCCCCTCGGCTCCCCCAGGACTGGCCTCTCTGCCTTCCGTTTCCCTGCCGTCAGCCTCTCCACTGCTAACTGACCCAGCTCATAGCCAATGTAGCAGTTTTGTTAAGCCCCTTTAGCCGCATTCCTAGCGGCAGGTTTCTGCTGTCACCACTGACTGCTGCAGGCTCCCCCGCTCCACAGGCAGCTCACTGTTTTCTGTGTTATAGCCCTATGACCTGTGTTATAGCCCTTTTAGGACGTTCCTTGTCTTTTCTCTTTCTCTGCTTCTTCTCTCTTCTCTCTCTCTCTCTGCCTCTTCTCCTTTCTGCTTCTTTCCTTCTTTCTTCTCTCCATCCGCCAACATCTGTGGGTTGGCTGCATATATAAGCAAACTCCTGGTCAATTTGAAGGCATGGCCCTCCCACCAGGGCCATGAACTGACCAATCCCCTCTCTGTAGACCACAGTCACTTCATTTGCATAGTAGGGTATAGTCACTTCATTTGCATAAGTATTGACCGATCCCTGAAAGATGCGTATCAATCACAGGGCAGACTGCAGCCCAGGGCCAGACAAAATGTATTGAATCATGGAGTTGTTTACAGCTTGCCTAGGAAATGTCAGTCAACCTGGAAAAAAGTAACAAACCTTCTGGAATAGAAAAGTAGGGTAAAGGCAACTCCTCAGGGCTCAGGAGAAAAATCTCTCAAGCTGTTTTTCCAAAGAACCAAGGCAAAAGGCCACATAAAGAAACTCATTTCACCATGCATGCTCTGCCTGGTACACACTAGGAGCTCAACAAATGGGTGAATAAATGAATGAGCTGGGCACTAGACAATGAGGCAGAAAGGAAATCCATCAGCCATTCATAGTATGGATATCAGGAGAGGGACTTCATTCATTCATTCATTCCTCTATTAATTCATCAGCAAATAATTAGATAGAACTTACTGGCTATCACACACTGACAAGCCAGAGTCCTGGCCTAGGGGTCCAGGTTTCGGGGTGATCAGGCAGGCATTTAGAACTCGGGCTCAGGGTATAGGAACAAAGCAGAAATCTGTGTGCCAGAGCTGACCCTTGGAATGGTTTTTCAGGGTAAAAGATATTATCACGAGATGCCATAAAAGGAGGTAAGAGGAAGCTTACCTACAATTCCTGAATAGCAGCAACTTTGTTGTCAAAATAATTTCTTTTTCAGGCTTACTGAAATAATCAGCTAATTTTAGGGGAAGGACTCCTTCTTGTCCCCCAGTACTGAAGACAAAATAAATAAAAAACAAACTTCTTTCACCTAGAAACCTCTCTGAGTACTCCCACTTTGCTTCATTTGAAATCCAAGGCAGAACCAGAAGGCAGTATCTCTTGACACCACCTATGACAGACGAGGAAACACTGGTGGTGAAGTGGTTAAGAGCTACAGCTGCTAACCAAAAGATCAGCAGTTCAAATCCACCAGGCACTCCTTGGAAACCCTGTGGGGCAGTTCTACTGTGTCCGATAGGGTAACCATGAGTCAGTATCGACTCGATGTCAGTGGGTTTTTTTTTTTCTTTTTAATGGGAGATGGATCTGGGGCCCCTGAGATCAGGTCACTTGTCTGCCAAGTTACCTGTGGCCTTTTAGCCTGATGCCCTATCTAGTAACACTCAATTAAATTTGTGTTTATCAATGGGAATGCTCTTTTTAAAAAAATTCAATATGTTGTCAAATGTACATTGCTCACCTTCATATTTATATTGATTTAATGCAGCCCTATTTGTTATTGTTGGTAAAATGAGATTTTAATGTGGTCACGTTTGTCCATGGCTTCCTTATGGTGTCCTTGCTTTGATGTTGTAAACTCTCCCTCTGAGTCCACGGCATTCATTTTGGTGATGAATGAGAGGTGAAGCCATGATGACTGCTGCGTACTCCCCAGCCTGCTTCTCCATTTCTTCCCTGGCCTTCTGCTCCTCTGTGCTCTGAGGGGCCAGGCAGAAAGAGGAAGTGCTCGGGACCTTGCTTTCTGAATGCAAGGGCCTTAATTACTTGGCATCCATTTGACTTTCTCCGACAGTTTGATAAAAGGATTTAGATGAGCTGGATTGTTGTAATTTAAGCCAAAATCTGCCTATAGATACATTGACTAAAAATTCCTCAAATGCCTACATAATTACAACACTAAAAAAGAAAAAAAAAGAAAGGAGGGTGGGAGGTAAAAAGGAAGGAAGGAAGAAAAAAACAGAAAGAAGGAAGGGAGGGAGGGAGGAAGGGAGGGAGGGAGGGAGGGAGGAAGGAAGGAAGGAAGGAAGGGAGGAAGGGAGGGAGGGAGGGAGGGAGGGAGGAAGGAAGGAAGGAAGGAAGAAGGAAGGAAACATCAGAAAGGATCCAAACAATATCAAAATGGGCTAAATTTGTTATTGAGACCAACTGCTTTCGCGGAAAGGGGAGGAAGTAGCAAGAGAAGCCCTGTTTGTAGAGCATGTGAATGCTTTTCAGTTCAAAGAGAGAGTGAATAAAATTTTGTTATAAATCCCAGGCGGTTTTAACAAAAATCTTCAGATGGCTTAGCTTACAGGAAAAAACCATTCATTTCCTATGTCATCAGTTAAGAATTTTTATTCTTCTGCTAAGTGGATTCTATTCTGAGACATTACCAAGAATATCTCCCCAAGCACATCTGAAAGTGTGTCCTGTCAGCAATGCTGAGTTCCTCTTTTCTTAGTTATCAAGTTTTCAACTCTGAATTTTACAGAGGAACTTCCCATTCCTGAGACATATTTACATGCCCATTAGATTGTTTTAGGGCCTCCAAATGCCTTTGTTTCAAGTTCAGAAAAAATGTTTTGGGTCTGGAAACTGTTATTCAGGGAAGATGTTCAAGGATAGGTTGTTTTCAATCCTCTGGATAGCAACTGATTTTGTTGAGACATGAGAACAAATCTTTTTTTTTTTTTTTTTTTAAGAAGTCCTCATGAAATCATCATCAGCAAATAAATTTAAGATTGACCAGATGCTCTGAGATTGCCTTTTGGGGTCATATGATACTCTGTTACTCATTTAGAGAATAGTGAGGCCTTCATAAACAGGGCTGGTGGGGTGGAGTTGTCGTCTGCTACAATTACCCCCAACAATAAGTGAAGACAGACTGTGACCACTGCACCAGAATCCTTTAGAAGGAGACACTGATAATCAGATAAATTCCAACAGGGATATAAATTATAGATCTGCCCTGCCCTGCACTGCCCCGCTGTTGAGCTTTGCCAAAGACTAAATTCTTTTTCATATGACTGTATCTTAAAAAAAAAAAAAAAAAAAGAGCTCTGATGGCACAGTGGTTAAAACCTCGGCTGCTAACTGACGGGTCGGCAGTTCAAACCCACTAGCTGCTCCACTAGAGAAAGATGTGGCAGTCAGTTTGTCTAAAAATCACAGCCTTAGAGGTCTGTGAGGCAGTTCTCCTCTGCCCTACAGGGTCCCTATGAGTTGGAATCAACAAGACAGCCAGGGGTTTATATATAAAAAGGAATCCCTGGGTGGTACAAAGGGTTAAGCACTCATCTACTAACCTAAAGGTTGGTATTTTGCACCCACCCAGAGGCATCTCAGAAGGAAAGCCTGGCGACCTATTTCCGAAAGATCACAGCCATCAAAAACCCTATGGAGCAGTTCTAGCCTGCACACATGGGGTCTCCACGAGTCAGAACCAACTTGACAGAAACTGATTTGGTTTTTTATATTTAAATACAAAAACCGTCCTAGGAAAAGAAAACTTTGAACTTTCTCAACAACTGGGGAAAAGGAAAGCAGTTGAATTTCTCTTTTGACAACCATTTAGTAGTTGGCTCAGGTTTTACTGTAATGATTTTTAGATTAAATTTGTATTTTTGCTCATCTTTGAGGGATGTTAAAAAGCACAGCCACTTTTTTTCTCTGAGAAGGAGTGGCCATCTCTCACCGTTTCCTCCAAGTCCTTGAAGAAAGGCTACGTCTCAGTCAGTAGCTAGAAGCCCGAACAGCATCCGGGGACCAGCTGAGGGAGCAGAGCAGAGCAGAGTTCAGGACAAACGTCTCTATAATATGGTGATCTACAACCAAATCATGAAAGTTTATCTTTGTTTTCTGTTTTTTTGCTTTGGTCTAAGTGTGATTTTTTAAATCTCTTTTAGAAAAATTGTCTTAATTTTTTCCTTCAATTTTTATTGGCATCCCTTTTCATCTTGTCTTTGTGATATATTTTCATTTTATGAAGACTTTTCGATTTTTTTCCTTAAAGTGCAAAGCAGTTTCTTCCTTAACATTTCCTTTAATTTCCTGAAACCAGACTTCTAAAAAAAAAAAACCCATATTTTCTTTTTAGTATTCTATCTTCTTCTTTTGGCTTAGAGCACATTTTCATAGGTCCAGATCCCATGTTGGTTGATTTTTGGATGAGGAGAGTTCTGTTTTGGCCTGATATATGCCCAGAAAAAAATGTTCAGGTGTGAATTCTACTGTCACCTTAAATCTCATTGTATGCAAGAATGGTGTGAAGATCTTGGATTTTTCATTCCTTGTAATTACATATTATTTGTTTAGAGGTTCAACAGCCTGAGGGAGGGGAAGCTGGAACAACAGCAGAAGAAAGAAAAATTTCTTACTGCTTTTTTCTTTCTTTTGCTAACATTTCTCATCATCTTTTATTTCCTACCTGACTTTCATTCCAGAAGCTTTCATATTGTGGGTGTGGCTGTCTGGCTTCCTTTCTGTTGATACCACCTGAAGTCTTTGAAGTTTGAGGGGGTTGGTGGAGTCCAGTTACAACTTGAAGGGGTGGGTTGAGTGTTTCTCTGTTGAGTATACCTCCCTGATTGGGTTGGACCTTGTAGGATCAGCAAGAAGCTCAACCAACAGCAAGCTTTTAGTATTTTGTAGCGACACTTTGGAACATGGGTGGTGCAGTTGTTAAGAGCTCAGCTGCTAATCAAAAGGTTGGCAGTTCAAATCTACCAGCCACTCCTTGGAGAAACCCTATGGGGCAGTTCTACTCTGTCCTGTGTTTGCTGCAAGTCAGAATCGACTCAACGGCAATGGGTTTGGTTTAGTGACACTTTGCCTTCAATTTCCTGAAGCAGATATATTTCAATGTTATGGATCTCTATGGGGAAAAGGGGTTACACAAATACAGGGTCTTCAAGTCTTTTGAGGTGGATTCATACTGTGTCAATGTAGCTAAGGTGGAAATGTGGTTCCCAGTACTCCTTTCCCTGGGTAGTGCTGGGTTGATGTTGGCCACAAAAGAGACTTAATTTGGGAGATGGAAGAGAAGGAGCTGCCATTTTGTAAGTTCTAAAGGCTGGTGAAAGGCACCAGGCACTGTGGCATCTCACATATGTTATCTCTGATGTGCTAGCCTGCCCTGTTGGCCTGAGGCCATACCCAGAGGCCTTCGCCTCCCTCTGGATCTCTTCCTTCAACTTCTGTGAGCCCTTGGCCAGGTATGTGTGCAGCACTGAGGTGAAAGGCATCAACTTCCCTTGTGGGTCACCTGCATCTCTGGGGTTGGTGGTGGTGAGAAAGAGAGGTGCATTCTAGCTTGTCCTATGGGTTTCAGTCATTCTAGGGAATCTATTCTGTCTTTGCTTTCCTCCATTTCACATCAGTTCTCCCTTCCAACTCCCAGGTCAGCTGACCTTGAGCAATTTCAGACTAAATATACTTTTTAAGATACTGTATTAGCTTCCTAGGGCTGCCATAACAAAATACCACAAATTGGGTGGCTTAAAACAACAGAAATTTGTTGTCTCAGAGTTTTGGGGGCAAGAAGTTCCAAATCAAGGTGTTGGCAGGGCCATGCTCTCTCTGAAGGCTCTAGGGAAAGAACCTGTCTTGCTTCTTCCCAGCTTCTTTCAGTTGTTTCCTGACAACTGTTGATGTCCTTGGTTTGATGCATCTCTCCAGTTACTGCCTCCATCTTCGCTTGGCCTTCTTCCTTCTGTGTCTCTTCTCTTCTTTTTATAAAGATACCACTCACATTGAATTAGGATCAACTCTGCTCCAATATTACTTCATGATAACTTAACTGATAGCATCTGCAAAGATCCTATTTCCAAATAAAGTCACTTTCACAGGTACCAGGATTTGGGACTTCAACATAACTTTTTGGAGGACACAATTCAATTCGTAAAAGATACTTTGCCATACCTTTGCAGAGTCTTCCCACCCAGCTTCCACAATTGTTTAGATTCTAATCCTTATTATAAGTCCTATATATTGTTCTGCCTCTTTGATTTAACCTTGATTGATACAGCTCCCAGGGCTACTGTTGCCTCTGGCTTTTACCTCTCAGATTAGGAGATGGTTGTACTGCTCTGCCAGGATGGTTGTACTTTTTCAGGAAGGGCATATGGGATAGTGGGTATTGTGATTAGATTCTTGACGACCTACTTCAGTTTATTAATTTTGTCTATCTATTTTTTATATTGTATCTTGGAAACCCTGGTGGTGTAGTGGTTAAGAACTACGGCTGCTAACCAAAAGGTTGGCAGTTCAAATCCACCAGGGGTTCCTTGGAAACCCTATGGGGCAGTTCTACCCTTAATCAACGCAATGGCAATGGGTTTGGTTTTTTGGTTTTATACTGTATCTTAAGGAGCCCTGGTGGTGCAATGCTCAAGTGCTTGGCTGCTAACCCAAAGGTCAGTGGTTCGAACCCGCCAGTGGCTTCCTAGGAGAAAAGACCTGGCAATCAGCTCCTATAAAGTTTTCATCTTGAAAACCCTATGGGGCAGTTCTACTCTGTCCTCTAGAGTCAGAATCTACTTGACGGTGCACAACAACAATAACACCACATGGTATCTTGAAGAAGGTCATTGAAATGTGTGTTATATGACTGTTATCCTTCCCCAGTTTCTAATGTTGCTTAAGGTTTTTCCTTATTTTTATAATCCTTGACCTTATCACTTGACCTATGGCTCTTTTGGGACTTGGGTTACCCTTGCCATATTTCTTGGGGGTCTGCTAACCCAGGTTTTCATCTTGCTATGTCAATTTCCCTTTACATTTCCTGAAAACTTCCAGTTTCTTTTATAACTCTCTCTTTTCTTATTATCTCAATTTTCATCTCTTGTTCCAAAAAGAAAGTTTAATTTTATTTCATTGAAAGAAGCAAATATTTCCTAAAATTTGCATTTTATTTTCTGTAATAAATCTTTCTCTAAAATATGCTTTTCTCTCCGCTTTTCATGCTACATTCATTTCCTCTTTTATCTTGCAGAACTTTTTTATTAGGCTCTATGTTAATTTTTTCTACTCACTCTTTCTTGAATGAGGGGTGGTTTAATCCAGTATGGTATTTGCTCCCTATAATTTGATTGGGTATTCTTTGGTTTTCTTTACTGTTCCCAGGGATACTGGTAAACTCTATCTCTCAGATCTTTCCTGGTGGAGACTGCCTTATGATTACTTTGCAGTTGAGGGAGTGAAGAAGGAGGTGAGGCTGGGAGCACATAAGAAGAAGAATTTGGCCTTTGTTTATTCTCAACTTCTTCCACCAGAGGCCAGTTCTCTTGCTCAGTTCTTTTCTTCAGTATGACCTTTTCTTCATGTCCTTTATGTGGCTCAGTCACCCTCCTTTCTTGCTGTATCAGGAACTCTCCTAAAACAGGAACGTCACAGAGAATGGGAATCAGTGAAAAATACCCATGTCTGGAGAGCTCCTAGGTAGAATGGCCACTCTGGCTTTTATCACCCTCACCCCTGCAATCTAATTCTGAATGTTTTGAAGCTACAGTGAGGAAAGAGGCTGGACAAGAAATGGTTCTCATTTCCTCCACGGCCTTTCTTTATATTTATCCCTTATTTCTCTGTAATAGTGCTGTCTATGGGACTCTGCCAGGATTTCCTCTCGCAGCTTTCTGTTAAATGCACCTCTGATCATCTGTGGATGGGATTCTGAAATGGTCATCATGTCTTCTTTTTTTTTTTTGCATGTGTAATACTTTTATTTTGAAGGGAAAATGTACAGTGTATGAGCAAAAACATTAAGGGATTTAACATGGTGTTTTGTTATTTTATATTTTACACTCAGTAGGTACAAATCTTCACCTATATAAGACATTTTGTAAAAATTCTGGAAAAACTGATTGATAGTCATTCAGCAGAAGCTATACCTTGGATGGAAACCCTGGTGGCCTAGCGATTAAGAGCTATGGCTGCTAACCAAAAGGTCGGCGGTTTGAATCCACCAGGAGCTCCTTGGAAACTGTATGCGGCAGTTCTACTCTGCCCTAGAGGTTGCTGAGTCGGAATCGACTTGACAGCAATGGGTTTTTATACCTCTGATGTTTTTTCATAGTTTATGTATGGTTTAAGCTTCTGAGACCATTTTGGATAGTGGGATACAGTATAACATTTTTATTTTATCTCACATGATGGTACAGTGGTTAAGAGTTCAGCTACTAACCAAAAGGTGGGCAGTTTGAATCCACCAGTCACTCCTTGGAAACCCTATGGGGCAGTTCTACTCTGTCCTGTAGGGTTGCTATGAATAGGAATTGACTTGACAGCAATGGGTTTGGTTTTGTTTTTGTAGGATTCTAAATTTGAATAGCAGGGTGGTGGGCCTAATTTTAGGTTCAGCTCACCAAGAGAGATATCTTGGATGTCCAGTTTCTATAGTTGATCCCTCAATTGCTCATCCCATCTCCCTACGCTCTCACCAGCATTTGTCCTTTTCTGTTTTTTTGATCATTGCCAGGGAGAGATGCTATCTCGTTGTTGTTTTGATTTGCATCTCTCTTTAGAGGGTTGCAGCACTGGGAGTTTACTGGGTAGAGGGTTACTATGAGTCGGAATCGACTCCACGGCACTGAGTTTGGTTTTTTTTTTTATAGGGTCACTATGACCCGACAGCAGTGGGTTTGGTTTTTGGTAACGGTTAATGACTGCGAGCGTCTTGTCATAAATTTGTTGCCGTTCTCAATGTCGTCTTTGAGAAAGTTGTCAATTCATGTCCTTTGCCTATTTTTTAATTGTATTGTTTGTCTTTTTGTTGTTGAGGTGTTGAAGTTTTCTATACATTTTAGAGATTAGCCCCTGGTCTTATATGTAGTTGCACCAATTTTTTTTCCCAGTCTGTAGGTTCTTTTACTCTTTTGGAGAAGTCTTTTGATGTCATGACTGCTTAAGTTTTAGAAGAACCCAGTTGTCTAGTTTATCTTTTACTGTTTGTGCATCTTTAGTTATGTTTGATAGTCTACTTATGCCATAAATTAGAGCCCCTACATTTAGTTTTGGGTTTTTTTTGTGCTGCTCTATTTGTTGGAGGTATAGGGTTAAGGTGTTGATTTTGGCTCTTTCTTCCTTTTTGATGCATGCATTTATTGCTATAAATTGACCTCTGAGCACTGCTTTTGCAGCATTCCAAAGGTTTCATTATGTTGTGTTTTCATTCTCATTTGATTCTAGGAATTTTTAAATTTAATATTTTATTTCTTCTATTACCCAGTGTTTTTTAAGCAGGGTGTAATTCAGTTCCCATGTATTTGATTTTTTTCCTTGTTCTTCTTGTTACTGATTTATAATTTTATATTGTTGTGATACAAGAAGATGCTTTGAATTATTTCAATTTTTTTTTTTTTTTTAATTTATTGAGGCTTGCTTTGTGGTCTAACATATGGTCTATTTTGGAGAATGATCCATGAATACAGGAAAAGAATGTGTACTGTACTTTTGTTGAGTGGAGTGTTCTTTATATGTCTAAGATATGCCTGGTTGTGTTGTTTAGATCTTATGTGTCTTTGTTGAGTTTCTTTCTAGTTGTTTTGTCCTTCATCAACAGTGGTGCGTTAAAGTGTCTTACTATTGTTGTGGAGTTGTCTCTCTCTTTTCAACTCTATTACAGTTTGTTTTATATATTTTGGAGCTCTTTCATTGGATGCAGAGATATTTATTATAATTATGCCCTCATGTTGGATTGACCCTTTAATTGTTATATAACGCCCTTCCTATTTTCTTGTTAGTGTTTGCCCTAAAGTCTATTTTATCATAGATTAATATTGCCACTCTTACTCTTTTTTGGTTACTGTTTACTAGATATATTTTTTTCCATCCTTTTATTTTTAGTTCACTTTTATCTTTGTATCAAGGTATGTCTCTTCTAGGCAACATATTGATGGGTCATGTTTTCTTATCCATTCTGCCACTTGCTCTCTCTTGATTGGTGCATTTAATCCATTTATATTCAGGAATTATGGATTGGTATGAATTTACTGCTGTCGATTTGTTGTGCTGATGATTTCTTTGTTCCGTATATCTTTCTGTGCTGAGTTCTTTTTATGGATTTTCTTTTCATTTCCTTTGTTGCTATTGATTTTGTGTTTACTCAGTCTTTATGGTTTCCTTCTTTTTTATTTTGTTGAGAGGGTTTATTAATTTTCTTTGTGATTACCGAAAAATTTACTTTTATCTTCCTAAATGTAAAGCAATATGTTCTATCTTGATATCACCTTGACTTCTCCTCCATATGGAAGTTCTGTAACTCTATCATTTATTCCTTTTTGTTTTGAAGTTGTAGTTTACACTTTGATGTCTCTGGTTCCCTATTATCAGTCCTGTGGGTTTATTTTATTTTTGAAAAATCTTTACCTGGGTTGGTTTCTGGGTCATATTGTCATGCATTTTAATCTCAGGTTGTTGTCTGACTTGTTGATTCTCGGTTCAAAGAACTCCCTTTAGCATTTCTTGTAGTTGGTCTGATTTTTATGAATTTCCTTAATTTTTGTTTTTCTGGAAATCTTGTAGTTTCATAATCATATTTGAGGGAAATTTTGCTGTAAAATAATTCTTGGTTGGCAATTTTTTTCTTTCAGGTTTTTATATTGTCTTCCCATTGCTTTCTTGCCTGGTGGTTTCTGCTGGAAAATCAGAGCTTAGTCTTCCTGGTTTTCCTTTGGAGGTAGCATTTCACTTTTCCTGAGCTGCTCTTAGGATTCTTTCTTTGCCTTTGGTTTTGGCAAGTTTGATTATAAAATGTCTCAGTGATTTTCTTTTGTGGTATATCCTATTTGGGGTTTGTTGAGCTTCTTGAATGGCTATCTTCTCATCTTTCATGGTATTAAGCTTTCTCTGTGCTTTTTTTTTTTTTCTTTTTCTCTACCTCTTCTGGAATTCTGATCACATGTAAATTATTCTTCTTGATAGTGTCCACATAACTCTTAGGCTTTCTTCAATTTTTTTTCTGATCGTTCCTTTAACTGATTGACGTCAAGATGTTTGTCTTCTATTTCACTAATTCTTTCTTCCATTGCTTCAGTTCTACTCCTTTGTCCTTCTAGTGCACATCTATTTCTGATATTTTAGTGTTAATCTTCTGGATTTCTAGTTGCTGTTTTTGTATGGTTTCTAATTGACTATTTATTTTGTTCTTGTATTTATTTCCTAGATTCTTCTGGAGTTTTATCTGTGTTTCCCTTGATTTTGTCTGTGTTTTCCTTGATCTCTTGGAAGGCCCTATACTTATGTCTTTCGAATTCTTTGTCAGGTAGTTCCATTACCATTTCTTCCTCAGGGAGGTTTCCTGGTTCTTTATTTTGGCCACTTGCCAGAGCCATCTTTTCCAGCTTCTGTGGGTGATTTGATATTGTCTGTTGTTTCCAAGGCATTAAGGTGTTGTTATATTTATTAATTGTATGTTTGTTTGCTGCATCCTGATTTTTTGCTATGTTTTGTTTTGATGTATCTGGGCAGGCAGGATGGTAGTGTGCTATTCTGGTTGCTAGTCTGGCCACACTGGAGTGTTCTCCACCTATCTCTGTGTGGGTGGGGTAGCTCTTTATCCTTTCATTTGATGCTCAGGGTTCTGGACTGTCCTCTGTATCTGTTTCACTTGGCTTCTCAAGTCTTTGCTATAGAGGGACTGCCTCGTGTGTCTGACTAAGCCACCATTTTGGTCGGAAGTGTCTCCTTTAATTTTCTTCCATTTTACCATATCTTCTGGAAACTTCTTGAAGTATTTACTGTGTAGATGGCTCTCTTCTTGATCTTGATATGGGGAGATTATTTTGTATTATCTGGTGGGCCCTAATTGCAATCATTCATCCTAATAAGAAAGACAGAGGGAGATTTTACCACACAGATAGGAGGAGGTGATATGAAAATGGAACAGAGAGAGATTTGAAGATGCTGGCCTTGAAGACTAGACTAGACTGATGCACCCACAAGCCAAGCGATGCCAGTAGCCACCAGAAGCTGGACAGGCAAGGAACAGAGTCTCCCCTACAACTTCCAAGGGGAACGAGTCCCTGCCAACACCTTGATTTTGTCCTGGGGATACTGATTTCTGTTGTTTGAAGTCTCCAAATTTGTAGTAATTTGTTACAGCAGTCTGTTGGTGGAGGTTTGTGTATTGCTATGATGGTGAACAAGTTTCAATGGAGCTTCCACAATAAGACACACTAGGAGGAAAGCTCAGGTTATCTACTTCCAAAAATCAGCCAATGAAAATTCTAGGGATCACAACAGTCTGATTTGCAAACAATCATGTGGATGGCGTAGGACAGGGTAGCGTTTTGTTCCATTGTGCATGGGGTTACCATGAGTCAGGGGCTGACTGGATGGCAGCTAAAAACAACAACCTACATGTGACAGGGCTATGCTTTTACTTAAAAGAAAAAATAAAACAAAGCCGTTTACATACTACGTCTTTCTCTAAAAAACACAGAGGTTACTCTAACTTATGCAAATAAGTAAAAACTGAGTCTACCATTTGTTCTATTTCTATTATGAATCTAACTCATCACCTAAAATAATCTACTGAATGTAGTGAAATGAAGATAGACTTTGGAGTTGAACAGTTTAGGTATTAAATAGAACTCTGCTGCTTACTAGCGGGCTACTTTGGAGATATCACTGGCTGTCCCTGAGTCTTAATTTCCTTACCTACAAAATAGAGGTGAACTTGCAAGTTTGTTGCAAGGATTAGCGATATGTGCCTAGGACATAGTGGGAGCTTAAAAAGTAGTGACTATGTCTTATTGTTGTGCCTATAATATTACAATTATTTAAACCTCATCATGAAAGGATCTCTAGAATGGTTTGATCTTAGTACTTTTATATGATGTATTAGAAAAAGTACACACACACAAAATAGGTGCTGCTGAGTTGACTCATGGGGACCCTACGTGTGTCAGAGTACAGCTGTGCTCCACAGGGTTTTCAATGACTGACTTTTCAGAAGTAGATCACCAGGCCTTTCTTCCGAGCCGCATCTGGGTTGACTTGAACCTTTAACCTCTCAGATAGCAACCAAATACTTGAATTGTTTGAGCCACCCAGGAACTGTGTATGAAGTATGGTTATTATCATTATTATTATTAACATTACTATTATTTTAACTTCAGTTTGAGAAATTGATTAGAATGGTTTGAAATGAGCTATTCTTTGAGAACTAACCTGGTTTGTGTAGAGAATTGGCAAGGAATATATATTGCGTATATATTTCTTAACTACCCAACAGATATGTGTGGTCTTTAATCCAACTACAAGTACAAATAAAGCTCTGAGAAATGTCTTACCCCTCCTAAAGAGCATATGAATCTAATATACAAGCCCAAACAGTAGGCAGTCACATAATATATAGAACTTAACTCAGGGTGATTGTATTTCCTGCAGGCAGCCATGGGTGAGAGAAGCAGCCAGCTAAGGTCCAGAGACACAGGGCTTCATTCCCAGAGCTCAGCGCGAAGCTCTGGAACAGCTCCCAGAGCACACTGATAGGTGGGCAAGCCAGTCCTGTCTAATTGAACAGGCTGCCCAGCCCAGTTGCACGCAAGGACAAATTTGTTAAGTGGTATCTTTCATGAGGTTAAGAAAGGAAGACAAACCATCCCTGATCATGATAGAATCTTATTAAATTTCCACCCTACTAATTTGGAAACTGTGATAATCCAGACTTGGCATACAGGATACAGAATAACAAACGTACAATTAAATGCTATAACTTGGAAATTTTATAACATAGTGCACCAATAGATGGTATAGGCCTATTATTGATTTAAGTTTATTTTCTTTCAGTTCTGTGTGGCTTATTTTCAACTTCCATGTACCATTTGTTGAAGGAGCCCTGCTTGTGCAGTGGTTAAGTACTCAGCTGCTAACCAAAAGGATGGGTGTTCGAACCCACCAGCTGCTCATGGGAGAAAAGACCTGGCAATCTGCTCCCTTAAAGATTGCAGTCTAGAAAACCCTATGGGGCAGTTCTACTCTGTCCTATGGGGGCACTATGAATTGAAATCAACTCGACAGCATACAACAACAGCCATCTGCTTGAGCATTGCATGGTTTACTTCCGGTGTAAAGCTCCAAAAACCAAACCCCTTGCCTTCGAGTCGATTCTGACTCATTGTGATCCTATCAGGGTGCAGGAATAATCCTCATGTGCCAGAAAACCACGGTGGCGGTTGCAAAATTAGAGGAGAAACTCATGAGGAGGGCTGTTTTTCTGAAGACCCCACAGAGGGGAAGCAGCAGGGCTGGATTGCTGCACTAATCAGTCACACAAACACTAATAAGATCCTGAATTATTGTAATTGAGAATGGCAACACCTTGAGGATGGTGTGAGGGGGCATTTATAATAAGAATGGCCCTGTGGTGTGGCACACGTGTCTAGAGAACCACAGTTCAGAAAAAATGTCCACTGTTGAGGTTCACTTGGACCCTGCAAACATTGTCTACCCAGTGACCTCACTCAGCAGAGGGCAAGCTTGGCTGAGAAAGAGGGCTGTCTGTTTCTCTTTGTTGGCTTAACCATATGATACAAGATCTTGTAAACAAATTAATTTCCCCTGGGACTTTTGAAAGCATCCTAACTGCATTATCATTTTTCTGCATAAAGGAAGCTCAACAAGAAAACAATTATGGGGTGGACTTCACATTATGTCTGAATGGCCATTAAATAGAGAATGCAGTACACAGAGATGGAGGAGAAAAAAAGTTAGCAAGAGGTTGTTTGCTGAGATCTTAAAAAAAAAAAACCAAAAACCTGTTGCTATAAAGTAGATTCCAACTCATAGTCACTGACTCTATAGGACAGAGTAGAACTGGCCTTATAGAGTTTCCAAGGCTGTAGTCTTTGTGGAAGCAGATTGCCACATCTTTCTCCTTCTGTCGCTGGTGTATTTGAATCACTGACCTTTGGTTAGCAGTCGAGTGTTGAGGGCAGCGATCACTCTCATTCTTTTTCCCTTATGCCTGGCCAATCAACAATTCTCGCTGGCTTCTTTTTTTTATTATTATTGTTGTAAAAATATACCTAATACAGCATATGCTAGTTCAACATTTTCATGTGTACAATTCACTGCCACCAATTACATAAATCACTTTGATGAAATCTTTTGGCATCTTCATTTGTAGAATTTCTATTCCTCTCTTACTGTCAGTAACCCTTCTGCTCTGTTCCCTCCAATTCATCATAGTATTGAGACCCAAACATAACTCTCAAATTGGGCCTATCCTGGGATGAACTGATGTGGCTGGAGCAGGGGTACGCACAAGTTAATAAGGAATAAATTAACACATTCATTCACTTATTTGTTTGAATGACTAGTTTGTGCTTGACCCTGTCCACTTCCTTAGGGATGAAATAAAAAATTACATGACCCTCCTCTCCTTAAAGCAACTTGATGTCTAGTGGGATGAGAGACAAACAAAACAAGGATGCCGTGAGGTCTCTGCTCTGATAGATGGGTTCTTGGGCAGTGGAAGGGAGAAGAGAGGAAAGGAGTATTGCTTAGTTTGGGTATTGAAAGATAAGTTATTGATTTGAAAGTAGAATGGTGGGAAGGGCAGATGCACAGGTAGGCCATTTCAGACAGAAAGCTGTGGTGGCCTTTGGGGACAAGTGGGAGCTGCCACCCTCCTCCAATCGCTCAGCTCTGAGCCGCAACTTTGGCTCTTATCTTCCAGCCTCACCTGCAGGGCACAAGGGAAGGGGTCACCAAAGATGTGGCCAAACATCATGGGAGTAAGGAGACTGAGACTCCAGTTGTAGAGAAGACACAGATCTAAGGAACCAGAATCCAAGGCATAAGTTATGGCAATCCAGGGATCCTAGACCTAAGAAGCTGATAGCTCAATGGGCCCCTAAGACCTAGGAGTCATTGCTGGATTAAAGCCGAATGAAGGTTTTTATCTGCCCTTGAATGAGCTCCATTCATTCATTAAGTACAGTCTCATTCATTCAATAATTTATTAATTCAATGTTTACTGACACCCACAATGTGCCAGGCCCTTAACTAGTCTCTGGGGACACAAGGATGAATCAAACACTAACCCAGGTATCTGATATTGGGGCCTTCTGAGAACCTTGTATTTAATCTTCTGTGTGATAGGACCATTAACCAGGGACCATGACACTGCTTTGTCCTACCACACCTCTTCTGGGAAAACTTCAGTGACTCCCTTCTCTCACCCTCATTACAAATGAAGCCTGCACTTGTTCTCAGTCTGCCATTCAAGGACTTCCTCCATTTGTCAGCCCCCAACCCCAGTTTCCAAATTTGTCTCCTTCCTCTGTGCAGTGTTGCCGATAGGATATTCCAGACAGAAAGCTACATGGCCTTTTGGGACAAGTGAAAGCTCCCACTATCCTCCAGTTACTCAGGCTCTGGACCACAATTTTGATCATCTTCCTACTTATTGTCCAGCCTAGCCTCAATATTGCAAACAAGATGGTCTCTTCACCACCACCTCATCTCTATTGTCTGATTCTTCACAGCAGAATATTCTCTCCTCTTTGCCTACCTACGTCCCACTATGTTCCCACTAACTAGATGGCTCCTTCATTGGCCCTCTCAGAACTTGCCAATCTGGTCATGTCCAAAATGGAGCCCATCATCTCTTCAAGTTCGTCCTTTTCTGACTTACTCATTTGTTTTAATGGCTCCTCTTGCTTATGTCATCCAGGCCTAGAACCTCAGCCCTGCTATTCAATCCCTTTTTCAACTGTTAGAAAATTCCTGAAATCACAAGAAAATTGCTGTAGAAGCAGAGGCTCCTTGATGAGGCATCTCCAGATGCTACTTGAATAATGAATGGGTAGAGAAGAGGTTGGGTTTAAGCTCTCAGTGGGATGAGCAAACAAGAAGAGCTTGAGTTTCCTTGATATTAAAGCATCTGAGCACCCCTTCACTAATTATCAGTGCCCTCCTTTTGTCCGCAGACATCTGAAACTAGCCTCATATCTGCAGAAGGGCTCCCCTCCTTACCTACCAACTTCCTCTAGTCATCACAATAAGATCATAGAGTCTTTTGGCAAGAGGAAGCTTAGAGTCATTTAGCCCAACTCCTCCACCAGGTAGTTGGTTCACTACATTAACGTTTCTCCACCTGATCACCCAGCTTCTGCTTAAGCACCTTTAGTCTATGGAAGATCATTACCTCCTAAGATAGCCCATTCATCTTTGGATTGTCCTAGCCATTAAATCTGAAATCTAAAATCACCACTGATGACTTTTTGGTTAGCAGCCAAGCACTTTAACCACTGTGTAACTAGTGCTCCCTAAACCAGATAATATATCTTGCTAAATATTTATTTTTTATAGATGTAGTGTATAATGCATCATCTATATCATGTAATGATAACGTAATTACATTGTCTTTGTTGATAAGATTGATGGCCTGTCTCAGTTTTTTTTTAATAGGCTTTATTTTTTTACAGCAGTTTTAGGTTTACGGAAAAATTGTGGAGCAAGTGCCAGGGGCTACCATATTCCTCCTCTTACCTGTGCATTGTTTCTCTTATTAGGAACATCTTGCATTAGTGTGGTTCATTTGTTACATTC
The DNA here is from genome assembly GCF_030014295.1 of Loxodonta africana. Taxonomy (NCBI): domain Eukaryota; kingdom Metazoa; phylum Chordata; class Mammalia; order Proboscidea; family Elephantidae; genus Loxodonta; species Loxodonta africana. The sequence continues at coordinate 34,540,260 of NC_087354.1, read as the reverse complement.
GAGCCAATATTGATCCATTATTATTAACTAAAGTCCATAGTTTACTTTAGGATTCACTCTTCCTGTTGTATGGTCCTAAGAATTTTGACAAATAAATAACCTCATGTAACTACCATTACAGTATCATATAGAATGATTTCACCGCCCTGAAAATGCCCTGTGATCCACTTATTTATCCCTTCTCCCTCCTGCTGGACCACTGGCAACCCCTGATCTTTTTACTGGCTCCATAGTTTTGCCTTTTCCAGAATGTCATATAGTTGGAATCATACGGTGTGCAGCTTTTTCAGACTGGCTTCCTTCACTTAGCAATATGACTTTAAGGTCCCTCCATATCTTTTTGTAGCATTATAGCTCATTTTCTTTTTCTTTTGCTAAATAATATTCCATCGTATGGCTGTGCCACAGTTCATTTATCCATTCACTTGTTAAAGGACATCTTGGTTGCTTGCAGTTTTTGGCAATTATGAATATAGCTGCTATAAAAATTCATGTGAAGATTTTTGTGTGGATGTACAGTTTAAACTCACTTGAGTAAATATCTAGAAGCATGATTGCTAGATCCTTTGGTCTGTCTCAATTTTGTAATAAAAATATCCCAAAGAACAGTCACTCTAAGGTATGGCAATCAGGGCCTTCTTTCATATATTTTGTGAGTCCTTAAAGCAGACCTGTCTAACCCTAATCCCAGTGGCCATCCTCACCCTACCAATGTCATGCTCACATATTCTGACCTTGATTTTATCCTGCTGCTGAAGAATCTTCCAATAAATTTTATTAGAAATGAAGCAAAATGTAATTACATTGTCCTCCGGTTCTGAAGCAGATAAATAGGTAGAAGTCTGGCAAGTGTCTCCCCAAACCAGACCTTGGTGTCCATTACTCAGAGCAGAAAGAAATAGCAATCACAACACTGTCTTGCTCCAATGATATCATTAGCTCCTGGAGAACAGGGATCATGAGAAACTCATTTCAAATGAATATGAGCCAACGCAAAGCACAATCCTTTTGGAATAGAGATTTTATAAGTTTATATTCAAATTCTGACTCCCAAGTGAATAATTCCTTGGATCATCAAGCCACAGCCAACCTTCTGTTGTAAACTTCCTCACCTCTGTGTCATAGGAGACTTAGTCCCCAGCCCTGAGCTGAGTCTCTTCAGGCAGTAGAATCATGATCAGGCATTTGGGAAAGACTGTTGCAAGGGCCAGTCAGGGATTTATCCGCATGAGAAATTGAATGATTAGAAGTTTTGGAACAAAATGTTGAGCCTTCAGAATGAGTTCTCCAAGTTCTACCTAATTCTGCAGTATGTAGTTCTCAAGGCAGGAGCTGCGTAAAGAGTAAGTGAACAGTTTTGCTTCTGTGGTTTCCATTTGACAATATGATGATAAAAATAATGCCTTTCCTTGACCTAGCAGAGGGCAAAATGCAGGTGAGAAAAGGGTTCTCCTCCATTGTCTTCAGCCCTGAGACAATAGGAATGGAAAAAGGAACGGGGCATATTCGTGTAACGTGCATTGGTTAGAGGCCTGAACAAATTCTCAAGGCATAGACAGATGTCACTCTCTCTGGACAACTAAAAGGCAGTGGTGGCTGGTCTTCCTTTGATGGCAGAAAGAAAGGCAACTGGGCTATAAGGTAATGGTGACTCACAATGCCTTCTTCTACTGCTGGAGATTTTTGGTTCTCATTCTCTTTGGTCTCCCACGTCTCTTCCTTCTCTCCTCTCCTCTAGCTCCTAAAAACAGAAAAATCTCAACTCTTTCTATCTTACACTTAGACCAGTTGTCCATCTTTGATGCCATTTTTATTTTGAATTTAACAGTCAAGTATCTATGGTCTCTGTGTTCTGGTTCTGTAGTAGGTGACTCATATCTCATTGTCTTGCTTTATGGGGAGAGGTAGGTACAGGGAATAAACAAAGACTCCAGGTTACCAGTGGTGAAGTTCTGTGATTTCAAAGTGTGTGTGTGTAGGCTATGAACAGCCTGATTTTTATAAATGAGATTCTGATGACAAGTAACTTGCGGAAGACCATACTGAGAAGACAGTATGCCATCTTGGACTTGGAGACGTTTGCCTCAGAACACTGAAGATGGAATTTTACCATCCACATTTAAAATCCCTGATTCAGGAAGACATTTCCCTGTGATAATCAACTGATCCCAGACCTTGCCTTACTCAGTGGAGGTGGATGATAGGAGGGATACTTGGAGAAGATAATAATGACAACATTTAGAGGATACTATCCTGAAAATCTTACCTTCAAGACGAGAAAGAAAAGGGATGCTATGCACTTCTTCCTGCACCCTGGCCCTACTACTCTGTCCTTTACTCTATCCCACCCAGTGAGATGTCCAGCAGATGGTGATCCACCTTATTAAAGAGACTGCATGTGTTGCCACATTCATTCCATAAGGAACTATTCAATTTGAATTCCCCCAAATCCAGTCTAAATTCTTGAATAAGTCTCGCCCTATTTTTGGCTCAGACTCTTTTGCCAGGCCTTCTCTAATGAGGCAATTAGGCTCCTGTCTGCCTGACAAGCATGCCTTCCCCACAAGCATCTGTTTGCCCTCCCCATTATTCCAGCATGATCTGGACAACATGACACACTGAATGTGTCTGAACCTTCCTACCAGCACAATCAGTCTGGGAACACCAGCTACTTGAATTACTTAGGTCAGTATAACCTGAATCTACACAGACTAATACTTCCCTAACAATCTGTTGCTATTAGTAAAGATTTGAAGAATGTCCTGGACAACTGAAGAGACATCTTCAGAACTTTTTATTAGTTTGACTATAGTGCTTTCAAAAGAACTCAGCTTCCTAAGTTTGACCAGCAAATAAGGACACAGTTTTACCTTGCTTCATTAGAAGGTAACCAAGCCTTCTGTATCTGACTTCCTCTGGCAAGGTTCCTAGCTGTACTTTGGTGGCAGACAAATAATAAACAGAGGCTTCATGTATTCCAAGGTGGTTGGTCAGATTTGAGCCTCCAGGTCCCAGCGCTGATGCCCAAACTTTTCAGCTGCTCAGTAAGTTTCACATTATCATAAAAATCAAGACTGAATCTTTTGGGGTCATGGTGATCCTGAGGGTTTTTTCTCATTATATGTTAAAATAGGAGAAGACAACTTTTTTGGAAGGTTCTTTGACATGGAATAGTGGAAGCTACCTGTGTATCTACCTCTCATTCTTTATTGCTGCATCCAGGAGTTTATTTCCTTGGTTTACACTGACACTGGAAACTCCCTGATCTGATAGCCATGATGTGGCATTAAGCTATGAGAGGTCCTTGGAAGCCATTCTTACCAGTAGCCCATATGCAAAATTAATTAAAAAAATTACAAGCACAGTAATGGAAAAAGATTTGCTCCCCTATTTGAGTTTTGAGAGAGCCTGGCTCAACAGTTAATATGTGATGTTCCATTACTTAAAAACACAGTTGTGATGTTCTCAGAATTGAACATCACAACTGTGTTTTTAAAATAACGGAACATCACATATTTACCGTTGAGCCAAAACTTGAAAGGCTTTCTATATTAAGGCCCAAAGAATCTCCTTATATATGTCCTGAATAGTTAATTTTGAAATACTATTGTGACAGAGAGAGTAATGCTCACCCAAATGTCCATTTGCTCATCTTATGCTTGCAGTAAGTTAGTGCAGTGAGACTAGTTATGGCCAATAAATATGAGTAGAAGTGCCTTCTGGCAGAGGCAGTGGAAATCCCATGCACAATATTCCAGTTTTACTTCCCCAATGATAGCAACTAAAATTGCATAAAACAGATAACAGAGCTGCAGGATGATGGTGCCTACTTCAGCTTGGGTCCCTGAGTGACTATGTGGAGTAAAGCTCTGTTTGACACTTGTTGGACATAACAATAAGTGAGAAATAGGCTACTGTTTGTTAAGCCACTGATGATTTGGGGTACTTTGTTACTACTGCATAACCTAGCATATCCTGACTAACAGAACTCCCACTTCCCAAATTCCAGCTTTCTTCTTGGCTGCACAATTTTCTAAAGCTGTCTTTCTGCCTACACTGCGCTTTCATCTTGTTTCTGGCTTCTGATATTCCATTGGTCCTTCAAGGTCTACCTAAATGTCATCTTCCCAAAGAATGACTCAAATCTTCAAATGGATGTGATATTTCCCTCTTCTCTGCTAATAGAAAGAACACTGTATTTCTTTTATGGCAATCATCTCATTGGCATCTCTGCCACATCCCTTCAACTGAAAGCTTCTAGAAGATGGAGACCATGTCTTGATTTATCCAAATACCCCACGTATCAGCTCCACTTTCAATGGTAGCTACAGATGGATATTTGTTTGTTTGGGTTTTCTCTGTCTTTCATGAGGAAAGCAATGCATATAGGCCAATGCAAGTGGAACTATGAGATAATTTTAAACGAGTTCTCCACTTGATATATATCAATGGGAAGATATGCAAAGAAAATGTAGATTTAAAAATACCTTACATGGAGAAATGTGATTCTCATAATGTATGTGCAGTACAATGAATTACTTAATATGGTCCTTCTAGCCATGGTCTTTGTGATTCACACACAATGATTGACTGGGACTATGCTAATAAGGTATATGGAACTTGTGAATATTGGGGTTATGTGTCAACTTGGCTAGGCCATTGTGATGGTTAAGATTGTGTGTCAACTTGCTGGGCCATAATTTGCCATGTTTTGGCAGTTGTACAATGTTGTGATCACTTTCCTATTGAAATGTGATATGTGATCACCCCCATGATGGAATCTACTGAGTGGTACAGGCAGGGGTGGGGCCTGTGGCAGCTCACCGTCCCCTCAGCCTTCAGCTCTCCACCTTCCACTGCCTACTTCTTTCCTGTTTGCCTTGCGAAGATTGTTGGCTTTTTCTGGATCCAGCAGCTGTCTCTTGCCTGACCTCTGGTTCTTGGGACTTGAGCTAGCAGCTTACCTGTCCATCTTGGGATTCACTGATCTTCATGGCCTGTGAGCAAGAGTCCTGCTCCCCAATCTGCCTATCTTGGGTTTGCCATCTCTTGCATATAAGTGACTCAGGAGAAACTTTGCAGTCTTGCCTGCCGACCTTAGGGATTCCTCAGCTGTCACAATCTGAGCGGGATCCCTGCTCTCCAACCTGCTCATCTTGGATTCACCAGCTTCTGCAGCTCCGCGAATTGGGAAAGGACTCTATCCTGATCCAAGGACTTGGGACTGTCCAGCCCCTACAATTGTGCAAGGTGTTTCCTTAATATAAATCTTTCTCTATGTATTTATATGCATTACTGGTTTTGCTTCTCTAGAGAAGCCAGCCTAAGACAGCTATGATTCCCAGTATTGTATGGTTGTCCTCCATTTTATGTGTTGTGGCTCCTGACCTCTACACGTTGATGAGGCAGGACTGGTGTAAGGTGTGCCTTGAGTCGCAGTCTTGCAGGATGGCATGACTCAAGCCCCATTCTTACTAAAGTTACGTCCTTTCCCAGATGTGGCCCACATCTAAGATATGTGTGTGTGTCCTGGTGAGACTCTCTCTCTCTGTATCTGGATCCTGTGTCTGGTTTGTGATCAAATGACCTCCCCAGAGGCCTGCTGTCTGACCTGTCGATTCTGGAATTCACCAGCCTCTACATCCCCTTGGACCAGAAACTTGTCCTGTGACCTGATTTGCCAGCTTCCACAGCCTTGTGAACTAGCAGACTGTGGTCCAAACTGCCCATTTGGGTTCATCAGCTCCTGCAGCCACGTGGATCTGGAGAAGCCTATGCCTGACCCACAAATTTGGGACTTGCGAGCCTCTACAAGTGCACAAACCATTTCCTTTACACAGTTTGGTTCATGAGTTCCATGAGAGATTGCAGCAAATTAGGGAACCCAAAGATGGGAGGGAGAGTACTGAGGGGAGAAGGAGGAGTTGATGTTAGAGATGATGAAGTGGTACAGCAGCTTGGAAAGGATGGACATTTGAGACTCTTTAACCTCTGCCCCATAGGAACCAGCTTTGTGCTTATTCTTACAAAACAAATTATTTGTTTAGCATGAGAAAAAACATACCTCATCAGAGAAGACATAGGAGGCAAGAGTGATGTTTTTCTGAAGAACACTGGACTGGGAATTACAAAACTAGTGTTCTAGACTTGACCTATTTGAAAACAGATTCTGTTATCACTTTGGGAATTAGTTTCCCTGTCTAGTAGATAGGGTCAAAGATTGTCTTAGATATTGACTAAGGCATTTCATTCTGAAATTTTATGTACAGAAATTTCAGCAGCTCAGATGTTTTTCTAGGATTAGGATAAAGTCTCCATCTTGTGGCTAAATTAAGTTCTGCACTCACTCTTATTACTCTGAACATCAACCCAACCACTCAAACATCAAGCAACCTAAAAGTCAACTTAGAGAAGTTTATTGGCCAATGACTTCCATGAGAAGCATAAACACATCTTCTTAACTAAAGACCAGAAGTACAGGCTTCATTCACAGCCATTTGAAAGGGGATTTCTATTCGTACAATGAACTGTGCAAAGTTCCATACTTATTCACTCTTTCACTCAAGAGAGAGCCTACTATGTCCTGGGAATTAAGGTCATATTAATGAAAAAGACACAGTGCCTATCCCCAGTGAGTCACAGTCTAGTGGAGCAGATAAGTATGCAATGATAATTGTTTATGTAGGTAGGAAGTTCTTTGGGAATGCATGGGAGATCCAAGGAGCCAGGTAAGAATCTAGAAGAGAAGACATCTGAGCTGAGGTTTGAAGGAGGTATAGGAGTTAATCTGGGGAGGAGAAGGAGGGCACTGAGGGCAGAAGAGTTGGCAAATCATTAATATGAGGTAAGAGTGGGTAGAATTCAATTAAAGAGCAAAACCTTAGACTGCAATGTAAATTACTATAAGGAACTTATTTTGTCCTGAGAGTCACTGAATCATTTTAAGCAATATCTGTTTAGAAAGAGCACCCTGGTGCAGTATGAAAATGGATGGAGGTGGAGGTTAGTTAAAAGATAACAGTGGGCCAGCTAAAAGAGTGGAAGAAGGGATAGAAAGAAGTGCACTGAGGTGGATTAAGTCTAGGAGATGCCAAGTTCCCAGGTGTGACTGTGATAAAAAAAACACTCATTGCCATTGAGTTGATTCTGACTCATAGTGACCCCATGGGGTTTCCAAGGCTATAAATGTCTGTGGAAGCAGACCAACACATCTTTCTCCCATGGAGTTACTAGATCAAAGCTTTGAACAAACCCAAACCCTTACCTAAACCATGATCTAACCTTAACCATAACCGTAACCTTAACTTTAACGTCTATCATTTAACCATAACTGTACCCGTGAACCTGACCCTAACCCTACCTTTTATCCCTAACACTAATCCTAACATTAACCCTAGATCTAACCTTAACCCTAACTGTAACCCTAACCATAACAATAACCCTAAATACAACCTCAACCCTAGTGCAAACCCTAGATCTAACACTAACCCTAATGCTATCCCTAACCTCTAACCCATAGCTGTAACACTACCCCTAACAATAAATGTAAACTTAAATCTAATGCTGTCACTCACTGTAACTCTAGATATTACCCTTGTCTTAGTTATCTAGTGCTGCTGTAACAGAAATACCTCAAGTGGATGGTTTTAACAAAGAGAAATTTATTCACTCACAGTCTAGTAGGCTACAAGTCTGAATTCAGGGCATCAGCTCCAGAGGAAGTCTTTTTCTCTCTGTTGGCTCTGGAGGAAGGTCCTTGTTACTAACACTTCCCTGCTCTAGGAGCTTCTTCGTTCAAGAATCCCTGGTCCAAAGGATGCGCTCTACTCCCAGCACTGCTTTCTTGGTGGTATGAAGTCCCCCTCTCTGCTTGCTTCCCTTACCTTTCATCACTTGTAAGATAAAAATTGGTGCAGGACCCACCCCAGGGAAACTCCCTTTACATCAGGGATGTGACCTAAGCAAGGGTGTTATCTCCCAACTTAATCCTCCTCAACATAATCTAATCTTGCCTTTTTAACCACAGGCAGAGATTAGGATTTAAAACATATAGGAAAAATTTACCAATTTATACCAATATATACCAGTTATACCAAATTATACCAATAACAAAATGGAGGGCAATCACATAATACTGGAAATAATGCCTAACCAAGTTGACACATATTTTGGGGGGACATAATTCAATCCATGACAACCCTAAACTCTAAATCTAATCCTAACTTTACACTACCCCCTGCACCTAACCCTAACTCTAAACCCAACTTTAACCTTAACTTAAATGGAACCTTAACACTAACCCTAGACCTAACCCTAATGAAATCCTCACTCAAACACTAATTCTTGATCTAATACAAACCGTAACCCTAACACCAACCCTAGATCTAACCCTAGCCCTACTGCTAACCCTAAACTTAATCCTAAACCTAGATCTAACCCCTAACGCTAACGTTTACCCTATACCTAACTATAACAACAGGTCTAACTCAAACCCTAACCCTAACATTACATTTAACTCTAAAGCTAATCTAAGCCAAACACCAAAACAAAAGCATAACCTTATCCCTACTCTAACCCTAATCGCTACCCTAACACTAACTCTATCCCAAGATCTAATGATAACCCTAACCTTAATCCTACTGCTAAACCTAACCCTAACTGAAGATCTAACTTTAATCTATTCTTAAAATCAACTCTAAATCTAACCTTAACTCTAACCCCAACCATAATCCTAAAATTATCTTTAACTCTAGAAGTAACCTTAACTCTAAACCTAACTCTAACCCTAACACTAACCCTTACTCTAACACTAATCATATCCCTAAAAATAACCATAAACCTAACCCTAATTCAAGCCTAACCTGAATCCTAGCTCTGATCCTAACCCTAAACCTAGATCTAATTCTAAAACTAACCATAGATCTAACCTGAAACCCAAGTTTAACCCTGAACTTAACCCTAGATCTTACCTGAACTCTAACCCCTAAATGTAAACCTAACCCAAACCTAAACATAACACTAGATCTAACCCTAACATAAAAGCTAACTTGAACCCTTACCGTAAACCTAGATCCAACCCTCACCCTAACCTTAAACCTATTCCTAAACTAAATTCTAAACCTACATGTAACCCTAATGCTAACTGTAACTCTAATAGTAAAGCTACCCAAGCCCTAAACCTAAATGTAACCCTAACCCTAAATTTAATTCTAACACTACTCTAACTATAACCGTAGATACAACCAAAAACTAACCTAACCCTACACATAACCCAAGATCTAACACTAAACCTAACCCTAGACCTAACCATCAGCAAGTGGTACACTCAACTGAGGTGGCCACCTGAAATGAGCAGACATAGGAGTGTTGCAGCAATGCAGAGATGGGCTGAATCTAGACATATCCCTCTCGCACCTTCTGACACAAAACGCCAGTAAGGATTTCTTTGTCTGCCAAGCAAGAAAGATAGAGGTTTCAGATGGCTATGGGGCAGATTCTCCAGGGGCAAAAACCTGCGCACAGCTGGGAAGTCAGATTCAGTTACATTGGACCAATGATATTAGTGCTCCAGAGGGCTACAAATAAGTTCTGACGGGAACAGGCACTTACTCTGGACTGGGCTTTTCATATTCAGTAATAGATGAAAATGCCCAAAACACCATTAAGGCATTGGAACAAAAGATACTGTACCATTTTGGGCCACCAAATTATATTTCATCAGACCAAGGAACGCACTTCCCAGCCCATGGTGTGCAGCAGTGGGCAAAGAGACATATTAAATGGACATACCATGTTGCATATCATCTTCAAAGTAATAGTTTGATAGAAAATTGGAATGGACAATGGAAGCATTTAAAACAGAGGAGATAATACAAACCACAACCCTAACACCAACCCTAGGTCTAACCCTAACCCTACTGCTAACCCTAAACTTAATCCTAAACCTAGGTGTAACCCCTAACACTGACGCTTACCCTGGCTTACATGTCTTTATAAGTGTGTACTCAAACTCAGCATGAGGGGGGAAAGGGGAGCATAGGCACTGGACAGATGCCTACACTTCTTTGGGATCTGGGGAAGTGAGGGTAGGGGAGGATGCCGGTGCAACTCTTCAGTTCTTCCCCACATCACCTAAAATTGCTTTTTTCCTGTCAGATGCTATGGTCCCAGGCCCAGGGATGCAGCTGCAGGTGCCAAAATCAGGGGTGATCTCTAAGCAAAAGACTGTAACTATCCCCTAAACCTGTACAACAGAATTCCCAAGGATGTAATGGGATAGATAGTACCTTCCCTCCATCTGGAAAAATTGGGGTTGGCAATAAATACTGCCTGTCTTAGTTATATTTCTGCTATAACAGAAATACCACAAGTGCATGGATTTAACAAACAGAAGTTTATTCTTTCACAGTCTAGGAGGCTAGAAATCCAAATTCAGGGTGCCTATTCAAAGGAAGGCTTTCTCTCTCTGTTGGCTCTGGGGGAAGGTCCTTGTCATCAATCTTATCCTGGTCCAGGAGCTTCTTAGCACAAGGACCCTGGGTCTTCCTGGTTCTTCATTCTTGGTGGTAGGATGTCCCCCAGTTTCTCTGCTCCCTTCTCTGTTTTATATCTCAAAAGAGATTGATTCAAGATACGACATAATCTTGTAGATTGAGTCCTGCCTCATTAACATAACTGCCTCTAATCCTGCCTCATTAACATCATACGTTGCCACTGAGTTGATTCCGACTCATAGTGACCCTACAGGACAGAGTAGAACTTCCCCATAGGGTTTCCAATGAGTGGCTGGTGGATTTGAACTGCCAACATTTTGGTGAACAGCTGTAGCTCTTAACCACTGGGCCAGACGTAAGATTTACAAACATGGGAAAATCACGTCAGATGACAAAATAGTGGGCAGTCACATGATACTTGGAATCATGGGCTAGCCAAGTTGACGCACATCTTTGGGGGACACAATTCAATCCATAACACTGCCTTATTGTCTAGTGGTCGAGATAGCCTATTGTATGTATGCAGCCTTACCCCCATATGAATAGGAGAGGACTGACTGGGAGGTGCTTGCTGGATTGGTACTGCTACCAGTGATCTAGACTGGCACAGCAACTGAATCTGATGTCCCTTCCTAAGGTGGAAAATTTTGAGTAAAAATAAATGACAAATGGTAGGAAGAAGAAATAATACTGAAGGTAAAGGAATGAATAAACGAGTTATGCAGCAGGGGAAATCTAACATTATGTTAATAACTTGAGAGAGGCTGAGAGCAAGGGAATAATTTTCTCAGTTAAATTTTGTCAGATGCCAGAAAAAGTGAAGCCAGGGCGACCTTTTGGAGAACCTGAACAGATCAAATGGACCCCTGCAGCAGACTTGCATGGCTGGTACCTGAGTTACCTCACCCTCAGGGTTTTTCCTTATGGATGGACTAATTGTTAGTGACTGATTTGAAAACAAAATGTGGAAACTGAGGATAACATTTCTGCCAAACCCAGAGAGCATGGCCGAAGTCTGGTTTCACAGCGTAAAAGTTTAGAATAATAGGGAAACGAACGGGTAACTTCTTAGAAATGATAACTAGCAAGTTTCTTCAGCTTTATGTGTAACCTAATCCTGTGTCTTTAGCTCCTACATTCCAGAGAAGCAGACACCTAGCTATTTGGGAACCACTGATTTCTTGAGATCTGCATCGTTTGTTTTCTTGCTACTGTTATTGTTAAGTGCCATCAAGTCAGTTCTGACTCATAGCAACCCTATGTACAACAGAACGAAATGCAGCTCAGCCCTGCACCATCCTCACAATCATTGCTATAATTTGAGCCCATTGTTGCAGCCATTGTATCAATCCAACTTGTTGAAGGTCTTCCCTCAAGCATGATGTCATTCTCCAGGGACTGGTTCCTCCTGATAACATGTTCAAAGCACATGAGAAGCCTCACCGTCCTTGCTTCTAAGAAGCATTCTGGCTGTACTTCCAAGACAGATTTGTTCGTTCTTCTGGTGGTCCCTGGTATATTCAACATTCTTTGCCAAGGCCATGATTCAAAGGCATCAATTCTTAGCCAAGCACAATTCTGAGAAAGAAAGGGCTTCAAGAGACATTTTGATGAATATTCAAAAGACTGATCAAAACGACCTGGCCTTCTCTGACTTTCTTTGTTCCTTGGTCTACAAAAACCAGCATACTGCCTGTCATGGATTGAATTATGTCCCCCCCATAATGTGTATATCAATTGTGCTGGACCCTAATTCCTGGTATTGTGTGATTTTCCTATATGTTGTAAATCCTGCCTCTATGATGTTAATGAGGGAGGGTGGGTGGCAGTTGTGTTAGTGAGGCAGGACTCAATCTACAAGATTGGCTTGTGTCTTGAGGCAATCTTTTGAGATATAAAAGAAAGAACCCAGCAGAGAGACAGGGGGACCTCATACCTCCAAGAAAGCAGCACAGATTGCAGAGCGCATCCTTTGGACCTGAGAAGTTCCTTGATCAGAGGAATGCTGAGGACAAGGACCTTCCTCCAGAGCCGACAGAGAGAGAAAGCCTTCCCCTGGAGCTGATGCCCTGAATTTGGACTTTTAGCCTACTGTACTGTGAGGAAATAAATTTCTCTTTGTTAAAGCTATCCACTTGTGGTATTTCTGTTACAGCGGCACTAGATAACTAAGACACTGCCCCATCTTATTTGGAACACTCAGTCTCATACTGCATGTTGCCCAGTTTGTGAATTGTATGATTGACTAATGAATCTCTGGCATTGTTTTAACTGTATCAAGAATTTCAATTCTTAGATATTTTTCAGCATAGCTGGTGTCAGAGAAGTGGGATTCTCTGGATTCCCTGGATCTCATCAGACATGAGCTTTGGTACCAGCTGAGCTGATTAGTCTCTTTATCTCTGCACTGACTCAGGGGTTGCTCAGGTAAAGTTACCCTCTCTGAGATTTATTTTTTGATATCTGTTTGGGTAGTTGACTTTGAAACTGATGTCCTGGTGAATAGTTAAAACTCTAAGGTACCTTCAGATGTACTTTCAAGCACACCAGCTCACCACGTGAGCAAGAATTATGGGCCCAGATTATGTTTGTTTTTGTCCTTCTGACATACTGTAACCAAAGACTGTTTAGAGAATCAGTAGCCAATATGGGGATCTTTTTCCTTTGACAAACTTGCTTTTCTGCTCAGAAAACTAGAATCTCTGGGATCTAAAATCAAACAAGCTCAATGGGATGCATATTTTAATTGGTACTTAGAAGTTTCCAAGAGATGAGAGTCTAAATTGGCCTCTTTAAAAGATGTTATCTCTAAATTACCAATAGCCAATAAGGAGTTAAAGGAGGCAAACAAAGCCTTGGAGTGCTCCCTATCTCGAACTGAGTCAAATGTTTCCTTTACAGCTTCTCCTCCTGCTGTTTCCCCTGCAATTTCCCCTGTGCCCCCCCCACCTTCACCTTTATATCCTTATCTTCTCTTTTGTGCTGCCAATATTGACTCTGAAACCCCTAATCCTTCCACTCCAGTTTCTAATCCAGTAGAAATAACTTCAATTAAACCCTGATGTCAGATGCCTTTCAAAATCAAACTACTGGGGAAGCTAGCTACCCTCCACAGTTTACTTTCTTTCCTTGGTCTAAAGCAGAATGTCACCTGATCATGAAAGAGTTTCCTAATCCCCATGAAGATCCTTAAGAACTTACAGAAGAATTTAAAATCTGAATGAAACCTATGAAACGGATTTATCTCAGCTGATAAATACATTAGTCAAGCCAGGAAAGGTTCAATTCTGGATGAAAAGTCTTACTAGAAAGACCAAGAAAAATATTTAACCATAAAAATCACTACATCTGCCTCTGAATTGTTAGATTAGACAGGAGCCAAAGCTTAGCAGCTTCTGGACACCATTAAAAAGGCATTTCCTCAGAAAATCAATTGGGCAAAAGTCCAAAGTTATAAGCAGGAAAAGGATGAAATTGTTTATAATTATGTTGTTGCTGTTGTTAGGTGCCATAGAGTCACTTCTGACTCTAGCAACCCTATGTACAACAGAATGAATATAATTATAATTACATGGACTGTTTACCCAAAGTCTGTGCAGAACACGTGAGTCTTATGCTTACCAAAGTGGGAGCTGGGATTGTTTTTAATTCAATGTATCTAAATGGCCTGCTCCAGAACTGTCTGACTTAGTCAAACACTATAGATTAGACTTGGAAACAGCACCTGTTAATGAGCTCGCCAATCTAACTTTTAAGTTGGCAATTGGCTCAGTACCTATAACAAGGAAAGCAGGCTAAACAAAACAAGTTAATGGCATTACAATTACAGTGATTACAAAATCTTGCCAAGCTTCAGTCCAGCCCCAAACAAAATATACCTGGTATTTGCCACTATTGTAAATAGCCTGGTCATTGGAAAACTGAATGTTTTGGGAAAAAACAAGTGACCTCCCCAAGAAACAGAAAGGGCCACATAAATCAGAGACTACATCAGCCTGAGACCAGAATAACTAGATGGTGCCTGGCTACAACCAAAGTCTGCCCTGAGAGGGAACACAACAGAGAATCCCTGAAGGAGCAGGAGAGCAGTGGGCTGCAGACCTCAAATTCTCTTAAAAAGACCAGACTTAATGGTCTGACTGAGACTAGAAGGACCTTGGAGGTTATGGTCCCCAGACTTTCTGTAAGCCCAAAACAGGAACCATTTGCAAAGCCAACTCTTCAGACAGGGATTGGACTGGACTACAAGATAGAAAATGATACCAGCAAGGAGTGAGCTTCTTGGATCATGTAGACACGTGAGACATTGGAGGGGAGATGAGGAGGCAGAGGGGGACAGAAGCTGGCTGAGTGGACACGGAAATACAGGGTGGAGAGAAGGAGTGTGCTGTCTTATTAGGCAGAGAGCAACTAGGAGTATATAAAAACAAAAAACCAAACCCAGTGCTGTCGAGTCGATTCCAACTCATAGCAACCCTATAGGACAGAGTAGAACTGCCCCATATATAGGAGTACATAGCAAGGTGTATATACATTTTTGTATGAGATTGACTTGATTTGTAAACTTTCACTTAAAGCACATCAAGAAAAAAAGTGACCCACCACTACAACTGCTGCAGATGAAAATTTTCCTAAGCATCTACCTCATTGTGATCTGCAATGACAAAGATATGGGGAACCTCAGAGGCTGTTACCAGCTATTTCCCTTGATCATTGGGCTGAAATAGCTCTCTTAAGATGGAACCCTGTAAATTTTTATTAAATACTGGAATAACTGTTTCAGTTCTAAAACCCAAATCATTATCTCATCTTCTGTCCCAGAGTACACAAACTATGAATATTGTTGGGGGTAACTAATCAAGTTCAAACTTTAATGAAAACTGAACCTATTCAAATTAATTGTGAATCTATCAAAGATCTCCATTCTTTTCTACTCTGCGGTGATGCTCATGTTAGCCTTTTAGGGTGGGGTTTTCTAATGAAATGAAATTGTTCCATCACCTTTGATGAAAGAGGGGAAACTATTTTAAGATTTCCTGCTGTTTCTTCTAAGGACACCTCTGAGGAATCCTTTTTATGGTGTGCTTGTTTCAAGTTTTAGAGCATACTGATTCAAAGTCCAAAGAGATCCTGGAAATATTTTCCAGTCTACTAGCCAACTAATTACCCCCCACTCTTTGGGCCACTAATTCAATAGACATCGGCAGGATTAAATCCACCAAATCCATTCAAGTGCAAATCTACCCAGATTGAGAATTGCCTAAAATTTCTCAACACCCTCTTAAACTTGAGGAAACCAAAAGGTTACAACTTATTATTGAGGATTTCTTACAGAAACAATTAATAATTCCCTGCACCAGTCCATGTAACACTTCTGTGCTCTTGGTGCAAGAGCCTAACAACTGAGGTTGGAGATTTGTCCAAGATTTAAGAGAAATAAACAAAATAGTTATACCCAGATCCCCTGTAGTCCCCAACACACATTTATTATTAGCTAAGATACCTGTTGAGGCCAATTACTTTACAGTAGTGAATTTATACAGTGCATTTTTTTTTTCAGCATCCTAGCACATCCACATAGTCAGTATCTGTTTGCTTTCACCTCAACAATAAACAACTAACTTGGACTATCATGCCACAAGGTTTCATGAAGTCTTCCAGTTATTGTTCTCAGGTTCTTCATGCAGGCTTACAACATCTGCAATTCTCTAAGAAATCTGTCCTTATACAATATATTGATGATCTTTTACTTTGCTCTGCAACTCAAGCTGATTGTATTTATGACAGAATTTACTTACTTACCTATTTGCAAAACCCCAACATTGGATCCCTGAAAAATGGAGTAGTGGGTATTATGGTAGGAAAAGCCAAGTGGAAGCCATTAAGACTGCCCTACCTAGGAAAACGACTCGACGGCAATGGTTTTTTGGGTACCTAGGAAAATAGTAAACCAAAAGCAATATTGCATTCCTGGAGGGATAGCCAAGATTACTGCCACTGTCAAGGACTTGAAGTATGCAGCTGTGGTTATTCCCAACATATCCGAATTCAACACACCCATTTGGCCTGTGCAAAAAACACATGGGTCTTGGAGCATGACAGTCAATTATCGAAAACTTAACCAGGTGGTGACTTCAATTGCAGCTACTGTTCCAGATGTAGTTTCATTGCTTAAGCAAATTAATATATCTCCTGGTACCTGGTATGCAGCTACTGATCTGGCTAATGCCTTTCTCTCCGTACCTGTTTCAAAGGACCATCAGAAGCAGTTTGCCTTCAGCTGGAAAGGCCAGCAATATACCTTCAGTGTTCTACCTCAGAGCTACATCAACTCTATACCCCTATGTCATGATTTAGTCTGCAAGGACCTTGATCACCTTTCTCTTCCACAAGACGTCAAACTGGTCCATTACATTGATGGCATTATGCTGATTGGGCCTAGTAAAGAGGAAGCATCAATGACTCTGCACACTGGTGGGTGGGAAATTAATCCCACAAAAATTCAGGTGCCTTGCACTCAGTGAAATTTCTAGGGGTCCAGTGGTGTGGGAGCATGTTGAGATATTCCTTCTAAAGTGAAGGATAAGTTGCTATATCTGACTGCTTCCACAACTAAAAAGCAGGCACAATCCCTAGTGGGCTTCTTTGAACTTTGGAGGCAACATATTCCTCATTTGGATGTGCTAATCTGGCCTATTTATCAAGTGACTTGAAAAGCTGCTAGTTTTGAGTGGGGCCCAGAACGAGACGGCTCTGCAACAGGTTCAGGCTGCTGTGCAAGCCACTCTGTCCTTTGGGCCATATGATTCAGCTGATCCAATGGTGCTGGAAGTATCAGTGGTAGATAGAGATGCTGTTTGGAGTCTTTGGCAGGACCTTATTGGTGAATCATAGTGCAGACCCTTAGGACTTTGGAGCAAAGTCCTGCTGCCCTCTGCAGATAACTACTCTCCTTTTGAGAAACAGCTTTTGGCTTGTTACTGGGCCTTTTAGAGACTGAACGCTTAACCATGGGACACCAAGTCACCAAGTGGCCTGAGCTGCCCACCATGAACTGGGTGTGTCTGACCAACAGAGCCATAAAGTTGGACATGCCCAACAGCACTCCATCATTAAGTGGAAGTGGTATATACGAGATTGGAGCCCACTAGGATCTGAAGGTACAAGTAAGTTGCATGAGGAAGTGGCCCAAATGCCTGTGTTCTCCACTCCTGTCACATTACCTTCCATCTCCCAGTCTGCACCTATGGCCTTATGGGGAGTTCCTTATGATCAGTTGACTGAGGAAGAGAAAATTTGTGCTTGATTTACAGATGGTTTTGCATGAAATACAGGCAACATTCAAAGGTGGACAGTGGCAACACTACAGCCCCTTTCTGGGACTTCTTTGAAGGACAGTGGTGAAGGGACATCCTCCCAATGGGTAGAACATGGAGTAGTGTACCTGGTTGTTCACTTTGCTTGGAAGGAGAAATCGCCAGATGTGTGATTGTATACTGATTCATGGGCTGTGGCCAGTGGTTTGGCTTGATGGTCAGGGACTTGGAAGGAACACGATTGGAAATTGGAGACAGGGAGGTATGGGGGAGAGGTATGTGGACAGACCTCTCTGAATGAGCCAAATAAGTGAAGATATTTATGTCTTATGTGAATGTTCACCAAAGATGACCTCAGCAGAAGAGAACTTTAACAATCAATGGATCATGTATCCTGTAGGAACCAGTCATCCTCTTTCCCCAGCTACTCTCATCACTGCTCAATGGGCTCATGAACCAAAAGGTCATGGTGGCAGGGATGGAGGTTATGCATGGGCTCAGCAACATAGACTTCCACTCACCAAGGCCTATGTCATGGATTGAATTCTGTCCCCCCAAAATTTCTGTCAACTTGGCTAGGTCATGATTCCCAGTATTGTATGATCATCTACAATTTTGTCATTTGATGTGATTTCCCTATGTGTTGTAGACCCTATCACTATGATGTAATAAGATGGATTAGTGGCAGTTATATTGATGAGATCTACAAGATTAGATAGTGTCTTAAGACAATTAATTTTGAGATATAAAAGAGACGAGGGAGCAGAGAGACATGGGGACCTCATACCACCAAGAAAACCGCACTGGGAGCAGAGTGCTTCCTTTGGACCTGAGTTTCCAGGACTGAGATGTTCCCAGACCAAGGGGAGAATGATGACAAGGACCTTCCTCCAGAGCTGACAGAGAAAGCCTTCCCCTGGAGCTGGGGCCCTGAATTCAGACTTTTAACCTACTGGACAGTGAGAGAATAAACTCTTTGTTAAAGCCATCCACTTGTGGTATTTTGTTATAGCACCACAAGATGACTAAGACAACTGACTTGGCTACAGCCACCACAGAGTGCCCAATCTGCCAGCAGCAGAGACCAACACTGAGTCCCCAGTATGGCACCATCCCTTGAGGTGATCAGCCAGCACCGTGGTGACCAGTTCATTACAGTGGACCATTTTCATCATGGAAAGGGCAGCATTTTGTTCTTACTGGAGTAGATACTTATTCTGGGTATGGGTTTGCCTTCCCTGAATGCAAAGCTTCTGCCACAACTACCATCTACGGACTTACAGAATGCCCTATCCACCATCATGATATCCCACACAGCATTGCCTTGGATCAAAGGACTCACTTCACAGCAAATGAAGTGAGGCAATGGGCCCATACTCATGGAATTCATTGGTCTTACCACGTTCCCCACCATCCTGAAGCAGCTGGCTTTATAGAACGATGGAATTGCCTTCTAAAGACACAATTACAGTCCCAGCTAGGTGGCAATACCTTGCGTAATTGGGGCAACATTCTCCAGGAGGCTGTGTGCGCACTATAATAGCAGTCAGTATATGGTGCCGTTTCTCCCATAGCCAGGATTCATGGGCCCAGGAATCAAGGAGTGGAAACGGGAGAGGCACCACTCATTATTATCCCTAGTGACCCACTTTCAAGATTTTTGCTTCCTATGCTTGCAACCTTATGCTGTGCAGGTCTAGAAGTCTTAGTTCCAAAGGAACGAATGCTCCCACCTGGAGACATATCACTAATTCCATTGACCTGGAAGCTAAGAATGTCACCTGGCCACTTTGGACTCCTTATGCCTCTGGATCAACAGGCAAACAAGGGGGTTTACCACACTGGCTGGTGTAATTGATCCTGATTACCAAGAGGAAATCAGATTGATATTACATAATAGAGGTAAAGAAGAGTATGTCTCTAGTGTAGGAGGTTCCTTAGGGCATCATTTGGTACTGTCATGTCCTGTGATTAAAGTTAATGGAAAACTACAGCAACCCAATTCCAACATGATTACTAATGGCCCAGACTTCAGGAATGAAAGTTTGGGTCACCCCATCAAGCAAAGAGCCATGGCCAGCTGAGATACTTACTGAAGTCAAACAGAATATGGAATGGGTGGTGGAAGAAGGTAGTTCTAAATACCATTACAGCCACATGATCAGTTGCAGAAATGAGGACGGTAATTTTTGTGAGTATTTCTGCTTTGTATGTGTGCATCAAGTATTTTTGTTTTCTTCACTTATGAAATATAAGATGTAAACACAGCTAGTGCATTTTTGGTTGTATGTCTATTCATTGTATCATGTTAGGCACAAGTATGACTTTATAATTGTCTTTATTCAAAGATCGTGTGTGGTTTAAGGATATGTGTACAGTTGCCAAGTTGACAAGGGTAGACTGTGATGGTTAAGATTGTGTGTCAAATTGGCTGGGCTATAATTCTCAGTGTTTTGGCAGTCATATAATGTTGTGATCACTTCCCTGTTTAGATTTGACATGTGATCACCTCTATGATGGGATGTGCTATGAATAGCCAATCAGTTGAAAGGGAGTTTCCTTGGATGTATGGCCTGCCTTGACTACAAGCAGACATTCTGGCAAGGCTTGGGAGCTTTCTTCTTGTGCTGGATCCTGCAGCTGGCTCCTGTTCATCTAGCCTCTAGTTCTTGGGACTTGAGCTAGCAGCTTACCTTTGGTCTTGCCTGCTGATCTTGGAATTCATCAATCTTCACAGCCTGTGAGCAAGAGCTCTACTCTCTGACCTGCAGATCTTGGGTTCATGAGCCCATGTGGCTACATGAATCAGTAGAAACCTCTATTCTGACGCACGGACTTGGGACGTTCCAGTCTCTACAATCACGTGAGCCATTTCCTTGATATAAATCTCTCTATATAGACATACAAGTTGGGCTAAGGGCCTGCGGGCCAGAGAGAAGGCTGCCTGCTGGCAAGGGTGAAAAGAGGCTGTCCTGATCAAAGAACTGAATCCTGAATTGTAGCTTGTTACTTCCCTCATAAACCCTATAACTTTAAGTACGGTTTGTGAGTTCTGTGTAGCCATTGCAATGAATTATCGAACCCAGCAGAGTGCTGTGAGAGGGACGGATGGTGTCAGAATTGGTTAAAATGTTGGAGGGTGGAGGTATGCCTGACCTCCACCTTTATGGAGATCAGTTTTGGGCTGTTGACACTGATGGTGATTCTCTCTCCGACTCATGAAGTTAGAGGAGGTCAGACACCCTGCCACCACCATTTTTTTACAATACCTATATATCTATATGGAGCCCTGGTGGTACAGTGGTTAAGAGCTCAGGCTGCTAACCAAAAGGTTGGCAGCTTGAATCCACCAGCAGCTCCTTGGAAACCCCATGGGGCAGTTCTACTCTGTCCTACAAAGGGCTGCTATGAGTTGGAATTGACTCGATGGCAACAGGTTTGATATATCTATGTGTTTATAAAAGAGAAAAGAAACCCTAAAATTACAATGTGTTATTAACTAGAACCCAGAAAGTATCTTGGCAGGGAAAACACTATTTTTTACATAAAAGGACCAACCAAGCAGAGTGCTTGGGCAGGCCTGAAGGTAGCTCTCTCACATAGTATATCAGTGACTGCAAATAATTGCTTAACATTTTCTATATTTTATTGTATTTCTAATCCTTCCCCTCAGCTCCCTATGCTTTTGCTTTCCCCCCTGAAACTAGTCTAATCTTTTGTGGCAGTGTTTTACCTTGTTAGTAAAACCCAGATCAAAGGAATGAGAATGAAAGGCTTTCCTACTCAACTGTTCCTTAATTTTTGAGATTAGATTGGATGGAATGATCACTTGTTGTAGGACCTTGGCGTTGAGAGTGTTGTCAATGAGCACAGTCAAGGTGTTGCCATGGGGGGCCTTGCACCTCTGTTCTTCTTCCTCCAGGGAAAGGAAGACAAATATGTGTTCCCACTAAAAGTTGTGAAGGACTCCAAGTCTTCATTGGAGATCTCCTCAGACTCTCTTTTTTGGACTCAGCCTAGAAGAGTCCTATGCCTTTATACTCAACATCCTCAAATGGACTTTAAGATCCCAAACACAAGTTCCCTGATGGCAGAGGTTATAAAGTCGCAACTGTGTAAAGCAGTGACTCTTCAATATCTTGCCTACAATTTTTTTTTTTTTGCTCATGTTGTGCCTTGAAAATTTCACACAAAAATCTGGATTTCTGATTTCTCTTTACAAACCAGAACATCTGGTAATTCCGAGACTGTGTTCTTACAGGACATCCCTGGCTGGAGCTGTGTGGTGACTACACAGTCTCCCCCACACCTTCTGATATTACACTTGGTCTCCTGCCCTCTTTTTCTTATGTGCATGTGGGCATTTGAGTTTGGAATCCCTGCTCTAAAAAACTTTTATGTGCCAATCCTCCCACAGCAATGTAGGAAATGTGTCTTTTGAAATTTCATGATTATGGAATTCAGGTTACTGTTCTGAGTTTGAGTGTGTGTTGAGGTCTTGAGGATGAGATGTGTTCCCACTTCCCTGCTGTCTTTGGAGAGGACTGCACTCCATGTAGCATGAATAGAGAATGGGAAGCGAAAAGGGATGGAGAGGCTGGAGTGGAGAAGGGAGCTCTCACACATAGTGGCTAAGTGATCTATACGATAAAGAGGAGTTAAGGAAGAGAGAGGATCTGCCTAGAGGGATGAGGAAGCAATAGAGTTGACGGCGACTCCACTCTATTAAACATTGCTGTAAGTTCAGAATTGGATTCTTGTTAACAAAAATAATAAAAGGCATGGATGCCTTTGTAATTCTTTATTTGCATCTATAGGGTCACTATGAGTTGGAATTGATTCGACAGCAATGGGTTTGGTTTTTTTTTTTTTTTTTTTTTTTAATATGGAGACTTGGCCATGGGAGACTCTGCTTGTATTAGGGAAACACACATGATGAGCATAGCACAATTTCTCCACACCCAAGAGTAAATCCATTGCTGGCCTACCTCATCCACACTGAAATCTTATTTTCTTCCTTTTCCTCTTCTTGAACCATCACATTTTCCTGGTTTAGGAAGGTTTTAAGTTTTCTCTTTGAATCTACATTTCTTCTAGACCTTGAAAATGACTTCCCCACCCAAGTTCTACAAGGACATGAACACAGGACACCGATTGACCAGCAGTGCCTTTGCCCAGGGGGCTACTTCCAAGGGCATCACTTTTCCCTTAAATAGAGGACACACTCTTCTTCTTCTGGTATTTTTTAATGGAATAAAACCTCTTTCTGATATCTTGTTGCTAGTGATCTGGGGCAAAGAGCAAGAAAATATAAATGGCAAGATCCAAACAAGGGTGGAGGAAGCCTTTGATGAACATAAGCAGACATTACGAGCATGAATTCCATGATCCCAAGAGCCCCCTTGTTCATTCTGCAAATTCCCTAGGGTCACAGGCTCTGGGTGAAGTACTGGATGTGCTGTGTGATGGATCACAGTGTGGGCCTGGAGTCTGCAGGTCTCCTTAAAAGCTGGGTGACCTGGGACAGGTCCATTAAGCTGTATGGGGCCAGTGTTCTCCCCTGTGAAATGGGGATAAAATAGTGCCTCTACCTTTATCCCAGGGACTAGAATGATCTCAAAGGACAGAGAATGAACTCCCATCTCACCCTTCTATAGCTCCAGCCCCCACTTCAGCCCAGAAAGTGTCATAGAAAGCATTGATTAGCCATCAGAACAAAGATCCCTTCTGAATGGAGGGAGTCCCTGAGAAGGAGCCTGTTGTCCCCTGTACACACGAAACCCGTGGACAGTTGGGGCCAAACACAAGAATTTTCAGCTCTCTGCCCATGCTGTACTGTGGCTGGGTCTGGAGGAAAAACAAACTCTAGGAGAGTCAAGCTGTTCCGTGGGAGCAGAGACAAGACCTAGGGCCCCGGAGGGCAATGGTTGCTTGGGCTGGTGGCGCTGGGTCAGGGCAGCCTTCTGGATGTTCCTGTGTCCAACTGTATGAGGCAGCAAGAATCCCACAGCATTCTGGGAACAAGTCACAAGGGCCAGACACCCTCCCCCATACCTGGGCAGCCTCCTGACCCTCTTACCTCCTCACTCTCTACACCTGAGCCTTCTAATGCCCCCACCCACTGCCTTACTCTTGATGCTTCAGTGGCTTCCTGGTCTTTTGCATCTCCTTTTTGGCCATACCTATGCATTCACTGGAAACCGTGGTGGCATAGTGGTTAAGTGCTATGGCTGCTAACCAAGAGGTCGGCAGTTCAAATCCGCCAGGCTCTCCTTGGAAACTCTATGGGGCAGTTCTACTCTGTCCTATAGGGTCATTATGAGTTGGAATTGACTCGACGGCAGTGGGTTTGGTTTTTTGGGTTGGATGCATTCACCAAACTCCTCCCTTCTACTTCCTCCTACACCTGTGCATTCTTGTGGCCTGTCCCTCCTCCTCACCCCCTATGCCCTCCTCACTTACCATGACTAGGCTGCCTCCTGGCTCCTCCCACTTCATCATTACCCAACCTCGTGGTACTGTTCTGGCCTCTCCCAACTTCCCTTATACAAGGTCTGTGCATTTATTCCTCCCACTTCCTCAGTTACCATACAAGTGCTGCCTCCTGACCTCTTCTGTCTCCTTTTTACCCATATCTGGGTGTTCTTTAGGCCTTCCCCATGTCCTCATCTCCCATAACTTGCCTGCCTCTTGATCTCTCCAAACTCTCACTCCTCACACCTGGCCTATCTCCTCACCCTTACCTCTTTAACCACCTCTGGTATTTATTATGAAGTCAGGCACATGGTACACTCTGAATCAAAAACATTGACAACACAATGGCACATATTGCTTGATTCCATTTAGATGAAAAATCCAGATTAGGTAAATCCATAGACACAGAAAGCAAATTTGTGAATGTCAGAAGCTAGGGGGAGAGGCTACTAGAGAGTGACTGATTCATGGTTACAGGGTTTCTGTTTGCGGTGATAAAAATGCTCTGGAACCAGATAGTGGTGATGGTTGACCAGCATTGTGAAAATGTATAAAACCACTGAACTATACACTTTAAAAGATCAAAACGTGAAACTATATTTTTTGTCAAACAAAATTAAAAATTAACTAAATGATAGAGTAAATGTTGAACAAGAAAAAAATACACCAAAAAAATAAAAGAGATGCCCTCTTAGGTAAGGGACAAGAAGGCTTTGTTGCTGAGCTAATGCCAGTTTGGCTTAGGACCTGATGCTGAAGGAGGTGCTGAGACTGACCTACCTCTAGAGCAGGTTCTGGAGGCGATGTTCGATGTAGACCTGGACAGGGTTGTGGAAGTGAATCTGTATGTGAAACTGGAGTGGGTTCTGGAGGGGACATTTGATGTGGATATGGAGCAGGTATCAAAGGTGATGCTCAGTGTGGATCTGGACAGGGTTCCAGAGAATCTATGTGGATCTGGAGCAGATTCTGGCGGTGAATCTCTATATGGACCCTGAGTAGTTTCTAGAGGTGATGTTCGACATGGATCTGGAGTAGGATCCAGAGGCGCCATGCAGTGTGAATCTGGAGTAGGTCCAGAGGTGAATCTTAATGTAGGTCTGAAGCAGTTTCCAGACTCAACATGGGCCTGAAGCTGGTTCCTGAGGTGATGCTCAACACGGATATGGAGTAGGCTCCAGAGACAACGCTCAGCATGGGTTTGGAGTAGCTTTTGGAGGTGAATCTCTGTGTGGATTTGGAGCAGGTTTCAGAAGCCATGCTGGACGTGGATCTGGAGTGGATTACGGTCAGATCTAGGGGTATGGTTAGTGTTGGGGTTAGATTTAGATCTAGGGGTAGGTTTAGGGATAGGCTTACAGTTATGGTTAGAACTTTTGTTAGGGTCAGGGATGGGTGAACCTTCAGAGTCTAGCAGAGGCTGTGGCTTTTTACTCTCCACCCTTAGGAGAGGATGATGCTCTGTGTAGGCAAAATGATGAGGATTTTTAGGTAGTGGAACTGAGATTTGAACCAACGCAAACTTCTCAAGTTCTTAAATAAAAATGCTCCAAATATTTTCCTATTGTCCTAATGCAATTTAATCTTGAGTTTACTCAGTGCAAGTGAAGTAATACACTGAACAGCTGCCTAACGAGTTCTTTTCAACATAGACAGCCTGTCTGTAGCATTCATTCTTTTCTACCCCTTAAATAGAGGACGAATAAAGTGTTTTATGTTACATTAGAAATGTTATGTGATAAAAATTATCTAAGTAATTTCCTCGTCTTGACGTTTCACTCTACCTTTATGGATGCAAGCTATTCTATACTCATTCCTCTTTGTCCCTCATCTAAGACTGTCTTACAGAATTAAATTATTGGATGTGAATTAAACCTCCAGATGGCACCAGAGAACTGAGAAAAATCTAATTCCATTTCCAATGGGCCTTTGTGTTGTTTACAAGAGACAGGCAGACTGAAGGAAACCGCCCTGTTTGTCATTAAGTCACCATCAGAGATACCCTTCAAGGAAGGGAGGTGCCCATGATCTTTGCTCATACCCCATTGCTGTAACAGATACATGCTTGTGGAACTCTGATGCAACCCCGCAGGCATTGTATTCATGCAGGGTCTATAGAGGGTGGAGAGGGTGGATTCTTTTGGCTCAGCTCTCTGAAACAAATTTGTGTTAAGTGCTTAAAGATGTGTTACTACAGCAATTACTTGTTAAACTCTTGTTGCCATGTAGTTAAATATGCAAAGATATCTTTCAGAAAAGAAAAAAAAGGATCTACATAACCTTAGGTTTCATTCTCTTTTAAGACAGCAAGCCCTGCTGTGGTCTCTCATAAAGTCACAGAAAAAGACGTCACTGAAAGCTATTTGTCAAAGTCTGGGAGGTGAGTCACTAAAAAAAGTAAGTTTTATTGCATCTCTATGCAATCAGTAGGAGCCCTAGTGGCACAACGGTTAAGCACTCTACTGCTAACCGTAAGGGCAGCAGTTTGAACCCACCACTGGCTCTGTGGGAGAATAGACCTGGTGATCTGCTCTTGTAAAGATTAAACCAAAAAACCCAAACCCATTGGCATCTAGTTGACTCCAACTCATAGCGGCCCTATGTAGGACAGAGTAGAATTGCCCCACAGAGTTTCCAAGGAGCAGCTGGTGGATTCAAACTGCTGATTTTTTGGTTAGCAGCCAAGCTTTTAATCACTGTGCCACCAGGGCTCCTCAGAAACTTCATGCGGCAGTTCTACTATGTCACATGGGGTGGCTGTGAGTTGGAATTGACTCAACGGCACTCAACAACAACATCAACAAGCAACCAGAGACCTACACACATTTTGCCCCCTAAATGAATGAACAGAATGGCATGGCCCAGTTGGCAAGGGAATCAATAGGATGAAGTTCTAATCAACAATTATCACCCACCTTACCTTGTTCTGACAGTAGCTTGTCTTGCAGACACAGGTCTACCAAAAGAAACAAGGGAGGCATCCTCCCCCACCCACATCACACCACACACGTCATTTGCAAAAAGGATGCTGCTTCCTAGGGAAGCCTGTGTCACATCCCACCACCCCTCCGCCCCCAGCAACATGAACACTTTTAGTCCTGCAATTTGTGGTTTAATTTCATAATATAGGGACACTTGCGGCAGCTGGATCCCAGGGTGTAAGAGAATATCTGAAATATGCTTTTCCTGACTTGTATCATGGCTGTCTATCTCAGTTCAAATGTCCTGTCATTGGAGGAACCTTTTCTGACCATTCTACTGAAAATGAATTCCAGTCACTCTCTACCTCATCTTTTTGGTTATTTCCATCTAGCACTTATTACCGTAAAAAATCGTCTCATTTTATATTTATTTATTGTTGGCCTCCCCTCGCTACAGTTTGTGGTTGAAGCCAGCAGGAACTCCTTCAGCCTGGCTTCCTACTCTGTCTCCAGCCTTTAGAAGGGTATGTGGTACATTGTAGAGAGCTCAGTATAGACTGAATAAATGAATAATGATGATTGGTAGGGTAGTCCATTTCTCTATTCTCTACGGTTATCAGGCTTGACTAAAAAAATACAATTTGGCATTAAAATCATTACCAGAGGATATTATATCAACATGAAATACTAAATTATGCCTTAGAAAATGATAATATGTAACAAGAGATTATAGAAACCCTAAGAGACTATCTTCTCCCCAATAATAAAACAGTAGTGCATTTTTATGGGTTTTTCTTTTTTTTTTTTTTATTGTAAAAACACATATAACACAACATTTGCCCACTCAAGGTTTTTCACGTGTACAATTTAGTGATATCAATTATATTAATCATGGAACATTTTTTGAGTAGTGATGAAAAAGAGAACCCCAAAGCACAGGAACTGCTGATATGTAATTATATACAAGCGTGTATAATTTCTTTGAGAGTAAGAATGTCCTGGCTCAAAAAAAGTAGCATAAAATTGGTACAATTCCAGGTTTGTTCTGCTATTTTATCTAGGATTACTTTTAAGATGAAGATGGAAAATCCTTTCTTCGGCCCAGGAGGTCCAGCACCATCTGGCCTACCTCCATCATTTGTCTCTTGCCATTCTCTCCCTCACTTTCAAAGTTCCAGCCATAGTGGCCTTTTGTCCAGTTCCTCAAATGCCCTGGTCAAATATCCGTTCCTAAAACCTCTGCACATATATTCTTTCTTTGGTTTGTCTAGGATGCTCTCCACTCTCCCCATTTGCCTTGCTGTATTTTCTACTCAAGCTTCCCAGCTCAGCTGACATGAGTTTCTCAAGAAAGCTTTCCCAGATTTTCAGATTAGCTCAGGTTCTTCTGTCGTCTCACCATGTACTTCTCCCTCAGTTGTAATTAATGATTAATTGTGTCGTTTACTAGCTAGCCTCTTTTGCATCCACTAGAATGGAAGCATCTTGAAGGCAGAGACTAAGTTCAAAGCTATATTTCCAGACACTAACGCTTGTAAATCAAAAGTAATCAATTAAATATTTGTTGGAAGAATGAATGGATAAATTGAGCACTAACTATATACTCCAAGCACCGTACAATAGCCTTACATATATTTTTTATTCTATCTAACATGACTCTATCTTTCACATCCTAGTTCTACCCCCATTTTACAAAGGAAAAATGGAGATTTAAAAAGATCAAGCAGTATAATTGAACAATAATAGTATATATATCAAGTTACCCGTTTTTAAATTATGTTTTATTGGCTTGTGTGAATTATTACAGACAAAGGAGGTTTTGGCAAAGAAATGCCTAGAAGCATTTCCCATCAGTAGAGCATACCCTATCTACCGAAGTTCAAAACTGTACATGTTAAACCTGGTGGCCCCTTTTTTGTTAGTGCCAGACACATTATGAATTAATGTAGAGCTTACATTATGATCAAACATAAATAACTGGTGTATTAGATATGTTGAACTTGGCAAAATCTGGAAACAAGTTCACTTTTCTCCCACCACCATCATGCTCAGTTATGTTTCCTTTTTCCACCTCTTGATGGCATTTTGGCCGGTTCTCTCAGTTTTCCAGTCCCTTTCAACCACAAGAGCAGGGTACTAAAAAAGCCCATTCTAAATTATTTTATATTTTGTTAAATGTAACAATGACGTTGTGATTGTGTTAAAAAGAAATCTATCTGTTTGAGATGCATATCCATTGTATTTTGGTGAAATCATAAAATATTTGAAGATGGCTTTAAAATATTTCAGGAAAAACAAAGACGTAAGACAAAACCTGACCATCAAAATGTTGGTAATTGTTGAAGCTGGGTGATGGGTACTTGGGGATTCATTTTATTTTTGTATATATTTGAAAATTTTCATATTAAAAAGTTTTGTAAGAGCCCAGTCTGGTTTAAATAGAAGCTTGACTGCATTCTCCAGTTTAAAGCTGCTCTGTCATTGTCTCCCACCCCTCTGCCTGCAGTTCATGCTGAGCCCTGGCTCCTGACCCCAGAACCTGCAGTGCAGAGGAGGACATGGTCAGTCCTGGCACTATCCCTATGCCTTGCCTTGCATTCCTCCTCCTCCTCCTTTTATTTACTGATTATAATAATATCTTCCCAATAGTAGACAAAAGATAATGGAGTAAGGGGAGACTGTGCAATTACTCTAAAAGAAGGCAAAAGAGATAAAAAAAAAGAATAGAAAAAAAAGAACTAAAACAAAAAAAAAAACTTAAGATAAATGAAATCCAACATTTGAAAACACAAAAAAGTGAAAGATCTAAGCACATTAGTTACATGCCACAAACTATGTGATATAAAAAGAAACCAAATTTATGTGTTGATTATAAGAGATTAACATAAAACATAAGGGCACAGAAAAGTAACAAGTGAAAAAAGATACACCTGACAAAATATCAAAATAAGGCTGATATCTCTATATTAATATCAAACAAAATAAGTTTTGAGATAAAAACATCAATAAATATAGAAAATCACTAAATAATGATGTAAACAGAAAAGTTTCAAGTTGGAGGCACTTGTGTCAGATGTAAGAATGCGGGGCCAACACATTCTTCCAGGAAACAGAAGGTCGGGATGTAAACAATTTGCTAATGGGAAGAATGTGTCAAGATGTAAACTATTTGTTCCCAGGAAAAATGTGTTCATGGCTACAGTCACGTGTAACTGAAGAGTCTGGCACTTCTCACCTAGGCGGTAACTCACTCCCTCCTGGCCAAGTGGCCAGAACTTTACAATGTCAAAGAACTTCAAGCTGAAGCTGCTCTTATTAATCATTAACCCCTCACCTCTCCTTTGTTCTCTGTGTAGATAGACCCCTCTCCCTGCTTGAATGGCGGAGTGTTAGTATTTTTACTTAATGCTACCCAGCTCGAGCTGTATTATTCCTCAATAAAACTCCTTTTCTTTCATGCATAACAGAGTATGATATTTTCTGTCTTTGACAATGATGAAAGTTTCATCAGGGAAAAATAGTAATTCTAAATGTAATCACTAACATTGTATCAAAATATATAAAGAAAAATTGAACTAAGTGCAAGGAAAATGTGACAAACCCATCATTTTAATAGTAAACTTTAATACCCATCTCGGTACCTGTAGGCTGAGCACGCACACACACACACACGCAAACTCCCCACACAAACTGGAAAATCTGATAACACAGTTAACAAGCTAGATTTAGGGGACATATATAAAATTAGGGGCCCTAATGGTTCAGTGGTTAAGAGTGGCTGCAAACCAAAAGGTTGGCAGTTTGAATCCACCAACCACTCGCTGGAAACACTGTGGGGCAGTTCTACTCTCCTATAGGGTTGCTGTGAGTCAAAATTGACTTGGCGGCAATGGGTATATGAAATTAGCACCCAGCAATTACAGAATACATTTTTTTTTTTCTCAGTCACACATGGAACAGTTATAAAATTTGGATAAATTCTAAGTCATAAAGCAAACCTCAACCCATTTAAAACAATTATTATCATACAGGCCATACTGTCTCACCACAGTGCAATCAAGCTTGGAAGAAATAGCATAACGAAAATAAAAAACGTACCATGTACTTAAAAAAAAAACCCTTTGCTGTCACGTTGATTCCGACTCATAGCGACCCTATAGGACAGAGTAGAACTGCCCCATGGAGTTTCCAAGGAGAGCCTGGTGGATTCAGACTGCCAATCTTTTGGTTAGCAGGTGTAGCACTTAACCACTATGCCACCAGGGTTTCTACCACGTACTTAGGAATTTATAAACTCATGAATCGAACAAAAAAATGGAAATATATTAAAATATTAAAATGAATGCTAATAAAACACTACACATTTCAATTTTTTTATTATTATTATTTAACCCATGAGATTATGAAGAAAAAAAAATGCGGGCAATTTGGACAATTTTAAGACACTTCCTTAAAGTCTGCCAGATGAGTAACTTCTGTCATGGATTGATGCCCATCATGACATGTGTTTTATTTCAGTCTAGCATCTCTCATTTCAGCATCTCTGACTTCACATTCGAAACGTAACTAACATTTACTAAGTGAGCACAAGTTCTAGATACCCAGGTGGTTGCCATATGTCGTTTCATCAAAAAATTTAATATTTTAAAGTCCACATTTGAAATCAGAAAAGGAGTGAACAAGTGTTTCAATGGACCTGTCTTATCCATATTTATTTCCTTAGATGTGATTTCAAAAATAGTCATACCTTCCTGGTAAGAAAGGTAAGAAAAGGCTTTACTCTGCTAATCTGCCCCTTCTGCTCAGCATTTGGCTTTAAACTGTAACCTGAGACTCTGAAATTGCTGAGGCCCTTGACCTCTCCTTATTTTTTTAACCCTTAGAATGATCTCAGCGGGATAGTTTCTCATGTTCCCTTTCATGTTTCAGAACACGATCGAGACCAAGAAAACAAAACATTGATTCCTGATGCCTTGCAGCTCAGGTTCAGACGGTTCACCCTGGTCACAGAGAATTAAGGCCAAGTCTGCCTTCCTGCGACTGCTCCATCACTGCCTGCAGCGTGAATTCCTCAACAGCGGATAGAACACAGTGGCACTAACCAACGTTAGAGCGCTTAAGAAGTCAGCCAAACTGAGCTTATGTCACTTGACATGACATAATAGGATATAACATGAAGAATATGAATTCTCCAGTTGCTATCTCAGCCTCTAAGCTGAACCTTTTCATTAGGGAGCCAAGAGTTTATCTGTTTACTTTAATATTAGAAAGCTAAAATGGAAAAATGGACTCAAATCTTAGGAAAAAAAAAAAAATCCCTTAAACCTGGCATCAGTTTTCACAACCATTTATTAAAATATATGTCTCATTTTAGGCAAAGAAAACAGAGGAGTTAAAAGGACATTTAAAATCATGGGATAATCTAACAACATTTTCATTCATTTAAAAATGACACATTAAGTACCTAATTTTTGTAATGAACTGTTCTAGGCACGAGGCAGTAAATAGTGTATCAACAAACCAACTATGTGTGTAAAATTGTTTAAAAAAGTTTAAGTGCTACGGAAAGGTAATCTCGTAATTAATGGCAACAGTTAATCCATTTTTATAATACACATTTTTAATCTTCTTTGATTTAAAAAGAGAAGCTAGTGTAAGTCGAATTTTGGCGGTAACTAGTATTACTGTGGAAACACTGGCGGTGTAGTGGTTAAGAGCTACGGTTGCTAAGCAAAAGGTCGGCAGTGTTACTCCACCAGCCGCTCCCTGGAAACTCTACAGGGCAGTTCTACTCTGTCCTATAAAAAAACCCATGTCCTATAGGGTCACTATAAGCCAGAATCCATTCGATGGCAGTGGACTTAATATTACTGTAGATTAAAAGCAGATTATGTCACTAAAATATGCAAAATCATAATATGCCACCATATTGTACATTTCATAAAACGTTTGTGGTATATTATCATTTTCTTGTTAAACATTTAAAACAATAGATTTAAAAATAGATGTCAGTTTCCACAACAGCTAATTCAAACATACTGTTCTGTGACAATTTTTCTTGTATTATGATAGCATGATCTAAACCCATTATATTGGGAAACAATTTATTGAACTTTTTTTGATTCAATTTTTCAACCAATATTAATAGAGCACCTACTATGTGTCAGAGGACGCTGGTGGTTTAGTGGTAGAATTCTTACCTTCTGTGTGGGAGACCAGGGTTCGATTCCCAAGCACAGCCACCACTCATCTGTCGGTGGACGCTTGTGTGTTGCCGTGATGCATGTTTCAGCAGCGTACCTGGACTAAGACTAGGGAGAAAGGCCTGGTGATCTACTTCTGAAAATCAGCCAATGAAAACCTTATGGATTACAACAGTCCAATCCCATTGTACGCGGGTTGCCATGAGTCAGGGCCAACTCAGTGACAGGTAAAAACAACACTATGTGTCAAGGGCTGTGTCAGGCCATTAGTTATAACGACTTCAACTGCAAAGACCAGACAACCTAGAATCAAATTGTCTTAAGGAAATCTATTATTTCACATACCCGGAAGTCCAGAGGAGAAAGGAGAAAGGTAGAGCACCTTAGTTACGGAAAGATACCTTCACAGACCCAGCTTTCTTCCTTGTCTCTGCTTTGTTCTCTTTAGTATCAGATTCACTGGGAGCCTCACAGTTTTCAATGGCTTCAGTCATTCCAGAACCTCACTGAGATTAGACAGGATCCAGAGGCAGAAAAAAGATCCTGTTCTCATGTGTCCTTCTTAAAAAAAAAAACAAAAAACCCGGTGCGTCCTTCTTAACAGTGTGAAAATATTTCCCAGGATCTCCCTGGCTGACTCCTGCCCACAGTCCATTGGTCAGCACTTTGT
This sequence comes from Loxodonta africana, assembly GCF_030014295.1. NCBI lineage: Eukaryota > Metazoa > Chordata > Mammalia > Proboscidea > Elephantidae > Loxodonta > Loxodonta africana. Next base: position 34,506,183 of record NC_087354.1, on the reverse strand, counting down.
CACATGCCCACTTCTCAAAAAACGGAAAATGTTCTCTCCTCCTTCCTCAGCCCTTCCGCCGTGATTGCCTTATATCCATCACGAGGGTGGAGGAGTGGATAAACCAGTTGCCCTCAAGTCACTTAGATTCATGGCAACCCCATGTGTGTCAGAGTAGAACTGTGCTCCCCAGGGTTTTCAGTGGCTCAGGGTCGCTATGAGTCAGAATCGACTCGACGGCACTGGGTTAACGGTTCAGAAGTAGATTACCTCCAGGTGACTTGAATCTCCAATCTTCTGGTTAGCAGCTGAGCATGCTAAACATTTGCAGTGCCCGGGGACTCTGGAGAGGTGGATACCTGAACAAAATCAGGTATGAGAGCAAGGAAGAAAGGAGGGAAAACTTTCATTGGGTCTGCTACAGCCGTGCTGAGGGAAAGCAAAGGCTGGTCAGATGTAAGTGCGACCGCCAGGAAATTATATGACACGTATCTATAAACAAGCTAAATGATAATATTAAAAAAAAACATTGCTATTGAGTTGATTCCAGCTCATAGTGACCCTATAGGACAGAGTAGAACTGCCATATAGGGTTTCCTAGGCTGTAATCTTTATGGAAGCAGACTGCCACATCTTTCCCCTACGGAGTGGCTGGTGGGTTTGAACCAGGGACCTTTGGGTTAGCAACCAAGGGCTTAGCAACTGTGCCATCAGGGATCCTTAACATTGAATAAGTATCCTTAAATTCTTTTTGGAATTAGGAATATATAAAAACACATAAACGAAATTTAAGATAATGAATGCTGCATAGGGTCAGAGGAGTAACAGCATTCAGGTGAACTGTTCAGAGAAAATTTTATGGAAGATGTGGAGCCGGATAAAGAGCAGTTAGATAATTTGGGAAGGGATGAAACCGTTACTTTTCTGCCTTTTCTTGAGGCTTATCCCAGTACCATCCAATAAAAATAGATACTGACTCTCCTTTCATTCTTGGAATTAGTCTAAATCCTCTTTCACGTCAATAAGCATTGTTTATTCAACCTGTTCCTGAACTTTTTGTCTCCAGCCCACTTGATTCATAAGTTCCTACATTCAGTGTTAAGAACAGACTCCCCACACCTTCTTTAGGAGCCCGGGTTGCAGAGTGGTTAAACGTTTGGCTGCTCACTGAAAGGCTGGTGGTTTGAACCGACCAGCCACTTTGTGGGAGAGTAAGATGTGGCAATCTGTTTCCATAATGATTACAGCCTTGGAAACCCTACAGGGCAGTTCTGCCCTGTCCCATAGGGTTTCTGTGAGTCAGAATAGACTTGATGGCAACAGGTTCTGTTTTTAAAAAAATTTTTTTCACGTATTTTCTCTAAGGAGCAACAGTTAAGGCCTTGGCTGCTAACTGAAAAAGTTGGCAATTCAAACCCGTACAGCGACACCTCAGGAGAAAAACCTGGAGATATACTTCCATAAAGATTACAGCCAAGAAAACCCTACTAGGCTGTTCTACTCTGCTGCACGGGGCTGACATGAGCTGGAATTGACTCATGGGCACGTGACAACAACAACAACATATCTACTCTAGTGTTATCCACGGGCTTTGTCTTCAATAACCAGTCCTGCTAGCTGTTTAGATCACATCTGGTTCTAGCTACCCTGCCTCACTCCTTTTGTTTCACTCCCCACCTCTAGCCCAGACCCAGGGAAGCTCCCTCTGCCCTGGAGTCTGATTGTTGCTGGTAGAGTCAACTCAACCTCTCTTGCCTCCAACCCCACATCTGGAAAAATGGGTGAATAGTTTTACCTACCTCATAGGGTTATTCCAACTCTTAGAGACCCTATAGGACAGAGAAGAGCTCTCCCACTGGGTGTCCAAGGAGCAGCTGGTGCATTCAAACTGCTGACTTTTTGGTTAGCAACCAAGCTTTTAACTGCTCCGCCACCAGGGCTGCCATGAGTCGGAATCGACTCGGTGGCAACAGGCTTGGTTTTATAGGATTATTTTGAGAAATAAGGAGTGAAATCTATACAAAACATTTAAAACAGAGTCTGGAACATACACATTCAATGAATATTAGCTGCTGTTAATATCCTTCTTATTATTTTTACTTTCCTATCAGTTTAAGGAGCTAGGGTTGATTGAGGAGATAATTATGAAGATTTTAATAAGGTAATTTATATAATAAAAATGACAATCTAGGTGTTGCCTAGATGAGTAGCTGAGAAACTAGAGAGAGGAAATATGAGACTATCTTAGGCTTGTAAACACAAAAGAGAGAGAGACTTAAGACTTGGTACAGAGTTTGGGAATGAAAAAAAACTGTAAACAGTGCAAAGCATTTCAAAGGAAAAATTGGCAAGATTTTAAAACCTTTTCTGCTATAACTGGTGGATTTAGGAAGATGTGAGCTTATGTACCTAAAGAATTGACAGAAGCAGGTTTTTTATTTTTTTTAAAAGCCCATTACTTTCATTTGAAAAAAAATTTTAGCTATGCTTGCCATTATCCTTTTTTTTTTGCAAAGAAGCAGTAGTCAATTTTTCAACATTTTTATTAAATATTTTCTTTAATATATGGTTGAAATAAGTTCCCTTTAATGTCACTGGAAACCCTGGTGGCATAGTGGTTAAGAGCTACGGCTGCTAATCAAAAGGTCTGCAGTTCGAATCCACCAGCTCCTCCTTGGAAACCTTACGGGGCAGTTCTACTCTGTCCTATAGGGTCCCTGTGAGTCTGAATTGACTCGACAGCGAGGAGTTTGGTTTTTTGGTTTTGATGTCACGATCTTTGGGTTGCAATGGAAGTTCAGTTTCCAGGAAAGAACACCAACTTTAAAAGTTTTATAAAGCTTTATTTCATCATACAACATTGTTGTCCTTGTAAAATCACAAGTGTGTTGAGTTTAAGCAAATGTAATCAGGCTTGGAAATCAAACTAAAATATGGAAGGCACTCTTTCTGCCCTAAGACTTTTCCCTGTATTCAGATCAGGCAGAAAGTATGTGTAATTTATGAGACTGTGATTAAATTACCCTTCAGCAGCCACCTTTTCAGGGTACTGCTCTCCTCCAAAAGCCACGTGAGAACCATAGGCGGTGTAATGAGCATGCAAGGAAAATTTTTCATAATGGACTTTAATACAGAAAAATAAAATTAAGTTTGAATAATGACAGCTGGAGTCGTTGGACATCATACTCAGGAAAAACTCATTGTCTTCATAGTCACAATCCTGTAAGTCAGACTATGTATTCAAAATGGGTTGAAAATTTCATTTCCATTTTGTGTTTAGGTACCAATTAATCATCTGTACAGGTGTGTTTGTAACTGGTTGGATACAGTCCCTGGAACAGCAGAAGTTTGCTAGTGTATCTCTGGCTTTATTCCTCTTCCTGCTTCACACGTATTTAGAGAAAAGGGCGCTCTGATTCTGTGAGATACAGCAAAGGGTGGCAAAAACACAGCGTGCTGGGTTCCTAAAATGAGCCTCTGCTCTCCAGCAGACTCTGTGACTTACGTTTCTCCTCTTGCCTCTTCCTGTTGAGGTGTGAGGGAGCTTACAGATATGGGCCCCTGAGAGACATGGCCACTAAGTGAACTGTGTGCAAAAGTGACCTGGGCTCAGTGAATTGGCTCCACCTCTCACAAGGACCCACTTAAATCACACGAAAGGGGGGTCCTAGGTGGCGCGGACAGTGAACACGCTCGCTGCTTACTGAAAGGTTGGAGGTTCAAGTCCACCCAGAGGTGCCTTGGAAAAAAGGCCTGGTTATCTGTTGCCAAAAACCCAGCCACTGAAAACCCTATGGAGCACAGTTCTACTCTTACACCAATGGGATTGCTCTGAGTTGGAATTGGCTCTACTTCCACTGGCTTTTTTAAACAGAAACACTCATAAAACAAGGGTGTACATTGATCAATTGACGCAAATGGTAGTGACCAGAAGCTTAAAGAAGCTAACCCTGTATTTTCCCAAGGGTCATTGCTCGGTGTTTGCTAATTGAGTGCCTGAAAAACCTTTATAAAATACAAATACCTTAATGAGAATTGACTGTAATTATCATCTAACCTTTCTGAGAAAACCATCATCAACCTTTCAGCTTTTTTTTTCCTGTCGTTTGCATGTGTGTTCATGTCTATGGACGTAGAATTGTTTCATCGTGTTTTTTAACATCAGCATTATTTATATCATTATCATTTTATAATCACAAAAGTTATTCCAAATTATGGTTTTAGCAATAGCATAAATGGCTGTAGCATAATGTGTTTAACCATTCCTCTATATTATTTCTAATTTTCCTTTATTTTTCTTGCAATTAATGTTTTTGAACATAACTCCAGCTCTACATTTGATTATTTCCTTATGATGTATTCCAAAAGATAGTATTGATACTAAAATGCATATACTCTATGAAGGCTTTTGAAAATAAATTTTCAAATCTCCCTTTAGAGTGTTTGGATTCACTTACGTTCCACTATTGGGATATGGGAAACCCTGGTGGCATAGTGGTTAAGAGCTACAGCTGTTAACCAAAAGGTTGGCAGTTCAAATCCACCAGGTGCTCCTAGGAAACCCTATGGGGCAGTTCTACCCTGTCCTATAAGGTCGCTATGAGTAGGAATTGACTCGAAGGCAAAGGGTTTGGTTTTTTTATTGGGAGATGGGGAGCCCTGGTGGTGCAGTAGTTAAGCGCTCCACAGCCAACCGGAAGTTGGTGATTGAAACCTACCAGCTGCTCCACAGGAGAAAAGACCTGGCTATCTGCTCCCATAAAGATTACGGTCTAGGAAACTATATGGCGAAGTTCTACTCTGCCCTGTGGGGTCACTAGGAGCCAGAACTAACTTGACGGCACATCAAAACAACAACATCTAGATATGAGGGCGGCCCATTAACCACCCGTAATGATACTGATATACTTATGTATCATTTATAAATTATACTGATAAAATAAAATTTAAATGAATTTAGGTAAAATTATACTAATAATACTAATATATCATTTAAAAATCTTTGCCAATTTGATAGAACAAAATGAAATTTATTTTTCTGTATAAATGTTCACTGATTATTCATGAAATTAACCATGTTTTGCACTGTATTGGGACATTTGTTTGGCTGTTATGGTGGTTTTTCAATATCTGGTGGCAATTTCCCATTGTGCAAAGAAGGATAAGAGGGGGCAAGGGTGTTATTTAACCTTAGGATTCGTCTTTGATTCCTCCCCTTTTCTCATACCCCATATTTAATCCATGATCCAATCCTAATCACACTACCTCAAAAATATAAACAGAATCTGACCTTTTCTCACCCTGTACACTGACAAACCCAGTCAAAACCACCATTATCTTCTATCTGTACTAACTCAATAGACTCCTCACCTGTCTCCCTGCTTCCACTCTAATTCCTTTACAATGCATCCAGCATGATTTTTGAAAAATGAATCAGATGACAACATTCTTCCGCTTAAACCCTTAAATAGGCCCGATTTCCTCATCCAACATGACCACTGGTTTTCTTTCTGTGTCTCTCAAATATGCCGATCTCTGTTTGGTCTCAGGGCCTTCGCACTTGCTGATCCCTCCGCTCAGAAAGCTCTTCCCCAGGTCTCCTCATGGAACCTCCTCAGAGAGGCCTATCACCATCTGGTTAAAACAGCCCATTCTGTCACCTCTGCATTCCATTAGCTTGTTTTCTTTAAGGGGCATTTCCAAAAACCACACCCACTGCCTTTGGGTTGATTCCGATGTAGCAACCCTATAGGACAGAGTACAGCTACCCCACAGGGTTTCCAAAGGATGGCTGCTGGATTTGAACTGCCAATTTTTTGGTTGGCGGTGGAGCTCTTTACCACTGTGCCAGCAGGACTCCACGGGCATTTCAGGCTCTAAGATTAAATACTCAAATGCATGTATATGTGAGAGCACGTTTGTACACGTGTATGCTTATGTGTATTTGTGTTTGTTTCTGTGTTTATGGTCTCTCTCTTCTTTAGATGATAAACATAATGAAGGCAGAAACTATTTTATGTGCTAGGGCACATAAGATAGTGCTTGACACATAATAAGCATTCAATAGATATTTGTTAAATACATGGATGACCAAACATCTTTAAAACTTTTAGAAGAGTACTTACCACATATCAAATGTTCAATAAATCGCACCTATTTTTGTATTGCCATGCTATGAAATATTAATCCATTATTGGAGAGAGATGAAATAACTTGCTTCTGTCCTCTCCCTTATCTTTCCTATCCCCTATCGTTTTGTCCCCTATAATTTTGTCCCCCTTATTCAGGTAATAAAAAATTCTAGTAAAAATAGCATCTCACTGTGTATGTAAATATACAGCTTATTATGAGCACAATACGTTTTTGTAACTAGGAACTCTGGTCTGTAATTTGGAATGAAATTTGTGAGCTGGGATGCGGCTTTGCTTGAGGCATTTGTTTTGTGCTGACCAAATAACAACACTGCTTATTTCAGGCTGATTGTTCCTTCCTGGAGATGGATTTGTTTTTTTGGACTTTTATTTCACAGATTACATAGGAAATATAATTTCATCACCAATTATTCTTGCTATCTTGCAATAGTTTTATGTTATACATATATTCATGTAATGCAAATGATTCATTAATGTTTATCTGAAACCTTAATAAAGATAGACCGCAAACAAAATTTAGAGTGAAAGGAATTATGTTAACAAACGAGCGATGCCTCATTAACAGGGAGGTTTTTTGTTTGTTTGTTTATTATGCTTTTTTCTCAAAACGTGATAGCCAAGAACATGGCAACTTTTTGTGCTTTTATCTTTTGGCAGTGTTGTGTGTGTGTGTTGGTACCATGGAGTGCTATGGGTACCTTTTATACCTAAGAAGGATACAACAGTTGACAGTCTTGTGACTAGGAGAGATTTGTGAATACAAGCAGGGTTTATGACCAGTGGTTCTAATGAAGGCAGTTAAGATGTACAGGAGAAAAGGGCAAAGGTGCTCTGCAATATGGTGGCTAACTATGAAAGTGCCAGCTGCAGGGGCCCCACTGGGAGGTGTTTCTTAACTCTCTGTGGAACTTTGTTTTTCCTTTGAGAAAAAGGCACACAGGCACTATACCAGTCATCTGAACACAGTTTTAGGAGACACGTGGACATTGGCTCTGTGCTGGAAACTTTACGATGGGTGGTTTCTTAGATCTTGCAAAACATTGATGGCTTCCAGTGAGAGAGAATTGACTTGCTGTGAGCTTTCAGAGAATGAAAGAAAGAACTGTGTTGGTCTTAGGAAGAAATAAAATTTTCTATGTAGTGACTTGGATTTTACAAGATAATCTACCAGTCTTTCAAAATTTTCAAAAATAGCAAAAGACAAACTCAGTGATTTTTCAGGGCAACTGGAAAAGTGTGGGCTTAGGAAAGATGGCCGACACTTGGAAATGAAACAAGAGAACAAGTGCATGTAGTACTGGGGTGTTGTTTCACAGGCCCTCCTAAAAAAAAAAAAATAAGGGTTACATAATTACCTAGCAGAACACACTTGAGTTTGACTTTTATTTTTACCACTTGACTAGAACCACATATTGTGAAGTTACATGTTAGCTTGTAGACTGGTATCTGGTAAAAAGATAACTCCAAAATTACCATTTCATAACCCTATTGGACATTATGTAGTTTTATATCTATTAGTAAATTCGCTTCTACATTCTTTGGATTGACTACCTCCATAAATTTTTCTTCCTTGAATTCTCCTTTGAGCCAGATTTACTATTCTAGTAAACCCTTTGCCTTCAAGTGGATTCTGACTCAAAATGACCCTGTAGGACAGAGTAGAACTTCCCCATTGGGTTTCTGAGGCTTGGCTGGTGGATTCAAACTGATGACCCTGTGGTTGGCAGCTGAGCTCTTAACCACTGTGCCACCGGGGCTCCACTCTCCTTGTAGCCCCTCATTAATGAATGAGTTGAATAAAATACTTTACACATGCTGGTTCTATATTACAAATTGCATGAGAGTCATGTTTTTAACTTTATGTATTTTTTTTTTGGCAGACATACTTTTTATTATGGTAAGAAATACATAGCATAAAACTTGCCATTTCAGCCATTTTCAAGGGTACAATCCAGTGGCATTAATCATGCCCCCAGTGTTGTGCAACTAATACTACTATTTGTTTCCAAAGCTGTTTCATCACCCCAAGCAGAAATTCTGTGCCCATTAATCAACAACTCTCAGTTCTCCCTGGCTCTCAGCCCAGGGTAACCACTAATCTATTTTCTGTCTCTATACATTTGTCTGTTCTAGGTATTTCATGTATGTAGGATCATACAGTATTTGTCCTTTGGTGTCTGACTTATTTCACTTAGCATAGTGTTTTCAAGGTTCGGCCATGACGTAATATGTCTTAGAACTTCATTTCTTTCTTATGGAAGAATAATATTCCATTGTATGTATGTACATTTTGTTTATCCATTCATTTGTTGATGGGCACTTGGGTTGTTTCCACCTTTCTGCTATTGTGAATAATTTTGCAAAGATGGTTGGTGTACAAGTTTTTTTTTTAAAACTGTTTGAACCTTATTATTTGGTAGCAGAGATGGCGTTACATCACGGTTTTAAGAGTGTATTGCGCAGGGAAAGTCAGCTGAACTGGACTGGACCAAAAGCAAAGAAGTTTCTGGGATAAACTGAATGCTTCGAAGGTCAGCGGAGCAAGGGCGGGGGTTTGGGGACTATGGCTTAAGGGGACTTCTAAGTCAATTGGCATAATAAACTCTATTATGAAAACATTCTGCATCCCACTTTGAAGTGTGGCGTCTGGGGTCTTAAATGCCAACAAGTGGCCATCTAAGATGCATCAATTGGTTTCAACCCACCTGGATCAAAGGAGAATGAAGAACACCAAGGTCACACAATAACTATGAGCCCAAGAGACAGAAAGGGCCACATGAACTAGAGACTTACATCATCCTGAGACCAGAAGAACTAGATGGTACCCGGCCACAACCGATGACTGCCCTGACAGGTTGCACAACAGAGAACCCCTGAGGGAGCAGGAGAACAGTGGGATGCAGACCCCAAATTCTCACAAAAAGACCAGACTTAATGGTCTGACTGAGACTAGAAGAATCCCGGCGGTCATGGTCCCCAAACCTTCTGTTGGTCCAGGACAGGAACCATTCCCGAAGACTACTCATCAGACATGGAAGGAACTGGACAATGGGTTGGAGAGAGGGGCTGATGAAGAGTGAGCTACTTGTATCAGGTGGACACTTGAGACTGTGTTGGCATCTCCTGTCTGAAGGGGAGATGAGAGGGTAGAGAGGGTTAGAAACCAGCAAAATGGTTACGAAAGGAGAGACTGGAAGAAGGGAGCGGGCTGACTTATTAGGCAGAGAGTAAATGGGAGTATGTAGAGGTGTATATCAGCTTATATGTGACAGACTGACTTGATCTGTAAACTTTCACTTAAAGCACAATAAAACTTACTTTTTTTTTTAAAAAAAGAAAGAGTGTATTGCAGAGCAGAGGTTGCCTGGCAGCCACAGGTTAGAAATGTCAGGTACAGGAGCCCCTTACTTACCAGAAGGGCACTCAACATGGTCCTGAACACTGATACAGGTAACTATGACAAGGAAGAACAAGGATCACCTCATAAGCCGGAGCTTATAGTGAGGGGTCAGTGAGCTTACTTGTGAGGAAGATGTGAAAGCCTTGGAGGGGTAGCTAACTTATCCAAAGAAAGAATCAGAATTCAGAAAGGACTTGGAAAAACAGAGCATTTGGTAGAAATAAGCCACACAGAAGATAAAAAAGAAAAGCACTGTTTGAGGGCTCATAATATCAATTGCAAATATTTGAATCTTCTGTTCTACATTCTGCCATATGGAAATCTATTCCAAGTGTATAATGAAAACTATAAAGAGATTTATGCACAAAAATGTTAATTGCAATGTTGTTCAGAATAATAAAAAACTGGAAGCAATCAAAATGCCGACAATATGGGAATGATTAAGGAAATTGTAGTGCATCCAATTAATGGATTTTTTTCTAACAAAAGGAGATTTTATTGTGAAATATGCACACTACATGAATGTGCAGATCACTGAGTTATTATAAAATGAACAGCCAGATAACCAGCACCCACACCAAGAAATAAAGCTTTGCCAGCACCCCATCAGCCCTCTCCACATGCCCTTTCCTAACCAAAATCACTTCTTACCACCTAAAATAATCACTACCCTGGCTTTTATGATATCACCTTCTTAAAAATTTTATTGTGCTTTAGGTGAAAGTTTACAGCACAAATCAGTTTCTCATTCAAAAATTTATACACAAATTGTTTTGTAACATTCATCACAATTCCTGCAATGTGTCAGCCCTTTCCTCTTTTCCTTTACACCCTGGGTTCCCCATGTCCATTTGTCTAGTTTTCCTGTCCCTTCCTGCCTTCTTGCCTTTGCTGTTGGCCAGGTGTTGCCATTTGGTCTCGTATACTTGATTGAACTGAGAAGCACATTCCTCATGTGTGTTATTGTTTTTTTTATAGGCCTGTCTAATCTTTGGCGGAAATGTAGACTTTGGGAGTGGCTTCAGTTCTGAGTATTTAGGGCTTCTGGAGGCCATAACATTGGGGGTTTCTCCAGTCTCTGTCAGACCAATAAGTCTGGTCTTTTTTTTTGTAAATTAGAATTTTTTTCTACATTTTTCTCCTGCTCTGTCCAGAACCCTCTACTGTGATCCCTGTCAGAGCAGTCAGCGGTGGTAGCCGGGCACCATTTAGTTCTTCTGGGCTCAGGCTGGTGGAGGCTGTGGTTCATGTGGTCCTTTAGTCCTTTGGACTAATATTTTCCTTGTGTTTTCGGTTTTTTTCACTCTCCTTTGCTCCAGATGGGACGGGACAAATAGATGTATCTTAGATGGCCACTCACAAGCTTTTAAGACCCCAAATGCTACTCACCAAAGTAGGATATAGAACATTTTCTTTATGAACTATGTTATGCCAATTGACCTAGATGTTCCCCAAGACCATGGTCCCCAGCCCTTGGCCCAGTAACTCGGTCCCGCAAGAGGTTTGGATGTGTCTGGAAAGCTTCTATGACTTTGCCTTGTTGAAGCTGTGCTGACTTCCCCTATATTGTGCGTTGTCTCTCCTTCCACCAAAGTTAACACTAGTCCACTATCTAGTTAGTGATTTCCTCTCCCCACCCCTCCCTTCCCTCATAATCACCAAAGATTGTTTTTTTCTGTGTATAAACATTTTCTTGGATTTTTATAATAGTCGTCTCATAAAATATTTGTCCTTTTGTGATTGACTTATTTCACTCAGCATAATGCCCTCCAGATTCATCCATGTTGTAAGATGTTTCATGGATTCATCATTGTTCTTTATTGATGTGTGTATGTACCAAAATTTGTATATCCATTCATCTGTTGAAGAGCACTAAGGTTGTTTCCATCTTTTTGCTATTGTGAATAATGTTGCAGTGCACCTGGGTGTGTATGTGTCTATTCGTGCGATAACTCTTCTTTCTCTGGGCTATGTTCCTAGGAGTGGAATTGCTGAATTGTATGGTATTTCTGGAAACCCTGGTGGCATAGTTGTTAAGAGCTCCAGCTGCTAACCAAAAGGTTGGCAGTTCGAATCCACCAGGTGCTCCTTGGAAACCCTATGGAGCAGTTCTACTCTGTCCTATGGGGTTGCTATGAGTCGGAATCGACTCAACAGCAATGGGTTGGGTTTTTTTTAATGGTATTTCTATTTCTAGATTTTTAAGGATGCACCATATCATTTTCCATAGTGGTTGGATCATTTTACATTCCCAGCAGCAGTGTGTGAGAGTTCCAATCTCCCTGAAACCTCTCCAACATTTGTTATTTTCTGTTTTTTTTTTTGTGACTGTTGTCGTTTTTAGGTGCTGTCCAGTTGATTCCGACTCATAGCTACCCTATGTGCAACAGAACGAAACATTGTCCAGTCCTGGGCCATGCTCACAATCATTGTTATGCTTGAGCACACTGTTGCAGCCATTGTGTCACTCCATCTCGTTGAGGGTCTTCCCCTCTTTCACTGACCCTCTACTCTACCAAGCATGATGTCCTTCTCCTGGGACTGGTCCCCCCGATAACATGTTCAAAGTATGTAAGATGAAGTTTTTGTCATTAGTGCTATTAATATAAGGGTGAGATGATATCTCATTGTAGTTCTGATGTACGTTTCTCTAAAGGCTAATGATTTTGAGCATTTCCTCATGTTAGCTGCCTGAATGTCTTCTTTGTGAAGTATCTGTTCATGTCCTTTTTTGAACTGGATTACTTGCCTTTTGTTGTTGAGGTGTTGAAGTATTCTATAGATTTTAGAGATTAGAGCCTTGTTAGATATGTCAGACCTAAAAACTTTTTCCCAGTCTGTAAGTTTTTTTTTTTTTTTTACTTTTTTTGGTGAAGTCTTTTGATGAGCACAAATGATTAATTTTTAGGAGCCCCAAATATCTAGTTTATCTTCTGGTGTTTGTGCACTGTTAGTTACAGTTCGTATTGTATTAATGTCACGTATTAGTGCTCCTAGCATTGTCCCTTATTTATCTTCCATTATCTTTAACCTTCCAGGTTTTATATATAGGTCTTTGATCTCCATTTTGAGTTAGTTTTTGTGTATGATGTGAGGTATAGGTCCTGTTTAATTTTTTTACAGATAGACATCCAGTTTTGCCAACACCATTTGTTAAAAAGACTCTCTTTTCCCCATTTAATGGACTTCGGTCCTTTGTCAAAGATCAACTGACTGTCAGTAGATGGATTTACATCTGGGTTCTTGATTCTGTTCCTCTGGTGTATATACGTCTGTCATTGTGCCAGTACTAGGATGTTTTGACTACCATGGCTGTATATTAAGTTCTGAGATCAGGTAGTGTGAGGCCTCCTACTTTGTTCTTTTTCTTCAATAATGATTTGCTTATCCAGGGCCTCTTTTCTTTCCACAAAAAGTTGGTGATTAGCTTTTCCATCTTTTTAAGGAATGCTGTTGCTGTTTGGATGGAGATTGCATTATATCTGGAGATTGCTTTGGGTAGAATTGACATTTTCACAATGTTGAGTCTACCTATCCATGAGCATGGATTGTTTTTCCATTTACGTAGTTCTCTTTTGGTTTCTTGCGATAGTGTTTTGTAGTTTTCTTTGTATAGATCTTTCATGTCCCTGGTTACATTTATTCCTAAGTATTTTATCTTTTTAGGGTTATTGCAGATGGTATTGCTTCCTGATTTCCTTTTTGAAGCTCTTTCTGTTGGCGGTATAGGAATCCAACTAATTTTTGTATGTTGATCTTGTATCCTCCTACTTGGCTGAATCTTATTAGTTCCAGTAATTTTCTTGTGGAATCTTTGGGGTTCTCTACATAAAGGATCATATCATTTGCAAATAAGGATAGTTTTAGTTCTTCCTTTCCAGTTTGGATGCACTTTATTTCTTTTTCTTGCTTTATTATTCTAGCTAGGACTTCAAGCACAATGTTAAATAGGAGTGGTGATAAATGGCATCCTTGTCTTTTTCCCATTCTCATGGATAAAGCTTTCAGCCTCTCTCCATTGAGAATGATGTTGGCTGTTGGTTTTGTATATATGTCCTATATTACGCTGAAGAGTTTCCTATTTTATTGAGAGTTTTTATCAGGACTGTGTTAGACTTTATCAAATGCCTCTTCTGCATTGACTGAGATGGTCATGTCATTCTTTTATTTTGTTCTATGTATGTGGTAGATTATGTTGATTGATTTTCTAATGCTGAACCTTCCTTGCATACCTGGTATGAATCTCACTTGATCATGGTGTATTTTTTTTTTTTTTTTTGATGTGATGCTGAATTCTATTGGCTAGGATTTTGTTGAGAATTTTTACATCTATATTGATGAGAGGTATTGATCTATAATTTTCTTTTTTTTGTGGTGTCTTTGCCTGGCTTTGTTATCAGGGTTATACTGCCTTCACATAATTAATTCAGGAGTATTCCTTTCTTTTCTATGTTCTGAAATAGTTTGAGTAGTACTGGTGTGAGCTTGTCTCTGAATGTTTGGTAGAATTCTCCAGTGAAGCCTTCTGGGCCAGGGCTTTTTCATGTTTTTGTTGGGAGTTTTTTTAATTACCTCTTCAATCTCTTCTCTTGTTATGGGTCTGTTCATATTTTCTATCTCAGTTTGTGTTAGTTTAGGTAGGTAGTGTGTTTCTAGAAATTTGCCCATTTCCTCTAGGTTGTCAAATTTGTTGGAGTACAGTTTTTTGCATTGTTCTGTTATGATCCTTTTTATTTCAGGTCGGTTATAATGGTCCTCCTCTAATTTGGGTTATTTGCTTCCTCTCCTGTTTTTCTTTTGTCAGTTTGGCCAATGGTAGGTATCACCTTTTTTTAAATTTTTGTTATAGTTTTATCACCTAAGTATACATTCCTGGGCACTATATTTTAACTTTGCCTTTTGAATTTTACATAAAGGAAATTTTGTGTTTGGCTTCTTTTTCTCAGTATCATGATTTTTTTTCTTTTTTAAATTGAGAAATATACATATCATAAAATTCACCCTTCTAAAGTACACGATTCAATGGTTTTTAGGATAGTCACAGAGTCATACAATCATCACCACTGTTTAATTCCAGAGCATGTGCATCACTCCAAAAGTAAACCCCACTGCCATCTCCCTCTTGCCCCAACTCCTGGAAAACTGGAATCTACTTTCTGTCTCTATGGATTTGCCTATTCTGAATATTTTATATAAATGGAATCATAAAACCTGTGGCCTTTTTGTTTCTAGCTGGTTTCACTTAACATAATGTTCTCAAAATACATCTATGTGGTAGCACATATTAGTACGCCATTTATTCCTTTTTATGGTTGAATTACATTCCATTTAAGGATATACCACAATTTATTTAGTTATTCATCAGGCTACGAACAACTGGGTTGTTTCTATTTTTTGGCTATTATAAATAATGATGCTATGAACATTCATGTACACATTTTTGTATGTACATATGTTTTCAGATCTCTTAAGTATGTGCCAAAGAGTAGAATTGCTAAATCATATGGTAACTCTGGAGCCCTGGTGGCTCACTGGTTAAGAGCTCGGCTGCTAACCAAAATGTTGGCAGTTTAAATCCACCAGCTACTCCTTGGAAACCCTATGGGCGCAGTTCTACTCTGCCTTATAGGGTTGCTATGAGTTGCAACCAACTCAACGGCACCTAACAACAACAATAATGGTAACTCTATGTTTAACTTTTTGAGGTACTGCCAAACTGTTTTCCAAAGCTACTGCAGCATTTTACATTCTCATCGGTAATTTCTCCTTATCATCACCAACACTTGTTATCTGTAGTTTTGATTAGAGCCTCCCTACTGGATGTGAAGTTTGTCATACTTGGTGGCTTGTGTGTTGCTGTGATGCTGGAAGTTATGCTACCAGTATTTCAAATACCAGCAATGTCACCCATTGTGGACAGGTTCAACTATTTCTGGAGGTGGTATATGATCAAGAATCAATGGTATTGAAGGAAGGAATACAAGCTGCACTGAAGGCATTAGCAAAAAAGAAGGCTTGAGGAATTGGTGGAATACCAGTTGAGATGTTTCAACAAATGATGCAATTCTAGAAGTGTTCACTTGTCATTGCCATGATTTTTGGCCAATTGACTGGAAGAGATCCATATTTGTGCCTGTTCCAAAGAAAGGTGATTCAATGGAATGTGGAAATTATCAAATAACATCATTAATATCATAAGCAACTAAAATTTTGCTACAGATAATTCAAAAACAGTTGCGGCAGTACATTGACAGGGAACTGCTAGAAGTTCAAACTGGATTCAGAAGAGGACACAGAATGAGAGATATCATTGCTGATATTAGATAGATCTTGGTTGAAAGTAGAGAATACCAGAAAGATGTTTACCTGTGTCTTATTGACTATGCAGAGGCATACGACTATATGGATCATTAAAAAATTATGGATAATATTGCAAAGAATGGGAATTCCAGAACACTTATTTGTGCTCTTGTGAGACCTGAGGCAGTTGTTTGAAGGAACAAGGGGATACTGCATGGTTTAAAGTCAGAAAAGGTGTACATTAGGTTTGTATCCTTTCACCATACTTATTCAATCTGTTTGCTAAGCAAATAATCTGAGAAGCGGACTATCTGAAGAAAAATGCAGCATCAGGATTGGAGGAAGACTCATTAAGAACCCTGGGTAAAAGGCTATTCACACTGGTGATTTCTGAGTAAAGTCAAATAAAGACAAGCCATGAGAGCGTGATCTTCCAAAGAGCTTCCAGACAGATCAAATAATGAAGATTCTCTGAGAATCGGGCTTACAAAAAGCTCTAACTCTGTTCTGGCCCCTCCGATGGTTATGAGCCTGCTGGTTTTCACTGTGATTGTCAGGGGGCTGTTGGTTTTCAAGGGTACCATGGAGCTGGGGAGAGAGGGGCGGGAATATGGCACATTAAATGTCACAAACCTCACTGTTCTTTCCAAGATTCAACCATTTTTCTTGGACAAACACTCTCTTTTGTGCAAGCTTTGGTTAATTTCCAGAGTTCTGAAAAAGTTTAGTTTGATGATTTTTTTCCCCCAATGTTCTCATTGATTTTATGGAGAAAAGTATTTTTGGAGAAACTTAGTCCATCGCTTCCACTCATATCCTAATACTATGCTTTTAAGGCTCATCCATATTGTTGACTGGTTTCAGTATTAGTAATATGGCCCAATGAACTGTCCTCCTTTATCTGGGAAGTTGTTTCCTTTAACCAAACATTTAGTTATACTGAAAATTTTACCTTTCTGGTCAATCATATTAATTTAATCAATGCTGACAATGAATGAGGTGGTGGATGTCCTATCCAGGTAATTTCAGTATCTGCAATCTTAATAAAAAACAATGTTGCATGGCTACTAAAAGAAGACCCAAACAATATCAATATTGCTTGGTCATAAGAGGTAATGGTATACATTACTGAGATCCCAGATCCCATCATATCATGGATTATTTGGGGACATTGAGTTCTCATATAAATTCCAGATTGTGTACATCTATAAAGAATTCTAATCAACGACTCAATACTCATTATAAACCATGGGTTGTATCAGAATAGAAATGATAAGGGCATCAGGGGTAGGTAGCCTTCACCACTGTTCCTAGAACTTTGATAATATGTACCCAGCCATTTTCTTATGTAAGAATTCTTCAGTGAGGTCGTAAGTTGCTAGGGAAGTTTGTAAAGCAACTAGTTTAGGAAGACCTAGTTCTACCTTGGATTCTGGTTCCTGGATTCCATTCCACACTTTGCATTTCCATGTGTAAGCTCGTTTAAACTTTAATCTTCTCATTTGTTAAATAGAATAAGACCCTCCGTACAGCTTGTGGTGAGGATTAAATATTTGTGAAAGAAGTAAGCTATCCCAACATACAAGCTTATGATGACCTAGAAAATATCCATGAATCTGGGTCCCTAACAATGTTGCCAACAGGAGGCAACCACTTCGACGATGCCTGCTGCACACCTGACAAGATTCTCATTTAATTGGCTATGGATGTGTTCTGAGCATCTGGAGGGTTTTAAAAGCTCCCTAGGTGATTGTATCATGTAGTTAGGGTAGCTCCATCCCGTTAAGAATAGTTAAAAGAGAAGAAAACTTCAAAATGATGCCTTTCAGATCTCTGTTTATCTCCATGGCTGCAATCGACAGCTTGGCTTTGCTTCCAGAAGGCTTAAAAAAAGAAACAAAATCAGTGAATATGTGAAAACGATTCTTGAAATAACTCTTAGAGATACTTGAATCAACACCAGTGAGAATACAGATGAAAAGACCAGCAGGATTCTCTCACTGTTCTGGATTTTCTGGGCTGAAAACTAAAAGATCACCCAACCTACATACGGCTTTTTTATTCTGCTTCAGGGTTATATTTCCCATAGCAATTTCCCCACTGTTGTTAAATACCTCACCAAGAAACATGTTTCAATAATGCAAAAGAGGACTATGCTTGTGGTTATTACTGACACACTCTTCTGCGTGTCCTGTACTCAGAAAAGCCAGCTGCTGGTGGCCACACACAAAACGAATCCGAGATTTTTTTTTTTACCCTCCCTTTGACTCTCTCTGACTCATCTCAGTAGTGTCCTGACCTAACAGTGTCACCCCATAGCTGGTGAGGTGAATGGGGGGCTCAACAATTCTTCCCCATTATATCCTTTCTTCCTATTCAGAATAATAACATAGAAGCCATGAAGCCCAGGTTTACTGTATTCAATGACTGATTGATTCCACTTCAGGCAATCTTATTTTGGAAGGAACTTGTAATTAGTTTGACAATTGTTGCCAGTAAAAGGAGGAGAAAATGAGGGCGTTCCCAATTACTTGATTCCCACCCACTGCCACTGAGTTGATTCCAACTCATAGAGACCCTATAGGACAGAGTAGAACTTCCTCGTACTGCTTCTAAGGAGCGGCTGGTGGATTCCAACTGCCAACCTTGTGGTTAGCAGTCTAATCCTTAACCACTGCACCACACACACGGGTTATAATTAGACACCTGAGGGGTCAAATCAAAAGATGGCCTGTGACCCTTTGATTGAAAGTTTGGAGACATTCACGAATCCAAATCAAGATGACTGGGGAGTACTCTCAAGGAGGGAGGACTTGAAAGAGATTGTATTTAATTCAAGGGTTTAGAAATATCACATCTTCATTTTCAAGTGCATCTCTTAGAACATTAAAATCACCTTCTTTGTATAGTTCAACGTGTTTAAAGTATTTTTTGCCTGGTGTATATACTACTGGACTTATCCTTTATTTTTTATTTATGTTTGCTTGTAATAGCTTTCCCATTTCCTTAACTTTTGCAACCTAATCCCCACACTTCCTTACCCTTCCCCACAAAAAAATTGGGAATAAGTCTTGGGTTACACTAAATTGACAGTTTTTTTTTTTTTTAAGAAAAACAAGAATTGATTGAAGATGTTGACTATTCCCACATAGGAATATGGTATGTCTTTCCATATCTGTATGATATCTTCTATTTTACCCTACAGCAAAGAACTTAATTTTTTTCCTAAGGCCTAAATGATTTCTAAATTCTAGAAGTTTTTTTTTTTTTCTTTTACATATGAACTTAATTCCATTTACATTGACTCTTCTAGACTGGATCCAAGGACCCTATAATATCACAGAACTAACCAAGGCCACAGCAAGAGTTCTGGAGGAATGAATTTTTAAGGAGATTGTTTTTTTATTGCAAAGTTTGGAAGCTGACAAAACAGATCCAAGATAAAAATGGTTGTAATGGTTAAGGTTTTGTGTCAACCTGGCGGGGCCAGGATTCTCAGCAGTTTGGCAGTTATGAAAGGATATAATTTGGCAGTTATGTAATGATGTAGTTATCCTCCTTTGTGATATATATATTATATATATCACATATTATATATTATATCCTTTGTGATATAATATAATCACCTCCATGATGTGATACGATGTGATCAGCCAGTTGTAAGGGGAGTTTCCTCAGAAATATGGCCTGCATCCAGTATATGCTGACTTTCTGGCAAAATTTACTGACTTTTAACTTGCTCTGGATCCTATATTCAACTCGTCATCATCTGACCTCTGGTTTTGGGACTTGAGCCAGTGGCCTGTCATATTGCCTGTTGATTCTGGGATTTGTCAGCCTCCACAGCCCATGAGTGAGCAGCTTGCCATCTGACCTGCCCATCTTGAGTTCATCAGCACTTGCAGCTATGTGCATCAGGAGAAGCCTCCAGCCTGACACCTGACCCACAGACTTGGGACTTGCCAACCTCTACAACCTTGTAAGTCACTTCCTTGAGGTAAGGATCTCCCTCTCTCTCTCTCTATATATATATACATATGTTTCACTGGTTTTGCTTCTCTAGAGAACTCATCCTAAGACGGTGGGTCTATTCCCTCGCTAAGAAGAAGGCCCAAGCATTTGTAGCACAAAACACATACCAAAAGCCAGGGAAAACTGCCCAGAGAAAGGATTACTACTGGGACCATCTGGGGCCCCAGGTCCCTCTCCTTCCCCTGGGTTAGTCACATGGCATAAGCCTAGAGATCTAAAGAAAGATCACCAATTGTTCTTAAGTGATCTAAAGAGAATTAAATTACTTCTTTCTGGAGAAAACATCGGGCATGTATCTAAGGCTGGGAGAACTTAAGAACAGAACATGGAAATGATGAAAATGTCTCAGGGCATAACATGCACACACCATTTATATGTCAGGAAAGAAACTTACTTTGGTAAAGCTCCTCCCCCTCCCCGGGAAGAAAAATAAAATCAAGACTTTGTATTATGCTGTAAATTTTTTATAAAATTGAAAAAAAAAATTGCCTTATTTATTTTAATGATATGTCACTCCTTACATAAAGGTTTATGGCAATAGCTCCTCATTAAATTGCTGCTCTTTTCAATATAAATGACTTCATTTCATATCAGCTAATGTTTTTCACGTTGAATTTTAAATGTAATGCCCATTTGTCTAAATTAAATTTGCGTTACTTAGTTTTAAATAACATAAATTTAGATTTGTTTCTTGGAACCAGTCTATGAGTTCTTTTACATACAAGCTTTAATCCATTTATGTTTGTTATTGTGATAATTTGGAGAGAGTGGTTAATACAAATATGCATGTTAGGTTCATTAATAACCAGAATATGGAATGTATGAAGTATGAATCTAGGAAAATTGGAAATTGTCAAAAATGAAATAGAATGCATAAACATTGATATCCCTAGGTATTAGTGAGCTGAAATGGACTGGTATTGGCCATTTTGAATCAGACAATCACATGGTCTACTATGCTGGGAATGATAAATTGAAGAGGAATGGCACCGTGTTCATTGTCAAAAGGAACTATTGAGATCTATTCTGGAGTACAACTCTGCTAGTGTTAGGAAAATATACCATATGCCTCCAAGGAAGACCAGTTAAAATGACTATTATTCAAATTTATGCACCAACCACTAATGCCAAAGATAAAGAAATGGAAGATTTTAACCAATTTCTGCAGTCTGAAATTGATCAAACATGCAATCAAGACACATTGATAATTACAGGTGATTGGAATATGAAAACCGGAAACAAAGAAGAAGGCTCTATGTTTGGAAAATATGGCCCTGGTGATAGAAACGATGCTGGAGATCGCATGAGAGAATTTTGCAAGACCAACAACTTCTTTATTGCAAATACCTTTTTTCAGTAACATAAACGGTGACTATATGTGTGGACCTCACTGGATGGAAAGGAATAAAACTGATATCTGTGGAAAGAGATGATGGAAAATCTCAATATCATCAGTCAGAACAAGGCCAGGGGCTGACTGAGGAACAGACCTTCTACTGCTGATAAGCAAGTTCAAGTTGAAGCTGAAGAGAATTAAAACTAGTCCACGAGAACCAAAATATGACCTTGAGTATATCCCACTTGAATTTGGAGACTATCTCAAGAACAGATTTGATACCTTGAACACTAATGGCCAGCTGTGAGATGACATCAAAGATATCATACATGAAGAATGCAAAAGGTCATCAAAAAGACAGCAAAGAAAGAAAAGACCAAATGGATGTCAGAAGAGACTCTGAAGCTTGCTCTTAAATGTAGAGTAACTAAAACGAATGGAAGATATGGTGAAGTAAAAGAGCTAAACAGAAGATTTCAAAGAATGGATCAAGAAGACAAAGTAAAGTAGTATAATGAAATATGCAAAGACCTGGAGTAAGAAAACCAAAAGGGAAGAACATCCTTGTCATTTCTCAACTTGAATGAACTGAAGAAAAACTTCAAACCTCAAGTTGCAATTTTGAAGGATTCTATAGACAAAATATTGAACGACGCGGGAAGCATCAAAAGAAGATGAAAGGAATTCACAGAGTCGCTGTGCCAAAAACAATTGGTCAACTTCCAGCCATTTCAGGAGGCTGCGTATGATCAAGAACCAGTGGCATTGAAGGGACAAGTCCAAACTGCACTGAAGGCATTGGTGAAAAACAGAGCTCCAGGAATTGACGCAATACCAACTGAGACATTTCAACAAACTGATGCAGAGCTGGAGGTGCTTATTCATCTATGGCAAGAAATTTGGAAGACAGCTACCTGGCCAAGTGACAGGAAGAGATCCATATTTGTGCCCAATCCAAAGAAAGGTGACTCAACAGAAGAGAAAATTATCAATTTCATTAATATCACACATAAAAGTAAAATTTTGCTGAAGATCATTCAAAAGCTATTCCAGTGGTACATTCACAGGGAACTTCCAGAAAATCAAACCGGATTCAGGAGAGAACGTGGAAAGAAAGATATCGTTGCTAATGTCACACGGGTCTTGGCCTGACACACATCTTTCCTACTTTAAGCCATGCAGTATCCCCTAGTTTTGTTCAAACAACTGCCACTTGGTCTATATACAGGTTCTTCCTGAGCACAATCAAGTGTGTGGAATTCCCATTCTTCACAAAGTTATATCCATAATTTGTTATGGTCCACATAGTTGAATGCCTTTGCGTAGTTAACAAAACACAGGTAAGCATCTTTCTAGTACCCTCTGCTTTCAGCCAAGATCCATCAGGTATCAGTGATGATATCCCTATTTCTACATCATCTTCTGAATCAGGCTCGAACTTCTGGCAATTCCCGGTGGATGTACTCCTGGAACAGACGGAAGAATAATCTTCAGCAAAACCGTGCTTGTGTGTGATATTAATGATACGGTTCGATAATTCTGTT
Source organism: Loxodonta africana (assembly GCF_030014295.1). Taxonomy (NCBI): domain Eukaryota; kingdom Metazoa; phylum Chordata; class Mammalia; order Proboscidea; family Elephantidae; genus Loxodonta; species Loxodonta africana. The sequence goes on along the minus strand of NC_087354.1, from coordinate 34,483,440 downwards.
GCATCCTGTTGGATCACCTTTCTTGGGAATGGGCACAATATGGATCTCTTCCAGTTATTTGGCCAGGAAGCTGTCTTCCAAATACAAGAAATGCCAAATCAAACCAGTTGCTGTCTGGTCAGTTCTGACTCACGGTGACCCCATGTGTTGCAGAGTAGAACTGTACTCCACAGGATTTGAACCCCCAACCTTTCCATTAGTGGTCTAGCATTTAACTATTCACACCACCCATGACTCCTCTCTGCTTCTCTAATATCTCCTATATACCTATGATCTAACACTAAACTGTTGTATAGATTTATCCTTCTGCCTTTCTGAGGCAGAGAGGATATTCTTATGGCAATTCCAAACAGTGCCTTGAATATTAGGGGTTTGAAAAAATATTTTCCAAATGAAGAAATCACATACTGAATAAATGAGTAAGTAAATAAATGAATGACAAGAAGTGAACACCATACTCTAAGTATAAGATGGAAATGTTTTCATATTTAGTTAGACATCTTGGAAATCAGGATGCATTTCATAATCAATGGCATGTCATAGTTTATTTGGCATCTTTTCTTATTTTCTCTTAAAAAAACTAAAAACCTAGCCCATTGCCAACAAGTCTATTCTGATTCATAGTGACCCCATAGGATGAGTAGAACTGCCCCGAGTTTCCAAGGCTGTAATCTTTAAGGGGAGCCTAATGGTGGTGTGGTTAAGTGCTCAGCTGCTAATCGAAAGGTTGGCAGTTTGAACCCACCAGTCACTATGAAGGACAAAGATGTGGCAGTCTGGGTCTGTAAAGATTACAGCCTTGGAAACCCTCTGAGACAGTCCTACTCTGTCCTACAGTGTCACCATGAGTTGGACTTGACTAAAGGGCAGGGAGTTTGGAATCTTTTTTTTTTTTCTTAAATAATTTTTATTGTGCTTTAAGTGCAAGTTTACAAATCAAGTCAGTCTGTCACACATAAGCCTGTATACACCTTACTACATACTCCCATTTACTCTCCCCCTAATGAGTCAGCTGGCTCCCTCCCTCCAGTCTCTCCTTTCGTGACCCTTTTGCCAGTTTCTAACCCTCTCTACCCTCCCATCTCCCCTCCAGACAGGAGATGCCAACACAGTCTCAAGTGTCCACCTGATACAAGTAGCTCACTCTTCATCAGCATCTCTCTCCAACCCATTGTCCAGTCCCTTCCATGTCTGATGAGTAGTCTTCAGGAATGGTTCCTGTCCTGGGCCAACAGAAGGTTTGGGGACCATGACCGCCGGGATTCTTCTAGTCTCAGTCAGACCATTAAGTCTGGTCTTTTTGTGAGAATTTGGGGTCTGCATCCCACTGTTCTCCTGCTCCCTCAGGGGTTCTCTGTTGTGCTCCCGGCCAGGGCAGTCATCGGTTGTGGCCGGGCACCATCTAGTTCTTCTGGTCTCAGGATGATGTAAGTCTCTAGTTCATGTGGCCCTTTCTGTCTCTTGGGCTCATAGTTATTGTGTGACCTTGGTGTTCTTCATTCTCCTTTGATCCAGGTGGGTTGAGACTAACTGATGCCTCTTAGATGGCTGCTTGTTAGCATTTAAGACCCCAGATGCCACACTTCAAAGTGGGATGCAGAATGTTTTCATAATAGAATTTATTTTGCCAATTGACTTAGAAGTCCCCTTAAGCCATAGTCCCCAAACCCCCGCCCTTGCTCCACTGACCTTTGAAGCATTCAGTTTATCCCAGAAACTTCTTTGCTTTTGGTCCAGTCCAGTTGAGCTGACCTTCCCTGTATTGAGCATTGTCCTTCCCTTCACCTAAAGTAGTTCTTACCTACTAACTAATCAGTAAATAACCCTCTTCCACCCTCCCTCCCTCCCCCCTCTCGTAACCACAAAAGTATGTGTTCTTCTCAGTTTATACTATTTCTCAAGATCTTATAATAGTGGTCTTATACAATATTTGTCCTTTTGCCTCTGGCTAATTTCACTCAGCATAATGCCTTCCAGGTTCCTCCATGTTATGAAATGTTTCACAGATTCGTCACTGTTCTTTACTGATGAGTAGTATTCCGTTGTGTGAATATACCATAATTTATTTAACCATTCATCCATTGATGGACACCTTGGTTGCTTCCATGTTTTTGCTATTGTAAACAGTGCTGCAATAAACATGGGTGTGCGTATATCTGTTTGTGTGAAGGCTCTTATTTCTCTAGGGTATATTCGGAGGAGTGGGATTTCTGGGTTGTATGGTAGTTCTATTTCTAACTGTTTAAGATAACGCCAGATAGATTTCCAAAGTGGTTGTACCATTTTACATTCCACCAGCAGCGTATTAGAGTTCCAATCTCTCCACAGCCTCTCCAACATTTATTATTTTGTGTTTTTTGGATTAATGCCAGCCTTGTTGGAGTGAGATGGAATCTCATCATAGTTTTAATTTGCATTTCTCTAATGGCTAATGATCCAGAGCATTTTCTCATGTATCTGTTAGCTGCCTGAATATCTTCTTTAGTGAAGTGCGTGTTCATATCCTTTGCCCACTTTTTGATTGGGTTGTTTGTCTTTTTGTGGTTGAGTTTTGACAGAATCAGATAGATTTTAGAGATCAGGCGCTGGTCGGAGATGTCATAGCTGAAAATTCTTTCCCAGTCTGTAGGTGGTCTTTTTACTCTTTTGGTGAAGTCTTTAGATGAGCATAGGTGTTTGATTTTTAGGAGCTCCCAGTTATCTGGTTTTTCTTCGTCATTTTTAGTAACGTTTTGTATTCTGTTTATGCCTTGTATTAGGGCTCCTAAATTTGTCCCTATATTTTCCTCCATGATCTTTATCATTTCAGTCTTTATGTTTAGGTCTTTGATCCACTTGGAGTTACTTTTTGTGCATGGTATGAGGTATGGGTCCTGTTTCATTTTCTTGCAAATGGATATCCAGTTATGCCAGGACCATTTGTTAAAAAGACTATCTTTTCCCCAATTAACTGACACTGGGCCTTTGTCAAATATCAGCTGCTCATATGTGGATGGATTTATATCTGGGTTCTCAATTCTGTTCCATTGGTCTATGTGCCTGTTGTCGTACCAGTACCAGGCTGTTTTGATTACTGTGGCTGTATAATATGTTCTAAAATCAGGTAGAGTGAGGGCTCCCACTTTCTTCTCCTTTTTCAGTAATGCTTTACTTATCCAGGGCTTCTTTTCCTTCCATATGAAGTTGGTGGTTTGTTTCTCCATCACATTAGAAAATGTCATTGGAATTTGGATCGGAAGTGCATTGTATGTACAGATGGCTTTTGGTAGAATAGACATTTTTACTATGTTAAGTCTTCCTATCCATGAGCATGTTTTTCCACTTATGTAGGTCCCTTTTAGTTTCTTGCAGTAGTACTTTGTAGTTTTCTTTGTATAGGTCTTTTACATCTTTGGTAAGATTTATTCCTAAGTATTTTATCTTCTTGGGGGCTACTGTGAATGGTATTGATTTGGTGATTTCCTCTTCGATGTTCTTTTTGTTGATGTAGAGGAATCCAAGTGATTTCTTATGTTTATCTTGTAACCTGAGACTCTGCCAAACTCTTCTATTAGTTTCAGTAGTTTTCTGGAGGATTCCTTAGGGTTTTCTGTGTATAAGATCATGTCATCTGCAAATAGAGATAATTTGACTTCTTTCTTGCCAATCTGGATGCCCTTTATTTCTTTGTCTAGCCTAATTGCTCTGGCTAGGACCTCTAGCACAATGTTGAATAAGAGCGGTGATAAAGGGCATCCTTGTCTGGTTCCCATTCTCAAGGGGAATGCTTTCAGGCTCTCTCCATTTAGAGTGATGTTGGCTGTTGGCTTTGTATAGATGCCCTTTATTATGTTGAGGAATTTTCCTTCCATTCCTCTTTTGGTGAGAGTTTTTATCATGAATTGGTGTTGGACTTTGTCAAATGCCTTTTCTGCATCAATTGATAAGATCATGTGGTTTTTGTCTTTTGTTTTATTTATGTGGTGGATTACATTAATGGTTTTTCTAACATTAAACCAAACTTGCATATCTGGTATAAACTCCACTTGATCGTGGTGGATTATTTTTTTGACACGTTGTTGAATTCTATTGGCTAGAATTTTGTTGAGGATTTTTGCATCTATGTTCATGAGGGATATAGGTCTGTAATTTCCTTTTTTTGTGGTGTCTTTACCTGGTTTTGGTATCAGGGAGATGGTGGCTTCATAGAATGAGATAGGTACTATTCCATCATTTTCTATACTTTGAAATACCTTTAGCAGTAGTGGTGTTAACTCTTCTCTGAAAGTTTGGTAGAACTCTGCAGTGAAGCCGTCTGGGCCAGGGCTTTTTTCTTGTTGGGAGTTTTTTGATTACCTTTTCAATCTCTTTTTTTGTTTTGGGTCTATTTAGTTGTTCTACTCCTGATTGTGTTAGTTTAGGTAGGTAGTGTTTTTCTAGGATTTCTTCCATTTTTTCTAGGTTTGCAAATTTGTTAGAGTACAATTTTTCATAATAATCTGATATGGTATTTTTAATTTCAGTTGGGTCTATTGTGATATGGCCCATCTCGTTTCTTATTCGGGTTATTTGTTTCCTTTCCTGTATTTCTTTAGTCAGTCTGGCCAATAGTTTATCAATTTTGTTAATTTTTTCAAAGAACCAGCTTTTGGCTTTGTTAATTCTTTCGATTGTTTTTCTGTTCTCTAATTCATTTAGTTCAGCTCTAATTTTTATTGTTTGTTTTCTTCTGGTGCCTGATGGATTCTTTTGTTGCTCGCTTTCTATTTGTTCAAGTTGTAGGGACAGTTCTCTGATTTTGGCTCTTTCTTCTTTTTGTATGTGTGCATTTATTGATATAAATTGGCCTCTGAGCACTGCTTTTGCTGTGTCCCAGAGGTTTTGATAGGAAGTGTTTTCATTCTCGTTGCATTCTATGAATTTCTTTATTCCCTCCTTAATGTCTTCTATAACCCAGTCTTTTTTGAGCAGGGTTAAGTTAAGTTAGGTTAAGTTTCCAAGTATTTGATTTCTTTTCCCTGATTTTTCTGTTATTGATTTCAACTTTTATGGCCTTGTGGTCTGAGAAGCTGCTTTGTAATATTTTGATGTTTTGGATTCTGCAAAGGTTTGTTTTATGACGTAATATGTGATCCAGTCTAGAGAATGTTCCACATGCACTAGAAAAAAAAAAGTATACTTTGCAGCTGTTGGGTGGAGTGTTCTGTATAAGTCTATGAGGTCAAGTTTGTTGATTGTAGCAATTAGGTCTTACATGTCTCTATTGAGCTTCTTACTGGAAGTCCTGTCCTTCTCCGAAAGTGGTGTGTTGAAGTCTCCTACTATAATTGTGGAGGTGTCTATCTCACTTTTCAGTTCTGTTAAAGTTTGTTTTATGTATCTTGCAGCCCTGTCATTGGGTGCATAAATATTTAATATGGTTATATCTTCCTGGTCAGTTGTCCTTTTAATCATTACGTAGTGTCCTTCTTTATCCTTTGTGGTGGATTTAAAGTCTATTTTGTCAGAAACTAATATTGCTACTCCTGCTCTATTTTGATTGTTGTTTGCTTGATATATTTTTTCCATCCTTTGAGTTTTAGTTTGTGTCTTTAAGTCTAAGGTGTGTCTCTTGGAGGCACCATATAGACGGATCGTGTTCCTGTATCCAATTTGAGACTCTCTGTCTCTTTATTGGTGCATTTAGTCCATTTACATTCAGCATAATTATAGATAAGTATGTGTTTAGTGCTGTCATTTTGATGCCTTTTCGTGTGTGTTGTTGACAATTTCATTTTTCCACTTACTTTTTTGTGCTGAGATGTTTTTCTTTGTAAATTGTGTGTTCCTCATTTTCATAGTAGTTGACTTTATGTTTGCTGAGTTGTTATGTTTTTCTTGGTTTTTATTTTGAGTTATGGAGTTGTTATACCTGTTTGTGGTTACCTTAATATTTACCCCTATTTTTCTAAGTAAAAACCTAAATTGTATCATCCTATATCACCTTGTTTTCCTCTCCATATGGTAGTTCTATACCTCCTGTATTTAGTCACTCTTTTTGATTATTGTGATCTTTTACATAATGACTTCAATGATTCCCTTTTTTGAGCATTTTTTTCTTTTTAAAATTAATCTTAATTTGTTTTTGTGATTTCCCTACTTGAGTTGATATCAGGATGTTCTGTTCTGTGACCTTGTGTTGTGTTGTTGTCTGATATTATTGATTTTCTGACCAATTTACTTTAGTATTTCTTGTAGCTTTGGTTTGGTTTTTGCAAATTCTCTAAGCTTGTGTTTATCTGTAAATGTTTTAATTTCACCTTCATATTTGAGAGAGAGTTTTGCTGGGCATATGATCCTTGGCTGACAGTTTTTCTCCTTCAGTGCTCTATATATGTCATCCCATTGCCTTCTTGACTGCATGGTTTCTGCTGAGTAATCTGAACTTATTCTTATTGATTCTCCTTTGTAGGAGACCTTTCTTTTACCCCTGGCTGCTTTTAAAATTTTGTCTTTATCTTTGGTTTTGGCAAGTTTGATGATAATATGTCTTGGTGATTTCTTTTTGGATCAAACTTACATGGGGTTTGATGAGCATCTTGGATAGATATCCTTTCGTCTTTCATGATGTCAGGGAAGATTTCTGCCAACAGATCTTCGACTATTCTCTCTATATTTTCTATTATCCCTCCATGTTCTGGGACTCCAATGACGTGCAAGTTATTCTTCTTGATAGAGTCCCACATGATTCTTAGGGTTTCTTCATTTTTTTAAATTCTTTTATCTGATTTTTCTTCTCCTCCAACTCCCCCACTCTGCATTCCAATTCCTTGATTCTGCTCCTCTGACTTCCTATTGAGTTGTCTAATTCTATAATTTTACTGTTAATCTTTTGGATTTCTGAATGTTGTCTCTCTATGGATTCTTGCAGCTTATTAATTTTTCCACTATGTTCTTGAATAATCTTTTTGATTTCTTCTACTGCTTTATCAGTGTGTTCCTTGGCTTTTTCTGTAGATTGCCTTATTTCATTTTGAGGTCATCCCTGATGTCTTGAAGCATTCTGTAAATTAGTTTTTTATATTCTGCATCTGGCAATTCCAGGATTGTATCTTCATTTGGGAAAGATTTTGATTCTTTAATTTGGGGAATTGTAGAAGCAATCATGGTCAGCTTCTTTATGTGATTTGGTATCGACTGCTGTCTCTGAGTCATCTATAAGATATTGTAATGATTTGTTTTATATTTGCTCACTGAATCTTATCTTGTTTTGCTTTCTTTCAATATACGTAGATGGGCTAGTAGATTGTGCTGTCTTGATTGTTGTAGCCTTTGAATCACTTATGTCCTATGACCAACTGGTTCAGGCTGTTACCAGATATATAAGCCTAAGAGTCTGTTCACTATTCTTGAGTAGAATCTGATTTTTGGTCACCAAGTGTGTGGTGTAGACTGTCATCTATTCACTTAGAGGAGTAGTGATAGTTGTGTGCACCAGATTCTAGTAGCAGCAGGGGGTCACACTCCGGGGGGGCAGGATGCTGACAGGCTTCCCCCAAGTGCTAGTGAGATAGGTGTGTCTATTCCTAAAGCACTTTTGTGGGTAGGCTCTGCAGCTGTACCTCAGGCAAGCAATGCATGTACCTCTACAGATTGGTAGGTGTCACTATCCTCAGACCCCTATGGCAGGATGCTAGGTGGTTTGGGTGGAGCTTCAGCCCTCAGTTCCCCATTGTGGGTCAGTGAGGGCTCTGTTTAATAGGTGGAGATATCAGACCTGGGAAACTTGTCTTTCCAGTAATCCCCTAAATCAATTGCAGTCAGATCACTATCAGAATTGCCTTTGCATTATAATAGCCACCTTGTTCCGTGTAGGGATGAAAGCCCAAGACAGTGGATCTCATATGCTTGGCTGGAGCTGGTTCTCTATATTTAGTCCAATTTCAGGAAGTCAGGGAAGGATTTTTGGTCCCTGGGTTTTTTGTAGCTGCTTCTCTCAGGCCAGGAGAATGGGTTAGGAAAAGACAAAACAAAACAAACAAAAAACCACAGAGCACTTCACTCTCTGGCCCAGGAAATTCTAATGTTAATGAAACTGCCCGGGAAGGGGAGGGGAGGGATCAGATAGATAGGAGAGAGTAAAAAAAAGGAGAGAGTAGCACCCAGGAATATAGACAAAGTTACTTATCTTGCTTGGTGATGACTGTTTTATCTGAGATTCCCAAAGGGGGAGTAGCCTGTGTGTGTCGGCTGGGTCGAGATTGCCCCCGAGGGTCAGGCCTGTGTCCTGTGCTTGTGCTGTCTCAGAAGCCGTGGTCAGTTCCTCTGCTCCCAGTCCAAAGCCCAGCACCAAGGTTCCCCGGCTGGGACGCCGCACTCCAGGCTCCAAACACTCCAGGCTCCAAAACCAGTCTCTGCCTCCCAGAGACTTCTCCTCCTGTCAGCCACTTTGCTGCGCTGCCTGCATGCACTGGCTGGGCTTCCCGAGGTCACTTCTGGGGGCTAGGGCTGCATCCTGTGTTTGTGCCGTCTCAGGATGCCGTGCTCAGCTTCCCTGCGCCCAGTCCAAAACCCGGCACCACGGTTTTCTGACTGGGACGCTGGCTCCTGGCTCTGAAAACAGTCGCTGCTTCCCCGTGGTTGCTCGTTCTCTCATTAGCCTCATCAGTGTGCAGCCTGCTTGCGCTGGCTGAGTCACTATGGAGGTTACCCCAGGGGGCTAGGGGTTAGGGCTGTGTCCCATGACCACCCCACCTCAGCAAGCTGCAATCAGCCCCGCCACTTGGCACCTGGGAACTGTGAGAGCTCAAGGCTGTGCCACTGGTTGCCGGTTCCAGAAGCGGGTGCTGCTTCAGGGGTGCAGCTTTTTGCTCACCTGTCACTCAGATCAACTCTTTAGATCTGTGTTTGATGGTCAGGGTTTGTAGATTGTCATGTATGTGATCGATTCACTTGTTTTTCCGAGTCTTTGTTGCAAGAGGGATCTGAGGTAGCTTCTACCTAGTCAGCCATCTTGGCCCCGCCTCCTGGAATCTTTACAGAAGCAGACTGCCACATCTTTTCTCCTGCAGAGCAGCTTGTGTGTTCAGCTTTTCTGTTAGCAGACCAGTGCTTAACCTCTATGCTGCCAAACCTCTTCTTATTTCTTAGTGGTACTAAGATGCCACCAATTAGAAGTTGCGCTCTCATTTCTTAGCGGTACATAAAATAACGGTGCAACTTCTAATCAATGGCGTCTTAGATTCAATGAAATGCATACTTCGGTGTTCGATAACCTTTCACAAATTACTCCTTTTGGTAATATCATGATTTGCACAGACATGATTTGCATGATTTATCTCTCTCTCAAAAAAAAAAAAAAAAACCAGCTAGTTAATTGCATATTCACTCTAGAAGGAATTGATTTTCAATTAGGTGTGCATTTCTAAAAGTAGCATAGCCTTTCTCTGATACGGAATTAAATGTTTTTTTTTTTCTTTTTAATTTCCAAATGAAAATACTTTTTTTCTGTTTACGAAATTACTACACACTTGTCAAAACCAAACTAACCAACCAATCAGACAAACCAAAGCCAGGTGGAAAGTGGAAAACACTTTAAAGTCCATTCATTTGATTTATCTTCTTTCAGATATCTGTATATATGTGTATGTGTGTGTGTTTGATATTTTAAAAATAAGACCAAATTGTGGCTATTATTACACTGTAAGGATATTAAAAAAATTTTTTTTAAGGATATACAATGCAGTGCTTTTTATAATAATGAAAAAATGGAAATGAACCAATATCTGTCAGTAGAAAGTGATTGAATAAGTTACCATACAGTGAGAAGTAATGGGAACATCAAAAGTGATGACGTGGAGCTAAATGTATTGAAATGGAATGATGTTTTCACAATATTATTTGGTTTTCCTTAAGTATCATTCATGCAGTATTCCTTAGAATACTTGAGAGAAAGAAAACATTGGGGAATAATGCTCAATCGAATTTGCTAATCTCGAGTCACTTGCAAGTAGCTAGAAAATGTAGGTAGGAAGAAAAGGTACTCACTTAAAAATGAGCAATAAAGCCCCAAAATAAATTTGTTTTAGTAGAGAGTAAAAAATGTGTAGGTAGAAAATTTGGGGTTGAATCATAAGCTTAATAATACTAATAATAATGAGCAGCATTGAGCTCTTTCATGTTCTGGGCATTACACGATGTGATTATGTGTATAATTTGTTTCAATTTGTATGGCAACCTTCTCTTAATTTTATAGATGAACAACTGGACACTCTCTTCTGCACGTCAGTGGAGGGTGCATGGGAAATGGGAACCTGGATTGGGAATTATATATGTTTATCAAAAGGAGGTATGGGTGTAAGGAAGCTTGATGAAACACTACTAAGGGAGCAACTCAGTATTAGGAACTGAAGCGCAAACTTAAGATGAGAAAGGCTGTTTTTCTCAAGGTAAAGAGATGAAAGTATAAGAATAAATAAGATTGCCACTTGTAAGTGGACATAAATAAATGCTGAGTTTCTTCTATGCTTCAGTTAAAAACAGACATCTGTCCGTATCCTCTGCTTGCATATCTGAATGTCTGAGTTTAAAATTTGGTGGCAGACGATCCTGAGTTCAAACCCAGGCTTTGCTATTTACCTTTGTAAAGGCTCTCCTACTTCTATTTTGCATCTGTGAATTGAGGACCTGTCTCCTGGGGATAAAATGATTTAATAAGTGCAGAACCCAGCTCAATGTCTATTCCTTAATTGTCCCCTAATCTTGATTTTTAATATAAGAAATTACAAAGCTTAATTTAAACATGTCATAGATTTTAAACATTATTCTATAAAGTATGTTAATTAGATAAACCATACCAGTTACTCCATTTTTTTTTTTTTTTTTTTGGTCCATCATGCAACAAAGACTGATTGAGGTATAATGTCTCCTACAACTATGTGTCTATCAGCCTTTGATTTTTTTCCAATATTTTTATGGTACATATTTCTATACCATTTAATTTTTTCCATTGATGTTTATGATTGTTTTCTCATTTTGGTGTGTTTGTATCTTTGGCTCTTTGACATCTCCTTTTTCTGTGCTTGCCAGCTCTATCTTTGCCAATTTTTTTTTCTTTTAAATGTTCTGTGATTTTGCTTTAGTAATATTTCTTTTAAAATGTATAGTTCAGATTTGTTTTCTTGACCAAGCTGGGATTTTTCTGGTCATTTACTAAATAATTATCAGACTTATACATCTATGTTCAGAACTGATATGTTTAGTTATTTTTAATACTTACTATTTTTGATGCTTCATTACTGTCTCTTTTGATTCTGCCCCCAGCTGCATAGGATATGTTTTCTTTCAGATCAACTCCTTAACATTTTTGAAAATCACATCTGATTTTTATTCTCCAAGTTGATACTACTAAGTAGCCACTTGTAGAATAAAACATAACTTTGACTTTTATTATTTTCTAATTATCATTTGTAAGAATAAAACCACCTGTTGACTTATAAGTGGGTGAAATAAAAAGTTTAGTATACTTTTATATCTTTCTATTTTCCATTTTTATAGTTTTGTAGATATTATTTGAGATTTTATCTGGGGTGAGATTGCCCAGGGTCAAATTTAAACTCAGCTGTTGACTATTTGCTCTGTGCTCTGTGATCGTTAGCAAGTCGCTCAACCTCCTTGTGCCTCATCTGCAAAACAGAAAAAATAACTACTTAGCTCATGGAACTATCGTGAAGATTAAATAGATTAATGCATGTTTAACTTCTAAGTGCACTGCCTGGTATATCGTAAGTACTCAATAAGTGCTAGAAAAGGATATTTTTATTATGCTATTTTTTATACCTTTCAAGGATTATTATGTTATTTTCAAAATTAAAAAAATCATTTTAGTAATAATTACTTTAACAACTCTATGTGTATATGATTAAAATATGAGACATCAATTTGGCCTAATTAACTATATGTGTGTAAACAACCACTACCACTGCTGTCATATGTGTGTGTGTATACATATATATATGTTTTTTAATTAATCGTATCCCTTTAGCACCAGATACTATTAATTTAAAAAGATATTCTTAGGCCAAATGTAATGTCTCATGTCCCCAACTTTGTTCTATCAGCTGGCTGGGTGTTGAAATCAAATACCTTTATTGAGTACTTACAATATACTAGGCGGTGTACTTAGAAGTTAAACATGCTTTAATTCATTTAATCGTCACAATAGTTCCATGAGTTAAGTACTGTTAATTTTTTCTATTTTGCAGATAAGGCACTAAGAAGTTGAGCGACTTGCTAAAGACCACAAAGCAAATAGCATAGTATCTACTGCTAAAGGGGAAACCCTGGTGGCAGAGTGGTTAAGTGCTAACCAGATGGTTGGTAGTTCAAATCCACCAGGCGCTCCTTGGAAACTCTATGGGATAGTTCTACTCTGTCCTATAGGGTCGCTATGAGTCGAAATTGACCCAAATGCAATGGCAGTGGGTTTGGTTTGGTTTACTGCTAAAGGAGGAGTGGTCAGTGAGCATTATCACATACTGCTGGGCAGAGAATAAGTGAGCACAAAGGCACAATGACAATAAATGTCAAGAATCTTAAACATCTTGTATGTTTTATTTCAGAAAAACTAAAATGTTTCCTAAATAAACTATAATTAAAAAAATATCAACATACAAGCAAGTTCAGTGCTACTGTACTTAAAATAATAACCTACTAGAATAACACAAATGACCAACAACAGAGAAATAGTAAATATAGTAAAAAAAAAAAAGTACTATATATGCATCTGCTAGGGCCTTTTGAAGCCATTAAAAAGATATTGTAGAAGAGTATTTAATGACATACGAAATACTTGTAATGTATTGTTAAGTGCAAATAACAGAATGAGAAGAGATGTATAGAATTACTTCTTCAAAAATACTTGCATTTTAATTATATGTATATATTATATGTATGGAAACGCTGGTGATGTAGTGGTTAAGTGCTACAGCTGCTAACCAAAGGGTTGGCAGTTTGAATCTGCCAGGTGCTCCTTGAAACTTGTATAGGGCAGTTCTACTCTGTCCTATAGGATCACTATGAGTCAGAATCGACTCGATGGCACTGGGTTTGTGTTTTTTTTTTTTTTATTATATGTATTATATACATTCTTATTTCAAAAAAGACTTGCTAAAAAGTTACTAGTGATGACTATATTTGGATGCTGAAATTACAGATTTTTAATTAAAAAAAACTTTTTACTTTGGAAATTCAAACGTAAACAATAGTATAGAACCAAAAGCATAATGCAGGTTGTTAATGAATCTTCCTCCAATCCTGATGCCCCATTCTTCTTCATATAATCCAGCTTCTCGGATTATTTGCTCAGCATACAGATTGAATAGGTATGGTGAAAGAATACAACCCTGACGCACACCTTTCCTGACTTTAAACCATGCAGTATACCCTTGTTCTGTCCGAACAACTGCCTCTTGATCTATTTAAAGGTTCTTCATGAGCACAATTAAGTGTTCTTGAATTCCCATTCTTTGCAATGTTATCCATAATTTGTTATGATCCGCACCGTCGAATGCCTTTGCATAGTCAATAAAATACAGGTAAACATCCTTTTGGTATTCTCTGCTTTCAGCCAGGATCCATCTGACATCAGCAATGATACCCCTGGTTCCACATCCTCTTCTAAAACCGGCCTGAATTTCTGGCAGTTCCCTGTCGATATACTGCTGCAGCCATTTTTGAATGATCTTCAGCAAAATTTTGCTTGCGTGTGATATTAATGATATTGTTCTATAATTTCCACATTCGGTTGGATCACCTTTTTTTGGGAATAGGCATAAACATGGATCTCTTGCATTCAGTTGGCCAGGAAGCTGTCTTCCATATTTCTTGGCATAGACGAGTGAGCACCTCCAGCACTGCAACTGTTTGTTGAAACATCTCAATTGATATTCCATCAATTCCTGGAGCCTTGTTTTTCGCCAACGCCTTCAGTACCATCAGTTCTCGATCGTATGCCGCCTCTTGAAAGGGTTAAATATCGACTAATTCTTTTTGGTATAATGACTCTGTGTATTCCTTCCATCTTCTTTTGATGCTTCCTGTGTCGTTTAATATTTTCCCCATGGAATCCTTCACTATTGCAACTTAAGGCTTGAATTTTTCTTCAGTTCTTTCAGCTTGAGAAACACCGAGTGTGTTCTTCCCTTTTGGTTTTCCATTTCCAGCTCTTTGAACATGTCATTATAATACTTTGTCTTCTCGAGCTGCCCTTTGAAATCTTCTGTTCAGTTCTTTCACTTCATCAAATTTTTTTTACTTCATCAATTCATAAGAATTTTAAATTTTTTAATGTCAAATAGCATATAAAATAAATAATTGGATTCCTCACTGTTAAGATAACAAAATTTTCTTTGATTAGGAAGTTGAAGAAATAATTTTTTATGTGCTCTGCCTCAAAGACAAAGTTCAACCTTTCATTAAATTCAGGTTCCTAGATCGAAACAAAATCCCATGGTTTTAAAAAATTAAAAAAAAAAACAAACTGAGAATTTTACTGTTAAAATCTGTGCTTTAAATAACTTAAGTATTATTTCTCAGCAATCTGTGATAAACTCCTGACAACTTTAAAACTTCATAGGAAGCCACAAAGGATTTATTTCCATTTTATAAAGAAAAAAGTAGAAAAAAGGATTTATTTAATATGTTATAAATTATATGAAAAAAGTCAAATCAGGAAAAATGTCAAATATTTTTGAGTTAAAAATATTTGCCTGATACTAAACAATAAGCACATGAAGGTGTGTCACAATTTTATTATTTCAATTACTAACTTGATAGCAACCTTGTTTCCTTTAAATCTAGCACCATCAAAGACAATGGTTTAACTAGAGAATTCACATCTTTACCTATAAAGTTTTTATTGCCATTCAAATATTTAGCTTAATATGTTCTTAATATATCCTAACTGTATGGTGCTATATCTCAAAATTATCATGTGTTATATCAAAAGCTCTTTGGAAATAAAGTTAATCATTATAAAGATATTTTGGTCTAAAACTTTTTATTTGACTTTATTTAACTTTGCATTACTTTTGTAGTTAGTTCCCATCAGGTCTTTTCACTCTTAAAAATTATTATTATAGCCATTTTGATGTTTGCCATTGCTTACAATTTTTACAATGTGTCAGTATTCTCATTATTTTCATTCTGTTTGTTCTGTTTCCATTGATCTGGCTTCCATTCCCCTCTTGCTGTCTCATTTTTGCTTTTGCTTAATCGTTGGCTGTTTGGTCTCATATGGTTAATGGCTTAAGGGAACACATTTCTCATGGGTGGTATGCACCATCATTTTTAACAGTAAAAATTGGAGACATCCTCAACTGGATAAATAAATTTTCTTTTTTTTTTTATATATAATTCTAGCGTATTCATTTTACTGTATTATGATATTCACACAATAATGTAGTATATTCATACATTATGCTGAAAATTTATTTATCCAGTTGAGGATGTCTCCAATTTTTACTGTTAAAAATGATGGTGCATATTGCCCATGAGTAATATATATATTAATCATACTATTTTGTTGAGCAAAGGAAAGCAAATTGCAGAATGTGTACAATATGATATGGTTTGTATGGAATTTAAACTCAAGGGAACAATATTATATATTGTTTATTTCTATAAAAAAGGGCCCTGGTGGCACAACAGCTAAGCTCTTGGCTGCTAATGGAAAGGTTAGCAGTTTGAACCCACCCAGCTCCGTGGGAGAAAGACCTAGTTCTCTGTTTACTTAAAGGTTACAAACAAGAAAACCCCATGGAGCAGTTCTATTCTGTCACATGGGGCCATTATGAGCCAAAAATTGACTCTATGGCACATAAGAACAACAGCATTTCTACCAAGGAAAACATGGATGAGAAAGATACATACAACTCTTAGAACAAGGGTTACCTCTAGGGAAGGAGAACAGCAGGATGTACAATGTTTCAACCCCATCAGTAATGCTTTATTTCTTTAAAATATACAGAAAATTGTCGATATAGTTAAATATTGGTATAAGTGCATGGGTGTTCATGATATTATTCTCAGTATCTTCTGCATATTTGTAATATGTTATAATAAAATATATCTTAAAGAATAAGTTTATATTCACTTGGCTTATTTATTAAAGCATGAGGTTTGTTTCTTTCACCTCCTGGTTTTCCAAAGATAGGGAAAAAAAAAATCTGTTGCTATTGAGTCAAGCCGATTCCAACCCATAGTGGCCCTATAGGACAGAGTAGAACTGCCCCATAGATTTTCCAAGGAACGCATGTTGGATTCAAACTGCTGACTTTTTGGTTAGCAGCCATAGCTCTTAACCACTGCGCCACCAGCATTTCTCCATTGATAGAAGCTATTTCAAAATGTCATGCATTTTTAAAATCATATCTTTTATTGAAGTAAAAAAGCAGCAACAATAAATATTTAGACAGAAACTGAACTTGGTTGTCGTTAGCTGTCAGCTGCCATCTCCCAGCGACCCCATACATAACGGGATTGAACTGCTGTGATCTATAGGGTTTTTGGGCTGATTTTTGGAAGTACGTTGCCAGGCCTTTCTTTCTAGCCTGTCTTAGCCTGAAAGCTCTGCTGAAGCCTGTTCAGCATCGCGGCAACATGCAAGCCTCCAACGACAGACAGGTGGTAGCTGTACATGAGGAACGTTGGCCAGGATCAAACCCCAGTCTCCCACACGGAAGGGGAGAATTCTACCACTGAACCACCACTGCCTTCTAGCTGAACTTTAATACCTAACAAATTAATCTATACTTAAGTATTACATCATTTTGAAATAAGCTCTATGGGTCACTTGAAAATTCAGCCTTGTGTAGTGAAAATTTCCAATTATTTTTGAGTCAAACAGACCCCTATTTAAACTTTAGTCCTGGCATTTACTAACCAAATAATAATTGAGAAAATTAATTAACAAATTGAGCCTGGTTTCTCAAATACTAACATGATTTATAATAATGAGGGAGTTATTGTGAAGACCGAATAAAATGATGGGGGTTAAATGCCAAGCACAGTACCTGGTGGGCATTTAACATTCAAAGATAGTGATAAGTATAATAATAGCTATTGTTCATTGAGGTCTTAACTATTCCCTGCAGCTCTATGTGCGTTATCTCACTTAAACCCACTTTTTCTGACTCATAGCGACTCTATCGGACAGAGTTGAACTGTCCCATAGGGTTTTTAAGGAGTGCCTGGTGGATTTGAACTGTCAACATTTTGGTTAGCAGCCATAGCTCTTAACCACTATGCCACCAGGGTTTCCCTATTACCAGCTTTCCTGTCCCCCTCTTGCCTCCTAGTCCTTGCCCCTGGGCTGGTGTGTCCCTTTAGTCTTGTTTTGTCGTATAGGCCTATTTAACCTTTGGCTGAGGGGTGAATGTCAGGAATGACTTTATTACTGAGATAAAGAGTGTCCAGGGGCCATCCTCTAGGAGTTTCTTCAGTCTCTGTCAGGCCAGTGAGTCTGGTTTTTTTTTTTTTGTGAGTCATAATTTTGTTCTACATTTTTCTATAGCTCTGTCCAGGACACTCTATTGTGATCCCTGTTAGAAGAGTCAGTGGCGGTAGCCGGGCAACATCTAGCTGTACTGGACTCAGCCTGGTGGAAGCCGTGGCAGAAGTGGTCCATTAGTCCTTCGGACTAATCTTTCCCTTGTATCTTAGTTTTCTTCATTCTCCTTTGCTCCCGAAGGGGTGAGACCAGCAGAGAATCTTAGATGGCCGCTCACAGGCTTTGAAAATTCCAGACGCTACTCACCGAAGTAGAAAGTAGAACATTTTCTTTATAAACTATATTATGCCAATTGAGCTAGAAGTTCCCTGAGACCATGGTCCCCACAGCCCTCAACCCAGTAATTTGTTTCCTCAGGGAGCTTGGATGTGTCTTTAAGTACTATGGCTGCTAACCAAGAGGTCGGCAGTTCGAATCTGCCAGGTGCTCTGTGGGGCAGTTCTACTCTGTCCTATAGGGTCACTATGAGTTGGAATCAACTCGATGGCAGTGGGTTTTGGATGCAGCTTCCATGACCTTGCATTGTACAAGTTGTGCTCGTTTCCCCTGTATTGTGTACTGTCTTAGCCTTCACCAAAATTGCCACTTATCTATTGGCCATTTAATGTTTTCCCACCCCCACCCCTCCCCTCCCTTGTAATCATCAAAGTTTGTTTCTTTTTGTGTGTAGACCTTTTTATCAGTTTTTATAGTAGTGGTCTCGTACAATATTTGTCCTTTTGTGATTGACTTATTTCACTCAGTGTAATGCTGTCCAGATTCATCCATGTTGTGAGATGCTTCACAAATTCATCATTGTTCTTTATTGTTGTGTAGTATTTCATTGTGTTTAAGCACCACAGTTTGTTTATCCATTCATCTGTTGATGGGCATCTAGGTAGTTTCCACTTTTTGCTATTGCGAACAACGCTGCAGTGAACATGGGTGTGCGTATGTCTATTCGTGTGATGACTCTTATTTCTCTAGGATATATTCCTAGGAGTAGGATTGCTGGATCACATGGTATTTCTATATCGAGCTTTCTAAGGAAGTAACATATCGTTTTCCAAAATGGTTGTACCATTTTGCATTCCTACCAACAGTGCATAAGAGTTCCAATCTCCCCACAGTCTCTCCAACATTTGTTATTTTCTGTGTTTTGGGGTTGTGCCAGTAATGCTAGGGTGAGATGGTATCTCATTGTGGTTTTGATTTGCATTTCTCTAGTGGTTAGAAAAAAAAAAAAATTTTTTTTTTAATGGTTAGTGATCTCAAGAAAATAATTGAAATTATTGATAACAACAATAAAAAGATGAGACGGAGTAACAACATAATAAAAGAAGTAGAAAGTTTAAGAAAACATTGAAATGTAAGAATCTAGAAGTCCAGGGTAAGGACATTAAAAGGAGCAAAAGAAACATATCAGGATTTCTAAAGGTAAAACTAAAAGTTTAAAGCATTAACAACTAAAGGAGAAATTAAAACAATCATAGCTGATAAATCCTCTAGCTCAAAACGCCAAGTGATCTAATTATATCAAAGTTAAACTACTAAAGGGTGAGTAATAAAAATTAAAAGAAGATAAAATGATTAAAGGGAAGCTTAAAAAGCAGATTAACAAATCAAAAATATGAAAGCTAGAAGCCCACTCATTATTCAGCATATGTTAATTTTCATCTTTCTATGTGCCAGGAAAAGTGCTAGCTCCTGGAAATTAAAGCTCAGGCACTAAAGGATATAAAAATTATGTCAATGCTAAATTATTAAAGAGTAAATAATAGAACTCGTAAAATAAGGGACAAATAGATGCAAATTTTAAATCATAGTAGAAGAAAGATAAAATGAACTATGAAATTCTGAAAACCTAAAAGATTAAAATGAGATAAAATGAATTAAGGCAATTTAAAGAAAATGTATAATTTCAGCCTTAGGAAACCAAAACGCTTAAGGGTAAATAACACAGGCTAGGGGTTGCCACTTCCTCATGGAGTGGCCCTGAGCCAGTCTCAAATCGTATACATCCAAATTTCCTTATTTGTAAAAACGGGATAATAAAGATTCCTACCTGATCATTGTAATGATCGAATAAGATCATCAATATAAAACATTTAGCACAGTGGCTGGCCAGCCGGGCTCTCAACAATGGTTGTTGTTGTTAGCTGCCATAAAGTTGGCCCCAACTCATGGCAACCACGTGCACGACAGAACAAAACTCTGTCCAGTCCTGCACTATCTCCGTGATTTGTTGGGGATCAAAGTGTTTGGATCCACAGGGTTTTCCCTGCCTGATTTTCAGAAGTAGATTACCAGCCTTTCTTCCTGGTCCATCTTACTCTGAAGGCTCTGTTGAAACCTGTTTAGCATAGCAGCAACACACAAACTACAACGGACAGACAGATGGTGGCTGCACTTGAGGTGAATTGGCTGGGAATCGAACCTCGGTCTCCAGCATGGAAGGTGAGAATTCTACCACTGAATCACCACTACCCATTTCTATAAGCCAAATTATGACTAATTTTAGAGATAATAGTATTGAAGAGAGGAAAGGCAGGGCAGGAAGGTACAGAGGCAGCCAGGCTTCTTTTTCCTGCTCTGGCAGTCCTGAACTGAGCAGACTTTGCACATGACTTTCCTCAAATAGGGCAGGCTTTCTTTAGGCAAAAGGAAAACCCCTTATTCTTGCCTTTTATGTGTTCCAGGTTTGGGCCTCTTGTGCCTGCCCCAGATTCTTAAATGCTTAGGGGAGGGAACGAGGTCCTCCCAGAAAGTAGTCATCTCAGTCTGCCTGGGTTCCCCCTGCACCCCACATCCCCGTCATGGCAGTCATCCTCATTTAGATCCCCAATTCCCCAACTGTCATGGATTGAATTATGTCCCCTCAAAAATATGTATATCAACTTGGTTAGGCCATGATTCCCAGTATTGTGTGGTTGTCCTCCATTTTGTGATTGTAATTTTATGTCGAGAGGATTAGGGTGGGATTGTAACACCACCATTACTCAGGTCACCTCCCTGATCCAAGGTAAAAGGAGTTTCCCTGGTGTGTGGCCTGCACCACCTTTTATCTCTCAAGAGATGAAATGAAAGGGAAGCAAGCAGAGTTGGGGACCTCATACCACCGAGAAAGGAGCACCAGGAGCAGAGTTCATCCTTTGGACATGGGGTCCCTGTGCCTGAGAAGCTCCTCCACCAGGGGAAGATTGACCAGAAAGACCTTCCACCAGAGCCAACAGAGAGAGAAAGCCTTCCCCTGGAGCCGATGCCCTGAATTTGGACTTGTAACCTACTAGACTGTGAGAGAATAAATTTCTTTTTGTTAAAGCCAACTGCTTGCGGTATTTCTGTTATAGCAGTACTAGATGACTAAGACACCAACTCTTCAAACCCTCTAGGAATCTCTTCAGTTTTCCTTCGGGATATGGAAAAGAAAGCCCATCTTAACAACAGAGTTCAGCGAAGCTGCAAGCCCTTCACCTAGAATTTAAAAACCTCCCTATGAAATTCCTGCTCAGCATCACCCTGTGAATTTCCCCGTTTAGTCAAGGTGGTTGGTGTACCTATAGAGTCACTACAAAACAGTGACACGTGATACAAAGCCTTCAGAGACAAGTAAGTCTCCCCCCGACCTCCAAACTTCATTTTCAGCTTTACAATCTCTCTAGAAAAGAAAAAGGGCTTTATTGAAGATGTGAGTAACTGGCTGACTTGCACACTGGCATTAGTATATTGCATGGGAATGTGTTAAAAGTACTAGAGAAAGAGAGAACAAATTGGCCAAAGTCTGTATCAAGTCACAGAGCAGAACAACTTTCAGGGATTGCTAAATCAGAAAGTAATATCTTAAGTGATATTACAGTCAGGAATATTGGCAATGTCAAGAGTGTTCCATTTTATTCTCTAGGAGGAGCAAAATTTGCAAGTAAATTTGGCAGAGTAAAAGATCCTAAAATGCATTCTTAACTCTGTGCAATTTCTTTCGTGTAAAGTGCCAATAAAGAAAATTAAAGGAGGTACAAAGAGGGAAAGAATCCTAGTGTTCTGTCTGCTCAAACCACTGGAAAAAATCAAGAAGGCAGCCGCATGTATTGGCACTATCCAAGAGAATGTCCTTTAAGAAATTTTTTTGTTAATGTAAAATTTCTCTGGGAAGCATCAGTGAACCACACCTAAAACAGCAGAGATAATCCCAGGACAGATATTCTGTACCCTTGGTCAATTGGAGCTATACTTTAAAAGAACCTATTGGATCTGATTAAATCATGGCAATCTGAAGCCATACATTTATAATTTTATCCTTCTCCCACATTCGTCTTGAAATGACCATAGATGAGGAAAATTTTGCATCACACCCAAATTTCAGAAACGTCAAAAGACTTTCTACAAACTATAGTGAAGTTAAGATGATACTGGGAAAAAATGATGCACAGTGGAATTTTAAGAGAAGGAATTTAGTCCACCTGGATTATGGGTTTCCCTTCCAAATGTTCATTGAAATGACCAAGGAAATATGAAAATAGGAGGGAAAATCAGTAAAAAGTACTTGAAAAAGGGAAAATGTCATCTGTATACCAGTAACATAGGGAATTTCTACAGATATACACAGATAGGAGCAGGTTGAGGGAAGTGCCAACCATCTTTCTACTTTGGAAACTTCATCTCATAGCAGCTTGGACTGGGAATGATGGAGGTAATGGGCAATTAGAGGGACAAGTTGAATATCTACTAGTGCCTTGGGGAAAGCTGGTGCTAACAGGAAGCAGAGGGTCACAACTCTGCTTCCATCTTAGGGAGGGCACACACACCCAACTAAGAGTAGCCATCTGTGACCTCTAGAAGGTGCATTCACTCTTACTTCTTGCCCTCAATTAAGATATTGTAACCAAGTTCTGGGGGTCTCCCTTCATACAACCCCAGCCTTCCTAACTTGGTGACCAGGGTCATGGCCTTCAGTGGGACTTATAAATGCCCTGGGTTGTTGCCAGGGGTCCTCAAGAGGACAAGTGCAGAAGGACATCCCTCTTGCTGGATAAACCAATGGACAGAGTATTGGCTGCTGTCAGAGGGACCCTTTTTAGAAAGGCAATGGACATCACCTCTGGGCTTGCACAGGAGGTGGGACTCTTGTTTAAATAAAAAAATGTCTTAGCGCCTATCATTAGATGTGGTCTTCTTTTTCCTCATTCATCGTGTGTGTGTGTGTGTGTGTGTGTGTGTGTGTGTGTGAGTGTATAGGTGGGGAGGGATGGGGGGACTGTGTTCTGCTATGGATTAAGTTGTGTCCCTGCCTCCCCCACACAAAATATCTGTTGAAATCCTAACCCCTGTACCTGTAAATATGACCCTGTTTGGAAATAGGGGTTTTTCTTTTGTTAGGTCACTGAGGTTATATCAGTGTATGATGGGTCCTAAAACGAATCACTTCCAAGTTGTAAAAAGGCAGAATAGATGCAGCGACACACACAGGGAGAAGATATCATATAAAGACAAATAAGCATGGCAGATGCATCTACAAGCCCAGGATCTCCAAGGATTGCTGGCTCCTAGAGGCTGAAAGGGGTGGGGGTGAAGACCTCCCCCTAGAGCCACACCCCGAGTTCAGACGTTTAGCCTCTTGACCTGTGAGAAAATAAACTTCTGTTCTTGAGGGTCACCCACTGTGGTATTTCTGGTACGAGAGCACTAAGTAACTAAGACACCTTCCCTGTGCTCCCCTGTTTTTTCTGAAGTATTTTTCTCACCTTTGATTCCTTCCCTTCTCTGTCAAGGCCTATGCTAGTGCTATTCAAAGCCGGATAATATCTACTTTTTTTCTTTTCTTTCTGTCACATTCTTTTTCCGAATTAATGAGCAGATAATAGTCCAGATCTTGAGAAGAAAGGGGTGAAACAAATGGAGGAGATATTGATAGGGTGGAGACAAACCCATAAATATTTCAAAAGCATTATTCCAGCACAGATTTGATCCACTCTGTCACCTACATTGACTTTTCTTCTTTATGATTTTGCTGAAAGCCTAAATTAAAATCCTCTCCATGTGACAGTTATAAAAGGAAACTATTGTTTTCAACCAAAAGTCCCTTGCCGTAGGAAGACCAGCAGAGTTGGTCCAGGTTGCCTCACTCCACATCCTTTTCTCCTCTTGCTATTGCTGCACAAAACCCAAAAACATCAAACCACTGCCACTGAGTTGATTCCAACTCATAGCAACCGCATAGGGTTTCTGAGGCTGTAAGTCTAATGGAAGCAGACTGCCACATCTTTCTCCGACCAAGCTGCTGGTGGTTTCGAACCACCAACATTTTGGTTCTTAGTCAATTGCTTTAACTACTGCTCCACCAGGGCTCTGAGATAGGGAAGGAACAGGGACTGAGCCCCTAGGTGAGGAGCCCTGCATCACATGCAATTTGCAACTTACTTAAAAAATTTATGTGCTTGGCTAATGATGCAAAACCCCATGCTTGAATGTGTGATAAAGAAAGAACAAACAACGTACATCCTTGTAAGCTGTTTTGCAGAGGAACCGGCCCTGAAACATGTGTAGACATCCACAAGGTGACTGAGGGATGACTACTGCCTGACGATTCCCAGAAAACCCATGAGTGAAGATGACACAATTATCTGACCCTAAACTATAACAGCTGTGACCTCCCTGACTCTGACAAGTCAGTCTTTTAGAGAGGCTTAGTCCTTCACTGATGCCTTTTGCTTGACTCAAGCAAAATAAAGCTTGCTGAAGATAAAGTTCGTCTTTCGCGTGTATTCTTACTTGGGAAAAGACAAGGACTTTTGTGTCAGATTGGCAATTGGTAAGAAATTTGGCGAGCCAGCCAGAAGACTAGGGGCTCAAATTAGCCCACAGTCAGGGGACGGTAATAGCTCCTTACTGCACAGTTGTCCATCATCTGGCATGAAGCTTCCTGCAGCACTGCCAAGAAGGAGAGCTCAGAGGCTGGCCTTCTGAGGGTGTGGATTTGGGTGGATGACTCACACCACATCAATGGATTCTTTGTGTGGGTCAGTTTTATAGTTTCTGAGGAAATGGAAGACTGCTGGTCAAAATTCATTGGTCACTATCAGCATATGATATAACTGCCCCTCTGACTGCTAGCAAGTAAAAAGAAAAATAAAGCCAGTCATTGGTTGTAGGGAAAGTGTGCCACCATCTGCTGTCTTTGCTACACTGAGTGGAACCACAGACTGGTGTAGGCCAATTGTTACCACAAATTGAGGATTTGAGCCGCCTGCTGCAAAGCCAATACTGAGACAGGAGGGAGGTAAGCAGCAAGAGAGCTTTATTGCATAACAGTATCCAAGAGACAGAGGGGATAGATTCCTCCCAAATTCTGTCTGCCCCAAAAGGGCCAGCTGGAGGGTTTTATAGGGAAAGAAAAGCTCAGTCTGAGGAATCTGGAGAATTTTTAATTCCCCTTTGAGGTGGTCTTGCAAACTGCCTGCCAGTCGCGATGATCTGTTCAAGGTGTTCTTAGGGTCCCTTCTGGCGTCATTGAAGTTTGGTCTTCTGATATCACTGTTTCCTGACTCCTCGGTTCCCAGATCTTATTACTTGTTTTTTATCTTCAGAGAGAAAACATAGGTAATCTTAAAGCTTTACGAAGTTAAGAGAGGACAATCAGAAAGAAAAGAATCACAAGGCATGCTATCATTCACAGGGGTTTCATTGGTTCCCATAAACATTAACTATTCTACCATCTGGATGTTCAAGCAGTATTTTCCCATTCCACAATCTTCAGAAGTAGGCATTAAGACATTATCTAAAGAACAGGATAGTCTAGTACAGTGATTCCCAACCAGGGGCAATTTGTCCCAGGGAGTATTTGGAAATACCTGGAGATAATTTTGGTTGTCACAACTTGGAGTACGCTATTGGCATCTTGTGGTAGAGACTAGGGAAGCTGCTCAGCATCCCGTAATACACAAGACAGCCCCCACAAGAGGATTAATTGGCACAAAACGCGAATAGTGTCGAGGTTGAGAAACTTTGGTCTAGCAGAACAATATTCTTCATTCTTTATTTCTACCAAGGCTGTCTCTTTTAAGGCTCTGCCCAATACTTCTTTTGCCAAGCCTTCTTTCACTTCATTAGGTCCCTGAGGCCCATTTACTCCTTGGCACTTTGCCTTTGTCTTTCCTCTGCCTGGAAAGATTTTCCCTTAGACCTTTGCATGGCCAGCTCCCTTTATCCTTCAGATTTCAGTGAAATGACATGTGCTCCGAGAGGCCTTCTGTGACCACCCAATCTAGAGTACAACTGCTTCCACAAGTGCGTTCTATGAGACCATCCACATTTCTTCCTTATCACCATCTTTCACTAATTGCCATTAAAATGTAATCTCCATGAGGGTAGGACCTTGATTGTATTTTCACTATTCTCTTAAAAGAGTACCTGGCACAACATAACAAATATCTATTGATTTAATAATGTCTCCCAAGTATTAATAATGTCTCCCAAGTATTAGCTTGGAATAAAAGCCAGGACTATTTCCACGGTTATATAGGCCCCAATTTTTTTTTTTTTTTTTTACTAGAGCAACGGTCATGATAGTCTTACAGTTTAAGATTTTATGAGGCTAAAAGTCTGAAATCAAGGTGTCAGCAGGGTTGATTCCTTTTTGGAGCCTCTCACAGACAATTTGTTCTATGCTTCTTTTGTAGTTTCTGTTGGTTGCTGGCAATCCTTGGCATTCCTTGGCTTATAGATACATTACTCCAATCTCTGCCTCCATCTTACATGGCATTGTCCTCTCTCTGTCTTCTGTCTCTGGGTTCAATCTTCTGCTTCTTATAAAGATCCTAGTCATTGGATTAAGGCTCATCCCTGCTGGCGTAATGGTTAAATGCTACCACTGCTACCCAAAAGGTTGGCAGTTCGAATCCACCAGGCACTCCTTGGAAATTCTGTGGGGCAATTCTATGCTGTCGTGTAGGGTCGCTGTGAGTCGGAGTCGACTCAATGGCAATGGCTTTATTTTTTTGGTTTTTAATCCACTATGATCCCATCTTAACTTGATTACATCTGCAAAGACCCTATTTCTGAATAAAATTACAATCATTAATGGAGGAGGGAGGTTAGTACTTGAACATTTATATTTTTTGGCTGAGGAGGGGACACAAGTCTACTCATTACAATCATGTTACTTGTTTTAAATCATTTATTTTTAAATACAAACTTTGGGGTTATTTTATTATTCTAGACTATGGGATTCTATATGGAACTTCATTAAAGTAATATGTTAATTCTGCCCACTGAATTTAGAACACAACCTCTATTCCTTGTCAAGACCTGTAGTTCCCTAAGTGACCTGCTCTTGTCCATATGTCTCTATTTTACTTTCCATTCTTCTCTTCATTTCTCACTGGGCTCAAGCTTCACTGGACCTTGCTGGTCTCCTCAAACATCCTACACTTCCTTCCACTCGGAGTCTTCAAGCCTCCCACTCACTTTGCCTGGAACACACGTCTGCAAATCCTCACTGACGCCTGCTTCTCATCAGTGTGCTTCAGGTAAAATATTGCTGCAGAATGAAGCGCCCCATCTCAGACTGTATGGACACTCCCACCCTTGCCAGTTTATTCTCTATCAAAGCAGCCTTTGTGAAAAATTTTGGAGCATTTATTATTACCTGAAGTTATTCTATGTATCATTTGTTAGTTTGTCTATTGCTTGTCTCCTCCAAACAAAATATAAAATAATACAGGTGTGATTTCAAATTCCTGGGGGAGAGGAAAGACTATGTAATAAATGCCATTGAGTCAACCAGCTAACCATTTGGGGGAAAAATGATATAAAATACTTGCTTATCTGTTGTGCCAAATTAGATAACAAATATATCTAAGATATAATTCTCAAAAATAAAACTGTGAAAATAGTAGATGAAAATACATGTTAAATACGAAAGTTTTTTCCATGAATAACAATGAAGGCAGAAATCACAAACAAAAATGAGTTAGATTAACTAAATATAAACAGTTTTTTAAATAAAAACAATCCTGAGTAGAATTTAAAAGCTAGTAACAAACTGGGAGAAATATCTGACAAATAAGGGGTTACTATTGTTATTACGTAAAGAGTTCATTCAAATCAATAAAAATTATGAGAACACAATGGACAAATGGATAAAGAATTTAAAGAGAAATTTCTCAAAAGGTGAAATACAACTAAACACAAAAAAAGCTATCTGATCAGGATAAAAACCATGGAAACTGAAATATGAAGAATGATATGTGGCCACATCATGTTGCCGATAATTTGAATGTTTTCATGGCACAAAGAGAAGTGGGAAATTTTATCCATCACCAGAGGAAAAGTAAATAGATAAAAATTGTTGGAAACTCAACTTCAAAATATATATCAAAAGGCTTAAATGTGTGCATTTTCTTTGATCTAGTGATTCATTTCTAGGTAACTTTTTCAGTGAGAAAATTAGGCCAAAAGTTACCTATAGGTTATTCAAGACAAACTCTCTCATACATTGGCGAGGGAGACCAGAGTGAAAACAAAAGCAAATTATTCAATCATAGCAGACTTGCTAAATAATTGACAAAGCAACCACTACGTTTGTTGTAGAAGCATGCGTAAGTTATATAGTAGTTTATAGAATATAATCTCTTTCAGTTTGTAAATATCCATAGATACACAGCTATTTTTGGATTAATGGATACAACTCTGGAAGGATACACACCACAAGGTCAACACTAGCTTTTTCTTTGATAGTAATACTCCCTGCCAAACACTACACATTAATCCTGATTGTAAGATTTGTAATCTGAAATGTTAACTCCATTGAGGACCACAAAGTCTCAATAGACTCAAACCCAACATGGTTTATTATCACGATTTTTAGCTTCTTCACAGCAATTTTTGATAACTGAGATTATATCATTATATATATGTGTGTGTGTCTATATAGATATACACACACAAATCTTGATACTGTTTGATAATTTCCATATTCCATTGGATCACCTTTCTTTGGAATGAGCACTTATATGGATCTCATCCCCTCAGTTGGCCAGGTAGCTGTCTTCCAAATTTTTTACATAGACAAGTGAGCACTTTCAGCATTGCATCTGTTTGCTGAAATGCCTCAGTTGGTATCCTGTCAATTCCTGGAAACTTGTTTTCATGAATGCCTTCAGTGCAGCTTTTGGTTGCAGCAGTACATTGACAGGAACTTCCAGAAATTCAAGCCAGATTCAGAAGAGGACATGGAATGAAGGATATCACTGCTGATGTTAGGTAGATCTTGGCTGAAAGCAGAGAATACGAGAAAGATGTTTATCTGTGTTTTATTGAATGCAAAGGCATTTGACTGGGTGGATCATAACAAATTATGGATAATATCGCAAAGAATGGGAATTTCAGAATATTTAATTGTTCATAAACCGAGAGGCAGTCATTCAAACAGAATAAGGGAATACTATGTGGTTTAAAATCAGAAAAGGTGTATGTCGGGGTTGTATTCTTTAACCATACTTACTCAGTCTGTATGTTGAGTAAATAATCCAAGAAACTGGACTATATGAAGAAGGACATGGCATAGGATTGGAGGAAGACTCATGCAGATGACAACCTTGCTTGCTGAAAGTGAAGAGGACTTGAAGCACTTACAGTTGAAGATCAAAGACTACAATCTTCAGTATGGATTATACCTCAACATAAAGAAAACAAAAATCCTCACAACTGGATCAATGAGCAACATCATGATAAATGGAGATAAGATTGAAGTTGTCAAGGATTTTTTACTTGGATTCACAATCAACACCTGTGGAAGCAACAATCAAGAAATCAAAGGATGTATTCCATTGGGCAAATCTTCTGCAAAAGATCTCTTTGAAGCATCAAAAAGCAAAGATATCACTTGGAGAACTAAGGTGTACCTGACCCAATCCATGGTGTTGACAATTGCCCCATATGCATGTGGAAGCTGGACAATGAATAAGGAAGATCGAAGAAGAATTGACTCCTTTGAATTATGGTGTTGGCAAAGAATATTGTACATACTATGGACTTCTAGAAGGATGAACAAATCCATCTTGGAAGAAGTACAGCCAGAATGCTCCTTAGAAGCAAGGATGGTGAGACTTTGCCTCACTTACTTTGTACATGTTATCAAGAGGCATCAATCGTTGAAGAAGGACATCATGCTTGGTATTGTAGAAGGTCAATGAAGAAGAAAAAGACACTCAACGAGATGGATTGACACAGTGGTTGCAACAATGGTCTCAAATATAGCAATGATGTTGAGGATGACACAGGACAGGGTGTCATTGGTTGAAATGTGTCCCCCTAAAAATATCTGTCAACTTGGCTGGGTCATGATTCCATTGTATGATTGTCTACCATTTTGTCATCTGATTTGATTTCCCCATGTGTTGTAAATCCCATCACTATGATGTAATAACATGGATTAGTGGCAGTTATATTGATGAGGTCTACAAGATTAGGTAGTGTCTTAAGCCTATCTGTTTTGAGATATAAAAGAGAGAAGTGAGCAGAGAGACAGGGGACGTCATACCACCAAGAAAGCAGTGCTGGGACCTGAGGTTTCTGTGCTGAGATGTTCCCAGACCAGAGTAAGACTGATAATAAGGACCTTCCTCCAGAGCAACACAGAGAAAGAGCATTCTCCTGGAGCCGGTACCATGAATTCGGACTTCTAGCCTGCTAGACTGTGAGAGAATAAACTTCTCTTTGTCAAAGCCATCCACTTGTGGTATTTCTGTTACAGCAGCACTGGATGACTAAGACAAACATTGTTACTAAAGTTACCTAAAAGTGAGGAAGAATGGTATTTGTAGGTTGTTGATTCAAAAGGGGTTCCTGGATGGTGCAAATGGTTAATGTTTTTGACTGCTAACTGAAAGGTTGGAGGTTTGAGTCCACCCAGAGGCGCCTTGGAAGAAAGGCCTGGTGATCTACTTCTAAAATATTAGCCACTGACATCTGGGGTCTTAAATGCTAGAGAGTGGCCATCTAAGATGCATCATTTGGTCTTGACCTACCTGGAGCAAAGGAGGATGAAGAACACCAAAGACATGGTAAAGATGAGCCCAAGAGACAGAAAGGGCCACATAAACCAGAGGCTACATTAGCCTGAGACTGGAAGAACTAGATGGTATCCGGCTACCAACGATCACTGCCCTGCCAGGGAACACAACAGAAAATCCCTGATGGAGCAGGAGAACACTGGGATGCAGATCTCAAATTCTTGTAAAAAGGCTGGGCTTAACAGCCTGATGGAAACCCTGGTGGCACAGTGGTTAAGTGCTACGGCTGCTAACCAAAGGGTTGGCAGTTTAAATCAGTCAGATGATTCTTAGAAACTCTATGGGGCAGTTCTACTCTGTCCTATAGGGTAGCTATGAGTCAGAGCCAACTCAACAGCACTGGGTTTGGTTTTTCTTTTTTTTTTTAATGGCCTGATTGAGACTAGAGGTAACCCAGAGGTCATTGTCACCAGACCCTTTGCTAGCCCAAGATTGGAACCATTCTTGAAGCCAACTCTTCGGACAGGGATTGGACTGGACTATAAGATAGATAATGATACTGGTGAGGAGTGAGGTTCTTGGCTCAAGTAGACACATGAGACTATGTGGGCAACTCCTGTCTGGAGGTGAGATGAGAAGGAAGAGGGGGACTGGAGCTGGTTGAATGGACATGGGGAATACAGGGTGGAGGGGAAGAATGCGTGGTCTCATTAGGCGGAGAGCAGCTAGGAGTACATAGCAAAGTGTTTACACCTTTTTGTATGAGAGATTGACTTGATTTGTAAACTTTCACTTAAAGCACAATAAGTAAATTAATCAATCAAAAAAAAATACATTAGCTTTTGAAAGCCCTATGGAACACAGCCCTACTGTGGCACACATGTGATTGTCATGACTCAGAGTCCACTCAATGGTAACTGATGTTTGATTGAATCAAATTCAATTGAATCTAGATTTCCCCCTTTCCTACATTTATTCATTTAGTAATTCCTTAACTCTAAAGGGAAAGCTTAGTTTGGTTTAGTGGTGCGTGGGAAAAGAAAAGAAGAGGAAGAGAGAGTGACAGAGCAAGCGTGCTGGTAAGATTAGGGGATATGGTTTACATAAAGGATTTCTTTTGCTGCAAAGTTGCATGTTTGTGATTTAAGTTCCATGGACCTGGGGAAGAGAGAACCAGACATGTATAGCTGTCCTTATGGGGCTGAAGGCCTGAAAAGCCAACCCCACTGAGGGGAGATGGGAGAGTGACTGAAAGGAGTTTTGAAGGCAAACTAGCTCTCTCCACCAATTTTTGCTGCTTTCACTTAACAGTCTCCCATGAGCATAGATAAGTCTTCCCTTCTCTCCACTGGCTGCTGGATCCCTGTAGCTTCAAAACGTGAGAGAAGATGAATGAATATATGTTTCTTCTGTTCATTTTCCCTAACTTTCATGGGGAATAAATGAAAAAATGAAAGAAAATATATAAGTAAACCTAGTATTGACTTGACTCATTTTTTCTTCTGCTTCAGATGATAGTGAAGGAATCCCTAAATTTTGGCGCCAAAGAAGTCGTTTTCACAAATTAAATGTTTTAAGTAATATCTTTTTTCTTTTTCCTTGCTGTTTTTAAAAACATTTTATTGTGTGTAGGTGAAAGTTGACACAGCAAATTAGATTTCCATTCAACAATTGATACACAAATTGTTCCGTGACATTGGTTACAGTCCCAGCAATGTGTTAGCCCACTCGCCATTTCCACCCTGTCTGCCAAGTTTTCATCTGCCCATTTTCCCTGCCCCTCATTGCTTTCTCATCTTTGCTTTTGGGTAAATGTTGACTGGTCTCGTGTAGTTGATTGTTTAAAGAAGAACGTTCCTCACAAATGTATTGTTTATTTTAGAGACCAATATATAATTTGGTTGGAAGATGACTTCCAGGAGTGGCTTCGGTTCCAGGTTAAAAGGGTTTCTTAGGGCGATAGCCTCGGGGGTTTCACTAGTCTCTGTCAGTCCAGTAAGTCTAGTCTTTATTGTGAATTCGAGTTTTCTTCTACATTTTTCTCACATTCTAACTGGGACCTTCATTGTGTTCCTGGTCAGAATGGTTGGTGGGTGATAGCTGGGCACCATCTAGTTCTTCCGGTCTCACACTAGATGAGGCCATGGTTTGCATGGGCCATTAGTCCTGTGAACTAATTTCTTTCTTGTGTCTTTTGTTCCGTTCACTCTCCTTTGCTCCAGATAGGAGGAGAACAATAGTTGTATCTTTCCTTGTTGTTTTTAAAAAATTATTCATGTTTTTTGTAAAAATGATAATTATTGTAAAAACTTAACCATGCACAAAAATTTAAAGAACAAAGCAAAAATCACAATGAAATCCATGAATAGAATTTGTACCTAAAGCATTCACATACAAATAAAAGCACAGAAACCCCAAAGGCCTAGTTCTGAGATACAGGAAAGCAAAGGACAATGACCTTCTCTAGAGTGCTCCCCTCACCCCTCCCAAGAAACGTACAGTTTTCGCAGAAGAATATTTTTTTGATTCCCATGTGACCAGAGAGGTTACAAATAATAGGGTGGGAATTGAAGTTTCTAGGGTTTAGTCCTGAACTGGCCACTTAGTGTGTGACCTTGGGACAGTCTTTTTTTTCTTGTCTAGATCTCAGTGTCCTCAGTCATGACATGAGAGAGCTGGACAGGATTCTAAGATTCCTTCCAAATATAAACTGTAGGGTTTTGGAGCTCTCACAGTGTATTATTGCAAATCCCCACTAGGGGACAGTATTTGCATAGTCAAATGTAAGCTCCTGTAACAAGCCCATAGACTTGGGCTTGCAAAATTGTTAACTTGGACCTCTCCTTCCATCTCCAGCAGAGGTCAACAGTATAAGCAGGTGAAGATCCTAGCCTTGCATGAAGTGCCGGGCCCTCAGCTGGCCTGCAGCTCCTCTAGGAGGTAACACCAGCACCAGTCCTGAGAGTCCAGGTAGAGGGAAGACCCCCGAGGATGGCTTGGACTTTGCCAGGGGACTTCTGAGCTTCCGGATTGGTATTGATTATTGAACATTTTTTGGCTTTAGGCTGGTATCTTTATGAGGATGTAGTGTGTTTTGCTTTATTTACTATTTATTTTTTCTTCTTCTGTCCCTCAAACAAGGGCAGAGACAGCTGCGTGACTTTTACCTCTGAATCTGAGCGTTAACTTCATTTGTTGTTTTCAAAAAGACATCTGAGTGTCAGCTAGGTGCCGGCGCCCTGGGATGGTTGGCCGAGCCAATGAGGAACCGCCCCAGACTGAATGCTGTCTATTCAGGTGGTTCTAGAATTCCAGGGCACACCACAAACCAAGTCCACACCGCAAACCAAGTCCACACCAAATCTCCAGGGTGGACCAGGGATCCAGAGATTTTAGAGACGTGGAGAGTTGTTTGGCCATGGTGGAAAACGGAAGAATATGAGAGCAGAGTTCCACATTCTGAGACTGCATTTAACGGTACCCTCCCTAACCCAAACCTCCCACCTCTTCCCACCAAAAATACCCCTAGCTGCTGAGAAGCTCTCAAAGCACTCAGCTTTGCTTCTGTGGTGGGGCTGCTAACGACTGAGGCAGCCATCAAGACTCATCATTGAATATTTATTGGTCCTTTCTGCACTGGGAGGAGCTGCTGCAGAATATAAAGTTACCTAAGACAGCTTTCTGCCCTTAAAGAGTTTTCAGGAAGTGGATAACCCAGATACAAATACTGTTAAACGTAGTGGGGGACTGACAGGGAACAAACCTAGTGCTGTGGGATTGGGCAGTGGTGGCTGAGGAAGTGCCCTCTGGCCTTCCTTGATGTGGGTGGGCTGGAAGGATGAAGAAAATTTTGAAAGAGATGAAAACAGAGTAATGACAGGCACCAAAAAGCAAAACAAACCAACCAAACAAAAAAACCCAAACGACAAACAAATAAAAAAAGCAAAAAACAAACAACACCAAAACAGTTGCCATGAAGAGTCGATTCCGACTGCTGGTGACCCCGTGTGTGTCAGAGCAGAACCGCACTCCACGGTGCTTTTAATGCTGTGACTTCTCTGAAGCCAATCGCTTGGGCTTTCTTCTGAGGTGCCTTAGGGAGGACTTGAACCACCAACCTTTCAATTAGTAGCTGAGCGCTTAACCATATGTGCTACCCAGGAACTCTGTGACAGGCACAGGGGACAGAATAACTAAACATTGGGGTAGGCTGGAGAGGGTGTGTTTGGTAAAAAGGAACGAAGCAGTACGGTGTGCCTGAAGCCCCTGAAGAAAGGACAGTGAAGGGGAAAGGCAGGGGAGGGGAAGAGAGGAGCTTCCCTCCTGTACCAGTCACATTGGGACAGCCTCTGAGCTTTACTAGGTTCCTCAGAATCCTATAGTTCCACAGCAGCCTCAGAGGCTATCTGGGGTCAGCGGAAAGGGAAGGGCCGTATAAGATTTCATCTAGGAAAGAGGTCCTGAACTTTATTGTAAACCACTGCTAAAAGTAGTGGGAAGGAGAATGGTTTTTAATGACAGTGGCTTTTCTCGTGTATCTTAATCACCAAGGGAGCATTGGTGGTTCAGTGGTAGAAGTCTCACCTTCCACATGCAGGAGACCAGGGTTTGATTCCCAGCCAATGCACTTCATGCGCAGGCACTAGACATCTCTTAATGGAGGCTTGCGTGAAGCTAGGATGCTGAACAGGTTTCAGGGGAGCTTCCAGACTTTTTTCCAGACTAGGATGGACTAGGAAGAAAGGCTTGGCAATCTATTTCCAAAAACCAGCCAGTGAAAGTCCTATGGATCACAGCAGTCTGATGTGCAACCTTTCACGGGGATGGAGCGGGACTGGGCAGCATTTCTTTACAGTGTACATGGGGTCACCATGAGTCCTGGGCCAACTGGATGACAGCTAACAACGACAGCAACAAAAATAATGGGAAGGACAGCCAGTGGTTTTTCGCTTTTGCCAGCTACCAGAGACCTCTCTCTGTCCCATTCAGGTGTGTTTAAATGAGAGGAGCTCACCCACACACCAAAGCAGGTGTGCACGCATAGTGCCCTAGGTGACAGCTCACTGGCTCCTGAGTTCAGCCAGAGCCGCTCCAGTCTACCAGCACCCGTGGGCCTCACCTGGGCTCAACTTGTTCCCTGACCTTCTGTCCCTCCTATGTGGGTAATTCCTCATTTTCGCATAGGAATTTCTCATGTACCATTCTTACATGCTATAAGAACGTGTGGAGGGAAGGGAAGAGGATAGGGCTTATTTCCTATTATGGTGTAAATATTTGTTTCATTTGGTTTTGCTTCCGCCAATTATGTAACGTATACATGATTCTTTGAACAGTAGCATTCAATCATTTTTAAGTACGTTTAAAAGTATTTTCTTTTAAACATTTTCTTAACTTTCACAGAAATTGTTCGCTTACTGGAAAAGTTCGTGTTCTCTCAGGTACGACGTCTGTGCCAATCCACCTTTCATTGGGTCTCCATATTCCCTCTGTCACCATAACTTGTCTTTTAGACACCATCTTTGAGGAGATCAATATTTTTATAAATGTTTTTAAAAATTTGATCCAGTTCTTCACAGCCCAACACTTAGATGAGCATCGTGTCTTAATGAGTGTTCATTTTAGGTTGAAATCTTGCTGGTTGGGGTGTATCTAAAGATTTCTGTCTTTTTCTAAATCACGCCACGTTTTTGAAACCTATGTGCATCGCATCTGTCAGGACTAATAATTTCAGATCTCTAATGATTTCCAAAATAAAGTAATTTTAAAATTAACCAGTATTTTCCTATTTTGTTGGATTTTGATGAACTGATAAAGATGAGAATGATGACAAAAGTAGTTTCATGTGTTGGGGGAGTGCTGAAACTATCGACATCCCCTCTAATGCTCTATTTTTCAGACTTGGTTTCTGTAAAATAGAAGCTTCTGGGTGGCGCAAAAGGTTAAGTGCAGGGCTACTAACCAAAAGGTTGTTAGCCAGAGGGACCTCAGAGGAAAGGCTTGGTGAGCTACTTCCGTGAAATCAGTCATTGAAAACCCAGTGGAGCCCAGTACTACTCTGACCCACATTGGGCTTTTCTAAAATATCCACGTTCTTTGAGAGAAATTTTTCTATTGTTCTTCCTTGGCTTAAAAACCCTTTATTCCTTGGTATTTGCCTCCCTTTAATTTGTCTGGCATTTAGGGAGGAGAGATTTCACGTTTTCTCCTTCCAGTCTCAGTCCAGGGTGCCAGGATCATCCAACCAAAACCAAATGAGTTGCTGTCCAGTTGATCTCAACTCATGGTGACCTCGTGTTTGTCTGAGTAGAACTGTGCTCCACAGGGTTTTTAATGGCTGATTGTTCAGAAGTGGATCATCAGACCTTTCTTCCGAGGTGCCTCTGGTTGGACTTGAACCTCCAATCTTTAGGTTAGCAGCCAGGTGCACTAACTGTTTGCACCATCCAGGGACAACTGAATCATTAAAAAAAAAAAACCAAACCCAGTGTCCTCAAGTCAATTCCGACCCATAGTAACCCTATAGGACAGAGTAGAACTGCCCCATAGAGCTTCCAAGGAGCACCTGGAGGATTCAAACTGCAGACCCTTTGGTTAGCAGCTGTAGCACTTAACCACTCTGCCACCAGGGTTTCCATAGGCTCGTGATATTCCTTACACCTAAAAAAAAAAAAAAAATTTTTTTTTTTTTTTCCTCTAGAAAGAGAAGTAAGATTCTCACTGCTGAGATTTTGGACACAAATTGGACTTGCTTGCTAGTGCCCTGCATATAAATGTGCTTCTCTCTGGCTCTTCCTTGTCCTTGATTGAGGAAGGAAGGACCAGGGAAGAGGCCAGGCCAGCTCCCTCTCTGTGTTCTGGCTCTTCTTTTCTTGTGGTTATCCAGAGTTCGGTAAGATTCAAGACGTGGGACTGGCTTTGGAGGAGGTGAAATTGAACAGAAGATATCATGGTCATAGCCATCCAAAGACCAACTA
Source organism: Loxodonta africana (assembly GCF_030014295.1). Taxonomy (NCBI): domain Eukaryota; kingdom Metazoa; phylum Chordata; class Mammalia; order Proboscidea; family Elephantidae; genus Loxodonta; species Loxodonta africana. The sequence continues at coordinate 34,445,953 of NC_087354.1, read as the reverse complement.
GTACAGTTACCAGAGTTTACCGTAATATGGTTTGGAGTCTACAGACCAGTTAACAATGTTACATTGCTTCTTATATATGTTTATTGTCTGTCTGAGGCTGTGTCTGTGTGTGTTTGCACATGTATGTGTTTGCATGTGCATGTGTGTGTTTTGCTCTGTCAGCAACCTAGTGGGATCGAGTGACGATCTTAGTATATGTGCGGGATTTTTAAGGGCTTAGATTTCAGGGGATATGAGAATATAGTTTTGGAGTTATTAGTATGTAAATGGTAATTGAATAGGAGAGCTCCCAGACAGAAAAAGTTAAAAAAAAAAAAAAAAATGAAAAAAACGGATAAAACAAAATCTGGGGAAAAAAAATCAAAGTACTAGAAGGAAACAGTAAGTATTTTTATAACTTTAGGGTAGAGAAAGCTTTTCTAAGCATGTTACAAAAGCCAAGAATCATAAAGGAAAAGGTTAATAAATTTACTATATAAATTATTAAAAATACCACAAGCAAGATTAAAGCAAAATATTTTTCAATATAAGTTGCCCAAACATATGACGAAGAGGCTAATATCCCTTAATATTCAAAAGAGTGTTAACAAGACAGTTAGAATATTATTTAAACATCTGCAGAAAAATGAGCAAAGAATATGAAAGCAATAAACCTTGCATCTGGCCAGAAAACATGAAATGATACCCGGGCTGAGTATTAATCAAAGCAATAGAAATAACTTTTTACAGGAACACATATAGGAGGCTTTGTTGAAAGGTATTTTTTCTCCTTTCAGTTTGGAAAAATGAAAACAAACAAACAACAACAACAACAAAAGGTGAAACCCCAGTGTCAGAAAGGATGTGGGGAAATAAGCATCCTCCTGTACTATTTGTGAGAGTGTGTACGATCACCCCCTTTTTCCTCTGAAGTCTGGCACTGTGCATCAAAATGCAAAATGTATCTACCTGTGATCTAACAATCCCATTTCCAAGAATTTCCCCTAAGCAGATCAGCACACAGATGTGACAAGTGTATGTCAAAAGCTGGTCCTGAGAGTTATTTTTAAGAGTCAAAATTTGGGAGTAAGCTAAATGTCCTTTAGGAGAGAACTCATTAAATAAATGATGTTTTCTAGGACCTACTGAATGAAAAGTCACTACCTGCGTCGTTGTGATGAGGGGCTCAGGACATGTTGCTGAGTGCCGTAGGTGAGTTATGTAACAGCAACACATAGAGAAACCTTTTAAAAATTGGCTACATGTATCTGCGTACAAGAACATGTACCTGTGTACAGCTGTCTGTATACAGTTGGTTTGCTCACCAAACCGTTAATGCATATATGTGATTTGTTTTCCTTAAACTTCATATATTATTCCAATCCTTTGCAAGGAATGTGCCATTTTACAAATCCCTTGGGCAGTGAAGCATGGACGTTAGGATTTGTGTTCATCTGCCTGAGAGATACAGAAGAAGTCATCCCAGCAGTGCCTCAGGGGACATGGTACCCGGGACAGAGGTGATGATCCAGACTGATGCTCATAGGACTTTGTTTTACTTGGCTGCCTCGAAGAAGTCTGAAATCCCTATTAGAGTTACTGATTTGAAGAAGGATCGATAAAGATAAATAAGGAGTTGAAGTTCTTTTCCTACATTAGGCAAAGTTTACACTTTCAAGTACAATGGCAGACCTGACAAAAAATGCTTAACCCTCTTACACAGGTGTGGGCTGTTTCAGCGCCTCCAATACACTCTCTTTGCCTACACACCGTCTTAGGCACCCTTACATTCTTTACCTGAGGCCGACAAGCATGTGCTTTGCTAAAGCAATGGTTGGTTACTAAAGGTATTGCCCATAACCCATTGCTGTGGCATCGATTCCAACTTATGGCAACCCCATGTGTTACAGTGTAGAATGGCTCCATAGGGTTTTCCTGGCTTCCACTACCACTTCCACTACCTTTTGATGAGTTTGAATTGCCAATTTTTAGGTTAGCAGTTGAATGCAGTTTGCATTACCTAGGGACCTTGGTTTCAAAGGTTTGTTGTTGATGTCATTGTTGTATGTCACTAATTTTGACTCATAGAGACCCTATAAGACAGAGTAGAACCGCCTGATAGGGTTTCCTAGTCTGTAAATCTTTACAGGAACAGATTGCCAGGTCTTTCCTGCTGTGCTGCCCCTGGAGGGTTGGAACCGCCAACCTTTCAGTTAGCAGCAGAGATCTTAACCACCGCATCTGCAAAATAGGAGTGTGTGCTCAAAATATAATTTTGTGTTTTCTCAATATTTTCTGTGCTCTTCCCAGGACTTGATGCAAGAAAATCAGGAAATTACTGCTGGTTCAGGTGAAATTAATTCAATATGGGCCATTCATGGTCAAATAGGTAGAACTTCTATGCTCAGTCTCCACAGAGAAAAACCTAGTGTCCTCTACTCCAATGCAGCCGATAAAATTCTTCAGCCCCATGCCGAGTAGGGTCAAAGAATTCAGCTTCATAGCATATGTGGCCCTGTGCCTGGTTCCTGAGAAGGCTGATTGTGGCGCAGTGGGCATTAACTAGATCATGGTGGCTCCCAGGGGTTCCTCTTGCTTTGGGAGCCATGATGCCAAGCTTCATTAACCTGGTGCCAGAAGAAGCCCTTCTCTTCTCTCACTGCTGTCCACCAGGGCCTAGAAATGTGTGCTAATATGTGGGCAAAGGCCCAGGAAGGAGAGCGATATGCCAGACTCAGCCAGGGCAAGGCCTTCCTTCAAGCCTTTCCATCTCAAGCCAGGCTCCTTTCCCACAAGCAATTAGTTTTAATGACAAATGACAGAGGTTCTAAAACTGGGACCCGAGTGTGCTTTGCAGAAGAAATGATAAATAAACCCAGAAGCTATCAAATCATAGCAGCGGGGTTTTATGCCTGTTAGTGTTAGAAGCTGAAAGCACAATGTAAGGGCTGTGTTCTTTTTGGCATGAGTCTTCTCATGTAATTATTCGCTCTTCCTGAACACCCTGGGATTTCCACTTGGAGAGTTCAGACAGAGAGTAATCTGCAACTCCTGCTTCAGGCTCTCTTTATTCCTCGTGAATTGTTTAGTCAACTGTCCTGGGGGCAGGGAACCTTCAGTCATCACAGCTTCTAATTAAGATTTCTTTTCAAAATTGAATTCAGCAAACTTCGATTTGGCCCATTCTGTTTGCTTAGCTTGGTCCAGCAGCATGTTCCTCTAAGAATTTCCAAGTTAAATGTTTAGCTCGGGCGTGCAAAAAGTTGAGACATAGTCATTTGCTTTGACCTCACCTGAGGTCAGGAGGTGTAGGGAGAAGGCAAACTTGCTTTTAGAGTCATCAAATGTCCAAGCTGTACAAAAGATTGTTGAGTCCAACCTGCCTAAAGGATCTGCCTCCCTAAACCGACCTTTCAATTGCTGGCTGCCATCTTCTAAATTTGTAACCTTCTTCCCCTTCCCTCATTTATTTTTCTTAGTAGCACTTACCTAAGATGAATTTTTACCTTATTCATCTTTTTTGTTTTCTCCCTGCCCTCTTCCACACGCTGTCTTCACGTGGGTAGGAAAGTTTGTTTTTCACTGTGCTAATCCCCAAACCAAACCCAAACCTGTTGCCGTTCAGTCATTTCCAACTTGTAGTGACTCTATAGTGACTCTATAGGACAAAGTAGAACTGCCTCATAGGGTTTCCAAGGAGAGGCTGGTGGATTTGAACTGCGAACTTTTTGGTTAGCAGACAAATGCTTAACCATTTGCGCCACCAGGGCTCCGGGATTAGTGCAGTGGCTGTCAATAAATATCTGTTGAATAATAAATGAATCTCATAGGTTTGGTTCTAGGTCTGCCCTTTGTACTTTATAGAATAAATCATATCTATTCCTATATGATCAGAAACAATTTTCTAGCTCTCTTTTATTTAGGAGGTATTAGAAAACATAGGACTCCTGGTGGCAAATTGGTTAAGAGCTCGGCTGCTAACCAAAAGGTCGGCAGTTTGAATCCCCCAGCTGCTCCTTTGAAACCCAATGAGACAGTTCTACTCTGTCCTATAAACCCACCAAACCAAACCCACTGCCGTCGAGCCGATTCCAACTCATAACGACCCTATAAAAAAAAAACAAACATAAACTTCCATCAATCTAGGATAAACTGGATTATAAGTCTTTATAAGAAAGAAACATTTATTTAACAAACACTAATGAAGCACTGAAGCCCTGGTGGTGCCATAGTTAAGCAATCAGATGCTAACCAAAAGGTCAACAGTTAGAATCCACCAGCCACCCCTTGGATGAGTCAGAATTGACTTGATAGGAACAGGTTTGGTTTGGTTTGAACAGGAGCTCTGGTGATGCAACAGTTAAGCACTTGGTTACTAACCAAAAGGTTGGCTGTTCGAACCCACCCAGCTGCTCTACAGGAGAAAGACCTGGTGATATCCTCTGATAAACATTATAGCCTAGATAACCCTATGGGACAGCTCTGCTCTCACATGGGGTCACTATGAGATGAAAATTGACATCAGGGCGCCCAACAACAACAGTAAAGCACTGAAGTGTTTAGAAGCTGTTCTAAAGACTTTGAAGTATCAGTCGATTTAATCCCTGATGGTGCAGTGGTTAAGAACTATGGCTGCTAACCAAATGGTCGTCAGTTTGAATCCACCAGTAGTTCCCTGGAAACCCTGTGTGGCAGTTCTACGCTGTCCTATAGGGTCGCCATGGGTTGGAATTGACTCGACCATGAAGGTTTTTTTTTTTTTTTGTGAGGTATGTACTATTGTTATCAGCCCATTTTACAGATGAGGATCAAGGCTTAGAGAGGGTAAGCAAATTGAGCAGGGTAACACAGCTAGTGTATGGAAGAGTTGGGATTCTGACCCGGGAAGCGTGGCTGTAGTGTCTGTTCTTAACCGATAGACTACGCTGTCTCCTCATGCTTGACCCAGTGACTGAGAAGGAGACTTCAGGCAGGGAGAAGACAGGGGTGATGGACAGCACGGCCCTGCCTTTTGGAAGCTCATGCTCTAGGGGAGGAGATAAAACACATGCTTGTGGAGCTGAGTGTGCTGTGTGAACAGTCCAGTCAGGTACTCCAGGGATGCGGGACACTTAGGGCACTACTGCTGGTTCTGGTGAAATTAATCCAACATGGGTCATCACAGTCAAATAGGTAAAACCACTCTGCTCAATCTCCATAAAGAAAAGTCCACTCTACTCTACTCTAGAGCTGCCAACATCAGTCCTCAGCCCCACGCCAGGAGGGGTGAAGAGTTTAGCCTCACAGCATATGTGGTCTGTGCATGACTCTTCCCTGTGGCCCATTCTAAAGATTCCCAGAATGACCACCTCAGTGCCCACCAGTGAGGGCAGAAGTGAGCCTATCCTACACTGTGCAGATCTCTAGGCGGAACTCACGGTATGCCTGGACCTGCTTGTCAGGGGAGTGGGTTCAAGGGTATGGGAGAAGGGAGAGGGGAGAAAAGGCAGAGATATCTATTTGTGCGTGTGTGGAGGGGGATAGTAAACTTGGGGGGTTTAACTTGAATATTAAACTTGAGGTTTCCAGAAATGAACTTCTCAAAACCAACTCCTCAATTAGTCTTCTCCTAATTTATTTGGGCCCTCACTTGAGTCCTCCATTTCAATTGACAGTGCCATTCAGGGTCTTCTGCCCACTGGGAACAAGCTGGCCTCGTGGAAAAAGGGAAAGAATAAGGGCAGAACTATGAATGGCTCTTGCGGCTTCTGCTCAGAAGTTTGCTCCCATTTCACTGGGCAAAGCTAAAGACCAGATCAAGCTTGGTGCGCTTGGTGGGGAGAGTAACTCTCCCCCTAGGATGGGCCCAGTAGGGAGGGATAGTAAATTTTTTGACAGTCACACAGCAGGGTATATATAATGGGAATAGGGAATAGTGGGTTTGACTGAGGCATATGATGGCTCGAAGGGAGGTCCTGTGAGATGCACTGGAAAGGTAAGTTGGGGCCAGTTTGTGAAGAGCAACTTCAAGGAATGTGAACTTTACAGGAAGCCATTGGGAGCCATTGGGAGCTATTGTTGAGCAAAGGAGTGACATAATCACAGCTATGTTTCTCTAGGGGATGGATTGGCCCCTTTAGTGAACGTCATAGAAAACATGGGCCACATACCTCAGGAATAGCAAAATATAATTACTCCTGCAAAAGCAGTTTTATTTAAATCACCCTAAATCAATATGTCCAGACACTAGTCTGTGATATAAGTCCGGATGCATAAGAATCACAGCAAACCCTGTACCTTCCCAATGCATTATTACTACCCCCACTCCCCACCACCTGCAATGTTCTCACCCTGGTACAGTCACCAACATCGCAGCTGCCACTCTTCCTCCTCCATAGTCTATTCTCCCCGCTCCAGCCCCAGGGAGCCTGTTAATATGTAAATCTAATCATGTTACTGCCATTCTCAGGTCCTCCCCCCACCCCACACTTAAACACACATAGGACAATTTAAAGGACCTTTGGAAAGAAGGTCAATCCACCTTACAGAAACTCCAGTGATTAAAATCCAGTGCAAAATATTCTTTCTCTTAATATGTTCTCAGCCACTTTGGGACTTTGGGGACCATCCTCCCTCCACTTTTCCTCCGTACTCTCTTTCTCACTTCCCCACACACTACTATCTATGTATGATTTGTTTGTTTAGTCACATGTCATGATTTTTTTTTAACAAAATGGAATCATACTTTTTATTTTTATTTATTGAACTTTAAATGATGGTTTACAGAACAAGCTAGTTTCTCATCAAACAATTAGTACACACATTGTTGTATGACATTGGTTAACAACTCCATGACATGTCAACACTCTCTTCTCAACCCTGGGCTCCCTATTACCAGCTTTCCTCTTCCCTCTTGCCTTCCAGTTTCTGCCCCAGGGCCGGTGAGTGCCTTTAGTCTTGTTTTGTTCCATGGGTCTGTTCAATCTTTGGCTGAAGGGTGAACCTCAGGAGTGGTCTCATTACTGAGCTTGGAATCACACTTTTTAAGTGAAAAATGGTTCACATTATGTATTTCAATTAAATTTTATTACTTGAGTATAAAAAAAAGTATACCATGGTTTATTCAATCAATCTCCTGCCACTGGATATTTATGTATTGCCAATGTTGTCACATGACAAACTACAGTTAAGATATTTATATATGAGATTAAAAGGGCAAAATTTGCCCAAAAGTAAAGATAAGAAGGCAGGAGGGAACAGAAAATCAAGACAGACAGAAAAGGGGAGCCTAGGGCGGAAGTGGAGAGAGTGCTGATACAATGTGGGGAATGGAACCCATGTCGTGGAGCACTTTACGTAAAAACTATCACATGGGAAGCTCATTTGCTCTGTAAATTGTCGCCTAATCCACACACACACACACACACACAAAAGAATGAATTAGATATTAGAATAAGTTCTGAATAAATTCAGAAAAAGTGTTAGTCATATACTGTCTTCACACACTAAGTGTTTAAGTAAGCAATCTTAAACAATCTTATTCTACTCAAACTTTCACTTTTTCCCCTCAGTCCAACTCAAGCTTTGTCAGATTTAAAAACACCTGAAATAAGTCTCATTAAACTCCTCATGTATGTTTCAGATTAAAAAAAAAAGAAATCTATAGAAACCTATCTGAGCTCATCTTTACTTACTTAGAGTTGATGATGAAAACTGGACTTGCTGGGTCTCAGGGAGTATATATTTTTAGAGTTTTTGATCTACATTGCCAAGCTGAATTCTGGAAAGGCTGGGACCGTTCATATTTTCCTAGGCAGCATATAAGCATACTCTGTTCTCTTCCGTACTCCCTCAACTTATTAAAGTTAGCATAATCCCAATAATTTACTAAATGAGTCTAAAACGCATCTGAAGAACAAGCAGCCAAGAATGTCCAGGAAAAGGGTGGATGTTAAGATTTAGTACCAAGCTTTATACAACCTAAACAACTTGGTGTAAGCACACAACAGAACGACAGATCAGAATAGAAATTTTAAAAGTCAGACTAGTACGTGTCTGTGTGTTTATGTGTACGTGTCTGTTCTACAAAATCTAGTGTACACTAAAGGTGGAATTTCAGATCAGTGGGACAAACATGGATTAGTTAAAAAAGAATCTTACAAGAGTAAAAAGGAATGTCCGGGCAATAGTATAAAGGGGAAGAATTAAGTGAGAGCTTTCTTCACACCTTGAAACATAACAGAAAATAATTGATTAAATAATTAAAAGTAAGCTTTAAGACAAAAACAAAAAACATCGGCGAATTTATGTAATTACGGAAAAGGAAAGACCTTTCTAAGCGTGGTTCTGAGGGAAAAATAATAGGCAAAGTGAATGATAGATTCGTATTGCACAAATATTTAAAGGACCATAAAATAATTTAAAACACAATTGAGAAAATGAAAAACATCTTTGTAAAATATATGGCCACAAAGATTCAATATACTTACTTACAAAAACTTCCACAAACTAAAAAGTAAAATGTAGAAACAATGATGAATAATACAATCAATTTGCAAATAAAATACATTCTCTCTAGTATATAAGGAAATGAAATTTTTTTTACAACATGCATAACTATTTTCTCAGTCATAGTTGTTGTAAATGATTTACATCCAATTACTTTAATTCTTTTAGTTTTTCATTGTTTTTATATACAATACTTCACAAGTTTTATATAATCTCATTCACTGAGCTTTAACTTCGTGACTTTTCTATTTCTAGAAATCTGATGGCCAACTGGTTTTTTTGGGGGGAAGTTTAAAAATATTTTGATGAGACAAAGATGGCCTCTGTGTATTGGCTCAAGTTGTTTATTTCTTCATAGCAAGCTGAGGCCCGTTAACCCAAAAGAAAGCTCACTGATGCCAGACTCAAATTTGGACACATTCAATTGTTTTAAAAATAACCTCAATAAGCAGATTTTTAGCCACTTCCAGCCCGCCTGCTTAACATACCCCACAAAACTGCACCCAACATCTGCTAGTCTTAGATAAGACAAACTCTGTAGTTATAAGGACCCTAAGGTGCTGCTGTTTTTGGCCTCTGGATCCTGAGATTCCCCATCTTGCTGCATGAGGATCTCACCTGTGGTGCCTGCAAACCCTCCTCCTTCTCCTCCTCCCTGGGGTCTTTCATGCCCTCCTCCCCTCCCGTGGCTCCCTGTCCCACTTGTCTCTGGAAGACCTGCTGTGGAGGATCACCCCCAGCATACAGCTCAATGTGTTGGGCCCAGTAAAGAGCTTGTTGTACAGTGCTGCTATCGCTATCTCGTGGGCCTATCTTCTTTCTTGATCAGCCCCCAACTCGCTACAGGCAGTCTTCAAGAAAATTCTAAGAGTGCTTCGTGTCAGAGAAGGAGAGGAGGAAGGGCAGAAACAGAAGCCTGTGGCTTCCCGAAGTGGGGGTGGAGGAGACCAGAAGTGGTGTCTCAGGGGGAGGTTTTGCAAAGGAGTGTTGGGAAAAATAGGGGACAAAGAGCAGTCTTTTTGCAAAGAATCCACACCTGAGAGGGGGCGGTGAGCACTCAGCGGTCATAGATAGAAGCTGGAGATTGTCCCACGAGAGGAGGGCCTGGCATCAAATTTATGGTTAAATGACATTTCAATAGTGTATATGCTTGTTGGGTGGTGCAAAGAGTTAGGCACTAGACCACTAGCCAAAAAGTTTGGTGATTCGAACCCACCCAGAGGTCACAGCCATGAAAATCTCTAAGAACAGAAATTCCTATGATTTTCAATGTAAGCTCTCCTCCATTTGCTGGTGCGTCTTTGGTTTATAATGAACACATCCTAGGAAGGATGGAGGTTGGACCCTGGGAATGAGATTTCTCAGGTTGTCACAAGGAGCTTCCTTCTCACTAGGGGTGGAGTTCTGGGGGCATGAGTAGAGAAGAGGGCAGGAGAGAGTAGAGAACAAGTGGAGGGAGAACAGACTGTGAGCATCACACTACGGCCAGTTCAGAGATGTGATCTGGTGACGTTTCATAACATCCTCATATGATTAGCCGGAAGTGGTTATCATTACTGGAATGTGACAGAGGAATGAGCTAGTCCAGAGAGGTCATCTCCCCTCTCCTAAGATGTGGCTATTTGTTGCAACAATCAAGACTATAACAAAGTGATTTTAATAGCTTCCTAGGTCTGTTGTTAGTGGCTGTTGAATCGATTCCGACTCATGGTGACTCCATGTGTGCAGAGTGGAATGGCTCCATAGGGTTTTTAAGGCTGTGACCTTTAAGAAGCAGATTGCCAGGTCTTTTTTCTAAGATGCCTCTGGGTGGGTTTGAACCGCCAACTTTTGGTTAGCAGTTAGGTGCTTAACCATTTGCCCCAAAGAGGGAGTTCTCTTATAGGTCTACATAATCTTAAACAGCAGGGTCATTATTTTTAAATAAAACAGACTAGCATCACTGAGACAAAAAGGAGAGTTGTTTTACAAATTCAGTTGTTTTTATCCTTCTCACTGAATTTAATCAACTTGTTCAGATATGTTGACAGAGACCTAGAAGACACCTCCAATCACTAGTCGCCACTGCCTCATCTCAGGATAAAGGGAGGTTTCGACTCACGGCTTTGTGCTCAGGGTGGAAATATGAATTCCTGCTTAGAGGCAGGTGTGCTTCAACCAGCGACAGGAGCTGCTTTGGAGCTTGCTATTCCCATTTGGCAGGATGGTGGATGGTCTGGTGAAGGGGCCAGGTTTGTCGTGGAAAGATCCGGTGGTCAACTGTTGGGAGATGGGAGAATTTCATGCTCTTTGGGCAGAAGCCCTGGCTGCAGCTTCCTTGCGGTGAATTCCTCATGGCTCTCCGCCCATCGTAACAATGATGGAAATCTGCCAAGAGCATCGCAGCAGCCGGGCTGGTTCATACAGTCTGGCTTTTGTGTGAACGCTATAGAACATTCGCCCTGATCTCAACAGGGAAGCATGTGTGGGGGATGAAAAAGCCACGTCAAATACCTTTATTAAAGCTCTTAGCACTTCTGCAGCTGAGAGCAACATGAAACATGTACTCCTAAAAGTTCCATTTGGAAATTTAGCCTTTCATGATGGAGGAGATCGTGAGTCCTTTTCTCGCCATCCCAGAACCTAAGGGCTCCACTGTCAGGGTTGGCAGTTTTCCTAAAGCATTGGGATTTTTTTTTTTTTTTCACTTCTCCCCAAGAAAAGCACAGCTGAGATTTTAACTATATGATTGCTGGGAGGGCTACAACAAAAAATTGAGAAGAGTTGATTTTTTTTGAAGAAAGCATACGTGTTCCTTCATTTTTTTGGTCCTTTTATTCTTTTCCCCAGCAGCACTGGCTTGGGCACTACAGCTGTTTGGCAAGCCAGCCTGGAACCCCGAGGTGATAGTTACCAAGATGCTTTGCCCATAATTGCACCCAATAAAGTGTTGACTTGTTGATTACTTAATTGCGTCCTGCGTCTGTCTTAATTTTTTCAAGCATCGAGCAGGCTCTAGCAGACCCAACACCACAGTGGGTCAGCGTCAGGGATGGAGCAATCCTTGTATTTGTGCAGTGTTAGTCCCTTTACAAAGCACACTCATTCTTACCCACTACCTCGTTCCACATATGCAACACCTTTAAAAAGACTGTATTAATCGGGGGTTTCCAAACTTTTTCTGGAAAGGTCCAGATTATAAATATATATATATATATATATTTTTGTAGTCCAAAAGATCTCTGTTGAAACTATGCAGCAATTCCATTGTAGTGTAAAAGCAAAGCTAGGCACCGTACAAATAAATGGGTGTGGCTGTGTTCCAATCAAACTGTATTTGCAGGCTGGATTTGGCCGGTGGGCCACAGTTTGCCAGTCCCTGAATATCAATGACCTGACATTGGTTGTTAAGAATCAAATGCTCAAAGAGGCTACGTCTTTTTTCTGTGTTTAGTCTACTTACATTCTAACTCATTTTAAAAAGGATTTTATTCTTGATACTGATTTTGGACACAATCATAGTTCATATTTATCATAAATAGCAGCTGGTAACAACAGTTACCCTCAACCCCACCCCATCTAGATCTAGTGCTTTTTCCACCCTGTTAGTGTCATTGACCATTGTGTGATTGGAAGTGATCCATTCAAGAAATAAGCCCCAGAAGCAGCACCATCTTCCACAATCCATAAGCCAAATCATGTTTTTAAGGGCTGTGACTGATAGAATAGTAGCTCTGCTTGCTAAGTGTCCTGTGTGCCAAGGTCTGTGCTGTGCCCTTTAGGCACATCAGCATCGCTCCTCACATGGCCCTGCCAGGCGCTCACTCTCCTTTCATTTCATAAATGAGAAAACCAAGGTCCAGAGTGGTTAAGTGAGTTCCCCAGGTTACAGACAAGGCTGCTTTACGGGCATGAGACCTGCGCAGTTGCACAGGGCCCCATGCTCAGAAGGGCCCTGTCCATGCTTGGCTTAATAGTCTGCTATCACCGTCTTGACATTGTTAATAAAATTTAAACAAAGGGCCCCACATTTTCACTATCAACCACCAGTTGCCATTGAGGCAGTCCAACTCTTGGTGATCCCATAGGTGTCAGAGTAGAACTGTGGTGCTACGTGGGGTTTTCAATGATTGATTTTTTGGAAGTGGACCATCATGACTTTTTTTCCTTGCTGCCTCTGGATGGACTTGAACCTCCAACCTTGTGGTTAGCAGCCAAGCACATTACCCGTTTGCACCACCCGGGGACTCTTTCGCATTTTCACTAGGTCCTGCAAATTAAATGGATTTTCCTGGTCAAACTGCCAGTCAGAGTAGAGCTGGGATTGAAACCTAACTCTGTTTGACCCCAATGGACTTTTCACAAATCTGTGTGCTCCACTCCCCATTGATCCTCAGTGATTAGAATGAGTGAAGATGTTGACTTCATTGTCAGACCCAGCTTTGCTTGGATAATATATTTGCAGGGGACAAATAGAAATTTGCTCAAGAAAGCAAATCCATGTGCTCTGTATATAAGATGCAAAACGCAACACAAAATATTTTAAAACCATGTGGTCCCAAAGATCACAAAGGTGGAACATAGTTTACATTTGTGCAGTTGATTCTATTATTTGATATAATCCTAATTTACCCTTGGCAGCCCTGATGGTGCAATGATTAAGCACTCAGCTGCTAGCCAAAAGGTCATTGGTTCAAACCCACCAGCAGCTCCACAGGAGAAAGACTGGCAGCCTGCTCCTGTAAACATTACAGCCTAGGAAACCCTATGGGGAAGTTCTACTTTGATATGTGCGGTTGCTATGAGTTGGAATAGACTTGATGGCACCCAACAACAACATCAATTTCCCCTTAAGTGGATGTCATTATCTCAAGTTTCACATGAGGAAACTGAGGCCCTGAAAAAGTTAAATAACTTGCAAAAGGAGAGAAAGGTGGTCAGGCTGCAGATCCAATATTTCTCTCTCAAAAGGAAAAGGATCCCTTTATTCCAGGCCTCATCTCAGCATCCAAGTTCAGAAACGATTCCTGGAAAGGGATAAAATGACTTCCAGGTAAGCACACTCACAACAAACAGTTAAACGAAAGAAAAAACTGTGCCATTTCCTCTTCATTAAAAAAAAAGAACTCTGTTCCCCCTTATCTGTTAGAGTGGCTGATGTGGCTTTGGGTCTGTTGGACGTCTCTAGGAAAGACTCAACCAGAAAAGCTCTGCCTGTACTCCAAAGAGTTCTGAAGAGGGGACCCCCATAAAACTTAAGTGGAAGCAGGCATTTTTCCTGGAAAATACCCACTCTGATGTGGCCCGGCGCTCCATCTTACAGTGTTGCCTCAGCAACAAGAAGCAAAGCCTACAGCCTCCATATTCATGGCGTGAGTTTTAGGCCCATTAATCACTGGGAGAAATGATTTCAACAAAGCCCTTCCAGAAGATGAAGGGAGGCTAGGGTGCACTGGAGAAGGCCATAGCCCGGAATCCATACCTACTCAGTTTGTGAAAAGTAAATTCTAGATGCCGAATATGGTGGCTGTCTCATCTCTGGGCTGCAGAGGAGCTCATCAAATGAGAACAAGTTGAGCAAGATAGTGGCTGTTGTGATATTGTCTCATGAGGACCCTGGGTTCTGGCTCTGGAGTAAGGGTCAGGGCCCCAGCTCTACTTACAGTGAGACTTGAAGCAGGTTACCTGCCCTTCAATTTCTTCAGCTAAAACGATGCTGATAATAATAATCTCAAACCATTGCTGTAGGGATAAAGCAGAGAATAGTAATATCTGAAAGTTAAAGTTAGTTAAAAAAAAATCCATAGAGAGAAACCTGTAATAACACAACATAAATGTTGGTATTGCCTTTGAGTTTCTAGTCCTAGAAGGTGTTCACATTAAGACTGTACAATTACCTGCAAGAAAATTCCATTATAGGATTAAAGTGCTCACGGTCTCAGCAGGACAGGCATAGCGCACCACAGAAGGGGCAGTTGAGGAGAGTTTAATGACGGGCCTATTTACATCGGTGTACGTAGTGTTACCGGGAGCTCTGGTGGCGCAGTGGTTAAGCGCTACAGTTGCTGACTGAAATGTCCGCAGTTCGAATTCACCAACTGCTCCTTGGAAACCCTATGGGGCAGCTCTACTCTGTCCTACGGGGTTGCTATGAGTTAAAATCGATTCGATGGCAATGAGTTTTGTTTTGTTTAGTTCACACAGAATTACTGCAACCAGCAAGGGATGGTGAAGCATCCTGGGTTTTCAGCTGCCTGAAGGGGTGCAGGGAGGGAGTGTTTCCTAGAACCTGAAGAGAGCTATAGCTGTAGGAGAAGGCCTGAGGGGGGAACACCAGTAAAACCAGTTGCTATGGATCAATGCTGACTTATGGCGACCCCATGTGTGTGTCAGAGTAGAACTCTATTCCACGGGGTTTTCAGTGACTGATGTCTTGCAAGTAGATAAGGAGGCCTTTCTTCCGAGGTGCCTTTGGGTGTATTCAAACCGCCAACCTTTTGGTTAGCAGTTGAACACATTAACTGTTTATGCCACCCAGGCACTCCTTAGAGAAACACCCTCCCTCCCCAAAAAAAACCCCATTGCTGTTGAGTTGATTCCACCTCACGGCAACCCCATGTGCGCACAGTAGAACTGTACTCCACAGGGTTTTCCCGGCTGTGATCTTTGGGATACAGATTGCCAGACCTTCCTTCTGAGCCATCTCTGGGTGGATACGAACCAACAACCTCTGGAACAGTAGTCAAGCACTTAACCATTTGTGTGACCCAGTGACTCTGCCGTTAAATCATGGGGTGGAGGAGCAGGGAGGTAAATACTCCCGCTTGTTTCACTCTCTTCCCCATGTCTATCTTCTGCTGGTGACTTCCAGGGACCAAACCCAACTGGAAGCCTGAGGGCCAGGGATCCCATTGACGCAGCTTCTAAGAGTCCTCCTGTGGGGCACAGAACAGCATGTGTGGAGTGGATCTGGAGAATATCTGGCACCCACAAAAAACCCACTACCGTCGAGTTGATTCCAACTCATAGCAACCCCATAGGACAGAGTAGAACTGCCCCATAGAATTTCCAAGGAGCGCCTGGTGGATTCGAACTGCTGACATCTTGGTTAGCAGCTGTAGCACTTAACCACTATGCCACCAGAGTTTCCCTACTGTCACAGGGTAGTTAAAAAGCAGTGATTCCCAAGTCTGGCAGATTATTCAACTTTTCAGGGGATAAAAATATGTGTGTGTGTATCTGTTTGTCTGTCTGTCTATCTGTCTGTCTATCTATCTCTAGCCTTGCCCTTAAATATGCTCATTTAGGAAGTCTAGCATGAGGTTCTTCAGGTGATCTTGATGACTGGACAGATTTGAGAACCACCAAACCAAAATCCCATTGCTGTCGAGTCTATTCCAACTCATAGCAACCCTATAGGACAGGGTACAACTGCCCCATAGAGTTTTCAAGGCTGTAAATCTTTGCGGACGTGGACTAGCCCATCTTTCTCCCACAGAGTGTCTGGTGGGTTTGAACCTCCGAACTTTCAGTTTGCAGCCGAGTGCTTAACCACTAGGCCCCAGGGCTCCTTTTGGAAACCACAGGGAGAAATTTTAAGAGCCCTTCTAAGCCCAGCTTGTAATAGATCTGCAGCAGCACATCTGCTGCGAAGATTTTATCTCTTGAAATGCTTGCCCACTGTCTCCCACCCAGTTTAAAACAACCAATAGTGACAGAACATCTGCAACCTGCAAAGGCCTGTGGTTGGCTTTTCTGCATGGCTTTTGCTTCCTGCCTCCCACAAATACATATTAGATGTGGTTCCTTAATAACAGCCAGAATACATGATTCTGTAAGAGTAGAAGGGTTTTCATGAGGCTTCAAGGCAATGATAGGGGAGGTAGTGTAAGGGTGCTGTGGATAAATGCAAAATAAGTTTTAGACAGATTCCACCACTGAAGAGGGAAGAGAGAAGGGAATTGCACCTACATAACCTCACAGCAAATGCAGAGATAGGTAACGCGTTACTACTCCCATTACAGATTGGCAAGGTAAGGCCCAGCAGGGTCTTATTATGACTTCTGTGGGCTATGGATACTTTGGATTTCATGAGCTCCTTCTTCCATGAAAAGAAAAAAAATTACTAAAAATGGATATTTTACAATGGCATTGGTATAAAGATGAATATAATCCAGGCATGGTTATATTCATTTCTTTTCCTCTGATTTTAAAGGAAGTTAAAATTTTCACGGGTCCAAGGCACCGCACCCACTGTGCCTGTTGGAGAAGTGTCCTGAGTATCCAATGATGCACACAGTTGGTAAGCAGAATTCAAATCAGCCATCAGACTCTAGCACAGTGGATCTCAACCTCGGCTGCACTTTAGGATCACATGTCGGGGGAGGCTTCCAAAAATCCTCATCCTCTGCTTACACCCCAGATCAATTAAATCCAAATCTCAGGGGTTGGAATACAGGCACCAGTAAGACTAAAGCTCCCAAGCCATCCAATAAGCAGACTAAGTTGAGAACCACCTTGGCTCTAATACCCTTGCTCTCTTCTCAGTTCCACTTCGCTGCCTTCTTAAAAGGAATACAGAAGAGACGGTTTATACCTACCAGTTGATACATCCTGTGAATAAGGTCAAGGCATGTTTTATATCATTGCATAAACCAGTTGCCATGGAGTCCACTCTGACTCCTGACACCTCCACTTGTGTCAGAGTAGAACTGTGCTCCATAGGGTTTTTGATGGCTGATTTTTCAGATGAAGACCACCAGGTTTTCTTCCAAGGTGCCTCCAGGGGCACTCCAACCTCCAACCTCCAATCTCTGGTTAGCAGCTGAGACTGTTAACTGTTTACACCACTCAGGGACTTCAACCAATGCCTAAACCAAAAAAAACCAAACCCGTTGCCGTTGAGTTGATTCCAACTGTTAGTGACTCTATAGGACAGAGTAGAACTGCCCTATATGGTTTCCAGGGAGTGCCTGGTGAATTTGAAATGCTGACCTTTTGGTTAGCAGCCATAGCACTTAACCAGTACACCACCGGTGTTTCCAAAACCAATGCCTAGCCCTCCATTATCTGCCCCTGCTATCCTCTCTAGCCTTTTCTTCCCTTCTCAGCCTCTTACTCCAGCTAAAATGGATCTTCCGTGTCCTGGAGGAAATGTTATATGTTCCTGCCTTTGCTCACATGGTTTTTCCAACATTTAATTCTCTTCTCCACCTAACTGGACTCAAATCCAGCCCTACCACAGCAGCAGGCCTTTGGTGGCTGCACCGCTGATGGACTCCCTGAGCCCATGGTATTGACTGCTGTGCTCAGAGCCAGGTGCTGGGAGGGCCAGCTGGCAGGGTTGCCCTGGGCTTTACAGCCAATTGAGCAGCGGCTTAATGAAGCAGCACCAGGGCCTGTTCCACACGCATGCCAAGGCTGGGCTTCCTTTAGGCAGTATCCTGACCAGCACATCCACACCCTGACACTGATGAGGACATGGGCTGGCCAGCTCCACTCAGCTGACACACCATCTCTGACACCTTCCTTCAATATTGCCTTTTAGCTGTCTTCAAACTCATTTCACCTGTATTCAGATGTTCAGGGAAGGGGGAGGGCCAATGCAGAAAATGACATTAACACACATTTAAGAAGAGAAAAATACAGAATCAGAAATATAAGTCTCCCTTTAAGATCAGCTTTTTATGAAGGGAAATCAAGGAAGCAAATCACTTGGACCTAATAGCAAAAAACCAAAAACCAAAACCAAACCCATTGCCATCGAGTCAATTCTGACTCATAGTGACCCTATAGCACAGAGTAGAACTGTCCCATAGGGTTTCCAAGGAGTGCCTGGTGTATTGGAACTGCCGACCTTTTGGTCAGCAGCCATAGCTCTTAACCCCTACGCCACCAGGGTTTCCTTGGACCTAATACCATTTGTTTATTCATTTGCTATCATAAATCTTCTTTGTGTGCTAATAAGAATGCTGAAATAAAAAGCCTTAGTTAGCAACTGAACAACTAAGCTGATGTCCCAAGTTATTACATTTTTAGTGTTTTTTTTTTATGCCAAATTATAGTAACAGAGTTCCTCTCTTGTGTTTTCCTGCCATTTAAAGTAAAGAAATAATGACTCTCTTGTCACTTAAATAAAATCCAAAGAATATTTACCATGGCCTACAACAAGGCCATATGTGAACTATTTTCCTGCTACTTCAGTGATTCATTTCCTATTTCTCTGCTCCTTCTCACTTGGCTCCAGCCTCCTGACCTCCTGACCTCGTGGCTCTTCCTTGCCAAGCACAATCCTGCCTCAGAGCCTTTGCACATACAGTTGTCTTTGTCTAGACTGCTCTTCCCAGAGATATCTACAGGGCTCATTTTCTCATTTCAGTTAGGCCTCTACTCAATTCTCACCTTTTCAGAGTTGTCTTTCCTGATCATTTCATCCCAAACACTCTCTCCATCCACCCTGATTTATTTTCCCTCATAGCCCTGTAATAACATGTTGAAATAGGTTCTTTCCATCTCATTTTTAACTAAGATGAGTCCAATGGCTATCACTAAAGTGAATGTGGACACAATCCTAGCTCCCCATACCATAGGCAGAATTCAAAAAGAACATGTAGGAAAAATGGCTCCATGACTCAGCCATATCAAGGATATAAAAAGGTGTCAGAAAAGGGTTGAGGGAAGGCCTTTTTCTTCCAATGGGAACAGGTATAACTACACTGTGAATTCTCCCTACCTTCTGAACTGAAGCCTAGTGATGGGTGATTTCAAGAAGGTCACTCTGGGAATCTGTGTGCTTCCTGTTGTTTGGGGGTGGTTGGGTATGCTCGGGACAGATACCTGACTCATGTCCGAGAAATAAATGTAAAGTGGCCCAAGACAGGCACGTGTCTACTTTGGGATCAAATGTACTTCAGGGTTTGGCAGAAAAAATGATGCAATGATTGTTTCCCATGAAGATATGGATGAGGATGGTCCAGAAAGTAGCGTTGAATTTTACATCATGCTCAGGAGGAAGGGGAGCTCCAACAGCAAGAGTTTGTATGGAATGACTACCTGAGAATTCAAGGCTGAGGGGCCCAGGACTCAGGAGCTATAATCGGAGGTACCTAGGATAGGATCTCAGATTAACTTACAGATCTGCCCCTAAGAGGAAGACTCAGGTATACCTGTCCATTCACCAGGCCCAGAATGTATGAGGTGGTCAGCTTTCTCCAAAGTTGAGGGCCTGAAGCTGAAGTTAGGAGTTGGGGAGGCCATATGGACAAAGAGAGGAGAACCCTGTCTCCACTCCCTACTGCAACTGGCCAGCTCAAAGTTTTAATTATTACATAAGAGTAGGTAATCTAATTAGTAAATTGAGATAATATTTGTAACCATAAAGAATCACAAGCTTTGTTTGTTTATTTTTACCTGCCTGAATGTGAACAGAAAAGCCTTGAGCTTACTGGAATTTTCCTCTAGGGATAGGGAAGGGACCACTCATCTCTGAAGATATTTTAAAAGGAGAGGTAGAGATAATACAAACTTGTACTTGTTTGACATACCAGTTTCTCACTTACTACCACCAGACATTTTATATACATCTATTTACTTATTTGTTTATTGTCTGTACCCTCTGGAAGTAAGCGCCAAGAGGAAAGCAATTTGTTTATTTTGTTCACAGCTCTACCTCTAGCACCTAGTGCCTGGCAGAGGGTACAAGTTCAATAAATCTTTATTGAATGAATGAATGAAATTATTTACTGTAGTACTTACCTTTGCCCATCTGAAATGCATACTTCCATAAATGTATGGAAATCAAGGTTTGTGAAGTGAAATAGCCATGAACAAAATTGGCAGTTGAATTTAACAAATATTTATTCAGCACTCATTAGGTGTCAAGGGCTGTGAAGGATAAAAAAACTTTAACATCTAGTAGAGGAGAAAAAAAAAATACACACTCCAAGCTATTATGAGTTTCCTGCGGGCTTCTAACTGATGCTAAGGCCCATACATTTAACTACTATGTTGGCTGTCTCTGGTTACCCACTTTGGTCTTAGAAGAGGCAAACAGAGAGAGAGAGAGAGAGAGAGAAGAAAAAGAAAACAAGAAAAAAAGGAAAAGAAGCATGAAGGCAAAGTCAAATTTACTTTGTAACTTCTCTCATAAATGCATTACAAGGAAGACATTGAAATGTATGTGAAAGAGAGACTGCAATGAGTCTATTTATGTGCTCTGGCATAAATCATTGTGTCATGAACTATTTCTCAGATAATGCCAGACAGAGTGGCCAAAAAAAACTTACTAGGAACTTTTTTTTCCCCTTGTCTATTCATTCTGAATCTCTGGAATCATAATTGGAGAATAAATGGTACAATAAATTATTTTTTTTTCTCATTTGTTAAGTTCTTTAAGTGGAATATCATCCGAAGCATACAACTTAAATCACGTGACTAATATACTTGATCAATTGTCTTTACTAAAGACTATAGAATCATGTTAGCCGAAGTTAGAAAAGCCGTTCTAGATGAACATTTTTATGAAATCAAGAGAGGAGGGTATATTTACAAATTAAAAGAGGTATCAGTTAAGAGAAATAGAGAGAGAGGGAGAGTGAAAGAGAGACAGACCTTATAAATATTCCAAACACATACTGAGGTATGTGGATATACAAAAATGTTAAAACATTTAACCAGAAAAAAAGTTGTCTACAGAGAGAACAAAAAATGTTACTCCAAAGGTTAGAGAACAGAGGAGTGATACTGAGTGTTTTCAGATTAAAAGTCTCTAACCCAAGAAAACTCCACCCCTGCAAAATTTTCCTTCGTTTTTATTCTACACTACTTTGCAGCCTTGTGAAAAACTTATTTACAGATATACCCCCATTGGCCAGGAAATGAAGCAAAAGTAAATGGTGAGCCAAGAATATTGTGAGTGATCCCAGAAATCAGGTGGCATTGAGATGGGACTAGATAATCATTTTAAATATGGTTTAAGCATGATTGCAAAGAAAAAAGTTTATTTTCATAAGATAAGATATGTAACACATAATTACTATATGATACAGGATCAAAAAACCAAATTGTATTAACAAAGAAAAAAATTAGAAAAAAGAAAGACTCTAAAAAGCAAAATATGTGACAGGGAGACCCACAAAAGATTTTATTATTAACATCAACAATTGTCGTTGTTGTTAGGTCCTGATGAGTT
Source organism: Loxodonta africana (assembly GCF_030014295.1). Lineage (NCBI taxonomy): Eukaryota > Metazoa > Chordata > Mammalia > Proboscidea > Elephantidae > Loxodonta > Loxodonta africana. Next base: position 34,424,319 of record NC_087354.1, on the reverse strand, counting down.
GGTTCCAACTCAAAATGACAATAGGTACAACAGCATGAAACACTGCCAGGTCCTGCACCATCCTCACAATTTTTGCTATATTTGAGCCCATTGTTACAACCACTGTGTGAATCCATCTTGTCGATGGTCTTCCTCTTTATCACTGACTCTCTACCTGTCATTCTCCAGGGACCGTTCTCTCCTGGTAACATGTCCAAAGCACCTGAGATAAGTCTCTCCATCCTTGCCTCTAAACAGCACTCTGGCTGTACTTCTCCAAAGACAGGCTTGTTCATTTTTTGGCAGTCCCTGGTATATTCAATATCCTTTGCCAACACCACATTTCAAAGGCATCAGTTCTTCTTCAGTCTTCCTTATTCATTGTCCAGCTTTTTCATGCATATGAGGCAATTGAAAATATCATGAAGGCTCAGGCACACTTTAGTTCTGAAAGTGATATCTTTGCTATTTAACAATTTAAAGAGGGCCTGATGCCACATTCTTCATATAGTCCAGCTTCTTGAATTATTCTCTCAGCATACAGTTTGAATAAGTATAGCGAAAGGGATATGACACACAACTTTCTTGATTCAAACCATGCAGCACCCCCTTGTTCTTTTTGAATGACTGCCTCTTGGTCTATGTACAGCTTCCACATGAGCACAATTAAGTGTTCTGGAATTCCCATTCTTCAAAATGTTATCCATATTTGTTACGATCTTCCATAGTCAATAAAACACAGGTAAACATCTTTCTGGTATTCTCTGCTTTCAGCCAAGATCCATCTCACATCAGCAGTGATATCCCTTATTCCACATCCTCTTCTGAATCCAGCTTGAATTTCTGGCAGTTCCTTGTCTATGCACTGCACAAACGTTTTTCAATTATCCTCAGTAAAATTTTACTTGCATGTGCGGTATTAATTACATTGTTCAATAATTCTCACATTCTGTTGGATCACCCTTCTTTGGAATGGGCACAAATGTGGATCTCTTCCAGTTGGTTGGCCAGGTAGCTGTCTTCCAATTTTCTTGGCATAGATGAATGAGCGCTTCCAGTGTTGCATCTGTTTGTTGAAACATCTCAGTTGGCAACCTGGCAATTCCTAGAGTTTTGTTTTTCACCAATGCCTTCAGTGCACCTTGGACTTCTCCCTTCGATACCATTTGTTCTTGATCGTTTGCGACCTCCTGAAGTAGATGAATATTGACCAATTCTTTTTGGTACAGTGTGTGTGCTCCTGCCATCTTCTTTTGATGCTTCCTATGTCGCTCAATATTTTGCCCGTAGAAGCCTTCAAAATTACAGCTCGAAACTTGAATTTTTCTTCAGTTCTTTCAGCTTGAGAAATGCTGAGTGTGGTCTTCCCTTTTGGTTTTCTAACTCCGGGTCTTTGTGCATGTCAATATAATAGAACACCAACAATTAGAGAGGTTTAAAAACATCTTTAATAACTTATTTGCCTTACAGGACATTGTAGAAGATAAAGAAATTAACATAGCTCATATACAAAATGAGCAGGAAAAAAAAAGAGAGGATACATGAAAAAGAAAAACTAAAAAAAAAAAAATCAGTTTAAAAAGGATTGTAGATTATTTGAACTCTTTTATATTAAAAAAAATTCTCAAAATAGTCCCAGATAGTAGGAGATTTATTAAAAAAATTTAACTATATTCATGTAAGTAAATACTATGCAGTCATTAAAATTGTGTAGAAGAATATTGGATGATGTGGAAAGGTATTGGTGGTATATTGTTGAGAGAGCAAATGTCAGTTCCAAGACAGCAGCTATGGTAAGATCTAGAACAGTGTTTCTCTACTTTGTTGACTGTGACCCACACTAAAAAATACATTAGTGAGATTCAGTACACAACACACACACATGCACACACACTCACACATACACGGAAACACACAGTTGAAATAAAATTTTCGAAAAAGTTCTCATCTTTCATTTAACAGAAGCTTATGAAATCCCTGTTATCTTCTCCCATTTCTTTTGTTTTTCTTTTAATATTGGTCACAACACCTAAATCACTTTCATGACATGCTGAAATGGGTGACAACTTACAGTTTGAAAACCATAGAGAAGATAAGCACAGCTAATGTGGAGTGAATACTCTCTGCCACACAGTGTTCAAAGCATTTAACATGAATGAACACGTTTAATTTTCACCACAATCCTATTATGTAGTTATGGCTTTTATCCCCAACTTATAGATGAGGAAACTGAGGCCAAGAAAGGTGAAGTACCTTGTAGAAATCCACAAAACTGGAAAGCAGTGGATCCCAAACTCATACTCACTACTCTCTTCTCGCTCCAGGGATATAACTTCTGATATTACACTTAATCTGTCCTTAACAAATAACACATGAACAAAGTCTGGGAATCCATTGCAGGATGTACACAATAGTGTGGAATATGGGTGATTTTAATTTTATTCTTTCTGTTCTTCTGCATTTCCAATTTTTAAAGCTAAGCATTACTTTGGTAATAAGGAGAAAACTCATAGTATTTACCTGATCAGTTTCTGCATTTACCTGTTTCTGAATTTGATGATTTAATGTTGTTGGAAGAATTCACCTTATTCAACAAATCTTTATTCATCTAAAGTTTTCTAAACAAAGCAACCATCTAAGATGCATCAATTGGTCTCAACCCACCTGGAGCAAAGGAAAATGAAGAACGACAAAGACATAAGGTAAAAATGAGCCCAAGAGACAGAAACGGCCACATATACCAAAGATTACATCAGCCTAGATGGGAAGAACTAGATAGTGCCTAGCTACAACTGATGACTGCCCCGACAGGGAACACAACAAAGAATCCCTGAGGGAGCCGGAGAACAATGGATTGCAGACCTCAAATTCTCGTAAAAAGACCAGACTTAATGATCTGACTGAGACTAGAGGGATTCCGGAGGTCATGGTCCCTGGACCTTCTGTTAGCCCAAGACCAGAAACTTTCCAGAAGCCAACTCTTCAGATAGGGGTTGGACTGGACTGTCGTTGTTGTTGTTGTTAGGTGCTGTCGAGTCGGTTCCGACTCATAGCGACGCTATGCACAACAAAATGAAACACTGCTCAGTACTAAGCCATCCTTACAATCGTCGTTATGCTTGAGCTCATTGTTGCAGCCTCTGTGTCAATCCACCTCGTTGAGGGTCTTCCGCTTTTCCGCTGACCCTGTACTCTGCCAAGCATGATGTCCTTCTCCAGAGACTGATCCCTCCTGACAACATGTCCAAAGTATGTAAGACAGTCTCGCCATCCTCGCCTCTAAGGAACTTTCTGGCTCTACTTCTTCTAAGACAGATTTGTTCGTTCTTTTGGTAGTCCATGGTATATTCAATATTCTTTGCCGACACCACAATTCAAAGGCATCAATTCTTCTTTATTCATTGTCCAGCTTTCACGTGCATATGATGTGATTGAAAATACTATGGCTTGGGGTCAGGTGCGTCTTAGTCTTCAGGGTGACATCTTTGCTCTTCAACACTTTGAAGAGGTCCTTTGCAGAAGATTTACCCAATGCAATGTGTCTTTTGATTTCTTGACTGCTGCTTCCATGGCTGTTGATTGTGGATCCAAGTAAAATGAAATCCTTGATAGCTTCAATCTTTTCTCTGTTTATCATGATGTTGCTCGTTGGTCCATTTGTGAGGATTTTTTTACTTTATGCTGAGGTGCAATCCATACTGAAGGCTGTGGTCTTTGATCTTCTTTAGCAATTGCTTCAAGTCCTCTTCACTTTCAGCAAGCAAGGTTGTGTCATCTGCATAATGCAGGTTGTTAATAAATCTTCCTCCAATCCTGATGCCCCATTCTTCTTCATATAGTCCAGCTTCTCGGATTATTTGCTCAACATACAGATTGAATAGGTATGGTAAAAGAATACAATCCTGATGTACACCTTTCCTGACTTTAAACCAGTCAATGCCCCCTTGTTCTGTCCGAACGACAGCCTCTTGATCTATGTACAGGTTCCTCGTGAGCACAATCAAGTGTTCTGGAATTCCCATTCTTCGCAATGTTATCCATAGTTTGTTATGATCCACACAGTCAAATGCCTTTGCATAGTCAATAAAACACAGGTAAACATCCTTTTGGTATTCTCTGCTTTCAGCCAGGATCCATCTGACATCAGCAATGATATCCCTGGTTCCATGTTCCCTTCTAAAACTGGCCTGAATTTCTGGCAGTTCCCTGTTGATATACGGCTGCAGCAGTGTATGGACTGAACTATAAGACAGAAAATGATACTGGTGAGGAGTGAGCTTCTTGGCTTAAGAAGACACATGAAACTCTGTGGCAGCTCCTGTCTGGAGGCAAGATGAGAAGGCAGAGGCAAACAGGAGCTGGTTGAATGGACACGGGGAACACAGGTTGGCAAAGAAGCACGTGCTATCACATTACAGGGAGAGCAGCTAGGAGTACATAGCAAGGTGTATATAAATTTTTGTATGAGACAATGACTTGATCTGTGAATTCACTTAAAGCACAATAAAAAATAAAATAAAACTAGGTTTTCTAAGCATCCTTTCAAAGTTCTCTGGGCAATTTATTTGAATTATCAAGAGAGGTTTTATAAAAATCAATCCAATTGTCACTGATGAAGCCTTTGATTTCCAAGTGTTGTTAATTAACAAAAATCACCTCTCCAGTCAGAGTTCCTATTCATTAATAACAAACAAACAAACAAACAAAAGATCTTAAATCCATTGCTGTGGAGTTGATTCTGACTCATAGTGACCCTGTAGGACAGAGTAGAACTGCCCCATAGGAGTGGGTAGTGGATTTGAACTGCTAAAATTTTGGTTAGCCACCGAGCTCTTATCTACTACACCACCTCTTATTCATTAATAAGAGGGAAAAGTTGTACATACTCTTTATTTGTAGAATATTGTTGTTAATCTGAAAATGATTAGGATTTTTCTACAATCTCCCATGCTCACTTTGCCCTTGTCCAATCCCACTAGGAAGTCCTTATTTAGACTGGATTTAAGAAGACAAATTACACGTAAAAGCATCACCCTTTATGTGATAACTTAAATACGACTGACTTCTCCAGCAAGATCTTCCTCTTTCTGCTAACAGAACATGTAAGCTCGCTATAGTGTATGCTCCCTTAGTGCTTTGTATTTTCTATGCTAAATAAGCATCATAATTATAATTATTTGTTTAACATCTCTCTTCCTGGCCAGTCCATAAACAGCTTGAGGGCAGGAACTGTGTCTCTTTGGTTCTCAGCTCTATCCTCATCTTTGACTCATTGTCTGGCATATAATGTTTGTTGTTGTTAGGTAGGGTCAAGTTGGCTCTGACTCATGGTGACTTTTGTATAACAGAACTAAACGTTGCCTGGTCCTGTACCTTCTTCTTGATCATTGATATACTTGAGTCCATTTTTCACTTCCTGCGTCAATCCATCTCATTGAGGGATCACTGAGGGTTTCCTTTGTTTTCTATGACTTTTTTCTTTACCAAACATGACATACTCCTTTAATGACTGGTCTTTCCTGATGCTGTGTCCAAAGACAGCAAGCCAAAATCTCGCCATCCTACCTTCTAAGGACTATGTTTCCACAGATGGGTGGTGGAAATATAGTATTTACTCAGTAACTTTATTGAATGAGTAAATATTTGAATAATGAATGGATGTACAGTTGAGTAATTTAATAGGTGAAATACACAGAGCACATTTAAAAATCCTTTTTGCTTCTTAGGTAAAGTACGTTCAAGGTCTTGCCTTAAACTGAATTCTGAAGAATTAATTGTTATTGCTGTGTGCTACAAGTCAGTTCTGACTCATAGAGACCCTATAAGACAGGGTAGAACTGCCTCATAGAGTTTTCTAGGCTGTAATCTTTACTGGAGCAGATTGCCAGGTCTTTTTTACCTCGGAGCTGCTGGTGGGTTTGAACCACAGACTGTTCAGTTGTAGCAGTTGAGGGCTTAACCACTGAGCCACCAGAGCTCTTTGCAAACTTAATAGAGGCTTTCAAATTCCCTTTTCAAGCACCATAGCAATGGTTTCCAATTGACTCAAGCTTGGTTAAGGAAGACCACTTTTACCATAGAAAATGTCCAAATCTCAACATGATGGTAAAGAGCTTCTAGCATCTATGGATGAAAAACTTCTAGTGTCTATGGATGATGAGGCCAATGGATTCTCAAATACAGTAACTTCTTGATCCTTCAAGGTCTGCGGCCACAGGATGAACTCCAAAAACTGAAAAAATCTAACTCCCATTTACCTGCTGTAGCAGATTCAAAATGTAGCGAATGTTTTTCTCAACAAATTTCTTCCTTAATTAGTGAAGAGTGAGTCAGGAACACTTAGATTTTCTACTTTGTCTTTATTCTGAATAGTCACACAATTCACTGGTAACTAGTAAGCTGTGCTGCTCCATTTGTTGGAAATAATGGCAACACAGAGTAAGCATCAAACCAGAGGTCAGATAGATTTTGAAAAATAACAACTATAAAGAAGTACTATAAATAATTTTTAAAACCCTTGTACTCAAAACTTTAATATTATTTCAAGATTAGGCATCAGATTTATATATTTATTAATTGTCACAAATAAGACAATTGATGCATTCTGCACTTTGACAAAATATTTCCAGTATCTTTTTTCTATTAAACTTATTTTTAAAAAATTGAACGTTATCAAATTATGTCTGTATTAAATTTTAAAGTGATCTGATGTACTATGATACATGGTCGCTCTACTAGTTTTTAAGAACTTCCATGTAAACTTTTTAAATTAACACTTTGACTCTTGTGGTTAGAATTTTCATAATTGTTATACAGATAACGTTATCCAATTCCTACCATAAAATATTTTGACTTTATGGAGCAGGAACGTATTTCATAATTCTCTTTTATTTGCAGTAATGAAAATTTAAGCTTAAAGAATGCAAAAATTTACCTAGGGTTAGCAGTGTGCTGGAACCAACTCACACCAGCTCACAAGAGCTGTTTTGCGCATCTTGTCCCAGGGATGTCAAGCTGATGGCTTGAAATCTATCATGCTTCAAGTATTTACACCATGAACATTGGCGAACACTATAAGACTTCTGAAGAGCTGGCTGATACACACTTATCAGTACACCGTGGTTATAATAGAAGGGTTCGCAACTCTGAATTTTGCAGTGTGGTGTACAGTTATCCACATTCTTTGCAACAAATCTCAGTTCACATGAGTCTTATTTTATAAAAACATTATTCACTGAAGCACTAGACCCTACAGAGTCAATGGCTGAGTTCCTTGGATTGAATATGTTGTAAGTCATACTTCTAGCCTTGAGTCACACTTATCTCATAAGTGAAAAGACAAATTGTCATGTCTATTTTTAAAGAATGTGATTCTTTTGGCAAAGCTTTGGGAAAGAAAATCTTTGAAAAAATGATCATTCATAGTCATTTTGACATGAAAATTAAAAATATAGTGATGTATTTTCAAACCTATCAGATATCTTTGAACTTTGGCAAAATAATGTTATAATGTGGAGTGTGGAAATGTTCCCTGTTAGTATCACTTGTGTGTTTCATGATCTATTACCATAATTTCCCGGCTCCACGTACTGATCCGAGGCGCATGGGCTTAAACTATTGACACAGCATATCTACACCTGAACTTTGCACATGTAATAATGTTGTTGGTGTTAGGCCAGCAAGTCAGCTCCGATTCATGGCGACCCTATGAACAAAAGAACAAAACATTGCCCAGTCCTGGACCATCCCCATGATTGTTGGTAGGTTTAAGTACATTGTTGCAACCTCCAATCTAGGGGGCTCATTTTCTAGCACTATACTAGACAATATTCTGTTGTTATATATAGGGTTTTCATTGGATAAGTTTTGAAAGTAGATTACCAGGGGTTTCCTCCTAGTCTTAGTTTGGAAGCTCTGCTGAAACCTGTTCACCATGCTGGTATTCGAAATACCAGCGGCATAGCTTCCCCCATCATAACAACCACAAGCCACCACAGTATCACAAACTGACAGACAGGTGGTGGATATTAAGCTTAGTAATCACTTAGTCACTTTAACTTGTGACTTGTCATCCACTAATGGGTCTCAATGTCCAATGGCTTATGATTGGGCTTATGTAATTACTATACACTAAAATCTAGCTACTTCTAAAAAACTTAGGTTGCCTCTGAAATCCAGATCCATTTTGTTGTTGCTGTTAGGTGCTGTCGAGTCGGTTGCTACTTATATGGACCTCATGTACGACAGAACGAAACACTGCCCAGTCCTGCTCCATCCTCTCATGATCATTTTTATGCTTGAGCCCATTGTTGCAGCCACTGTGTCAATCCATCTCGTTGAGGGTCTTCCTCTTTCTCACTGACCCTCTACTTTACCAAGCATGATGTCCTTTTCCAGGGACTGATCCTTCCTGATAACATGTCCAAAGTATGTGAGATGAAGTCTCGCCAGCCTCACTTCCAAAGAGCGTTCTGGCTGTACTTCTTCCAAGACAGATTTATTCATTCTTTTGGCAGTCTATGGTGTATTCAATATTCTTTGCCAACACCGTAATTCAAAGGCTTCAATTCTTCTTCAGTCTTCTTTATTTGCTGCCTGGCTTTCGCATGCATATGAGGTGACTGAAAATACCACGGCTTGGGTCAGGTGCACTTTAGTCTTTAAGGTGACATCTTTGCTTTTTAACACTTTAAAGAGATCTTTTGCAGCAGATTTGCCCAATGCAATGTGTCGTTTGATTTCTCGACCTCTGCTTCCATGGGCATTGATTGTGGATCCATGTAAAATGAAATCCTTGACAATTTCAATATTTGTTTATCATGATGTTGCTTATTGGTTCAGTTGTGAGGATTTTTGTTTTCTTTTTTATGTAGAGGTGTATCCATACTGAAGACTAGAGTCTTTAACCTTTATCAGTAGAAAACCAAAATGCATGATCGCATTATTTAGAAGAGAAGAGGTGTGAGAAATAAGTCACAGTTTTGCATTATCTATGGATGGAGTAAGAGATGGAGAGATCACAAGTGCAAGGAACCTGCCATTTGGAAGTAGATCACTGGGCCTTCCTTCCTCAATTCAACCTCATCCTCCAAAAGAATTTTCACATGAGCCAGGTGGCTAGTCTTCTAGTACTAGCTCTTTCACATTGGCTATTTCACTAAACTCTTTCACTAACACTCCAGCCATCAACTCTCAGAAGTTGTAGGAAACATTTTAATACTTTATTATAATTATTCTGTGAAAATATTTGTGCCAAGTACTTTTGGTATGGATACTTCTTAGAAAACTTTTCTATTTCTTCATATATCTTCACTGTTTATAATTTCTCTCTTAAGGTAGGTTTTAATCATTTATATTCTATTAGGAAATCACCATGGAGATTCTCAAATTTACTTAAACAGAATTACAAAATGGATTCTTTAAATTTCTCCTTTATGTGCCTTTATCTTTCCTTCCTTCTGCTTTCCTTAGGTTTATCTTATTATTTTTTTCTTAACTTTTTCATTGTATGCTTAGGTAATATATGTCATACTTTTTTTTTTTTTTAGTTAGTAAAAGTGTTTAAAATCATAAATTTTTCTCTGACAACAGCTTTATCTCTTTATCTCATTGGTTCCGATATAAAGTTTTCCATTACTGTTTTTTACTATGTATTCTGAAAATTGGTTTCAGTTTCCTCTTAGGTAAATGTATTAAAATTTTCAGGTGATGGAGTTGTCCTGTTGTTTTGTTTTCTCCTTAGGTATGTTCTGAAATCTTGCTTCATTTTCTCACTCCCCTGCTCAAGATGGTACTGTAATCACCCACTGGTGATGGTATCATTCATTCAATAAATAGTGATTGAGTCTCCCGTCTCAAGTGTGGAAGACAGAAAACAAAGACTCCAAACAATATATCATGACAATTCTAAGTCTATGGTTCAGTGATTATATAATAGGAGATATGACCTAGTTAAGGAATTGAGGGAGATTTTCCCTAAAGAAATTGTAACTGACTCGGGATCTGAAGAATGGTAGATGGAAACATGGGGCAGGAAGAGTATCCCAAACAGAAGTAACAGGACACACAAAGTCCTTCTGGTTGGAGAAAGAGTAGTCTTCTCAAGGAAATTAAAAACGATCAGTGTGGCTGAGTGCAAAGGATGAGAGGCAGGATGGTAGGATATGAGATTGAGGAAGTAGGTAGGAACAGGACCACTCAGGGCAAAGATGGGTGTCAGAAGACTTGTTAGGAGGCTATTGCAACGCTGCAGTTTAGGATGATGGTTATTGTTGTTAGGTGCTGTGGAGTTGGTTCCAACTTAAAAAAAAAAAAAAACTCATAGTGACCTTATATACAATAGAACAAAACATTGCTCCATCTTGTGCCATCCTCACAAACATTACTATGTTTGAACCCATTGTTGTACCCACTGTGTCAATCCATCTCATTGAGGGTCCTCCTCTTTTTCGCGGACCCTCTACTTTACCCAAGCATCATGGCCTTCTCCAGGAACTGGTCCCTCCTGATAATATGTCTAAGTGTGTGAGACAAAGTCTTGCCATCCTTGTTTCTAAGGAGCATTCTGGCTATACTTGTGTTATGGTATAGAGACGGAGATAAGTGGATAGACGTGAAATGTATTTAGAAAAAAAAATCAGAAATAGGTCATAGATTTGTATTATCAACAGATGGGGTAGGCATCATGGAGAGATCACGAGTTAAGTTTCTAGCTTATGTAACTGCACCAGGTATTAGTCCCTCAGTTTGATTTCTGTGTGGTGCTTCTTTGCCCAGCTGATCTTCCTTATCATTACTTCCCAATACCCTCCAATCAGGAAGCCCCACCCTTATCATATGTTCTAGTAATAATATAATAATTATTAAACAATCTAGTAATTATGGTAATCTCCAATCCATTGCCTGTGTCCACACTTTTTCCTTGTCTAGAAAGCCCCACCCTTTAGTCACCCATCCAAGCCCTGGAGAGATAAGATGATGTTTTGATATATAAACGGAAGATTTTGTTCTCACATCTTTTTATCTTGTGACCTTTCCTCCTTTTCTCTCTTCAGTTAGCTTGTTTGTGGCTTCATAGAGAATATGTTCTAGCAGAGAATTAAAAAAACCCTAAACCTAACCCGTTGCCATCAAGTTGATTCTGATGTACAGTGACCCTATAGGATGGAGTAGAACTGCCCCATAGAGCATCCAAGGAGCACCTGGTGGACTTAAACTGCTAAACTTTTGGTTAGTAGCAATATCTCTTAACCACTACATCACCAGTGTTTCCAGTAGGAGAGAATAGGCTATCATATATTTTTTTTTTTAATAGAGGCATACGTTCTCCAAAGAGGAATGTACAAGTCAAAGCATTGGAATGTGGGAAGAAAAATATTAGCTTTGCTGATGGAATGGATTGTCATTGGTGCCCTCATTTAGATCTCATCTCATGATCAGTTAGTGAGGCAACCTGAAAAAAGAGTGGATTTTTACATTGGTGAGAGTTTAATATCCTCGTTTTTTTCTTTCACTATAGCATGCTTTATAATTTCTATGTACCTGGGTTAGTGGTCTTCCAGGATTACATTTCTTAAATTTAACTAAACTGACATTAAAACACACACACACAAGTAGCTTTAAAAGAGTTAAAAAGAATCTTTAGTTAAAAAAAAACTAAAATATATGCGTAAGAACATGGCCGAGCAGACAGTTCTACTCCCAAAATGAGTTGTCAGCCATCTCATGGGTTTAAAAATGGTAATATAAACAGATCTAAAAAAGAGTCAGCCAAGCTATTTTGAAATATTGGAAATGAAGATTTCTATCTATCATCATTAACAATATATCTCACACCAAAATATAGAATTCTTTGAGCTGTCAGCTAGTAACAGTGGTAGGATTTTAAATGAATGTATGTATTTTGGCAGGGTATGCCACCATGCTTTTTTTATTGGTAAACGTTCATGATCAAAAATAATTTACTGGTATAAGGAATACATATTTGATGGATCATTGCATAACTTCCCACCCATTAAAAAGAGAAAATATTTCCCATATTGGGGGCTGAGAGCAGAGTTTTAAGAAAAATTAAGAAGGCTTAGATTCTGGTGTGCCTCTTAGAAGGTTCTATATCCCATCTCTGCCTGGGTGGGTCTCTGTAACCAGGAACATAACAGGAAGTACTGACAGGTTTGTGTGTAGTAGGGCAGGCCTGAAAGAGCTTCACAGAGTGCTCTGATCTCCAAAGGGTTCAGACTAGCAAAACTGTCTCCAAGTATTTAGGAAGGGCATAGATACAGCAAGAACAGTGGTTGAACCAGAAGACCTTTTTAGAAGGGAAAGAACGATGCTTTGGCAGCAACCTACGAGGAATAAGATATGAGAACTAGACAGTCCACATCATATAATGTGACTCTTTAACATCCACAGTGTTCATTGCCTTCTTAAGAGAGAGATGAGCTGATGTCTACACCTTAAGACTTTACAGAAGATATCTACTTTACAAAGAGCTTTTCAATAATTTCTAGTTTGTCCCTAAAAAACCCATTGCTGTTGAGTCAATTCTAATTCATAGTGACCCTATAAGACAAAGTAGAACTGCTCCATAGGGTGTCCAGGGAGTGGCTGATGGATTTGAAATGCCTACCTTTTGGTTAGCAGCCGAAGGCTTAACCACTGGGCCGCCAGGGTTCCAATTTGTACCTAGCTGTCTGTTACCTAGCTTGGAATCTTGTTGATAGTAAAAGTTATTTGTTATTAATTTTCTGTACTCTTTAAAGTGCCTAACACATTGGTAGGAAACATAGGTGATAGTTGAGGGCTTATTGGTTTATTGATACATTGATTTTTAGGAGTTATTGATTTCTCATCCACTTCAAATATTATATTGTTATTACTGTTAGGTGTGATAGGGTCAATTTTTGACTCATAGCCACCCCATGTGACAGAGTAGGACTTCCCCATAGGGATTTTCTAGGCTGTATTTTTTAATCTTTATGGGAGCAGTCGCCAGGTGCTTCTCCCACAAACCCACTGGGTGTGTTCAAATCACCACCCTTTCGGTTAGCAAATGAGTGCTTAACCATTGCACTACCAGGGATTCTTATTAATTCTGAGAAGAATCTAATCAGCAACAGCCACTGACCTGATAGGTATATCCATCAATTTATTTAGTCCTTGCTTTTAATGAATACCCTCAAATTGGACAAATCCTTAGGAATAGTTCTCGATCTAGAAGAGTTTTTATTTTAACAATGAGACTGTTGGCCTAGAGAGTAATAGTAGCTTGCTTAAGATCACCCAAGGAAAACGGTGACAGAAAACCAGACCTTTTCGTCTTTACTATTTCTAGCCAGAAATTGGGCAGTTGTACAATGATTGGATTTTTCTTCTACATGCTGCTCAGTAATTATTAGTAGTACTGTAACTGATGAAAAGGCAATATTTTCAGTGTTCATTGCCTTCTTAAGGGAGAGATAAATTGATGTCTATACCTCAAGACTTTACAGAAAATATCTACTTCACAGTTTTTAAATAATTTGTTACTATTATACTAATTGCTTGTGACTTTACGTAATTCAATAAAAATACCATTGGCATATGGTGACCAAATGCAACACAATGTTTAACTTTCATTAAAAAAGAATTACACATGCCATCTTTGGAGAAAATGGCAGTTTGAATTACAACAGTTGAAATTCCATCTTAAAGCTTCCATTACATTATCTATAAAAATTCCAAATATGGAAAATCCCAGAAAAGTTGGAATAAGAAAACTGGATGTACCAGAAGGTAGTTGGGGTATAGATTTTTCTCTCTAACCTCTGTCAGTCTTGACCAGGTCCTGATAAAGAACTTGTGGATTTGCAAAGGGATTTGCAAAGAACTTACTTACTAGGACTCGGCAAATGATTAATCCTCAATCAACAGAAGTTATTTCTTACAGGTATGCAACTTTCATTCCGATATGCTAGCAATCAAGGGACACAAACTGGTTTGGACTGTTTAGAAGAAACTCTAATGGAAACTCCTCTTTGGAGGAAAGGCTCCCATTTAACAAGACAGCTCCTAGAATTCATTGGCTGCCGAGGCATAGAGAAGAACAGATGATTCTAGCTCTCCAGTCTACGAAACAGGGAAAGAAAGCATGGCTTTGCTCCAAAATTGTAACAATATTCACGGTGATGTTCCTATTGCAGCGTGTAAGAGGCTCCATATGGCATTCACTTTTGCCTGATATACACTGAGTATCTTTGTACCTGACAGGTCGTTAAGACTCAAGTGGCAGAGCAGCTTAAACTATAGTCTGGACCCTAAGTAGGGCCTTCTCTTCCGTTGGGTCCCACTCAAAGTTAACATATTTACAGGTTATTCTGTAAATTGACTATATCCCACTCAAATGTGTTGTATGTGCCTCAAAAATTCAGAGAGGCCCACCATACATAGTGCCTTTTTTGGTGGTAGGTAGTACAAGATATGGCATCTTGGCATCACTTTGGAGGGAATATCCTGACTACTAGATCCTTAGTAAATTCATCAATGTGACAGGAGCTTGAATTTTTGTGGGTTTCATCTCCCACAGTCAGCTTGCGTTTATCTTATTAAGACATATAAGAAAAATCAAAACCAAACCAGTTGCAGTCAAGTGAATTCTGACTTATAGCAACCCTATATGACAGAGTAGAACTGCCCCATAGGGTTTCCAAGGAGCAGCTGATAGATTCGAACTGCTGGCCTTTTTGTTAGCAGCTTAGTTTTTAACCACTGTGCCACCAGGGCTCCAAGACAAAGTGCTTGCTAATTGTTACTCAGAGCCTTGGTGGCACAGTGGTTTAGAGCTATGGCTGCTAACCAGAAAGTCAGCAGTTTGAATCCACTAGCTGCTCCTTGGAAACTCTATGGGGCAGCTCTACTCTGTCCTATAGGGTTGTTATGAGTTGAAATTGACTTGATGGCAGTTTTTTTTTTTTGGTAATTGTTGCTTATCAGATATAGTCAGTGAGACGTCATGAAAGTAGCAGGCCAGTGTAATGATTATGGAGTGTCAAGATGATTAGACTATCTGAAGTCTATAGTATAGCAAAGATCAAGAGAATTGACATCTCTTTGATGCTTGACTGTGAATATGTACTGTTGTCCTTGCCAGGTGAAAGCAAACTTTGCTGGTAGTCTTGAAAATTGGTATTGGTGGCAAAATATTTTCCAGAACAATATTTGTAAACAAGTATCTCATTCTTAAGGATCTATCCCCTAACTCTACAACAAATACAATATCAGTTAGGGTCCAGTCATGAAAATAGAAATCAGATATTTCAATTGAAGGGATTTAATATAGGGAATTGGTTACACAGGAGTTGGAAGATTGAAAGAACACAGAGGAACACTTAAGTAACACACACACACACACACACACAAATCATGAGAAGCAGTTAGCACCCACAGGACTGGGGGAAAAAAGGGAAGAGTTTGGGCTTATCAGTATATAAAACTTTGGAGACAGGGGCTCCATGGACCTGGAGCTCAGACCTCTGGGAGGGAATTTTTTTTACTGCAGCTGATATAACTTTGAAGGCCCATGATGGTGAAGGTTCTAGGAGTGCTGAAAGAATCTGGAGTCTAGGGCTAATTTTTGCTGCTGTGGAGAAGTCCCACTACTGAGGTAACACTAGCAAGAATAGCATGCATGAAAGATAAAAGAAACCCTTCTATCCTCCTTCTGCTTTCCAAGATCCCTCTAGTCTTCCCCATCAGCAAAACTTACATGAAGTCATCTGGCAAAGAAGAAACATAGCTCAAATTGTCTAAGTCCCAGAAACACAAACTAGAGTATAGAAGAGTGGGTTTAGGTGAACACAGTAGGTAAATAACTGCCACAGCAAACTTTCTTTTTGTGGATCCTGAAGAATTTGCTTTAATTATTGAAGGAAGGAAAGGGAAATTTATCAATAAGCTTTCTATAGTGAATCAGCATGGATATTATTTAGTTTTCTAAAACAGGATCTGAGTAGGTTGAGTGCATTTGAGTTTAACATTGAATTAGTGCAATTATATTAAGTGACTTGAGAGCTGAGATCATAGGCCTACTGTGAACATTTGCACTATCGAAGTTAGACAGGAAAATTTACATTTTTACAAGTGATATGGAAGAACCAAATGTGAAAAGAGAACTGAGAACAATAGCATCGGTTGAAGACAAATAAATAGAAATTCATCTTAAAATAAACCCTATAGTTCCAGCATATTAATTTCATTCAAGGTTCTCCAATTTTTAAAGTCATCTTAGAATTATGAGACTGTCCAGTCACACTTATTTTTTTGTTATGCCATTTCTGTTTCCCAGCCTCTAAAAATGTAGTAATTTTGCCTGTTATGCTTAGATAAACACCTGGAAGCTCTCCTGGGAAAGATCCCAAGTCTAGACATAGTGAAAAAAAAAAAAAAATCCTCACATGTGTTTCTTATTATAAAAAACTATTACTGTACAGACAAGAGAGAATTCCCATGTCTTCAATAATTTGCCAATTATGTCACATTATGCGATGAAGCACTTATGACTAATATATAAATAATTGTCTCAAAAAAGTAGAATAATAAAAACGAAGATAGATAAGAAAAATAATTTTGCCTACACTGCTAGAAAATCTTTTTTTTTCTTTTTTGAATGCAGACCTTAGACCATGGGAAGGAGAAGTGATTCACAGCAATCCACCAAATAAGTATGTTGTTCCATTTTATAATTTTGGCAAGACTACTCATAAAAAAGAAAAAAAAAATGATCACACCACTTTAGGATTAAAACAGCAATCTGGGCACATACATACAGCTACCATTATTTTGTAAAATTTTGATTGATGTAAGTTAAAAGCACAATAATAGGGAACCATCCATAGCAGTACTCAATTCTAGGAAAAGATAATATGTACAAATCAGAAATTTCACCAAAATATAGTGCTATTAAGAATGGGTTCAAAGCTTTGAGCACTGTGATCTTTTAAGGTCTAGCTATGTGCAATCAAATTGACAATAGCAACTCGAAAGATTAGATAGGAAACTTAGGGGGCAGTGAGTTCATGTTAATGGACAAAAACAACTCAGAAAAGGAGCGTAAGAATGGTTATGCAACTGAAAGAATGTGATCAATGTCACTGAATTGTATGCATAGAAATTGTTGAATTGGCATATGTTCTGCTATGCATATTTTCAATAACAAAAACAAAATAAACTATAAAAACAAAAATAAATGGACTCAAGGAGAACCAACCAATTCCATTCGCTGTTGCCTAGGTCTGAACCTTAGTAGGTGCCCACTAACATCACTTTCTTAGGGGAGACAGGACTGATGCTAAGAATAGCCTTTAAAAAAGTAAATAGGGAGAATATAAATCTTATGCTTAGTACAAAGCTCCACAAAAATAGGGACAAATCTGTAGTGCTCAATTTTGGTTACTACCATGTATAGAAAATAAGCTAGGTAGAGGTGTAGATTAATCAGTTACTAGTCAGGGATTATGATAACTTGAGCTGTAAGAGTGAGGCAATTAGAGAGTTATTCTATAGGACTCAGATAACTTTGGGCTACCATAATAAACATGTTACAATAAAATCTTGAGAAAATAAAGCTACCTGTCACAGATTGAATTATGTCCCCGACCCCAAAATGTGTGTATCAACTTGTTTAGACAATGATTCCCAGTATTGTATGGTTGTCCTCTATTTTGTGATTGTAATTTTATGTTGAGAGAGTTAGGGTGGGATTGTAACACCACCCTCACTCAGGTCACCTCCCTGATCCAAAGTTAAGGGAATTTCCCTGGGGTGTGGCCTGCACCACCTTTTATCTCTCAAGAAAGGAAGCAAGCAGAGAGTTGGGGACCTCATACCACCATATCACCTCATACCACCAAGAAAGCAGCGCCAGGAGCAGAGCTTGTCCTTTGGACACGGGGTCCCTGCACCTGAGAAACTCCTCGACCAGGGGACGATTGAGGACAAGGATCTTCCTCCCAGCCAAGAGAGAGAGAAAGCCTTCTCCTGGAGCCGATGCTTTGAATTTGGACTTGTAATCTACTAGACTGTGAGAAAATAAATTTCTCTTTGTTAAAGCCATCTACTTTTAGTATTTCTGTTATGGCAGGACTAGATGACTAAGACACTACCTTCCACGATTCCTTTGGTAGTAACTCCCTTCTTGATTCTACCAGTTATTGGATTCCTAATCTTAGAAAATTACACTTTCATCAGACTGGACCCCCCCCATCATTTTTATCATTTGTACCTAAATGATGGAAAAAGGGATGTGTATAAACTCTCGGAAAACAAAACAAAGCAAAGCAAACAAACAACACAAACTGTATGAACACCAACACACAATATTCACTATTTTTTAAGTGAACAAAAACAAAATAACAGCAACACAAACAGATTTATGAATATACATTTGAAAAGATTCAGTAATAGGGAAAAGGATCACCTAATGGTTTCACAGTTTTCAGCTGAGCTTCCAGACTAAAACAGACTAGGAAGAAGGAGCTGCTGGTCTACTTTTGGAACAACTGGCCAGTGAAAACCTTATGAATAGCAGGAGAACACTGCCTGGTCCAGTTCTGGAAAATGAGTCCCTCAAGTTGGAAGGCACTTAAAATACGACTGGGGAAAAGCTGCCTCCTCAAAGTAGAGTCAACCTCAATGACATGAATGAAGATTTCGGGACCTTCATTTACTGATGCAGCAAGAGTCAAAGTGAGAAGAAACAGCTGCAAATGTCCATCAGTAATTGGAATGTGGAATGTACAACCAGAGGCTGCAACAATGGTCTCAAACATAGCAACGATTGTAAGGATGGCACAGGACTGGGCAGCATTTTGTTCTGTTGTACACAGGGTCACTATGAGTCGGAAACAACTCAATGGCATCTAACAACAAAAGCTGAGACCTACAATCCGGAATTCTGCTTTGACAGTAATCCCCCAGTGCAGCCTTTCATGGCTTCTCACTAACATCTGGGAAAGTGTGACACTGTAAAGTATTTGGAGTTGAATTGAGTAACCTACCCAATTTGTCCCATATGATATAACTTGCTTCTGTTTCATAAAATTGAACACACATTAAAAAAAAAAAAAAAAACATAGCCTCAGTTACCTTCTCCAAAACCAAGAATTGTACCAAGCAAAAAAGAGATTACTTTTATACCATTCATCGGTGCTCTTCTGGTGAGGCAGTGAGAGCGTTGTTCTATAGGATTTGCCTTCTTATAGCTGCCATTTTCAACATCTCAGAAAGCAATTAGGCAGAGAGGGAAATAGGCTTCACGTGTTTTAGGAGGGCTATTCCCCTTGAATAAAGTATTGTAGGAAAAGATACACAAATGAATATCTCTAGTAGGCTTTCACACTAGGAAAGGTGGCTTTTGATGACTTCTTTGGTTCAAAATAGGAAAGACCCTTAGCTACCTTCATCAGAAATACCAATAAACAATTTCTTGTAAGTCAGGACTTAGAATGGTTGGAAATTAGAACTGAAACGACAATTTGTACAAATGGGCAGAGAAGGACAAATGGAAATCCAATAATATGGTTTATAAATAAACCATGTTTCCAAGCCTGGAAACAAAATTCTCTCAATATCTGAGGATAAATAGAAGAATATCAACAAGGGGCCTACGAAAATAGGTAACATAACAAGAAAAAAGAACTCACATCTAGAAGACACAGAGGCAGAGTGTTATTCTGAAAATGACATATGTCAGTAACCAAAAGAAAAATTCTGGAAACTTTTGGCATCATGAATAGAACTTAAATAGATACAGATTATCTGAAATAGAATAGCAATAGGCTGAAATAAAAAAAAAAAAAAAACAAGATGAGAATAAAGGATATGTATATAAGTGGATGAAGTAATGATGATTACATATCAAAACTACCTGTCAAAATTGAAATATTACTGGAGGCAGCAAAAGACTGAGCCAATATAGGAAATGATTAAATCGGTGAAATGGAAAACAAGTTTTTAAAGCTCCCCGAGATTTTAGAGGTCACAGTTAACATAGGAAACCATGAAAGAGGATGTTCTAAATATGAACAATGCCAAAAACATTATCAACAGATGGGGGATTTGTTATAAAGGAGCCAGAACAGGTGGAAGAGAATAAGTGCACAAAAACATAACGGGAGAATTCTTTCCGAACTAAAGAAAATAAATAAGAATTCAACTCAAGAAGATGGCAGGGAAAAGAGCAAGTCCTAACACCAAAAGAAAGCAGAAGGAAAGAAAAAATAAAGCTAAGAAAGGAATTGCTAAAATCAGAAATAGAAATAGGAGTTACTAAAATTGATAGCTGTTTTATGAAAAGAGTAATCCAGCAGTTAAACCTCTGGCCAAATTAATCAGAAAAAAAGAAAATGCCCAATAAACAAATTTAGGAATGAAAACAGGAACATAACTAAAGATACAATATCCTCCCTCCGCCCCACCCCCCCAAAAAGTTTCCGTTGAGTCGATTCCAACTCATAGGGAGACATGTCTAAAAATTTGGATATTGGAAAAGAAAAAGTAAAAAACAAAAAACCACCTTTTCACATTCCAGGCAGTTCAATTAAAAGCAAGGTTCTCTTAGGCTCAGATGAGGCAAATTTTTAAAGTGCAAAGATAACCGTTAAAGTACAAAGTAAAATTTCAATAAGCATCTAGACAGAAATTAAAAAAAAAAGTCACGGCATATTCACATAAATCAGGCTGCCACACACTTCCCTAGTGTAAGGATAATTTTGGAAACAAAATAGGGCAATACTTGTTGGAGTCTTGGAGGAGAAAGAAAAGGTTATGGCATTTTAGTATATCTATCAAGGTGAGAGTAGAGAGATACCCCCAGCAATGTAAAGGCTCACAGGGTGTGTCATGCCTTTGACTTGAACATTTTATTTCATCTAAAGAGATGAAGCAAATTTAAAAGCTTAAGAATGAAAGTGATGTTGCATAAAAAAAAAAAAAATTGGATATTGTGCACTAAAGCCTAAACACCTTCTTGGTATGATTAAAAAGTAAATGTTGTTGCTGTTAGGTGCCATTGTATTGATTCCGACTCATAGCAACGGAGCAAAACACCGCCCGGTCCTGTGCCATCCTCACAATTATCAATAGGTTTGAGCCCATTGTTGCAGCCACTGTTGCCATCCATCTCACTGAGAGGCTTCCTCTTTTTCGCTGACCCTCTGTTTTACCAAGCATGATGTCCTTCTCCAGGGACTGGTCCCTCCTGATAACGTGTCCAAAGTACATGAGGTGAAGTCTCACCATCCTTGCTTCTAAGGAGCATTCTTGCTGCGTTTCTTCCAAGACAGATTTGTTTGTTCCGGCAGTCCATATTCAATATTCTTTGCCAAAGCCATAATTCAAAGGCATCAATTCCTCTTCAGTGTTCCTTATTCATTGTCCAGCTTTTACATGCATATGAGGTGATTGAAAATAAGTGGGTCAGGCGCACCTTAGTCCTCCAAGTGGCATCTTTGCTTTTTAACACTTTAAAGAGGCCTTTTGCAGCAGATTTGCAATGAAGTGCGTCTTTTGATTTCTTGACGCCTGCTTCCGTGGGCTTTGGTCATGGGCCCGAGTAAAACGAAATCCTTGACAACTTCAATACTTTCTCCATTTATCATGATATTGCTTATTGGTCCAGTTGTGAGGATTTTTATTTTCTTTACGTTGAGGTATAATCCATACTGAAGGCTGTAATCTTTGAGCTTCATCAGTAAGTACTTCAAGTCCTCTTCACTTTCAGCAAGCGAGGTTGTGTCATCTGCGTATCGAGGGCTGTTAATGAGTCTTCCACCAATTCTGATGCCTCATTCTTCATATAGTCCAGCTTCTTGAATTATTTGTTCAGCATACAGATTGAATAAGTATGGTGAAAGGATACAAACCTGACGCACACCTTTCCTGATTTTAAAACATGCAGTATCCCCTTGTTCTGTTTGAACAACTGCCTCATGATCTATGTACAGGTTCTGCATGAGTACGATTAAGTGTTCTGGAATTTCCATTCTTTGCAATGTTATTCATAATTTGTTATGATTCACATATGCCTTTGGACAGTCAATAAAACACAGGTAACACCTTTCTGGCATTCTCTGCTTTCAGCTGACAATGTATGCCTTTACATATTGTATGCCTTTACAATATAGGAGAAGATAAAAACAAGCAGAAATGGGGTTTGTTTGAAGGTTGCCGGCTAGCTTTCAGTACTCATGGGAAGGCTGGGGTAAAGGCCAGGTCCTAGGAGGCAAAACGCAGCTAAGATGCTGCCACAATAAAGATGTGCTAAGATACCGCTGATGAAGCTTGCCACTGCTACTTCTGTCCCCACTGACCACACTGCTGGCCCTATTGGCTGCTGCTGTGGGCCCCACTGGCCATTCACTGGATTCCATAGCTCTTGGACACTTACTTTTGTACCACAGGACTCTGGATTCTAGATTCAACACAATCATCTTGAATGATCTCTAACTGACCCATAATATTTGGGTCACTTCCTCAAGAGTCAACATCTAATTGTCTGCTCTCTGATACATGTCCATGATTTAGCTACAGAGTAATCATTAAAATTACTTGATAAGGTTTTAATGATAAAGATTCTAGGAACTCATACTGGTAACTCAAATCTAGTAGATCTCTGGTGAAAATCAAACTTCCTCAATTTCTCTCTCTCTTGCTGTCTTTCTCTCTTCTTAAAAACTACCCATGAGGTCTTGATGATGAGCCAGGTTTAGATACTGCTGCTCTAAACTGCTAATCAAAAGGTTGGCAGTTCGAACCCATCAGAGGCTCCATGGGAGAAAAGACCTCGAGGTGTGCTCCCATAATGATTACAGTCTAGGAAACACTATGCGGCAGTTCTGCTCTGTCTTATAGGATTCTATGAGTTGGAATTGACTCGACGGTCAACAATAACAACAAGGGTGTACACTGAGGACAGAAGACCAGGTACATATATGTGATTACAAAATGTGAACTGGCTGTTGGGCTGAAGAAGAATGATCAAGAGGTGAGCCATGACCATTTGTTGGGTGGAGGTCAGAAGGAATCCAGTAGACTCAAAACATTGCTCAAGACTGAGGAGGTGATGAAAGTAAGAACTAATTAAGTAGGAGGAAAACCAGAGAGCATGCCTTCCAGAGAGAGTATGCTTGTGCAAGGAAAATTTTAAATTAGAGCCGCGGCTGACACATGCACCAAAACAAATAGAAAAACAAACGAGTTGTTGTCATGTCAATCCCAACTCATGGTGACGCTATGTGTGTCAGAGCAGAACCGTGCTCCATGGGGTTTTCAATGACTGTGATCTTTTAGAAGTAGATTGCCAGGCCTTTCTTCCAGGGTGCCTCTGGGTGAATTCAAACTGCCAACCTTTTGATTAGCAAGCGAGCGCTTAACTATTTTCACCACCCAGGGACAGCCACTTGCACAGGCACATAGAAATTGAGTTGGGGGAGCAGCTGATACATGAGCTGGGTCTGGGATGAGAGTACAAAGAAAGGTTAACATTCTTGGCTTTTCAGAGCACCAGTCAAGAAACAGAATTCGTCAGTTGTTGATGACAAAATTGTTTTGATGACTTCTGACTCATCCCTGCTCCTCTTCTTTAAAGACAGAGTGTTCTAAAGAAGATTTTCAGTGAAAAGGAGGGAGGTCTGGCAGTAGGTGCCAAACACCATGCCTCTTTAGATGACCCTGCTGCTTATCTCCAACAGCGTTATGAATAGCTTTCAAGGAATAGGGAGGAGTAATATTTTGTATCAGCAACATCAGATTGGACACAGTTGGCTCCTATGAACATGACCAAAACAAAATAGTCCAGGAGGATATGTTCTATTTGAGGAGGGAAAATTAGACTGAGAAACTATGACTGTCAGAAAAAGAAAAATTGTCCCAAATATTAATGAGAACAAAATTTAAACAAAAACCTAAAAAAGATTGATGAGACACGTGCTCGAACTCCTATAGAGGAGTGCAGAAAAGGAAGCTTAGAACAAATTCTGCAAAGAAAATCAGGATAAGGAGTAGAAATATAATTTTCTTTGAGAATGCGCATGCAATTAGTGATGCTATAATTCATGCTAATGCCTGAGTTTTGGTGAAACAATAAGGTTGTTCAAAGATAAGTTCCAGAATTGGAGATAGCACAGGTTACAAGCTGCAGAGGAACATCTCGAGTGAAACAACAGAAGTTGTTTGTCCATGAGATTTATAACAGATCCTTGGAGACAGGGAGGACCCTTGGAATTCAGCAAAGCTGAGATAGCTTTAATCACTACGAAAAAGAGAAGAAAGAGTTCTAGATTAGAAAATCTGACCCAGGTGACAGGAAAGGCCAAAGAAATGTGATATAGAATGAGACAATACACCAGATGGAAAAACAGAAATGGATATAATGAGTCTCAAGTGTTTAATTATAATAAATTTCATTACACTAATATAGTAAAATGTCTCTTTCTCTCTCTTTCGTAAGACTATACATTTGAAAAGTCAAGGGAGGGGCAGAGGAAAACTTCCTCGAATTTCAGGAGAAATCTGTCTTACTTTGTGTGTTACGTAAGGAATACTGAGATGTAAGGGCGAAGGTTAATTCGGCACCTCTTTGGTGATGGCATTCTAAACCCTTCCTTCCTTCCTTCTCTGTGAGTAGCTTCATCATGATGGAGCGAAAGTAACAGCAGATTGCAGACATATCATTCATTCATTGGAGTCATTTGTATGCCAAAGACTGAGCTGGATACTGGAAATTCAAAGATCCATAAGACATTGAACCTTGATGAGTTTACAGTATGGGAAAGACACTTAATAACAATAGTTACTATATAATGTGACAAAAGACAGAGCACTTATAATGGGTATAAGGAAACAAAGCAAGATACTTAATCCAGCCAAAGCGGGAGGAGAGAGACAACTTTGGCTAGTTCCTTGAGTTCCTTGGCTGGTGATCACAGCCATGTTTTGAGTTGCAGACAGCAAAGGTTTCAGCAATTTGAGAGAGAAAGGAGATACTTCAGACTTCAGGCACATGGTTCTTTTCAGAGTGTAAGGAAAAGGGTTCTTTCTCGGGACCCAGAGGATCCAGTAGATCTCTGTGGATAGGAAACATGGGAGCCTTGTAGACATCAGGGGAACCAACAGATGTAGGCTCTGAGGCTCTACCGAAGCCAGGGCAGGTTTCAAAGCTCCAGGGTTTCAGCTTTGAGAAGGCTGTTGAGATGATCTTACACTAGAACACAGGCGACAGAATTAAGGCTGGAAGTAGGGTGAGGTGAGTGAGGAAAAATTTAAAGAGACACTCACTCTCAGGCTCAAGCAAGTGTGGGGTATTTGTACCATTCAGAGAGTGAGTGCCACCTCAAATTTTGCCACACAAAGTTGACTTAACAGCAACTGGTGGTTTCCTTGTACATTTTGTTATAAGGATTGTAGTTTATCAAGAGGTGTTTTCTCATCAGTTGTAGAACAAATAGCCTCCTACAAAAGAGGAATAATAGCTCAGAGACGTGTGGGCTACAACCTAGACTTGAGTCTGCCGGTTTCCCTTTGTTCACCGGGATTCGTTGAGTTAATGTTCCATCATTTCATAGGAATTATCCAAACTAGGTTAGCCTCCTTCATGGACATCAAGTAGTGGTGAACACAGCTCATTACCTTTGGCTAATGCATAGATATTCTGTCATGGCATTGATGGGTAAGGTAACCAGTTGCAACTCATGGTAACCCCATATATGTCAGAGTAGAACTGTATTCCATAAGGTAGCTGATTTTTCAGAAGTAGATTGTCAGGCCTTTGAGGAGCCTCTGGGTGGACTCGAGCCTCCAACCTTTTGATTATCAGTTAAGTTCACCCAGGAACTCGGATGGGTAGGGTAGGAGATTTCAACTCAACATACGAACTCAACACATGTGACTCAAACTACAGTTAAGTATAGAAAAAAACTAAAAACAAACAAAAGGCAACGTGGTGAGTTCCAAGTTAAAATTTTGGAATAAATCTAAATTAAGAAAAAAAATCATTTTCATAACACATAATGTAATGAATGCCAATTTTGTACCACAAAACCACAACAGCAACAAAAACAGCAACAAAATCACCAACAGTAGTCAATCTAAATAGGGGGGTTGGAAGGGCTAATCGAAAGCCATGAACTCCCCAAAATGGTGGCCAGGTAAAGAAACAAAAAATTATTTTTGTAGCTAGGAGTTGCAGCACAGTGTCTCCTAATCTCATCATCAAGCACAGAACAATTGTTAGTCTTTTTTTTTTGTTTTTAATCACATGTTTCAGTTTTAGATGATGTTGATTGACTTCCTGCTATGAAAGATGTGGTAATTAACATTCTCACACTTCTACCCATCTCCCAGTCTCCACCTTTCAATTGTATTATATTGCCAATTTTATAGATCTAAATGTATACATAAAACAAAGTCTAGAATAATGTGGGGGGAGAAAACAGTATTTCTCACCTAAAATAAGTTACTCAGAAAAGCAAAACAAAACCCGTTACCGTCTAGTTGATTTCAATTCTTAGAGACCCTACAGGACAGAGTAGAACTGTCCCATAGAATTTCCAAGAAGTGGCTGGTGGATTCCAACTGCCGACCTTTTGGTCAGCAGTTGAGCTCTTAACCACTTCACCATAAGGGCCCCAATTTATTCAATAATGGTCCTATATCTTGAAGAGGTTTCCAGGCTTTGTGAATAGTGTAGCTCGTATTTCCACGGTATAAGCTTGATAGGTCTGAGGGTCTGCTGCCTGCCCTGAACACGAAGTTTCTGACTTTAAATGATTTCTCATGTTATTTCTTTATTTCTAGGAATCTCCCAGCTTTTTTTTTAGCCAGGAACTTGACAGAACTAAGCAAACCATAGAACTGGCAAGGTGTACACTTCAACATAAAACAAATGCCAGGTACCCATTTAAGACAGAGTTGAATTCTCTACCTAGGCCATGCCTCTGCTGCGGTCTTCATACCCTTTAATTCACACTTTGCCTCCCTCTGAGCTGTCTTTGGCAGTGGCAGGGATTTTGTGTCGCTATAAACCACTCTGTCTTTTGTGAGAAGACAACAGATGGATAGAGTACAATGTGAAAAGTGCTCTGTGCAGAAATTACTGGTTTTATGACGCTCCCCCTATCTCTCTTCCAAACATTCCATGTTCACTATCCCCTGGTTTTAGTATATCATAGTTTCACTTGTATCTTTTTGAGCTAACCCCCTTATAAACACTCCCAAGTTCTGCTCGGATGTTTAAAGAATTTAATGCAAAAAGGTTTAGATTGATTGTCACCAGGTGCCTTAGACCAAAGACATTTTACAATGTATGGAATTTTTGGCCACAGTTTCAGACCATTATTTATAATCCCAATATGATGCCCCATTCATTTTCTGACCTTTTCATATATACAGGACATTCATGTCAAGTTCAGGTCAGATTCTATGTGGGGGAGGAGAAGGAAGCTCAGGCTTATCGAATCCCCACTTGTCAGACACTTGTACAGAGTCTGCCATTTAATCCTCATCACAATCCTATGAAGTAGGTCTTATTCTCATTTTCCTAACAAGGAAACTGAGGCCAGAAGAGTTTAAATAACTTGTTTAAGGTCACTGTCCAATAATTGATGAGACTGGTCCAGTCTGTCTAGTTCCAAAGCCTACCTTTTCACACTACATATAATGCATTTACCAGAACTGTAAACATGAAGTGGGTTGGAGACCAATTTTTAAAAGACTCCCAAATGTTGGTACCATTCTTTGTTTCAGACAGCCCAAAGTTGCTTTTCAAAGTCGGTGTCAGTGTTTCCTAGCAAGGGTTAGTTAACACAGGTCAGGGTCTGAATGGCACAAGGAAATTCTTACCAAGGTCCCAGGGGTATCCAGGATTCCACGTGGTACTTATTAGAAAGGTTTTGCAAATGAATCGCTTTGAGGATTTTAGTGGAGGAAGTCAGTCTGGGAGACCCTTCTGCTCCATCTGGGCTGCATTTCACTCAATAGGGTCTTTGTTGCAGCGAGGTCCTGGGAGGAGGTCAGGCGGTGGTCAGTGGAGGAAACCACTGCTGAGAAGTCTGGGCCCTGAGCTGTTATTCCCCTACTTTGCTTTGGACAAGGTACAAGAAATCCTTTATGGGTTGGTGCGGTGAAAACTGATGGAAGCCAGCTTTGTTCTATTTTTGTAATGTATTTCTGGTTGAGTTAATTCAATGGAAAAAAATCGTCAGTGGGTCTGTGTGTTTATATAGACCCTTCATCTTGCTGCTTTGTGCTGAGTTCCCTGAGTCTACCAGGAAGTGAAGCCAGACGTGCTCTGCGTCCTGGGTTCTCACCCCTGTGACCTCTTAATCTTTCCAAGTTTACCCAGCTCGCTCACAGCAAAATTTGCATGGAAATTGATCTCTCAGCTCCTGGCTTTTGGCAGGAGGACACTTCCTTCATATGGAAAAGTGTTTAATACCAATTTAATGGTCTGTCTAGCCACTGTACTCCCTTAGCCTGTTCTCCTTCTCCAGTGCCCACTGGCACAGAGCATGGAAACCTAACTTCTAATCACCCTCTTAAAAGCACCCCTAAATTTTCTTTCCAGTCTATCCACTGTTTTTCTAATGAGGGTCTGCCCCAACTCTCTTTCTTTTAATCCGTGAAGGGTAACTGCTACTATAAATTAAAATGATGTCTTTAATATATCCATATTATTTTTTTAGCATCTCCTATTCTCATTAAACCTAATTGCAGACAAGGAGGAGGGTTTTTTTTTTTTTTAAATATCCATGAACCAAAGCAAATGGAAACTTTTTTGTAGATGACACTGATAAAAATAATGTCAAGTATTTGAGTTTAAAGCATTAAACTAATAAAGCCCAACATGAGAAAAAAGGGTATGTAGCGTGAACGTTTCTGGACCCAAAGTATCAAATAGCCACTAAATTAAGCATTTGAACAAAACATGGCGTTATTTTGTCAAAGAGTCCCCTTATACAACATGTGTCTATCAGTTGCGGTCAAGTTGATTCTAACTCATGATGACCCCATGTGCATCAGAGTAGAACTGGGATCCATAGGATTTTTAATGACTGATTTTTTGGAAGTGGATTGCCAGATCTTTCTTCCAAGGTGCCTCAGGGTAGACTTGAACCTCCAAAATTTCAGTTAGTGGAAGAGCATATTAACCATTTGCACCACACAGGGACTCCCAACACGGTATTTAAAAAAAATGCCATTAAGTGGATTCCAACTCATTATGACACCACACATTATGAAGTAGAGCTGTTCCATAGGGATTTCTTGGCTGTAACCTTTATAGAAGCATATCGCCAGGTCCTTTTTCCACAGAACAGCTGGGTGGGTTTGAACTGCCAACTTTCAGGTTAGCAGCCTTCACAAATCGCTTGCACCACCCAGGGATCTCAACATATGTATGCATAGTGGAAAATTCTTAAGAATACTAAGAATGCTAGAGGGACAGAGGTGGACCCAATAGGGCACTATGGATAGACCCACCACCATGCTGTCCCTCTGCAGCAAAGACCCGAAAAACTAAGTAAAAAGATACAAACATCAACCTGGAACCCTAAGCATCAAATAAAGGGATAAAGAACTAAATCAAGCACTGAATGGAATAAAAACTGATGGAGAACAGAGGACGAGGAGAGCTACAGAGTAGAAGAGGTACTCTGTCACCTAATGCAGCACAGGGTCACCATCTCTGACCATAGCTGGCAACGACCCAGGAGGGCAACTTCATTGAGCTCCCAACATGAGACAGAGCACCTGGTAACCAGAGAAACATGCTTCCCTACCCTTTCCCAGTGGGCCACTCTGCAATGCTTGTCTAGATAGACACTGATTTGCCACTACCCTGGGTCTACCCCACACTCACCCACCAGCTCCTGTAGCATCACTTTTTTTTCTTTTCCTTTCTTTCTACTCTTTCTCCCTCCCACCTAGGCCCTTACACCACCTCCACCCTACCTGACAGGCAACGCTGTGCCGGTCAACTTGACAGACACTAGCTCACTGCCACTCCTGGTCCACAGCACCCCACCCACTGGCTCCCACAGTGCCATTTTTTTCTCTTTTCTTTCTCTCCCCCACCTAGCCCCATACACCACCTCCACCATTTCTGATGGGCCATGGTGCGCTGCTTCCCTAGAGAGCCACCAGCCCACAGCTTCTGTGAGTCCTCCCAGCTCCTGCTGTGTTGCCATTTTTATTTCACTTTTTGATTTTGTTTCTTTCTTTTCTTTCTCCCTCTCACCTAGCTCTGTACACCACAGCCCCTCACTTCCAACTGGCCCTCAGGTCTGTCTCACCACCACTCACTGGCCACCTCCACACTGCCAGTTTTTTTTTTTTTTCCTTTTTCTTCCGTTTCCTTCTCCCTCAAACCCAGTCTCATATCCAACCTCCTCCCACCAGATCCTACCCTGCCACTGTGTCTAAAGAGCCATTGGTTCACTACTGCTTCCACCGTGTGGCCACTTATTTTTTTATTTCTACTTTCTACCTAGCCTCATACACCACCTCCCCACTTTCCCTCCAGCCCCTGGGTCTGTGCCACCCCCACCCTCCAGCTACCTTCTTTTTTCTCTTCTTTCTTCTCTTTCTTTCCCCTCACCTAGCTTCTTAGCCAACCTCTCCCCCCTCCCCCACCGGCGAAAGACCTGCCACTGTGGCTAGAGCATCCCTGGTGCTCAGGCCTGCCACTGCACTGGGCCCACACTGCACCTTCTCCCATAACTTGACCAGCTGCTGAAGGCTGGGAAGTGAGCACGTACCACTCCGTATTTGACATCTGCACCTATCTGGTTAGGAGGTGTGAACTCTCATACTGCTGGACCAACATCAGGAGGCAGAGAGTGCCCACCCAGTCCACCCTCAGCCATCTTCCCAAACCAGTGTGCAGCCAAGTGGGCTCACCCTGCCTGCTGCTGCCCTGTGCACCCGGACAAGGTGATGAGTGCTATCATGCCACAGATGAGCAAACAATATAACACACCTGGCCTGTCCACCCTGACATACCAAAACAAAACAAAAAAGGAGGACAAACCAAATGAACATATAATCAATAAATAAAGAAAATAATGCTTTGCTGTTTTCGAGATAGCAGACAATATCAAAACATTAAAAAAAAAAAAAAAAACAAGATGGCTCCAGAAAGTGACCAAAATAAAGAATCAGATAACATCCCAGTAGAAGAAAAGGCAACTATCTGATATAGAATTCAAAAGACTAATATTTAGGGCTTTCCAAGAGATTAGGAAAGAAATGAAGAAAAACAGAGACAAAACCAAAGAAAAAATAGACAAAACCTTGGGAAAAAACAGCCAAAACCAACAAAAACCTAGCCAAAATCAAGGAAAACATAGGCAAAGTAACATAAGAATTCAAGAAAACAATACAAGAACAAAACATCAAAATAAATAAACAATTAGAAATCATACAAAAACAGAAACTAGAAACCCAAAAGATAAACCACAAAAGTTTAGAAATGGACAACTCAATAGAAGGTTTTAGGACTAAATTTGAAACAATAGAATACATACTCAGCAAGATTGAAGACAAATCCATGGATACCACTTTGAAGAAAAATCAGAGGAAAGAATGAAGAAAAACTAAGAATTATGTGGGACACAATCAAAAGCAAAAATGTGTGAGTGATGGAAGTTCCAGAACAGGGGAATAAAATGGAAAACACAGAGGAGATTGTTGAAGATTTACTGGCAGAAAACTTCCCAAATATGATGAAAGACAAAAAGCTGACTATTCAAGAAGCTCAATGAAGTTCATATAGGATAGATCCTGAAAGAAAGTCACCAAGGCATATCATAATCACACTCATCAAAATCAAAGACAAAGAAAGAATCCTGAGAGCAGCTCGAGAAAAATGAAAACTCACTAACAAAGCAAAAACAATGAGACTAAACTCTGATTACTCAGCAGAAACTATGTAGGCAAGAAGGCAGTGGGATGACATATATAAAACCTTGAAAGAAAAAAAAAACAACAAAAAAAACTTCCAACGAAAAATAATATATCCTGAAAAATTCTCTCAGATTCAGTGTTGAAACTAGGACTTTTCCATATAAACAGAAATTAATGGAATTCATAAAAATCAAACCAAACTTACAAGAATACTAAAAGGAGGCCTTTGGTTAGAGAACCAACAACATCAGGCAACAACTGAAGTCTAGGATACAGGATAGCATCAGCCAGGTACCAACCTAGGTAATAAACTATCAATAAAAACAAACAAAAAAAACAAAGCTAAAAGACTTAAAACAGGGAAACAGAGATGTCAATCTGTAAATGACGACAATGGCAAAACAATAAAGATGGGGAATAAACAGCACAGGTATAGAACTTTCAAATGAAGAGGAAGTCAAGGCGATATAAAGTAATAAATTACTGGTTCAAACTTACGAAGATAAGGGTAAATTTCAAGATGACCACAAAGAAAATTAACAAACCAACTCATCAGAATAAAAAGGAAGAAGAACATAAAGGCTCAGTAAATGCAAACTCTACAATAACAAAAGAAAAGAAAACACACAAACAAAAAGAACTCAGCACAGGAGAGTAAGAGGAAGAAAGAAAATGTCAGTGCCGCAACAAAAAAAGCACAATATGATAGCAAAAACCTCATACCTACTGTTAATCACACTGAATGTAAACGGGTTTTGGGTTACTGTTAATCACACTGAATATAAATAGTTTAAAGGGACGTGTAAAGAGAGAAAGAAAGTGGCAGAATGCATAAAAATTATGACCCATCGATATGCTGTCTACAAGAGACACGCCTTAGAAACAGAGACGTGAATACACTAAAAAAGCAAACAGTAACCAAAAAGGGGCAGGAGCAGCAATATAATTTCAGATAAAATAGACTTTAAGGCAAAATCAACAATAAAAGACAAGTTAGGACATTTTATAATGATTAAAGGGACACTCCACCAAGAAGACATAGACTTAATAAATATCTATGCACCCAACAACAGGGCTCCAAAATACATAAAACAAACTCTAACAGCACTGAAAAGAGAAATAATCCCATGATAATAGTAGGAGACTTCAACATACCACTCTCGGTAAAGGACAGAACATGTAGAAACTCAATAAAGATACAAGAGATCTAAAGGCCACAATCACCCAACTTGACCTCAGGACGTATGTAGAACACACATGGAATATTCTTCAGAATAGACCACATTTTAGGCCACAAAACAACCTCAATAAAATCCAAAATATGGAAAAAATATAAAGCATTCTTCCTGATCACAATGCAGTAAAAGTAGACATCAATAAAAGGAAGAGCAAGAAAAAACAAAAACAAGTATATGGAAACTGAATAACACATTGCTTAAAAAAAAACTGGGTAATAGAAGAAATCAAAAGGGAATTTAAAAAAACCCTAGAGTCAAATGAGAACGAAAACACATCATACCAAAAATTTTGGCGCACAGCAATGGCAGTGATCAGAGGTCAATTTATAGCAATAAATGCACACATCAAAAAAGAACGGGCAAAAATAAAAATGTTATCCCTTCAACTTGAACAAATAGAAATAGAACAGAAAAAGAAGCCCAAAAGCACCAGAAGAAAGGAAATAATAAAGATTAGAGGAGAAATAAATAAAATAGAGAACAGAAAAACAATTCAAAGAATCAACAAGACCAAAAGTTGGTTCTTTGAAAAGACCAACAAAATTGACAAACCATTGGCCAAATAGACAAAAGAAAAACAGGAAAGGAAGCAAATTACCCAAATAAGAAATGAGATGGGGGACGTTAAAACAGACATAATTGTAATAAAAAAAGTATCATAAGAGAAAACAGAACAAAAACCCATTGCCGTCGAGTCGATTCCGACTCATAGCTATAACAGAATACCATGGAAAAATTGTATTCCAATAAATTTGAGAATCTAGAGGAAATGGACAAATTTCTAGAAACATACTACCTACCTACACTAACACAAGCTGAGAAAATCTGAACAGATCTGTAAAAAGAGAAGAGATTGAAGAGGTAATAAAAAATAAAAACTCCTAACCAAAAAAAAAAAAAAAAAATGCCCTTGCCCTGACAGCTGCACTGGAGAATTCTACCAAACATTTAGAGAAGAGCTAAAGCATAATAAAGAAAGAAACAGAAAAAAAAAAAAAAATTGCTGGAATTCCCATAAAATAAATATAATGCAGACATAAAATACTTGTGATACACTGTATATTACTTTCATATAAAAGAATTATCAATTTTATGATTTATTCCCAGCCAAGTTTTGCTCTTGTATGATAGCTGTTGCACTGTTTCATTTTTAGGTATTGGTATTGTTTAAAATGTCAAAATTTTTTTAGATTTTAAAATTTTTATTGATATAATAATTCACATACCATAAAATTGACTGTTTAAAAGTATAAAATTCAGTGGTTTTTAATACATGTACAGATTTGTGCAACCATCACGACTAAGTCCAGAGCATTTTGATTACCCCCAAAGTAAACCCATATCCATTAGCAGTCACCCCTCTTTCTCTTTCCCCCTAAAACCCTTTTCCCTCAAGTCAATTGACTCATATTGACCACACAGGACAAAGTAGAGCTGTCCCCACAGGGTTTCCAAGACTGCAATCCTCATGGAGCAGACCACTACATCTCTCTCCCAAGTAGCGCCTACTGGGCTCAAACTGCTGACCTCTTGGCCAGTAGCCAAGCTTTTGACCACTGAGCAACCAGGGCTCCTCTTCCCTTTCCCCAGCCCCAGTCAACCACTAATGTACTTTCTGTCTTTATGGGTTTGCATGTTCTGGATATCTCCTATGTATGGAATCAGACACTATGTGGTATTTTGTCTGGCTTCTTTCATTTTGCATACCTGGTGGTGCAAATGGTCAAGTGCCTGACTGCTAACTTAAAGATCTGTTCTCTAAAGCCACCCAGCAGATCTGTGGAAGAAGGAACTGGTGATCTGCTTTTGCAAAGATCACAGCCAAGAAAGCCCCATGGGGCAGCTCCTCTCCTTCACATGGGGTCCCCATGAGTCGAAAATACTCCAGGGCATCTAACAACAATAACAACAATGAAGTCTCATCCATGTTGTAGCATGTATCCACTCTCCCACTCATTTTTAGTCTGACTAATATTCCATTGCATGGCTATACTTCATTTGTTTATCCGTTTGTCTGTTGATGGACATTTGGGTTGTTTCCACCTTTTGGCTATTACGGATAGTGCTGCTATGAACATTCATGTACAAGTTTTTATTGAAAACACCTGTTTTCAATTCTTTTGTGTATATGGGAAGGAGTAGAATTACTGGGTCATATGGTAACTATGTTTAACTTTTTGAGGACCTGCCAGTTTTTCAAAGCAGCTACACCATTTTATATTCCCACAAGCAATGTATGAGGGTTCCAATTCCTCCCCATGCTTACCGACACTTGTTACTGCCCGTCTTTTTTTATTGTAGTTATCCTAGTGGATGTGAAGTGATATCTCATTACGGTTTTGATTTGCATTTCCTTAATGATTTATGGGGAGTCCTGGGTGTCGAAAACGGTCAAGTGCTCTGCCAGTCGAAAAGCTGGTGGTTTGAACACATCTAGAAGCACCTCAGAAGACAAACCTGGCGAACCCCCAACAGGCACCTCAGAAGACAGGTTTGGCGACTTGCTTCTGAAAGGTCCCAGCCCTGTGACCCCTGTGGAGCAGTTTCGCGCTGCACACGTGGGGTCTCCATGAGTCAGAATCAACTCAACAGAAACTCACAACAACAACAACAACAGGCTCTTTTATCTGATTTGTAAATATTTTCTCTCCTTCTGTGGGATTTCTTTTCACTTCCTTGATAGTGTCCTTTGAAGCAAAAAAAGATTCTTAATTTTGATGAAATACAATTTTTCTATTTTTTTCTTTGTTGCTTGTGTTTTGGTGTCATATTTAAGAAATTATTGCCTAATTTAAGGTCGTGAAGATTTATACCTACGTTTTATTCTAAGTGTTTTATAAATTTTACTGTTACACTAAGGCCTTTGATCCATTTTGAGTTAATTTTTGTATATGCTGTGAGGTAAGGGTTCAATTACTTTCGTCCGCGTGGAGGTAGCCTGTTTTTGTGGCATTATTATTTACCTCTTCTTAATTGTGGTGAAAATATACACAACAAAACACATGCCAATTCAACATCGTCTACATGTACAATTCAGTGACATTGATTACGTTCTTCCCGTTGTATAACCATTCTCTATATCCTTTTCCAAAATATCTCACCACCATTAACATAAACTCAGTATCCCCTGAACAAAAAGTTCCCCTTGCCCCTTCCGCGCACCCCTGGTAGCCACTAACAGTCTTTGGTTTCTATATATTTGCTTATTTCATATAAGTGAGATCATACAGTATTTGCCCTTTTGTGACTAACTTATTTTCCTCAGCATAATGTTTTCAAGGTTCATTCATGTTGTGAAGTTTATCAGGACTTTCTCTCTCTTTATGGCTGAGTAATACTCCACTGTATGTATATACCACATTTTGTTTATCCATTCATCTGTTGGTAGAAATTTCAGTTGTTTCTACGTTTTGACTATTGTGAAAAGCGCTACAATAAACATTAGTGTACAGGTTTCTATTTATATTCCTGCTTTCACTTCTTTTGGGTATTGCTGGATCATGTGGTAGTTCTGTGTTCAACTTTTTGAACACTTATTGTTTTCTGTTTTTTGTGTATTTGTTTTTTATCATTGCCATTCTAATGGGGATGAGGTGGTACTCGTGTTTTTTTTTTCCTAAAACTTTTCATTTTAAGATAATTTTGGATTTACAGAAAAGATGCAAAGATAATATAGAGTTCCCATATCCCCTGCACCTTGTTTCCCCTAATGTTAAGGTCTTGCAAAATGGTAACACAATTATTAAATTTAAGAAACTAACGTCGATACGATACTATTAACTAAACTGTAGGTTCTGTTTGGATTTCACCAGTTTTTCCACTAATGTCCTTTTCTGCTGTAGGATTCAATTCACGACACTACGTTGCTAAACGAGGTTGACATGTCTCCATCTCTTCAGATCTGTGAGTTTCTTAGTCTTTCCTTGCTTTCATGTCTTTGACGTGTGTGTGTGTGTGTGTGCAAGATACTTTTTTCTTTGTGCTTTAGGTGAAGGATTACAGAGATAATTAGTTTCCCATTGAATCGTTTATACACAAATTGTTCCATGACGTTGCTTGCACTCCCCACCGTATGTCGGCACTCTCCCCATTACCACCCTGGGTTCTCCATTTCCATTCCTCCGATTTTCCTGCCCCTTCCTGCTTTCTAGGGTCACTATGAGTCAGAATCCACTCGAAGGCAATGGGTTTGGTTTTTTGGGTTTTCCTGCCTTCTCATCTTTGCATTTGGGCCGATGTTGTCCTTTTGGTCTCATAAAGATGATTGTTCTAAGGAACGCTTTCCTCAGATGTGTTATTGTTTATTTTATAGGCCTGTCTATTATTTGGCTGAAAGGTAAACTCCGGGAATGGGTTCAGTTCCAAGTTAGAAGGGTATCTAAGGGCTATGGTCTCAGGGATCCTCCAGTCTTTCTCAGATCACTGAATCTGGTCTTTTTTATGAATTTGAATTGTGTTCTACATATTTTTCTTTTCCACTCGAACCTGGACCTTCTATTGTGATTCTGGTCAGAGCAGTCAGTAGTGGTAGCCGGGGACCACCAAGTTCTTCTGGTCTCAGGCTGGTGAAGCTGTGGTTCCTGTGGTCCATTAGCCCTTTGGACTAATTGGTTCCTTGAGTCTTTGGTTTTCTTTACTCTCCTTTGCTCTGGATGGAAAGAGACCAATGGTTTTATCTTGGACAGCTACTCACAAGCTTTTAAGACCCAAGACGCTACTCACAAAAGTGGGATATAGTACATTTTCTTTATGAACTCTGTTATGCCAATTGACCTAGATGACCCCAAAGACTGTGTATGTCCTTAGCTTTCAAGCCCACTAACTCAGCCCTGGGAGGTATTTGGATATGTTTAGGTTGTTTCCATGACTGTGCCCCCTCTGTTCTTCATTACATATATGAGCATACATGCAGCACACACAAATATGTTTGTAGAAATATCCACAGCCAAACCTATATATGCACGTGGGTGTACTCACATATGCCCTCCCACACCTCTTCAGCGTACGTAGCTACTTGTGTATCCACTCATAAATTAGGGTTTGTTATTACTGTTGCAGCTGGATTGTGTATGTTATAGCATTTACCTCTGTTGCCTTTTACTCTTGTGTACTCTCAGTATCTTCCCTTGCCTTGGTTATGTTGTGCCGACTTCCCCCATATTGCGTACTGCCTTTCCCTTCACCAAAGTTAACTTGTGTCTACTCTCTAGTTAGTGATTTTCCCTCCCTCCTTCTCTCACCCCGCTAACCATCAAAAAAAATGTTCCTTTCTGTGTGTAAACATTTTCTTGACTATTTATAACAGTGGTCTCATACAGTATTTGTCCTTTTGTGATTGACTTATTTCACTCAGCATAATGTCCTCCAAATTCATCCAAGTTGTGAGATGTCTTTCGGACTCCTCATTATTCTTTACTGTTGTGTAGTATTCCATTGTGTGTATGTACCACAGTTTGTCCATTCATCATGGGCACTTAGGTTGTTTGCATCTTTTTGCTGTTATGCATAATGCTGCAATGAGCATGGCTGTGCCTTCTCGTCATGGCTTTTATTTATTACTCTAGGATATATACCCAGGAGTGGGATTGCTGGACCATATGGCATTTCTATTTTTTCTAGTTTTTAAAGGAAGCACCATACCATTTTCCATTGTGGTTTTACCATTTTACATTCCCATCAGCAGTGTATGAGTTCCAATTTCCCCACAACTTTGCCAGCATTTGTTGTTTTCTGTTTCTTTTTTTTATCACTGCCTTTATTGCCCGGGTGAGAGGGTATCTTAAAATGCCCAATTTTTAAATCCATTTAATTGCAGTCAAAATATCGGTTCTCTAGTGTTGACTGCCAGTAATTCACTAAGTGACGTTGGGGGAGCCACTCTTTCTGGTTTGCCAAAGATTCTTTTCTTCTCTAAGACATTTATGATTCTGTCATCCTCAACAAACTCTCATTAAATTAAATGTCTTCTAAAAAAACATCTTCCGCCTGCTATAGAGCCTGGCCTGCTCATTCTTGCTTACCAGTTGGTTTCTTATTTTTACATTTTAATATACTACGCTAATTTAGCAGCACTAAAAGAAAAGGGAAAATTTTAAGAAAATTTTCTCTGAAGTCCCCACTGTCATAGTACATCACCTTTTTCCATGTTTGAGAATTTCTCCTCCATGTTTTCATATGTGCTCACATAATTTTTAAACAGTTATCAGAAAGGTTTTATTATCACTTAATATTATATTCTGAGTATTTCCTTGTTGCTGGAAAATTCATTCATTCGACAGTGTCTCGATAGTTTAAGCTCAATACTATGAGCCAGAGAGTATGAAAAAAAATCATAATTACCATTTAAAAGGCTACATAATATCTGCATAACATACCATTAAAATGCATTATTTATTGAAGCATACAGATTTTTGGATGCTTAGGTTTTCAGTTTTCTGTATTATAAATAAAGCAATAAGGTAGGTCTTTTTGTATCCAGCTCTTTTTTATGATTATATTTTATTGTGATTTTTGGTAAAAGTTTGCATAGTAAATTAGGTTCTCATTTGACAATTTCTAGGCAAATTTTTCAGTGACATTAGTTACTTTTTTTTACAATATGTCACCATTCTCTTTAATTGTGTTCTGGTTGCTCAGTTTTCAGCACTCTTCTCTTCTTGCTTTAGAGTAAATATTGACCTTTTGGTCTCATATAGATGGTTTCTCAGTAGAGCATCATACTTATATGTAATGTCCATTATTTCACGTGCCACTCTGTTATTCTGCTAAAAGGTAATATTAGGGGATAGTTTCAGTTCAAGGTTTAAACAGTATCTCAGGGCGATAGTCTCAGGGAGTCTTCTGGTCTCAACTGGGCCAGAAAATCTGGACTTTTTAAGAATTTGAGTTCTGTTCCTCATTTTTCTCCCTGTCCAGCTCTTATTGATAGTTCCCCACCTAGGGAACATCTCCCTAGGGAAAAATGCTCATATCTCCCTAGGGGAAAATACTGACAAGCATCTTTACTCTAGTTACAGTAAACCAGTTGCCACTGAGTTGACTCCTACTCATGGCAACCTTATGCGTGTCAGGGTAGAACTGTGCTCAATAGAGTTTTCAGTGGCTGATTTTTCAGAAACAGAATGCCATGCCTTTTCTTTGAAGGGTCTCTAGCCAGACTTGAATCTCAACTCTTTGGTTAGCAGCTGAGCATGTTAACCATTTGTACCACACAGGGATGCCTTAGTTACAGTACTGAGTGAGAATTCTGGCTTGTTCAGATGCTATTCCTATGGCATTGAACAAGCATTTAAACTTTCAGAACCTGGTTTTTCATCTGTTTGATGTTGATAATAATATCTTTTTCTCATTGTGAAGATAAAATGTGATTGCATATGAAAAGACAACCTGATAACTAGAATGTAGTAGACCCTTATCAGAATTTGTTTTTGTTTTATTGCCAAATTGCCTTTCAAAAATCATAGAAATTTATACAGCCACCAGTAATGTATATTTTTTCTATCTTTTTTACTTTCAACTTTAAGTTCATGCCACTTCCTGTCATTGCTGCCCCTGGGTGGTGTAAATAGTGAAGTGCTAAACTGCTAGCAGAAAGGTTGGCAGTTGAAACCCACCCAGAGGCACCTCCAAAGATAGGCCTGGTGATCTGCTTATAAAAGGTCACAGCCTTGAAAAGCCTATGGAGCAGTTCTCCTGTGCACACATGGGGTCACCATGAGTCGGAATGGACTCGACGGTAACTAATAGCAACAACGATCAGTAACGTATGACAGCAACAGTGTCACTAGAATCTCACAAATATTATCTACATTTTGCATATTTTGA
The DNA here is from genome assembly GCF_030014295.1 of Loxodonta africana. Classification (NCBI taxonomy): domain Eukaryota; kingdom Metazoa; phylum Chordata; class Mammalia; order Proboscidea; family Elephantidae; genus Loxodonta; species Loxodonta africana. Next base: position 34,383,346 of record NC_087354.1, on the reverse strand, counting down.
AAACTTATGAGGCATCAATTGGTGCCTTGTGTTGTGTTGTTTTAGTAAATTTATATTGAAGTATAATTTATACACAGAAATGCAAGTCAAAAGTGTGCAACCCAGTGAATTTTTATGAAGTGAACATACCCATGAAATCATAGAGTATTATCAGCATTCCAGAAGTGCCTTCATGCCACTTCCTGTCATTACTGCCTGACCAAAGATCACCAACATTCTAACTTCTATCACTATAGATTCATTTTGTCAGTTTTTTTAATTTGTATGAATGGAATCATATAGTATGCCCTTTTTTGGTCTATATTATGTCAATCTTTATGTTTGTGAAACCTATGTTGCATATAGCAATAGTTCATTTATTCCACAATATAAATATATCACTTTTTTTTTTTTTAATCCATTCTGCTGTTGATAGACATGGAGTTGATTCCAGTTTCTGGCTTTTACAAATAATGCTACTATGAACATTTTTGTACATGTCTTTAGGGGCATATATACTATGAATTTCTGTTGGGTCTATTCAAGGAGTGGAATTTCTGGTTCATATAGAGTGCAACTGTTCAGCTTTAATAGTTATCATCAAATAGTTTTCCAAATGGTTGTACTGATATACATTCCCACAAGACGTATGAGAATTCCAGTTGTTCCGTATTCTCACAACGCTGGGCAGTTTCTACCTTTTTTTATGACAGACATTATAATATTTTAGCCATTCTGGCAGATGTGTAATGGTACCTCATAGTGGCTTGAATTTTAATTTCCCCCGTGTCTAATGATGATGAATACTTTTTCATGTGTTTATTGGCTATTCCAATATCTTCCTGCGGGAAGTGTCTGTTCAAATCTTTTGCCCATTTTTTTTTTTTTTCTTTTTGAGCTGCCTTTCCTTTTCTTATTGATTTGTACATGTCCTTTATATATTCTGGTTGCAACTTCTTTTCAAATGTGTGTATTGCAAATATTTTCCTCCAACCTGAGGCCTGTCATTTCCTTTCTTAATGTTGTTTTGTGTTAATCAGAAGTTTTTTATTTTAATGCAGCCCAATTTATTTATTTATCTATTTTCTTTGTGGGTAGCACTTTTTTGTGCCCTACTTAAGAAATCTTTGCCTATCAGTACTATCTGAGTAAAAGGATTATTGGTTTATCTACAATCCATCTGAATTTTAATTTTTGTGAAGGAAAGTGGGGTCAAGTTTGAATGATTTTCTATATGGATATCTGATCAAATAAGTACTATTTCTTACCACTTGCTCAGCAATACCATATCATCATTGTCATAAATCAAGTAATTCTATGTTTAGTTTGCTTCTGGACTCTCTAATCTATTTCATTCATCTATCTATTTTTGCGCCAATACCACACTGCCTTTATTACTGTAGTTTGTAATAAACTTTGACATCTGGTAGTTTACCTTTTCCAACTTTGTCATTCTTCTTTAAGATTACCTTAATTGTTCTCAGTTATTTGCATTTCCTTATACATTTTAATAATCAACTTTCAATTTCTACACAGAATACTTACTGGGATTTTGATTCACCTTATGTTAAATCTACAGGTCAATTTTGTATAAATTGGCATCTTCATGATATTGACTCTTCCAATCAAAGAACATTGTCTATTCTATGTATTCTATTGTATCTATTTAAACTGAATAATACATTGTAGTTTCTAGTGTAGAAGTTTTGTATATCCCATGTATTAAACTATTATGTTTACGCTGTACCTTTTGGGTTGATAACAGGATTTTTCTTTTTAATATGGTGGATTTCATCAATTGATTTTTCAAATTTTAAGTCATGCTTGCATCCCTAGAATTAATTTCACTTGGTTGTGGTGTGTTACCCTTTCAGTATATTGTTGGATACAATTTGTTAATATTTTGTCTATATTCATGAGAGAGGTTGGCTTATAATTTTCTTATCTTGTAGTGGATTTTACATGACAGAGTTATGATGGCTATTACAAAAGTAAATAAACAAATACACAAAAAACTCTCATCCCTTTCTGCAATTATGTTTAATGAGAATAGAAGATGCTAAAAATAACATGGATATATGAAAAGCATAATAAAAAGAAAAGCCTTAACAAACTAGAAATCAAAAGAAACTTCCCTTATCTGATAAAGTATATCTACAAAAACTCACACCCAATATCACACTTAATAATCAAATATTGAAAACTTTCCCAAATAGACTGAGAAAAGGAGACGTTCACTAGTACTACTTCTATTCAACACAGCACTGTAACTCCTGCCAGCACAATAAGGGGAGAAAAGAAATATAAGTCATAAGTATTTGGAAAGGATGAATAAAACTGTTATTATTCACAGACAACATGATTGTGATAAAGAGAATTAAAAATAATCTCCAGATAAAAAATTAGAATTAACAAGAGAATTTAACAAGTTTATTGTTAATGAGGTTAACATAAAATCAATAATATCTTATATAGCAGTGACAAATGATTGGAAAATTGAATTTAAAAGACACATTTTTTAATAATATGTATATAAAAAAGCAGACACTTAAGAATAAATAAATAAAACAAAAGAAATATCTCACGGAAATTCAGATCTTCAGGAAGCAATGAAGAATGTTGAATATGGTAAATATTAGAGTAAATGTAAAAGGATATTTTTCATTTCTTAAATCCTCTAAAAATCAGATGACTTAACAAAAAACGAAAACATAACTGCAGAAAGGGTTGAGTTTTGTGTGTGTGTGTGTATTTGTTTGTTTTTGTAATGGCCAGCATAACTATTATGAAAAGTCCATTACAAGATAAAAACATGTAGAAATAAAATATCTGAGATAATGCCATAAAGGACAAGAGACAGTGTACATGGAATTATATTGTTACAGGTTCTTACAGTGTGCATACAATGTTATGACATTAATTGAAGGTAGATGGTGAGGAATTAAGGATACATATTGTAATCCTTAGAGCAACTGCTAAAAAATAATAGAAGATATCAAAAACAAACAAAAAACAATAAAAGAGATAAAACAGAATACTAAAAAGTGTTTGTGAAACGAGAACAAAAGAGCAAAGGCTAGAAAGGACAAATAGTAAATAAATATATCGACGATTAGATTAAACATAAATGGACTAAACACATATAAACACAGATTTTCGGATTGGATAAAAAGCAAGATGAAGTCAATGCTTTTTGTAAGAGACACACTTTAAACTTAAAGTTGAAAGTAAAAAAGATAGAAAAAATATACATTACACAAAAAATAAGAATAATAAAGCTCATGTAACTATGTTAATAGGCGAAATACAGATTTCAAGACATTTGCTCTTGTATGCCATCCCAAATTTGTATTTGTTCTCAGTGGGAAGTTTAGTCTCATATAAGCCTTTTCGTCATAGCCAGAACCGTAAGTCCTGTTCCCATTTTAAAAATAGGAATTTTAAATGCTTTCCATATTTGGAGAATGAGGTAAAGGAAAGACAAGTGACTTACTCAAGGTCACACAGCTTCTAAGTTGAGAATTAAGGTCAGAGCCCAGCCAGTCTTTTTCCAGAGTCCAAACTTTTAGTCACTGTGTTTCTGGAGAGGTCGGGTTCCACTGGGTGAACATATGGAGGTGGAGACCCCGCGGACTGAATGGGACATTGACAGATATTTTCTCTGCGGCATGACTTATGAGAGAGATTTATGCCAGGATTTTTGGAAGGTAAGATCATTTCTCTTGTTGCTGCTGCTGAAAAATGATTTATTTTTCAATGATCTTATAGTATTCTAAAGAGATTTGCGGGAAGGAGCATTTTGGCATTACCACTATCTTCTCCTGTAAACTAATTGAAACCTCATTCAAAGCCAAGCATAATTATGAAGAAAAATCTGCTGCCAAAAATGGAAAAATGCATTCCATATAAAAGATTCTGGGGTTATCTGAGACTAGATAACGGAGTGCTGAGTGTATTATGTCATTTTTGTTCTAAAATTTGATTCATTTTAGTGAGCATAACCCCAAATACAATTGCCAGGCACGCTTCTATAGCTTAAAAAATGTTCAGGTTGAACAAGAAGTCAGGATGCTCCCATCTTAGTCCTGGTTTGTCCGAGACAGTTCTACCACCTTGGCATGAGTTTGGACTTTAGATTACTTTCCATTAACTGAGCATGGATTTCAAAAGTAATGGGCGCAAAGTACTCTACTTTTAAAGGATACATGGAAAGGCATTATAATATAGATGAGAGAAATACTTCTCAAAGATTAATTCCCATTCACCAGTTCAACAGTGAAAGAATGAATCTATCATTATGTTTCTCAGCTTCCAAAGAGTCATTGTTTCAATTCCCATCAGTATGTACTTGTCCTGGGCAATATCTATCTTGTGCACACCTTTAGCTACTATCTATCTCAGAGAGTAAATTAATTTATGTGGATCATTGATTTGCCTCCAGGCCCCATTCCTCGCTTTTTCCCAGATTTGCTCTCTAAAGTGAGGTATCTGACCACTATCCCTAGGGGACCTGTTTTCATGTTCTCATGTCAGCTGGCTTCCCTCTGGGCTTGGCCTAGGGAGATGCACTGGATGGAGATTGGAGGTCAGAGGAAGGAAAAAGTTGAGGTATTTCTCCCTTCCTTCTATCCTCAGGCCTACATCTCCTCCATGGCTTCAGTTTCCACAGAATAGGCCTGCTGTAGTTCTAGTTTCTGTTGAAGACCTCAGCTCCAGGCTCCAGGGACACCACCTCTTTCTTCTCTTTGTCCATGCTGCCTAGGAGTGGTAGTGGTTTTCTTCTCTCGCTGTTCTTGGAATAACTTCACCTCACCCTGTTTGGCTGTTTATCCCCTCCACTATTTTCACAAGTGTTGCCCACATTAAAATTTCTTTGTCAAAAATTCTTAAAGTACTTTTTCTTTTACTGTTATGTCCTATTATAGGGTAATGAGTGGGACTTTTTCTATCATCCTGACATTGCTGCTAAGGCACTGATGCTCAAGACAAAGAGTGTTAGGTACTCCAGGTTTTGTAGACAATCCCAAAAAGCTGCCTGTAGTAGGAATGACGCATCTCAGGACTTTCTAAGACCTTCATACCAGGTGGCACAACCTACCCTATCATCAACCACTGTCCCACCATCCCATTCCCAGCCTGTCTAAGGGCACAGGAAAGAGGAGGACCTTCTTGTCAATGTGAAGTACCATACGCATGGAAAGAGAATTTTCCTTATGTGAGGTAGGGTTGCAAGTGAATAGTTTTTAAAGACTGTGTGACTCTGCAAGAAATGAATATTGGCATTTTGCTCCCTTGAAGGATGTCAGCTGAGACAGAGGAATTACTTTTTGACCAGAGAAAAAGAGAATAGGAAATACACGGTGGGGCTGAAAGTGCGGACAGTAAGAGAGCAGGCCTGTATTCCCCTTCTTTGGAGGTGCAAGGATATGTGAGTTTCCTGTAGATTAAGTAAGTCATTGGTTGATGAAGGTGAAGGTGTTTGAGTCATCTTGCAAGAACTCTACCTAATTGAGCTGCCCATCGGGTGAGGGCACCAAGAAGGAGACAGTGAGTTTAACCCCCAGGGAGGGGACTCAGTTCTGTGTAATGGGAAGGCCCTCAGGAAAATAAAAAGGCTGTACATGCTTCCTGAGAGTATCAATAGCCAATCAGTGTAGCCAAAATTCCAATAACAATTGTCTTAGTTTCCTAGTGCTGCTGTAACACAAATACCACAAGTGGGTGGCTTGAAAGAACAGACATTTATTTTCTCACAGTTCAGGAGGCTAAAAGTTCAAATCAGGGTCTTGGCCAAGTCACTTTCTTCCTTGTCAGTAGCCTTGGGTGTTCCCTGGCTCCTTGCTTGTACACAATCCTCATGTGACGTCTGTTTTCCTTTGTGTGTGGTCCCCCTGTGTCTAATCTGTTCTTTTTATAACTCAGAAATGATTAGATTTAGAACCCACCCTAGTCGGATTTGATCTAATTTACATAACAAACAAAACTTTATTTCCAAATAGGGTTACATCTACAAGTATAGGGGTTAGGATTTCAACACATAGTTTGGGGAGACACAATTTAATCCATAATAACTACAAACAAGGAGAGGCCTTTGACCTTACCCAGCTGAGCAAGGAGAGATTTTTTTCCACTCCCATCTCTACTCCTTCCCTAAAAGACAGAGAAGAAAGAGCAGCCAGTGTAGTACCCATACTCCTTCCCTAAGCCAAAACCTCCAGCAGAAAGAGTAGCCCATGCTGGAGATGGTAGAGAGCTTAGTCTCAGATAGGAAGTTGAGGTTTTAACCCAACCCGGGCTAAATTTTCAAAAGCAAAGATGAGTGGGAAGTTATGGAATCTTCTCAGGATATCATGAAGAAGAAAGAAAGGGATATTAAGCAAAAGATGAGCATTTGATAGAGCAAATAAAATAAAATCATTTTTGTTTCTACCCTGACAATTTCAGATTCTTCAATTAATTGATTATAAGTGTGCATGTGTGTGTTTTCTGGGAACAGGGTACATAGCTTTCATCACTTTCTCAAAGGACCCATGGTTCCCAAACAACCCAAACTATTGACATGCACAGTAATGACTCTAAATCATCATTTCTTGTTTTGATATCCCTCTTGAACACCAATCACGAATTTTTTATTTTATTCCATTCACCTTTTTTTTTTTTTCTATCATCTAGTTTGTTTCCCTCAATGCACATATCACAATCTGTTATTATTTGGTTCATCTGCTTAATCACTTTGTCTGTCTTCCGCACTAGAACATAGGCTGTATGACAGCAGGGACCCTGCTGTCTTCAGTATACCTTCTGGCACACAATAGATAACAAAAGTATTTACAGAATGGATCAGCAAACACCAAGCATACCCCCTGAGTGGTCCATAGATATCTAAAACCTACCACATCCCAAATGAAACTCCTCTTTAACCTGATCTTCTTCTTGATTACTCTAAATTAGAAAATTATTTCCCCATAGCTCACATTAAATCAGTTTTCAAATTTTGCCACATGCTCCTGAGAAAGGATTCCTTAGTCTATCCCTCACTCTTCTCCTTAGCTGCCTTTGTTTTTGTCTTTGTTCTCACCTCTAACACCAGCCTCCCAACCAGTATCATTGCCTATGGTTTTCCCACTCCAGTAGTTCTAAGATTCTGATTCTAGAATTATCTCTCTGGAAAGAGAAAGGAACAACATCTCTCCTCTGCTTAAACACCTCTGTTGGATAAAGTCCTGATAGGATAAAGTCCAAATTCCTTCACATGGCATTGAAGACCATTCATAATTTGGGCCCTGATTAACACTTCAGCTTCCATCTCTGTTACCCCCTGAAACTGTCTACCCCTGCACCATGGTCTCAAACATTCCATGTTCTCCCTGACTTCAACAATGCCCTGCACCTGCCTCCCCATCTTTGGCTTTTTTTTTCCCCCTCCAAAATTATCCTATTCTTCTATACTCTGATCAAAACCTGCACCACTTTTCCTGATTCCCTCAGGCAGAGTTATTTGCTATCTTGTTTACTTATCACCTTTGAGGCTAACTGCTCATCTACAAAATGGTGGCAATTGTACAACATGAGCAAGAGATAACACATACGTAAATAAAGATGGTTGGGCATGGAGACATGCATATGATAAGGAGGTAAAAAGCCTCTACGTTGCAAAGCTCAGTCCTATATCACAGGAGAGTATTCCTGTCACCTAGTATAAGACCTCACAGAATTGCCCAGCCCGGTCTTCCCATTTTACAGATGGAGGCACTGAAGTCGATGGGTGCTGAACACATGTCAGATGTTTTAAATGCTTTTCCTCTATTATGCTACTTAACCTCTGCAAAACTTCAGTATAGTGTTATTTTATCCTTATTTTACTAATGAGGAAAGTGAGGCACACAAAATGACCTGGGATTTCAGAGTCAGCACTCAAAACTTCACGCTGTATTTTCTCTGACGCCATGGAGAAGAAATGAAGCTCACAAGCCCTCCAGCTACTTGCTGGTGGTGGAGTCAAGACCTGAACTTGATCCCTTAATGCTAAGTTTAGTGCTCTTTTTGCAGCTCTTTAGAGAGAAAGAACTGATTTCTAAGGAAGTAGGAGATTCATCCAAGAACATGAAACTGTAATGAGAAACCAGAACGGAAATGATGAGGGAAACCAACTGCTTGGCCCATGGCTTCTACCCAGCCAGGCTGAGCTGGGGCAGAGCTATTACAGCTCAAAGATCTGTGAGTAAAGCACACAGGATGTTCAAGTCAGCGAAACATGAGGAAACCATACACATTCCATTACCAAAGAGCCCTCTTGGAGGGTGGAGTTGATCTACTAAGATTGTGTCTTATCATCTGTAGTTACTCAGCTGTGCACATTTCCTTCCTTGGACCAGAGCCATTTATCTTTCAGAAATGAAAGGAGCTAACCTAGACTAGCATGCATCTCACAGCTCTTCCCTGATGATAACAAGATGTAGTGGGCAGGGCCCCTTGTTGAGGGGAGGAGTGGTAAGAGAGGGAGAGAATCCTACCCGCAGGAAGGCTGCAAGATATGGGCAGGTCTGGTATGTCTCAGCCCAGCTTGTCAGCCTGTGCACAGGATTCCAGATGTATGGGGCTTTTAGGCTGTTTTCATATTGGCTACTCCTGGCTGGAAGATGAAAACACTGGAAAATTTTAGTGTTCATGATTCCTTGAATTGTACGGGTCTCTATAGTTGACAAAGCACATTCATATATACTATCTCATTTGATTCTTTACACTAACCTTTGGCAACAAGGTTATACCTCAAAGCTTTAGTGTGAGTTTGTGCGTTTTTTTTTTGTGTATTTCCTTTCCCGTCTGCTCCAGTCTCTCACCACCATTACACACAGAACTAGATGCAAAGGTGTAATTGCAAAGCCAGTTTTTCCACTCTTAAAGCTGGCTAAGATCAGAGTTGAGAAGGAAGAGGGATGAGGCAGAAGGAACTTGGATGAGAAAGAAGGAGTGGAAAAAGCAGAATCTTTGAAGTAGGGAGGTGAAGAGGGCTCTTCTTTGAAGACCAAGAAGTGGAAGAAAAGTGATTTAGTGCTAAGCTATCTTAAATGTGACTGACCAACTGCCTGTGAACAACTCACCGTCTAATAGTCCTAGACAGATTTAAACTTCCTTAACATCAGGTGGGAAATTCAGACAACTTGTGTGGGACTGGGAAAAGGAAGGGAAAGGCCACACGATTTGGAACTGAACAAAAGCAGTTAGAATTTTACTGTGAGCTAGGGTAATGGTGAACATACTAGTACCTTTACACCTGTAAAGTGAGTTGGTGTAGGAATCAGCATGAGTCCAATCCCCAAATGTGCAGACCCATCTAGTCCTAACATTCCCACTTCTCCATCCCCATCACCAGCTGCCCTAGTCACCCAGAGCTGGGTGAAAGCTCACAAGTTAAAAGGACTGCCTTTAGACTGCCAAATAAGCAGATGCCAACAGCAAATTTGGGGAATCCATGATACCTCAACCTTCTGATCTGCTGCCCATGAATTTAGGGCTGGTTTCCCACTACCCCTCCAGGATGCCAGCCATAAGCTCAGGAGCCCATGTGGCACCCTTATTTTTTGACCTGGTAGTTCCTACTGCCTTTTTGGATTTCCAAACCTGCTGGAAAGACTCGTACAATTCATGGAGAGTATATCATGCTTGTGACTATAGATTTATGATTGTCAAAGAGGAGACAAAGAGATACATAGAGCGAGGTCTGGGAGGGTTCCCAAAGTGAAGCTTCCATGTCCCAAGGGGTTGCTACCCTCCCAAGAGCAGATGTTTTCACCAGTCATGAAGCTCTCTGAGTCCCCATGTTCAGGGGTCTTATTGATCTGTCCTACCTGATAGGCTAAATCATGCCTCCTGAGACTACTTGATATTGATCTCCCAGGTGAGTCTTTTCTGGTCTGGCCAGTCCCCACTTGCCAGCACAAATTTTTAGGTGTGGACTGGAAGTCCCAGACCAAGGTACTCAAAGGGTTGTATTTCCAGAGCCAAGGACAAAGGCCACCTTATTTAGGGTAAAAAGTGGGAATAACAGGTATTATCAACTCTTCTTAACAAATGGTGAATCTGAAAACAAAAGAGTATGAGAAACTCACTCAAGGCACAGACTTAGGAAGTGAGAAAACCAACACCCGAACCCAATTTTCTATTACTCCAGTGGATTTTCTACTGCAGAAGGTACTTGTTTACTGAGAAAGTGGTCAAGAAGTGGTAGCTGGGATTCAATAGGCATGCACCATTCCCTGTTGTCCTTAGTGGCCAAACAAACTTACTGCAAAAGTTCCTGTTCATTTTTTGGTTTTACAGTCTTAGCCTCTGGGCAAGCCAGCTGGTGGTACCAGCCAGGGTAAATGGGTTAAGATGGATAGGGTAGAGTGAGAAGGGATGAAGGAGGTACCAAAAGGAAGTCTGAAAGTCAAAAATTTAGACAGAACCTCACCAGTAATGAGGGAAATGCAAATTAAAACAAGAATGTAATGCTCCTACATCCAACAGAATGGGGGTGGCAAAAAAAGGAAGTTTGATAATATCAAGCGTGGGAGAAGATACGGGTACTCTTCCAACATTGCTAGTAAAAAGTAGGGATGCTTATTGTAAGGTATTAGAGGGAAATGTCTGTTCAATTAAAAATACGTGTTGGAGAGGCTGCGGAGAGATTGGAACTCTTATACACTGCTGGTGGGAATGTAAAATGGAACAACCACTTTGGAAATCTATCTGGCATTTTCTTAAAAAGTTAGAAATAGAACTACCATACAACCCAGAAATCCCACTCCTCCGAATATACCCTAGAGAAATAAGAGCCTTTACATGAACAGATATATGCACACCCATGTTTATTGCAGCACTGTTTACAATAGCAAAAAGCTGGAAGCAACCAAGGTGTCCATCAATGGATGAATGATTAAATAAATTATGGCATATTCACACAATGGAATACTACGCATCGATAAAGAACAGTGACGAATCTGTGAAACACTTCATAACATGGAGGAACCTGGAAGGCATTATGCTGAGCGAAATTAGTCAGAGGCAAAAGGACAAATATTGTATAAGACCACTATTATAAGATCTTGAGAAATAGTAAAAACTGAGAAGAACACATACTTTTGTGGTTACGAGCGGGGAAGGGAGGGAGGGAGGGAGGGAGGGAGAGGGTTTTTTACTGATTAATTAGTAGATAAGAACTGCTTTAGGTGAAGGGAAGAACAACACTCAATACATGGAAGGTCAGCTCAATTGGACTGGACCAAAAGCAAAGAAGTTTCCGGGATAAAATGAATGCTTCAAAGGTCAGCGGAGCAAGGGCGGGGGTTTGGGGACCATGGTTTAAGGGGACTTCTAAGTCAATTGGCAAAATAATTCTGTTATGAAAACATTCTGCATCCCACTTTGAAATGTGGCATCTGGGGTCTTAAATGCTAACAAGCGGCCATCTAAGATGCATCAATTGGTTTCAACCCACCTGGAGCAAAGGAGAATGAAGAACACCAAGGTCATACGACAACTAAGAGCCCAAGAGACAGAAAGGGCCACATGAACCAGAGACCTACATCATCCTGAGACCAGAAGAACTGGTTGGTGCCCGGCCACAATCGATGACTGCCCTGACAGGGAGCACAACAGAGAACCCCTGAGGGAGCAGGAGATCAGTGGGATGCAGACCCCAAATTCTCGTAAAAAGACCATACTTAATGGTCTGACTGAGACTAGAGGAATCCTGGCGGTCATGGTCCCCAAACCTTCTGTTGGCACAGGACAGGAACCATCCCCGAAGACAACTCATCAGACATGAAAGGGACTGGACAGTGGGTAGGAGAGAGATGCTGATGAAGAGAGAGCTAATTATATCAGGTGGACACTTGAGACTGTGTTGGCATCTCCTGTCTGGAGAGGAGATGGGAGGATAGAGAGAGTTGGAAGCTGGCAAAATTGTCATGAAAGGAGAGACTGGAAGGGCTGACTCATCAGGGGGAGAGCAAGTGGGAGTACAGAGCAAGATGTATATAAACTTATATGTGACAGTCTGACTTGATTTGTAAATGTTCACTTGAAGCTCAATAAAAGTTAAAAAAAAATACGTATACCTTATATCCCTTGTATCACATTACTTCTCAATATCTCCATAAAGAGGATCACTATATATATATAACCAAAAAAACCCAGTGTCGTCGAGTTGATTCAGACTCATAGCAGCCCTATAGGACAGAGTAGAACTGCCCCATAGAGTTTCCAAGGAGCGCCTGGCGGATTTGAACTGCTGACCCTTTGTTTAGCAGCCATAGCACTTAACCACTACACCACCAGGGTTTCCAACATATACATACATAATTAAATAAATGTATACATATACATATACATATACATATACATATACATATACATATACATATACATATACATATACATATACATATACATATACATATACATATACATATACATATACATATACATATACATATACATATACATATACATATATATATATATATATATATATACATATAGAAACCCTGGTGGTGTAGTGGTTAAGGTGCTATGGCTGTTAATCAAGAGGTCGGCAGTTTGAATCTGACAGATGCTTCTTGTAAACTCTGTGGGGCAGTTCTAGTCTGTCCTATAGGGTCGCAATGAGTTGGAATCGACTCGACGGCAGTGGGGTTTTTTTTGGTTTGTTCTCTCTATATATTTTTATTGTATTTTAGATGAAGGTTTAGACAACAAACTAGCTTCTCATTAAACAGTTAGTACACACATTGTTTTATGACATTGGTTAACAACCCCACGACATGTCAACACTCTCCATCCTCAGTCTTAGTTTCCCTGTTACCAGCTTTCCTGTCCCCTCCTGCCTTCTAGTCCTTGCCCTGGACTGATGTACCCCTTTAGTCTTGTTTTGTTTTATGGGCCTGTCTAATCTTTGGATGAGGGGTGAACCTCAGGAGTGGCTTCATTACTGAGCTAAAAATGTGTCCGGGGGCCATACTCTCAGGACTCCTCCAGTCTCTGTCAGGCCGGTAAGTCTGGTCTTTTTTTGTGAGTTAGAGTTTTGTTCTACATTTTCCTCCAGCTCTGTCTGTGACCCTCTATTGTGATCTCTTTCTGAGCACTCGGTGGTAGCTGGGCATCACCTAATTGTACTGGACTCAGTCTGGTGCAGTAGGTGGTAGTTGTGGGCCATTAGTCCTTTGGACTAATCTTTCTCTTGTATCTTTAGTTTTCTTCATTCTCCCTTGCTTCCGAAGGAGTGAGACCAGTGGAGTATCTTAGATGGCCGCTCACAGGGTTTAAGATCCCAGATACTACTCACCAAAGTAGAATGTAGAACATTTTCTTTATCAACTATGATATGCTAATTGAACTAGATGTTCCCCAAGACCATAGTCCCCACAGCCCTCAGCCCAGCAATTCAATCCCTCAGGGAGTTTGGATGTGTCTATGGAGCTTCCCTGACCTTGCCTTGTACAAGTCATACTGGCTTCCCCAGTATTGTGTACTGTCTTACCCTTCACCAAATTTACTATTTACCTATTGTCCATTTAGTGTTTTTCCACCCTTCCCCCTCTTAACCATTAAAGATTTCTTTTTGTGTGTAAACCTTTTCATGAATTTTTATAGTAGTGGTCTCATACAATATTTGTCCTTTTGTGATTGACTTATTTCACACAGCATGATGTCCTCCAGATTCATCATGTTGTGAGATGTTTCACAGGTTCATCGTTGTTCTTTATTGTTGTGTAATACCCCATTGTGTGTATGTCCCACAGTTTTTTTATCCATTCATCTGTTGATGGGCATCTAAGTTATTTCCATCTTTTTGCTATTGCGAACAATGATGCAATGAACACGGGTGTGCATATGCCTATTCATGTGATGACTCTTATTTCTCTAGGATACATTCCTTTAAGTGGGATTGTGGATCATATGGTATTTCTATTTCTAGCTTTCTAAAGGCAGTGCCATATCATTTTCAAAATAATTATATCATTTTGCATTCCCACCAGCAGTACATAAGAGTTCTAATCTCCCTGCAGCCTCTTCAACATTTGTTATTTTCTTTTTTTTTTTGATTCATGCCAGTAATGCTGGGGTGAGATGGTGTCTTATTGTGGTTTTAATTTGCATTTCTCTAACAGCTAGTGATCGCGAACATTCAGAGGACCAGTTTAAATATGCAGAAAGAAGCATATTAATTGCTAATATTTTTTAGAGCAATGAAAAAAATACCAATTATCAAAGTAAAAAAGAAGAAATTACAGAGAAGATTTAAACTAGGTTTGGCATCTTCGTTATTTCCACCAAGTGAAAATATAAAGATAGAGCTACATGAACTAAAAGAGGTTTTCCATGGGTGAGTGCTGAGTGAACAATGAGTATTAAACTACCATTTATGTAAACACATAAATCAATGATATAAAATTACATCTGAACACATATGTACATAAGTGCAGATAAAAAGGCCTGAATGAGCTAGTAAGAATTTTACCGTGGGCGTGGGTAATCACGTAATATGACTCAAAATGAGAAGGAACGGTTGCAAACATCCATTAGTAACCATAATATAGAATGTGCAAAGTTTGAATTAAGGAAAATTGGAAGTTGTATGTGATGGTTAAGATTGTGTGTCAGGTTGGCTGGGCCATGATTCTCAGTGCTTATGTGCGATCACCTCTATCATGGGATTTTCTTTTTTTTTTTCAGCCAGTCAGTTGAAAGGGAGTTTCCTTGGGGGTGTGGCCTGCATCCAGATATAAGTGGACATTCTTGCTTTTGCCTGCTCTGAATCCTACAGGTGGTTCCTGTTCTTCCGACCTCTAGTTCTTGGGACTTGAGCTAGCACCTTACCTGCTGATCTTGGGATTCGTCAATCTTCACAGCCTGTGAACCGTGCTGTCTGACCTGCTGATCTTCAGTTCACCATCCCCTGTGGCTACGTGAATCAAGTGAAGCCTGTATCCTGATCTACAGAGTTGGGACATTCCAGCCTCTTCAATCGTGTGAGCTGCTTGCCTGATATAAATCTCTCTATATACATATTTATAGGCATTACTGGTTTTGCTTCTCTAGAGAGCCCAGCCTAAGACATTGTCAGAAATGAAATGGAACACTTACAGATCAATATCATAGACATCAGTGAGCTGAAATGGACTGGTATTGGCCATTTTGAATTGGACAATCATATGGCCTAATAGGTAGAGAATGACAAATTGAAGAGGAATACATTACATTCATTGTCAAAAAAAAAAAAAAAAAAATTTCAAGACCTGAAGTAGAATGCTGTCAGTGATAGGATAATATCCACATGCCTACAAGGACAACCAGTTAATATGACTCTTATTCAAATTTTCACACCAGCAAATAATGCCAAAGATGAAGAAATTAAAGATTTTTACCAACTTCTGCAGCCTGAAATTGAACATGCAATCAAAATGCATTGATAATTACTGGTGATTGGAATGGAAAGTTGGAAGCAAAAAGAAGCATCAGTAGTTGGAAAATATGGCCTTGGTTATGGAGATGATAGCATTTTGCAAGGCAAATGACTTATTCATTGCAAATACCTTTTTTCAACAACATTATCAGTGATATACACATGGACCTCGCCAGATGGAATACACAGGAATCAAATTGACTACATCTATTGAAAGAGATTATGGAGAAGCTCAATATCATAAATCAGAACAAGACCAAGAACCGACTTCAGAACAGACCATCAAAATTGCTCATATGCAAGTTCAAATTTAAGCTGAAGAAAATTAAAACAAGTCCACAAGAACCAAAGTGCTACCTTGAATGTGTTGTTGTTCTTGTTAGGTGTCATGGACTCTGTTCCGACTCACTTGACTATACCAAGAAATTTGGAAGACCTGGCCAACTGACTGGAAGATGTCCATATTTGTGTCCATTCCAAAAAAGATGATCTAACAGTTATCAAATAATATCATTAATGACACACACAAATGATATTTAGCTGAAGATAATACAAAAATGGTTGCAGCAGTACTTCAACAGGGAACTGCCAGAAATTCAAGCCAGATTCAGAAGAAGATGTGGAACAAAGGATATCATCGTTGACGTCAGGTGGATGTTGACTGAAAGCATAGAATTCCAAATAAACATTTACTTGTGTTTTATTGACTTTGCAAAGGCATTTGACTGTGTGGATCATAGCAAATTGTGGATAACATTTCGAAGAATGGGAATTCTAGAACACTTAATTGTGCTCATGCTGAACCTGTACATAGACCAAGAGGCCCTTGTTCAAACAGAACAAGGGGATACATGTGGTTTAAATCAGGAAATGTGTGTATCAGGGTTGTATCCTTCCACTAGACTTATTCAATCTGTATGCTGAGTAAATAATCTGAGAAACCAGACTATAAGAAGAAGAATGCAGCATCAGGATTTCAGGAAGACTCATTAACAAACTTTTATATGCAGATGACAAAACCTTGCTTGCTGAATATGAAGAGGACTTGAAGCACTTATTGATGAAATTCAAAGACTGCTGCCTTCAATATGGATTACACCTCAACGGCAAGAAAACAAAAATACTTACGACTGGACTAATAAACAACGTCATAATAAACAGAGAAAAGACTGAAGTTGTCAAGAATTTCATTTTACTTGGATCCACAATCAGTGCCAATGGAAGCAAAAATGGAAGCAGCAGTCAGGAAATCAAACGACTCACTGCATTGGGCAAATCTACTGCAAAAGAGCTCTTTAAATGTTAAAAAAGTAAAGATGTCACTTTGAGGACTAAAGTATGCCTGATTCAAGCCATGATATTTTCAATCATCTCGTATACATGGAAAAACTGGACAATAAATAAGGGAGACTGGAGAAGAATTGATGCCTTGGAATTATGGTGTTGGTGAAGAATATTGAATATACTGTGGACTCCAGCAGAACAAACAAATCTGTCTTGGAAGAAGTACAGCCAGAATGCTCGTTAGAAACAAGGATGGCAAGGCTTCATCTCATGTACCTTGGACATGTTATCAGGAAGGACCAACCCCTAGAGAAGCACATCATACTTGGTAAAGCAGAGAGTCAGCGAAAAAGAGGAAGACCCTCAACAAGATGGATTGATACAGTGGCTGCGACAGTGGGTTCAAACATAGCAATGATTGTGAGGATGATGCAGGACCGATCAGTGTTTCTTCTGACGTACACACGGTCGCTATGATCCAGAACTGACTTGACGGCACCTAACAACAACAACGAGGGGAATGGTGAACACACTGGCTCCTTTAGATTGATAAAGTCTAGCATAACAAACCTCTGGGCTGTAGGTAAGGACCGGGACTGAAGATCAGGAGAGACTTTGGTTCTGTCTGTAGTGTCTGAATTTTTGCCATGAGATTGTATTCCAGCATTATTAATGTAATTATATGTATGTGTGCAATATATATGTAATCATATATTTGTATATTAAAAAATATATATATATACACATTTAGGTGTGTGTAGTATATATATATGTCCGTATATGTATATAGTGTTTTTTATTGACCAGAAAAAATGTGATCCCAGGAGCAGCAGGAGGGACCCTGTGGCTGTCACAGCCAGGAAGGACCATGGCAGGGGGTAACCGGCCATTCCTTGAGAGCTTCTGTTAACTTCAAAACTGGAGTAGTTCTCTTTGCTCTACCCCGTTGGGCCAGGCCCCCTGATTTTATTTTATCTTATCATTATTTTATTTCCCACAATAAAAAGATCATATGCTCATCATAGGACATTTGGGAAATACGGAAAAAGTGGTGGGAGATTAAACAGTCCTCCATAGTGCTACAACCCAGAAGTAACTGTTGTTAAGCTGTTGTTGTATTTATATTTGGGATTTAATTTTAGTACATCGTTCACATGGTTATGACCATACAGCGTGTATCTAATTGCATACATTGATTTCAATATCATTTTTATGACTACTAATGTAGTATGTGTTCTCTATCATATATACTAGTTTTGGGTAGACATTTTAAGAAAAAATGAAAATCATAATATAAAAAATAGCCAACCACACAGGATTCTACCTCCCACAGTTAACATTTTATTATTTTTTTCATGTAATTTACTTAGTTGAAAGCGTCATGTACCTCCTGATTCTTATAGTTGCAAGAGGTATGAATAAGTAAGTACTGAGAAAGGATGATATGAAGAGGAGCGTGATGGAGGTTAATGTATTTATTAGTTTCTATTTCTTTCAAAATGATGTAGATTTCATATGTGTAGTATACCAGGATTCCAGTAGCTCTATGCATTACTGCTTTTGATTTTTTAAAATAATTCTCATAGAATAGAATACAACTGCTATGGATTGAATTGTGTCCCCTTAAAATGTGCGTAGGAATCCTAAACCCTATGCCTGTGAATGTAACCCCATTTGGGAATAAGGTTTTATTTGTTATGTTAATGAGTCCATCTCAGTGTTTGTTGTTGTCAGGCGCATAGAAGTAGGTTCTACTTCCTAGAGAACCCACATACGACAGAGCAAAACACTGCCCACTCCTGCACCATCCTCACCTTCGTTGCTATGTTTGAGCCCATCGTTGCAGCCACTGTGTCAATCCATCTCCTCGAGGGTCTTCCCCTCTTTTGCTGACCCTTTACTTTACCAGGCATGATGTCCTTCTCCAGGGACTGGTCCCTTCTGATAACGTGTCCAAAACACATGAGACGAAGCCTTGCCACCCTGGCTTCTAAGGAGCATTCTGGCTGTACCTCTACCAAGACAGATTTGTTGGGTGTGTTTTAAACCTAATGGTTTTTGAGATATAGAAAGAGCAGATTAGACACAGAGACAAGCAAGCACGGGCAGGGGAAAGATAGACACACGTGGAGGTGGCCTAGGAACTGAGGAACGAAGGCGCTAGAGAAGCTGAGGCAGGGCTTTTCCTGCAGAGCAGACAGAGGGAGCCTTCTAGAGCTGGTGCCCTGAATTTGAATTTCCAGCCGTCTCAACTATGAGAAAATAAATTCCTGTCTATTAAAGCTACTCACTTGTGGTATTTCTGGTACAGCAGCAGTAAGAAACGAAGACAATAATATTTGTACACTTGTTATTGTGCAAGTGTTAGGAATAATTAATTCCTTACTTTTTTAAAAGCCTAAAACTTGGTATTCCTGAACAGGGAAAAAACCTGCAAGTCAGTCAAAACGACCATCCTCCCATTCTTTAGTTTTCAAATTTTTATTTATATTTCAGCTGACTGCCCGTGTCTGGAAGGACATTTTTCATGAAGAATATGGAGACGATGTTTTTTCTGAGTTGCTGTATATCTAAAAATGTCTTTCCCTTTCCTTGACCCCTCCCGCCACTAAAAAAATTGGATAGTATAAAATCCTTGGGTCCCGTTTTTTAATTTTTTCCTCTCAAGTCTTAAGATATTGCCTTATTGTTTTCTGGCTTTCAGTCTTGCAGGCATTATCACCACTTTTATTCCTTTTAATGTAACTTATTTTCTGCCAGGAAGTTTACTGCATTTTTTTTTCTTAACTATTCAATTTTTTAAAAAGCGTCTTTTCGGAATCCTCTTTGTAAGGGATTCTTGTTATTATTTTCCCAGCACAGGTCCTTTCATCCCAGTTCTGTGATTCAGGGCTCTTGCCTTCAATTTTGTAATTACCTGTTGGATTTATTGCTGCTTTGGTCCTAGTTGTTCGGCTTTGTGCTTTTTTAGTCCCCGTGCTGCTGTCATTTCTTTCTACCCCTGTGTGTACTCTGATGTGCGTGTGTGTGGTGTGCAGTGCTGGGGCCACCCTTTGTCTACCCGCGTCTAGTTTAAATTTCCTACCAGAGCTAAGGCCGAGGAGCACCTTGGGAAGCACAATTTCCAGGCCACGTTCCAGGGATTCTTACTCTCCCCTCGTGGGATCTTGCTGTTTTAGACCAACTCTTCTTCTTCTAACCCTAATTATTTGTCGTTAACACTCTCAAAAATCTATACTCAAGATGGACCTCAACAGGGATGATGATATGTGGTCAGTAGGGAAGTCAGAAGATCCAGGAAGGTCAGTGACATCTGCACAGCACAATGAGAACCGTGAGAGGAGCAAAAGGGCAGCCTGAACAGTAAGTGTCAACAAAAGACAGCAGAGCTAGTGCCAAGAGCTCTTATTATAAGTGAAAGCTGCCTCCTCCTCCTTCTGACCCCTCATAATTATATTAATTAGCACTTAATTAATGGCCACTCTGTTCTAAGTGCCTTGCGTACATTAAGTCCTTTAATCCTCACAATAATCTTGTGAAGTGGACGGTCCATTATGATCCCCACTTTGCTGTTGTTGTTGTTGTTAGGTGCAGTCAAGTTGGTTCCCCCCCATAGCGACCCTATAGGACAGAGTAGAATTGCCCCATAAGGTATCCAAGGAGCTCCTGGTGGACTCGAACTGCCAACTTTTGGTTAGCAGCCGTGGCTCTTAGCCACTACGCCACCAGGGTTTCCCCCAATGTCTTAGTGGCTTACAATTACAAATATTTATTTCTTATTCCCAAGTTTGCAGGATGGCTGGGGTGGCTCTGTTCCAGGCTGTGTGGTAGGCTGAGATCTTCTCCACATGTATTCTCATGGCAGGACCCAGGCTTAAAGCATAACGCCTACCTAGGACTTGATGTTCTCAGGGCAGAGAGCACAAAACAAAATATGCAACAAAGAAGAAAAAAACTCTCACATAGTGATAAGGCTAAAAGGCAGTATAACAACATATTAACTGGTTTCTATATAAGTACTTCTTCTGTATATTTTCCTCTTTCCCAAATTTGCCATAATTAACATGTATTATTTTATAAAAATAAAGATTAACAATAAAATTTGTATTTTTTAAGATATTCTGGAATGTTTGAGTGTTTTATTACGAGTCTTAGAGAGCTATTGTTTTTGCATAAAATTGTGAAATCACAGGAAATTGAATCTACCATTTTTATTTTATCTTTTCTTTTTGGTCAAAAGTTTATTTCCCTTGATTTTCAAATACACATTCTAAATCCTTTTTGGGTCAAGATGGGGATTAAATAAATAAAGATTATTTTATATAATGGTAAAAAGTTGGTGAGTCTCCATCACATTGAGCTAATACCTTGTGGTGACTTGACAAAGGCCATCACTGGTCAGCCTTTGGAAGCAAGTCTCTCCATCATCTTCTGCTCTTCACATTCCCCTGGCTAATCCCAAACAAGGGGCTTGCTTCAAGGTCTCTTGTTTTCTGATCTGACTTTAACCTGGCTTCTTTCCCTAAATCTCTCGCCCCTGTTAGCCGATGGCTCGACTGTTATGAGCTAGACTGTTAATGAAGAGGTTGGCAATTTGAACCCACCAGCCACTCCTTGGAAACCTTATGGGGCAGTCCTACTTTGTCCTATAGGATCACTATGAGTCAAAATTGACCCAGTGGCAACCAGTTTCCACTTTTAGTTTATTATCTGATATTTTTGTATCATTTTGTGTCATCATATCGTGCATCATGGCAACTTGTTGCACAATGGGATCGGACCATTGTGAGCCATAGGGTTTTCACTGGCTGGTTTTTAGGAAGTAGATTGCCAGGTCTTTCTATTCCATCTTAGTCTGGAAGCTCCTCTGAAACCTGTTCGGCATCATAGCAACTTACGTGCCTCCAATGACAGACCGTGATGGCTGTGCACAAGGTGCATTGGCCAAGAATTGACCCTGGGCACGGAAGGTGAGAATTCTGCCACTGAACTACCACTGGTATATGATGAAACACAGTATCATGGTGGTGATGAGCACAGCTTTGGGGGAGGAAGACTAGGCTTCTAGTGCCAATTCTGCCACTTTTTTGCTTCAAGATTTTGAACTAGCCAATATATTTGCTAAAACAGAGGTAGTAATAACAATAGTCTTCATTCACAAGGTCATAGCAGGGCTCAAATGAGGTAATGCATGTAATATTGAGTTCAATGAATGTTCATTAGTAACGCTTTCCATTTGCATAATCTAGTAAGAACCATAATAATTCCCACTTCTAGTTTGCGTCTTAAAAGCCACCGATGCTTCTAAATGAAGGCTTCTTCCTTAGCTTCATGGTTTTATGTTTTCATCTTGGTATTTGTACTTCTTATTGACTCTGTATATTTTGGGAACTCTACCAAATTTTAATTTGAAATATCAACCCTAATCATTTCAGGCTGGATTGGGGCCTTGAAATGATCAGGTTTGATATCTTACACTTTAATAAGCTAACATTTATTTGTTTACAAAGTTAAAATATTGTTTTTTGGGGGGCTTATTTCCTCATTCATGAAATGATAAAGTTAATCTAGGTAGTTGCCAGTGTCTCTTCTATAATGGTGGTTCCCAAACCCTCGTAAGAGTACCAGTTACCCAGTTACCAATTAAAATGAAGATTCTGGCTCAGCAGACATATTGTGAGAGACTTTTGGAAACAGCTATAAACAAAACAAAACAAAACATTGCCATCTAGCCAATTCCGACTCATAGCGATCCTATAGGACAAAGCAGAACTGCCCCATAGAGTTTCCAAAGAGCAGCTGGTGGATTCAAACTGCTGACCTTTTGGTTAGCAGACATAGCACTTAACCATTATGCCACCAGGGTTTTCAGAAACAGCTATAGTACATGAAAATGCTATTGAGAAGGAGGATATGAAGATATTAAATCCTGTAAGTGGTGCTTACAGGTAATTCTGCAAATGAGCGTAATGCCCTCAAAGAGAGTTGCCTGGTTCCATAGAGAGGCTGGATCTGGAAGAAGTCCGTCCAGGATGTTTTCATGAAAAAGACGAAAGGTAAAGCTGACTATACTGTTAACATCTAAAACCAGCCCGTACACATACTGAAGGACTTCTTTTGGAAAAATGCTCTATGATGGAGGGAGTGTAGCCTGAATGTAAGAGATGAGCTGTGGGTATGATTTACAAAATTTCTAAAACAACTCCTAGGAAGGACTGGTTATATGGACAAAGCAGCAATATGCTTTCAATTAACTATATATTATGCATATTTATATTATAAAATACTGTGTACATCAGAGTATATGTTTGGGTGTGTGTAAGATACGAAGCATACATGAGCACTACATAGCTAAAGAACTAGAGCATTATTAATACTCTATATATGGATACATAGGGGACCTCAAGAGTATTAATAATGCTCTAGTTCTTTAGCTATGTGATACTCATGTATGCTTTGTATCTTACACACTCCCATACATACATACACCCATACAAAAATTCAAGCCTCGAGTTGCAATAGTGAAGGATTCTTTCCGGAAAATATTAAAAGATGCAGGAGGCATCAAAAGAAGATGGAAAGAAAACACAGAGTCATTATACCAAAGATAATTAGTCGGTGTTCAACCATTTCAAGAGGTAGCATATGATCAGGAACCGATGGTAATAAAGGAAGAAGTGCAAGATGCTCTGAAGGCATTGGAGGAAAACAAAGCTCCAGGAATTGACGGAATATCAATTGAGATGTTTCAACAAACGGATGCAGCGCTGGAGGTGCACACTCATCTATGCCAAGAAATATGAAAGACAGCTCCCTGGCCAACTGACTGGAAGGGATCCATATTTACGCCTATTCCCAAGAAAGGTAATCCAACCGAATGCGTGAATTGTAGAACAATATCATTAATACCACATGCAAGCAAAATTTTGCTGAAGATCATTCAAAAATGGCTGCAGCAGTGTATCGATAGGGAACTGCCAGAAATTCAGGCCAGTTTCAGAATAGGACGTGGAACCGGGGATATCATTGCTGATGTCAGAGGGATCCTGGCTGAAAGCAGAGAATACCAGAAGGATTTTTACCTGTGTTTTATTGACTACGCAAAGGCATTTGACTGTGTGGATCATAACAAATTATGGATAACATTGCAAAGAATGGGAATTCCAGAACACTTAATTGTGCTCATGAGGAATCTTTGCATAGATCAAGAGGCAGTTGTCTGGACAGAACAAGGGGATACTGATTGGTTTAAAGTCAGGAAAGGTGTGCATCAGAGTTGTATACTTTCACCACACCTATTCAATCTGTATACTGAGCAAATAATCCGAGAAACTGGACTATATGAAGAAGAACAGGGCATCAGGATTGGAGGAAGACTCATTAACAACCTGTGTAATGCAGATGACACAACCTTGCTTGCTAAGAGTGAAGAGGACTTGAAGCACTTACTAAAGAAGATCAGAGACCACAGCCTTCAGTATGGATTGCACCTCAACATTAAGAAAACAAAAATCCTCACAACTGGACCAATAAGCAATATCATGACACATGGAGAAAAGATTGAAGTTGTCAAGGATTTCATTTTACTTGGATCCGCAATCAGCAGCCATGGAAGCAGCAGTCAAGAAATCAAATGACTCATTGCATTGGGCAAATCTGCTGCAAAGGACCTCTTCAAAGTGTTAAAAAGCGAAGGTGTCACCCTGAAGACTAAGATGCGCCTGATTCAAGCCATAGTATTTTCAATCGCATCATACGCATGCGAAAGCTGAACAGTGAATAAGGAAGACCGAAGAAGAATTGACCCCTTTGAATTCTGATGTTGGTGAAGAATATTGAACATACCATGGACTGCCAAAAGAATGAACAAATCTGACTTGGACGAAGTGCAACCAGAATGCTCCTTAGAAGCAAGGATGGCGAGGCTGCGTCTTACATACTTTGGACATGGTGTCAGGAGGAATCAGTCCCTGGAGAAGGACATCATGCTTGGCAGAGTACAGGGTCAGCAGAAAAGAGGAAAACCCTCATCGAGGTGGATTGACAGAGTGGCTGCAACAATGAGCTCAAGCATAACAACAATTGTAAGGATGGCGCAGGACCGGCCAGTGTTTTGTTCTTTTGTGCATAGGGTCACTATGAGTTGGAACTGACTCAATGGCACCTAACAACAACAACAGTATATCCTTATCACCCCAGCCCAGAGGTAGCCACTGTCCTGAATATTGTGCTTATAATTCCTTTGCCTTTCTTTAGATTTTAACACATAGGTTTGTATTGATAAACAGTATATTTTAGTTTTGCATATTCTTGAACTTTATAAGAATGTTCTCATACAATATGTTTTCTTCTGAGACTTGCTTTATCCACTTAACGTTATATTTGTATATGATACATTTTAGTGGGTACAGCTGCAATTCATCCATTTTCGCTTCTGTATAGTATTCCATTTTATGAGCACACGTGTGTGTGTGTACCATACTCTATCCATTTTTCCACCAAACATTAAGATTGTTTCCAATTATTTTGGATACAATAAAAACACCACCATGACATTCTTACATGTGTCTCCTGATATGTGGAAGTCTTTATCAAAGATGCCTAATTCTGAGAGGGGAATTGACACACCACAGGGCATGTCACTATTACCTTCACTAGATAATGCTGGACTGGTTTTCAGACTGATAGTACTAATTCACTTTACCTCTATCAGAATCTGAGCTCAGTGGCCCCTGTTGGTATTGTCCATCCTCTTGATTTTGGCCAATTTGTTTGGCGTGAACTAGTATCTTTTTGTAATTTTAATTTGTGTACCCCTGACTGCTAACAAAGTGGTGCATCTTTTCATCTGCTTATGGGGCATTCATGTTTCCTCTTCTGTGAAATGTCTGATTATGTTATTTGCTCAGCTTTATGCCCTAGTTCATCTACTTTACGTGGGAAAAAAATAAGCTGGTACCTCGTTTTTGTTTTTGCTTATTTTTTTTTCTTCTCACAGCTAAATTTAATCCTAAGTAATCTTAAAATCTTACAAAAGAAGAATCTGAAGTTGTTATCCCAAATCTATTTTCTGATGAGGGAAAACAAATGCTTGCTAAAACTAACTTTAAATCTATTTCTTCATCATTGTTTCTCTTTGGGAGTGATGAGGCTGGACTGGGGCCTGGAAACGATGTCTTGTGGTTTTAATGTTCCCATATGGTTTATGTTATAAAAAGTGGAGCCTCTGCATGAGTTTTTAGAAGCGTAAGATGAATGAACTATGAAATCAAGCTGTGATGTAAACCCAAAGTATAACAGGCCTGTGCTCTGGCCCTTACCTCACTCAGAAGAGTCCAGCTCTTATCATCCTCTTTTCAAAGCTCGATCACCAGCTTAGGCTACTGCACTGCTTTCCTTGTGACAATCAAACTGACTAGTAACTCATATCATTGCACACAGAAGATCGAAAAGGCTTTTAAATTATTTCTTCCTTTTTGCCTATTGTCTCTGAAGCTTGTCAGATGTGCCCATGTTTGCCTTGCTTAGTAATATTTATGGACTGCTGAGAGAGGATGGGTTTTATAACATAATATGTGGTGATTGGATAAAGGTTTTCATGACAGTATGTTTATGAAATATACAATTAACTATTGTCAATGACTTTTTGACAGTATTTTTATGAAATATACTATTAACTAGTGTCACTGACTTTAGCTCTTCTACAAAAATAACAGACCAAAGAGAATATATCAATATTTCCATTGGATCATTCAGCGATCGGAAGTGACACTGTGTTCTTTAAAAATAGAGCACATTACTATTGACAATTTATACTGTAGACTAAAAATATATATATGGTTAATAGAAAAAAAGAAGTAAAGAGAAGAAAATAAAAAATCTACAACAATCCTATCACTTGGAGCCAAAACCAAACCCATTGCTGTGGAGTCAATTCCAACTCATGGTGACCTCATGTGTTACGGTTTTGTTACATGCGCTCCATAGGGTTTTGTTGGCTTTATGAAATCTTTCCAAAAACAGATCGTCAGGCCTTTCCTCCACAGCGCTGCTGGGTGGGTTCCAACTGTTGACCTCTACATTAGCAGCCAATCACGAGCTGCTTGTGCCACTAGGGACCTTCACTTAGCAGGAGTTTTCAAACTTGGGCACGCATCGGACTCACCTGGAGGGCTTGTTAACACACACGGATTACTGGGCTGCACCCCTAGAGTTGCTGATCCAGTAGATCTGGGCAGAGTCCAAGAATTTGCATTTCTAACAAAGTTTGGGTGATGCCGACGCTTCTGGACCAGGGACGACACTTTCAGAATCATGGGCTTAAAGTAATCACTTTTACCTTAATAAAATAGCATCCATCTTTTCAGTCCTCTAATGAGCGATACTTAAACTATTCTAGTCATGGTCACTGATAATTTTTCTATCATGTGCCTCAAAATTCCTCCAGCCTATGCTCATTATCCAATCCCAAAACCACTTCCACATTTTTAGGTATTTGTTACAGCAGCACCCCGCTTCCTAGTACCACATCTGTATGGTTTTCCTAGGACTGCCACAACATATTACCACAAACTGGGTGGCTTACAACAACAGGGATACATTCTCTCACCACTCAGGAGGCCAGGAGTTCAAAATCAAGGTGTCAGCAGGCTTGGTTCCTTCTGGAGGCTCTGAGGGATAAACCATCCAATGCTTCTCTTCTAGCTTCCAGTGGTTACTGGCAATCCTTGGCATTCCTTGGCTTGTAGATGCCTCAGTCCTCTGCCTTCACGTGCTCTTCTTCTGCCTGTGCCCTCTCTTCTTACAAGGATACCAGTCACTGGCTTTAGGACCCTCCCTGAATCCAGGACTTTTTCATTTCAAGATCTTTATCTAATTATATCTGCAAAGACCCTATTTCCAAACAAGGTCATATTCTGAGGCTGTGGGTGGACATGAATTTTGGGGGCATCTATTTAACCCACTAAGTCAGTGAGGTCAATTTACCGAGTAAAGAACAGATCAGAGAATGTGTGTCAGATTTCCTAAACATTGGGTCATTTCTCAGACCCTGTCAGTGACTTTCAAATTAGTTCCCAAGGGACATTGCTATGTGCTTCCTGAGAAAGTTATTTTCTGCATTTTCCAATTGTTTTATAATGAGCATGATATCACTTATATGATTAAAAATAAAATATTAGCCAAAATAGCATGGCCTTTAACAAAATTTGGACCTTTTGTGGATTCTAGTTCTAAGAAAGTGACTTAAAAAGTCAGCTCTAACAGAATGTTTATTTCTTATTGTGTTTGGTTAATTTTTCTGCAGTTGGAATATGCTGCCATTAATTTAGGAATCATTTGAGAACCCACTTAAGTGGTCAAAGGGCCCTGGTCATGCAGTGGTTAAAGCAATCGACTGTTAAGGAAAAGGTCGGTGGTTAGAACCCATCAGCCGCTCTGAGGGAGAAAGATGTGGCAATTGGCTTCTGTAAAGATTTATAGCCTTGGATGCCCTATGGGGTTGCAATGAGTCAGAATTGACTGGATGGCAGTGGGTTTGGTTTGGTTAAGTGGTGGGCTGGAGCTGGTGCACCAGCTCTTACAAGAGCTGCTCATCAAATTTTCAGGAATTTACAAGCCATTTGGTAAACCTTGGTAGTTTGGAATTGGTCATGGTGGAAGTTTTACACCATGGAAATTGGTAAGTGCTACAAATGAGGGCCTATTTCTTCCCCCTGGAGAAGTGGTTGTTACACATTTACCAGGACACCACTGAAGCAGGCTTGAACTATGGAGTATTCCCTTGGGCAACTTAAAGGCATAGCCTTAAACTCTGAATAGAATAATCCTTCATAGGTGTGGTTAACCAAGAGCGAATTTGGAATGATTCCTTACTCTATGAATGCTTTCTTATACTAGGTGCTTGAAAGAGTCAGAGGGGACTCTCTACTGAAGGCTAAATGTATTCGAATAGTTTAATGAGCAATGAGGTAAAATTTCATGACACTAGGAAGCTTAAAACGATGGCACTAGTTTTTTTTTTTTTTTTTTTTTTTTTTTAGGAAGCTTAGAAACCCACTGCCGGAGAGTCCATACCAACTCACAGTGACCCTATAGGACACAGTAGAACTGCCACACAGATTTTCCAAGAAGCACCTGGTGGATTGGAACTGTTGACCTTTGGGTTCGCAGCTGTAGGTCTTAATCACTATGCCACCAGCTTAGGGGAAACCCTGGTGGTGTAGTGGTTAAGAGCTACGACCGCTAACGCAAAGGTTGGCAGTGTTGTAATCCACCAGGCACTACTTGGAAGCCCTGTGGGGCAGTTCTACTCTGTCCTATAGGGTCGCTATGAGTCAGAATCCACTTGAGGGCAAAAGGTTTGTTTGTTTTTAAGAAGCTTAGTGACCAGTCAATGGTTATAGAGCTATTCATTTATTCATTTCACACACACACACACACACACACACACACCCCGCTTACAGAATAGTCTGATATTCTCTTCCTAGACATTCAGTCCTCTTCGTATGAAATGAATCATTTCATATACACGAATAGATCCGAAACTTCCATCTTTGATGTGTGGGACAGACACAGAGAATTTAAATCTTAAAAAATGCAAGAGGGGTTTCTTACAGCGTTCCATCAGGCCTCCAATGCTCTTCTAAAGAAAAAAAAAAAAAAAAAGGCTGGTAGTCATGCTATCCAACCAGAACACCGTTACCAATGAGTGGCACTAATGCCATCCAATCAGAACATTATTGCCTCAATTGAGGCAAGATGGATGAGCAGATTCTTTGCTTTAGTAGTAATTGTAAAGAGCAAGCTGGTACAATATTTGAACGGACTTGCCTCCCAGAACACTTGCCAGCTGTTTCATGTCCATTTGTTCCTAAAACGTAAAATTAATCTTTCTGAGAACAGTGTGCAGAGGACATGATGGGACGTAAGTTGGGAATAATAGTTCACAGTCACAATTTCTGTTCTTCTCTTTTTCCAAATAAGAAAAACAACCCAACCAACCATAAAATATACAATGAATGCCAACGGGGTTCCAGGCCTATAAAGAGGAATTTGACCAAGAGCCTTCTGGAATATTTACGCAGCTAAGCATAAACACTGGCTCCATTTAGCAGAAATTCTAGTCTTGGGAATGATGGGGCACAGTTCACATCCAGACTGTCAAGTCTGCCTTTAATTACTCTGCTGCCCAACATGCTCAGTTGACACCCAGGATTCGAACCACATTCCTCAGAGCCTCTCTCACTATTCTAATATCCCAAACCTAAATCTCCCTCTCTTTTTTCTTTTTCTAAATAGAGGACCTCTCTTCCTTCGATGCTAAGATATTTCATGCAACCTACATCAGAGTGGCGCCCTGGTGGCATAAACCAAAAAACCCCTTACCGTTGAGTCTATTCCGACACATAGCGACCCTATAGGACAGAGTAGAACTGCCCGCATAGAGTTTCCAAGGAGGGCCTGGTGGATTTGAACTGCTGACCTTTTGGTTAGCAGCCATAGCACTAACCAAAACCCCTGGTAGTATAGTGGTTAAGAATTATGCCTGCTATCCAAAAGACCGGCAGTTCCAATCCAGCAGCCACTCCTTGGAAACCTTGTGGGGCTGTTCTACTCTGTCTTTTAGGGTCGCTATGAGTCAGAATCGACTGGACCAACAGTAATGGATTTTTTTTTAATCAGAGTATCTCTTCATCCATCCAAAACTTCTCCTATACCCAACTTCCCACTTGAGATCCACTGTTGGCTTTCTCATGGCACCTCATACATAACATGTCCCCAAACAGAATTTTCTCATCATTACCCCCAGCCACATCTCTTCATCTTCTTCAACCCAGCTCTCTCCTATTCCTGTTTTCCCCATATCGGTAAACAACATCTCCATCCCTGTGGTTGCTTAAGACAGAAATCGGAGAGTTATCCTTCTTATTTCTTCTACTTCACCACTAATATTCAATTCTTTAGTAAATCATTCTCATTCTACTTCTCAAAATGCCTAAAATCTCTCAACTTCTCTCTGTTTAGTAAAAGCCATCATCATCGCTCAGGTCGATTGCTGCCTTAGCCTCCTAGAGGGTCTCTCTACTTACACTCACGTTTCTCCTGCAATCCATTCTTCAGACAACAGTCGGAGAGGCCTTTTTGAAATATAAGTTAAATAATGTCAACTTCTTACTAAAAGTACTTTGAATTTGCTTTCTATTTCACCTTGAATTAATTTAGATTCTTAGGGCTTATAAGGCCTTACAGGACATCTCAGCCCATGCCAACATCCTGAAACTCATCCCGTGGTATTCTTTCCTTCACTCACTATGCTTCAGGCACATTGGCTTTGTTATAGCTCCTTTATTAAACCAAGCTAGCCCCTGGCTTAGAGTCTTCAAACAAGCTATTTTATTTACCTGGATTACTCTTTATCTGACTTTTTTTGTTTCTTTTTTTATTGTGCTTTAGATGAAGGTTTACAGAGCAAATTAGTTTCTCATTAAACCATTAATGCACATATTGTTTTGTGGCGTTGGTTGCCAACCCTGTGACATGTCAACACTCTCCCTTTCTCAACCTTGGGTTCCCCACTTCTACTTGTCTGGCTTTCCTGTCTTCTCCTGCCTTCTTGTCCTTGCCCCTGAGCTCGTGTGCGCATTTAGTCTCATATATGTGGTTGAACTACATATACGGTTGTTTTATGGGCCTCTCTAACTTTGGATGAAGGGTGAAACTTAGGAGTGACTTCAGTACTGAGTTAAAACAGCATCTGGGGACCATACTCTCAGGGTTTCTCTAGTCTTTGATATCTGACTAACTTTTAATCGTCATCTAGGTCTCAGTTTAAATTATTAAGTCTCTAATACCTGACTAACTTCTAATCATCATCTAGGTCTCAGTTTAAATTATTTTTTCACTGAATCCTTCTCTGACTCCTCATTCTAAGTTAAGGCCATACCATCGTCCTTTCTCAGTGCATCTTGGTTCATAGAACTTAGTAACCTGTACTTAGACATTGGGAAACCCTGGTGGTGTAGTGGTTAAGTGCTACAGCTGCTAACCAAAGGGTCGGCAGTTCAAATCCACCAGGCGCTCCTTGGAAACTCTATGGGGCAGTTCTACTCTGTCCTATAGGGTCGCTATGAGTCGGAATCAACTTGACGGCACTGGGTTTGGTTTTTTGGTTTACTTATACATTAATCTGTATGTGTTTAGTGTAGTTCTCAGTAGGAAACTCTAGACAGCAGGCTCCATGGGAGCAGTAAACTTCTTGTTTATTCACCATTGAATACCTTCGTCTGGTACAGTGTCTGGCATATAGTGAATTCATTAATTGTCTGTTTAGTGAATGTACCTGTGGATATTCTCACAAACTTTCTTCTAGTCTTCAGGAATGAGTTTTCCCTTACCCTTGCTAAGATTGATCCTTCTATCTGTATTCCGGACATACTTTCTCGTAACTCTTCAAGGACTTAATTCCCTTAGTGATCTTTCAATACTTCACTTTTACTGATCTCTCATGCTTTGTATTCAAGTACATAGCAGTCACTTCTGTTGTCTCTTAACTATAATGCCCACTCCTCCCCCCCCCCATCAAGATACCCATCATTTCCATAAAAAAATTCATGAAGGAGAAGGCAGGGAGAATCATCAGACTGTAATGCGGGTCTGACCCCTGTTAAGGAGAGAGGGAAGGAGAGAGGGTTGGGTAGGAGGAGTCTCAATTTGAAGCAGAAATCTAAGAAAATTGTAATCAGATTGATGGGGAGTCTTTCAGCCAAAGGTCCCTGTCAGAGAAGTCCCACATCTCTCATGAATGGCTTTACCTATTCACTGTTAATGTGGTAAATGACAATAAAATATTTTAAATATTAAGCCATCGCTTGTATTTCTGGGATAGAATCAATTTCATCCTATTATCATTTTCATATACTGTTGGTTTAAGTCAGCTATCATTTTGCTTAGGACTTTATTGCATGTATTTGTAAGTTAAGTGGGCCTACTATATTCCTTTCTCGCATTGTCCTCATTTGATTTTCTTATCAAAGCTCTGCTGGCTTATGTTGTGTTTCTGGATTATTTCCTTTTTTTTTTCTTTTGGACGACCTTCTTAGAATGGGGCAATCTATTTCTTGCAAGTTTGTTTGGACTCACCTATAAAACCATCTGGACCTGGTGTTTTCTTTGTGGAAATAAGGTTAATTACTACTTCAATTTATTTAATAGTTTTTAAACTATTCAGATTTTGTGTTGATTTGTGACAAAGATTTCATAAATCCTATATTTATAAGAATTTTCTATTTCATCTGAAGTTTTCACATTTGTTGGTATGTCTTTAATATCGAATTCCCGTTTTCCTTTTTAAATCTGTGCTTAACCTATAATTGTACAGTTTTGATTTAATACTATTATTTATTTAGTCTTTCCCTTTTTTTCCCTTTAACAAATAAGCCATAAGTTTATTTAACTTCTTTTATCAAGGAACAAACTCTGCTTTCGTAACCTGTTATTTTTCCTAATTTCTTACTTTGGATAAAATTCATCAAATTTCAGTCTTGTTTCTAACAAAAGCATTGAAACATCTTGAGAAATACCACTTTTATTGTGTCTATACATTTTGATATGTACTGTTTTCATTAACATTCAGTTCCCTGCTTTCTTAAATTTCTATTATTATTCTATCTATAAGTAATTTAGACTTTTTCAAACTTTTCAGGTATATGGGGATTTCTATTTAGCTTTTTATTATTGATTTCTAATTTCATTGTATTGTGGTTATGGACTTAGTGTGTTTAATACCTATTCTTTGAAAATTTATGGAAACTTACTTTATGGCTTGGTAATTGTTCATATTTTTAGAGGTGAGTCAGAATCGACTCGACGGCATTGGGGTAGATGCGAGCTTGTGGATTAGTTTTCTATTGCTGCATGACAAATTACTACAGACTTTGTTCTTGTGGTTGCTGGATGCCATTGAGCTGGCTCATACTCATGGCAACCCCATGTACCACAGAACAAAATGTTGCCTTGTCCACCTTCAAGATTGTTGTCATGTTTGAGTCTACTCAGACAATATTCTGTGGGATCTATAGGGTTTCACTGGCTAATTTTCAGAAGTATATCACCAGCTTTTGTTCCTAGTTAGTCTTAATCTGGAAGCTCTGCTAAAACTTGTCCACCATGAGTGACCCCGCTGTATTTGAAATACTGGTGGTACAGCTTCTAGCATCATAGCAACATACAAGTCACTACAGTAAGACTAACTGGCAGATGGGTGATAGCCTACAAACTTAGTGGCCTAAAACAACACCCATTTATTATCTCCCAGTTTTGCAGGTGAGAAGTCTAGCATACATCATGGCTGGATTCTATGCTCAGGGCCTCACAAACTGAAATCAAGATGTTGGCCAGGTAGGATTCTTATCTAGAGCCTCTGTGGAAGGATTCACTTCCAACCTAATTTGTGTTGTTGGCAGGATTCAATTCTATGCAGTTGTAGGACTAAGGTCCGTGTTTCCTTGCTGGCTATTAGCTGGGAGTCACTCTTAGATCCTAGAGGACACTCTGCTCTTTGCACATGGCCTCTTCCATCATCGAAGCCATTGGTGGTGTTGTTAGGCGCCAGGAAGTCGATTTTCAACTCACAGCCAACGTGATAGAGTAGAACTGCCTCACAAGGTTTCCTAAGCTGTAATCTTTATAGAGCAGATGGCCAGGTCTTTCACTTGTTGAACCACTGGGAGGTTCAACCTGCCAGCCTTTCAGTTAGCAGCTGAGCACTTAGCCGTTGCGCCACCATTAATGGATGTCAAATCCTTCTCATGCTTTGAATCTCTCTAACCTCATCTTCTGCCACCACTAGGAGAAAACTATCCACTTTTTTTTTTTTAATTAATTTTTATTGTGCTTTAAGTGAAAGTTTACAAATCAGGTCAGTCTTTCATACAAAAATTTACATATACCTTGTTATACACTCCTAATCACTCTCCCCCTAATGAGACAGTACAGTCCTTCCCTCCACTCTCTCTCCTCGTGTCCGTTTGGGCAGCTTCTGGCCCCCTCTGCCCTCTCATCTCCCCTCCAGACAGGAGATGCCAACATAGTCTCCTGTGTCTACTTGATCCAAGAAGCTCGTTCTTCACCAGTATCATTTTCCATCCCATATTTCAGTCCAATCCCAGTCTGAAGAGTTGACTTTGGGAATGGTTCCTGTCCTGGGTTAACAGAAGGCCGGGGGACCATGGCTTCTGGGGTCCTTGTAGTCCCAGTCTGACCATTAAGTCTGGTCTTTTTACGAGAGTTTGGGGTCTGCATTCCACTGCTCTCCTGCTCCCTTAGGGGTTCTCTGTTGTGTTCCCTGTCAGGGCTGTCATTGGTCGTGGCCAGGCACCATCTAATTCTTCTGGTCTCAGGCTGATGTAGTCTCTGGTTTATGTGGTCCTTTCTGTCTCTTTAGGCTCATAATTACCTTGTGTCTTTGGTGTTCTTCATTATTGCTTGCTCTAGGTGGATTAAGACCAATTGATGCATCTTAAGATGGTCACTTGCTAGCTTTTAAGACCAACAGATGCCACTCTCCAAAGTGGGATGCAGAATGTTTTCTTAATAGATTTATTATGCCAGTTGACTTAGATGCCCCCTGAAGCCATGGCCCCCAAACCCCTGCCCCTGCTACACTGACCTTTGAAGAGTTCATTTTATTCAGTAAACTTCTTTGCTTTTGGTTTAGTCCAGTTGTGTTGACCTCTCCTGTATTGCATGTTGTCTTTCTCTTCACCTAAAATAAAACTTATCTACTATCTAATTAGTGAAAACCCTTCTCCCTCCCTCCCTCCCCCTTCTCATAACCACCAAAGAATATTTTCCTCTGTTTAAACTATTTCTCCAGTTCTTATAATAGTGGTCTAATACAATATTTGTCCTTTTGCAACTGACTGATTTCACTCAGCATGTCTTCCAGATTTCTCCATGTTATGAAATGTTTCATGGATTCATCATTGTTCTTTATCGATGTGTAGTATTCCATTGTGTGAATATGCCATAATTTATTTACCCATTCATCCATTGATGGACACCTTGGTTGCTTCCAACTTTTTGCTGCTATTGTAAACAGTGCTGCAATGAACATGGGTGTGCATATATCTGTTCGTGTAAAGGCTCTCATTTCTCTAGGATAGATTCCAAGGAGTGGGATTGCTAGATTATATGGTAGTTCTGTTTATAGTTTTTTAAGGAAGCACCAAAGGGATTTCCAACATGGTTGTATGATTTTGCATTCCCACCAGCAGTGTATAAGTGTTCCAGTCT
This sequence comes from Loxodonta africana, assembly GCF_030014295.1. NCBI lineage: Eukaryota > Metazoa > Chordata > Mammalia > Proboscidea > Elephantidae > Loxodonta > Loxodonta africana. The sequence goes on along the minus strand of NC_087354.1, from coordinate 34,347,342 downwards.
CTCCACAGCCTCTCCAACATTTATTATTGTGTTTTTTGGATTAATGCCAGGCTTGATGGAGTGAGATGGAATCTCATTGTAGTTTTGATTTGCATTTCTCTAATGGCTAATGATCGTGAGCATTTCCTCATGTATCTGTTAGCAACCTGAATGCCTTCTTTAGTGAAGTGCTTGTTCATATCCTTTGCCCATTTTTTAATTGGGTTATTTATCTTTTTGTAGTTGAGTTTTTGCAGAATCATGTAGATTTTAGAGATCAGGTGCTGATCGGAAATGTCACAGCTGGAAACTTTTTCCCAGTCTGTAGGTAATCTTTTTACTCTTTTGGTGAAGTCTTTGGGTAAGCATAGGTGTTTGATTTTTAGGAGCTCCTAGTTATCTGGTTTCCTTCTACATTGTTAGTAATGTTTTGTATTCTGTTTATGCCTTGTATTAGGGCTCCTAACGTTGTCCCTATTTTTTCTTCCAAGATCTTTATTGTTTTAGATTTTATGTTTAGGTCTTTGAACCATTTTGAGTTAGTTTTTGTGTATGGAGTGAGGTATTGGTCTTGTTTCTTTTTTTGCAGATAGATATCCAGTTATGCCAGCACCATTTGTTAAAAAGACTATCTTTTCCCCAATTAACTGACTTTGGGACTTTGTCAAGTATCAGCTGACGATATGTGGATGGGTTTATGTCTGGATTCTCAACTCTGTTCCATCGGTCTCTGTATCTGTTGTTGTACCAGTACCAGGCTGTTTTGACTACTGTGGCAGTATAATAGGTTCTAAAATCAGGTAGAGTGAGGCCTCTCACTTTGTTCTTTTTCAGTAATGCTTTATTGTCCGGGATCTCTTGCCCTTCCACATGAAGTTGGTGACTTGTTTCTCCATCTCATTAAAAAATGTCATTGGAATTTGAATCAGAATTGCATTGTATCTATAGATCACTTTTGGTAGAATAGACATTTTTACAATGTTAAGTCTTCCTATCCATGAGCAAGGTATGTTTTTCCAATTAGGTAGGTCTCTTTTGGTTTTTTGCAGTAGTGTCTTGTAGTTTTCTTTGTATAGGTCTGTTACATCTCCAGTAAGATTTATTCCTAAGTATTTTATCTTCTTGGGGGCTACTGTAAATGGTATTGATTTGGTGATTTCCTCTTCGATGTTCTTTTTGTTTGTGTAGAGGAATCCAACTGATTTTTGTATGTTTATCTTGTATCCTGAAACTCTGCTGAACTCTTCTATTAGTTTCAGTGGTTTTCTTGAGGATTCTTTAGGGTTTTCTGTGTATAAGATCATGTCATCTGCAAATAGAGATACTTTTACTTCTTCCTTACCAATCTAGATGTCCTTTATTTCTTTATCTATCCTGATTTCTCTGGCTAGGACCTCCAGCACAATGTTGAATAAGAGTGGTGATAAGGGGCATCCTTGTCTGGTTCCCATTCTCAATGGGAAAGCTTTCAGAATCTCTCCACTTAGGATAATGTTGGCTGTTGGCTTTGTATAAATGCCCTTTATTATGTTGAGGAATTTTCCTTCTATTCCTATTTTGCTGAGAGTTTTTATCATGAATGGATGTTGGACTTTGTCAAATGCCGTTTCTGCATCAATTGATAAAATCATGTGGTTCTTGTCTTTTGTTTTATTTATATGGCAGATTACATTGTTTTTCTAATGTTGAACCATCCCTGAATCCAATCCAGCCCCACCCCTGAATACCTGGTATGAATTCCACTTGGTCATGGTGCATTATTTTTTTGATGTGTTGTTGAATTCTATTGGCTAGAATTTTGTTGAGGATTTTTGCATCTAAGTTCATGAGGGATATAGGTCTGTAATTTTCTTTTTTTATGGTGCCTTTACCTGGTTTTAGTATCAGGGATATGTTGGCTTCATAGAATGAGTTTGGAGTATTCTGTCCTTTTCTATTCTCTGAAATATCTTCGGTAGTTGTGGTGTTAACTCTTCTCTGAAAGTTTGGTAAAACCCTGTGGTGAAGCCGTCCTGACCAGGGCTTTTTTTTTGGTTGGGGTTTTTTTTTTTATTACCTTTTCAATCTCTTCCTTTGTTATGGATCTATTTAGTTGTTCTACCTCTGTTTGTGTTAGTTTAGGTAGGTAGTGTGTTTCTAGGAATTCATCCATTTCTTCTGGGTTTTCAAATTTGTTAGAGTACAATTTTTGGTAGTAATCTGATATAATTCTTTTAATTTCAGGTGGGTCTGTTGTGATATCACCCATCTCATTTCTTATTTGGGTTATTTGTTTCCTTTCCTGTTTTTCTTTTGTCAGTCAGGCCAATGGTTTATAAGTTTTGTTAATTTTTTCAGAGAACCAGCATTTGGTCTTGTTAACTCTTCTATTCGTTTTTCTGTTCTCTAATTTGTTTAATTCTGCTCTAATTTTTATTATTTGCTTTCTTCTGGTTCCTGAGGGTTTCTTTTGTTGCTCTTTCTCTATTTGTTAATGTTGTAGGGACAGTTCTTTGATTTTGGCCCTTTCTTCTTTTTGTATGTGTGCATTTATTGATATAAATTGACCTCTGAGCACTGCTTTCGTTGTGTCCCAAAGGTGCTGATAGGAAGTGTTTTCATTCTCATTGGATTCTATGAATTTCTTTATTCCATCCTTAATGTCTTCTATAACCCAGTCTTTTTGGAGCAGGATGTTGTTCAGTTTCCAAGTATTTGATTTCTTTTCCCCTGATTTTTCTGTTACTGATTTCTACTTTTATGGCCTTATGGCCTGAAAAGATGCTTTGTAATATTTTGATGCTTTGGATTCTGCAAAGGCTTGCTTTATGACCTAATATGTGGTCTATTCTAGAGAATGTTCCATGTGCACTAGAAAAGAAAGTATTCTTTGCAGCTGTTGGGAGAAGTGTTCTGTATATCTCTATGAGGTCAGGTTGGTTGATTGTGACATTTAGATCTTCCGTGTCTTTATTGAGCTTTTTACTGGATGTCCTGTCCTTCACCAAAAGTGGAGTGTTGAAGTCTCCTACTATTATTGTGAAGCTGTCTATCTAACTTTTCAACGCTGTTAGAGTTTGTTTATGTATCTTGGAGCCCTGTCATTAGGTGCATAAATATTTAATATGGTTATATCTTCCTGGTAAATTTTTCCTCTTATCATTACATAGTGTCCTTCCTTATCCTTTGTGGTGGATTTAAGTTTAAAGTCTGTTTTGTCAGAAATTAATATTGCTGCTCCTGCTCTTTTTTTTATTGTTGTTTGCTTGGTACATTTTTTTCATCCTTTGAGTTTTAGTTTCTTTTTGCCTCTAAGTCTAAGGTGTGTTTCTTGTAGGCAGCATATAGCTGGATTATGTTTTTTTACTGAATCTGCAACTCTGTCTCTTTATTGGTGCATTTAGTCCATTTACATTCAGCGTAATTATAGATAGGTATGAGTTTAGTGCTGTCATTTTGTTGCTTTTTTTGTGTGTGTTGTCAACAGTTTTATTTTTCCACTTACTTTTTTGTCCTGAGAAGTTTTTCTTTGTTAATTTTGTGTTTCTATTTTTTGTTGTAGTTGAATTTGTTTTTGCTGAGACTTTGTATTTATTTTGAAGTATGGGATTGTTAGTATTTTTTGTGGTTACCCTAATATTTACCCCTGTTTTTCTAAGTATAAACCTAACTCATCTCCCTGTGTCATCTTGATTTCCTCTCCATTTGGAAGATCTATGCCTACTGTATTTAGACCCTCTTTATTAATTATTGTCATCTTTTACATAATGACATCAGTGATTCCCTGTTTTGAGCATTTTTTTATCTTATTTTATTTTTGCTATTTTTCTCTCTGAGTTGATATCAGGATGCTCTGTTCTGTGTCCTAGTGTTGTGTTGATATCTGATATTGTTGTTTTCTAACCAGATTCAGTATTTTTTGTAGTTTGGGTTTTGCAAATTCTCTAAGCTTGTGTTTATCTGTAAATGACTTAATTTCACCCTTACATTTGAGAGACAGTTTTGCTGGATATATGATTCTTGGTTGACAATTTTTCTCCTTCAGTGCTCTATATATGTCACCCCATTGCCTTCTTTCCTGCATGGTTTCTGCTGAATAGTCCGAACTTATCGATTCTTTTTTGTAGGTGACTTTTGTTTATCCCTGGCTGCTCTTAAAATTTTCTCTTTATTTTTGGTTTTGGCAAGTTTGATGATAATATGTCTTGGTGACTTTCTTTTGGAATCTACCTTGTATGGGGCTCAATAAGCATCTTGGATAGATATCCTTTCATCTTTCACAATGTCAGGGAAGTTTTCTGCCAACAAATCTTCAACAATTCTCTCTGTATTTTCTGTTATCCATCCCTGTTCTGGAATTCCAATCACTCACAAGTTATTCTTGATAGAGTCCCACATGATTCTTAGGGCTTCTTCATTGTTTAAAATTCCTTTATCTGATTTTTCTTCTAATATGTTGGTGTGAACTGCCTTATCCTCCATCTCCCCAATTCTGCATTCCATTTCCTCAATTCTGCTCGTCTGACTTCCTATTAAAAAAAAAATATATATTGCGTTGTCTAATTCTGTAATTTTATTGTTAAAGTTTTGAATTTCTGAATGCGGCCTCTCTATGGATTCTTGCGGGTTATTGAATTTTTCATTATGTTCTTGAATAATCTTTTTAATTTCTTCAACTGCCTTATCCATGTGTTCCTTGGCGTTTTCTGTACATTGCCTGATTTTGTCCCTGATGTCTTCAAGCATTTCGTATATTAACCTTTTGTATTCTACATCTTGCAATTCCAGGAATACATCTTCATCTGGGAGAGACCTTGATTCTCTGTTTTGGCGGTTTGTAGAAGTAATCATGGTCTGCTTCTTTATGTGATTTGATATTGACTGTTGTCTGAGAGCCATCTATGTTATTTTAATAATTTATTTTGTTTACTCACTGTGTCCTATCTTCTTGCTTTGTTTTATTTCAGTATACCCAGATAGACTACTAGAGTGCACTAACTTGATTATTGGAGCTTTTGAAGCACTAATGTCCTGTTACCAGATGGTTAGAGCTGTTACCAGGTATATGAGCCTATGAGTCCATTCACTATTCTTGAATAGATTCAGCTCAGGTGTCCTGATAGTCAGTCACCTAGTGTGTGGTGTAGGCTTTCATCTACTATCTTAGAGGAGTAGTGGTGATGGTTGTATGCACTGGTTTCTGGCAGTGGTAGAGGGTGACACTCTGAGGACGGCAGGGTGCTGACAGCCTTCCCCCCACCTGTCAGTGAGGAAGGAGTGCCTCTGTTCTCTAGAGTGCTCTGGTTGGTGGGCTCTGCAGCTGTACCTTAGGCACCCAGTGCTTATACCTGTAAAGACTGGTAGGCACCACTATCCTCAGACCCCTTTCATGGGTGACTAGGTGGTGTGGATGGAGCCTCAGCCCTCAGGTCCCTTCTTTGTGTAGGTGAGGGCTCTGTTTAATAGGTAGAGCTGTAGCAGACCTCCAGAGCCTGCCTGTCCACTGCACAGCTGAAACAATTACAGTCAGACCTCTAAAAGATTTGCCTTTGCATTATAATAACCACCTGGTTCCATGTAGGGGTGAAAGCCAAAGTCTGTAGATCGCTTATTCCTGGACTGGAGCTGCTTCTGCTCTGAGCTTCCAGTTTAGGGCAGTCGGGAAAGTATTTTTCCCCTGTTTGTTAATTTTCTCCTTCTCCAAGGCCAGAAGAATGGGTCAGAGAGAGCATGTGGCAAGTTATATCTCAGGCCCAGGGAACTCAAATGTTAATGAAGCCAGCTGGGGCAGGGAGGGGAGGGATCAGATAGATAGGATAGGGTACTTTCAGAGGAAGCTATTAGATCTGAGTGGTAATTAGACAAAATGACTTATCTTGTGTTGAGAGCGCTGTTTTATCTCAGATTCCAGAGGCATGTGTAGCCTGTGTACACTGGCTGGGTCCCCACTGAAATTGCCCCAGAGGGTTAGGGCTGTATCCCATGCTTGCCATGTCTCAGGAAAGTACCATTAGCCCCACTGCATTCCTGCCAAAGAACAGCACCAAGGAATTTGAGCCGAGGCACTGCATGAGCTCAGCAATTCATTGCTGCTTCTACATGGTCTCTTGCTCCACTGTCACTCAGGTCAATTCCTTAGTTCTGTGTTTGATGGTCAGAGTTCGTAGATTGTCATATATGTAATCAATTCACTTGTTTTTTCAGGCCTTTGTTGCAGGAGTGTTCTGTGGAAGCTTCTGACTAGTTAGCCATCTTGGCCCTGCCCTCAACTCTCCACTTTTAAAAGTCTCATATGATTCTATCAGCCCCATTTGATAATCCCCATATCTTAAGGTCAGCTGATTCAGGACTTTAATTACATCTGCAAAATCGCTTCACAGAGGAACCTAAATTAGTGTTTGGTTGATAACAGGGAACAGAAATCTTGGTGAGGGGGCATCCTTAGAATTCTACCTAGTACAGTCTACAAGACTGTATATACTCTAATTCATGGACTTAAAATTGTTTGTATGTCTATTACATCAAACTTGTTAATTTTGATATTCAAAATTATTTTCCTGTTAGTTTTTTATCTGTTCAGCTTATTAACAGGAGAGAAATAATTTGTGAAAAAATAAAAATAAAATGAGAGAGGTATGTTAAAAATCATCTAATTCTATTTTTTTTTTTTCGATTTTTGCTTTGTATATGATGAAGCTGTGTTATTTAAAAAAAAAAAAATTATTTAGGTGCATACAAATTTACAATAGTTATTTCTTCGGGTGGATTGAACCTTTCATCATCATTATGTGGAGTGCCCTTCTCTTTTCTTTATGTAATATAGCCATTCCAACTTTCTATTGTAGGGCATATTTTTCATCCTTTTACTTCAAATCATCCTTGACGTTTGGCTTTATGTGCATTTTTAAAGATTCAACAGATAAGTTCTGCCTTTAAAGTGGTAGGTTTATTTCATTTACATGTATTTTGGATTTTGATATACTGAGATTTGTTTTTATCATCTTCCTTTAAAATTTTTATTTGCCATCCTTTTTTTCTATATTTTTTATTTGTTTCTCACTTCTTTTTTGTAGTGGTTGAGATTTGTTAATTTGTTTTTTTATCATTTTTCCTGTTGTACATTTTTTTTTTTCCTACAGGTCTGAATATAAATGTTCTACTTTTTTGTTTATTCTCTTGGATGAGTGTGGTTGCCCTTGACATTTATCATACATATTTAAATATATCCTCAAAGTTAAACAGTATCTTGAAACACCTCCCTACTTACTGCATAATAAAGCAGTTTTAGAACAGTTACATTTTGATTTTTGCTCTACTGTCTCATGTAGTTTTTTTTCAAATATTCTCTGTGTGTCTGTTAATGTCATAATTAAAACAGTGTTTCTCAGCTTTACCTATTGATCTTTTTATTTGTTGCATATTTTTAAATTATATCATAGACTATCATTTTATGTTTTTTTTTTTCCTTCTTAAAGTATATCTGTTAAACAGGACCATTAGAGGAGGTCTCTTGGCTGTAAATACTCCCAGGTTTTTTAAAAAAAAATTACTAATAAATATTTTTATTTTGGTCTTATTCATAGAAGATGATTTTGCACTTTAGAGTTAACAGTAATTTTCTCTCAACACTCTGTATATATTATTCCACTGCTTTTGGCCTTCCTTGATGTTACTGAGAAGTCTGTTGTCATTCTGTCATTTCAGAGTTCTCACATACTCTTGATCCAACTTCCCCTGGTAGTAACATCTTACATAATCATGGTACATTATCAAAACCAAGAAATTGGCATTTTGCTGGAAACCTTATTCAGGTTTTACCAGTTTCACTTGCACTCATTGTGTCTGTGTGTGTTTAGAAATTTTGTCACATGTATAGATTCATGTAACTACCATGATGATCAGGATGTAGAATTATTTCATCAGCACAAATTCCCTCATACTACTTCCTTAGTCATATGCCCCCTCCGCCTAACCCTGGGCTGCAATGCTATGTTTGATTTGCTATTTTGGTGGGGAGGGTTCAGTTTCAGAGTTTTCACTTGGCTTTCCTCACCAATGATAACAGGAGTTGTTTCAACTACTAAAATATGCTTATCCCAATTACACAGTGGATCACAAAAATGACCGTCATGCAAATCTGGGGACCCAGTAGACCCACCGTGAAGCAGGCCAGGACTCCATTTTTTCTGACCTTTTTATGCCTCACACTCAAAAGGAGAAGGATAAGACATGATGATGGCTTGAGTCTCCAGGAATGAATGTCAGCTTAGACACTGTATTCTGCAGTCCTCGATACGTTTGGAAGTTCCCTTTCTCCAGGGTACAGTTAACTGAGTAAATGGCCGCAGTACCTTTGGGAAAGGCCTGGGGAACCCACTATCATGTATAATTGCTGTGCTATTACAGAATTTTTTCTCCTGGGGACCTGGCTTCTTCTTCAGTCAATTGGTTTCAGCCTAGAAACTGGATAAGATTCAGAAACTAGGCAAGATATCATGATTAAAAAAAAAAAATTAGGTATAATTTCTATACAATAAAATTCACCAATTTTAAGTGTACAATTTGATGAGGTTTGAGAACTATATAGATATACAAGTAACCACCATCACAGTCATTACAAAGAGCATATCCATCACTCTAAAAAGTTCCTTTGTGCCTTTTTACAGTCAGTCCTTTTCCCCAGCCCCTTCCCTCTAGCCATCACTTACCTACTTTCCATTACTATACTTTTCCTTTTTGAGAATTGCATATAAATGCATTAAGCAATTAGACTATTAGTGTTTTGTGCTTGTCATTTTCCACTTAGCATAATGCTTTTGAGATTCATTCATATTGTCACATGTGTCAGCAGTTTGTTCCTTTTTATTGTTGAACAGTGTTCCATCCACCACCCATCTGCCAGTGTATTATACTATGGTGGCTTGCATTTTGCTATGGTGCTGGAAGCTATGCCACTGGTATTTCAAATACCAGCAGGGTCACCCACAATGGTCAGGTTTCATGGAGATTCTAGACTAAAATAGACAAGAAGAAAGACCTGGAAATCTACTTCCAAAAATTAGCTAAAGAAAACTTCATGCATCACAAAAAAATCACTGTTTGTCTTACTTGCTTTGGACATATTATCAGGAGTGGTCAATTGTTGGAGGAGGACATCATGTTTGGTGAAGCAGAGGGCCAGTGAGGGCAAAGGAGACCCTGGATGAGATGTCTTGGCACGATAGTCACAATGATGGACCTGAACATGCTGGCGATCATGAGGATGATGCAGGATGGGGCAACATTTTGTTCTGTTGTACATAACAGGGTCAGAGTCAACACAACAGCAACTATCTATCTATCTATCTATCTATCTATCTATCTATCTATCTATCTATCTATCTATCTATCTATCCATCCATTCCCCACCCACCCACCACCCATCCATCCATCCATCTACCTATTAATCTAATGATCTACTTATTTATCTCATGTTCCATAGTTTATCTATTCGTCAGTTGATGGATATTTGGGTTGTTTCCTTTTCCCCAAAAGAAAAATGATTTCCCCAGGTTCATAATAGCCCAATTGGGGCTCAAACTTTGATATCCTGATTCCCAAACCCAGCCCATTTCACTCCAGCCCACAGCTTTCCTATACTGAAAGACAAGACATTTCCTGAATTTATTCTTCAATTGGCTCCCATTTAGATCTTGTGGGAACTGATTAAACACTAAGGATTTTAGTTCCAGTGCTGCTATTGCTTTTAGGTGCCATCAAGTCAGTACCAACTCATAGTGACCCTATGTACAACAGAACAAAACACTGCCCAGTCCAGTGCCACCCTCACAATCATTGCTATGATTCAGCTCATTGCTGCAGCCACTGTGTGAATCCATCTTGTTGAGGGTCCTTCCTGTTTTTCGGTGACCCTCTCTACCAAGCATGATGCTCTTCTCCCGAGACTGATCCCTCCTGATTCAAAGTAAGTGAGACAAAGCCTTGCCATCCTGGCTTCTAAAGAGCATTCTGGTTGTACTTTTTTCAAGACAGATTTTCTTTCTTCTGGAGGTCCATGGCACATTCGATATTCTTCACCAACACCATAATTCAAATGTGTCAATTCTTCACTCTTCCTTATTCATTGTCCAGTTGCGAGGATTTTTGTTTTCTTTATATACAAGGTGATTGAAAATACTATGCCTTGGGTCAGGTGAAAAGCGACATATTTGCTTTTTAATACTTTAAAGAGGTCTTTTGCAGCTGACTTGCCCAATATAATACGTCATTTGATTTCTTGACTACTGCTTCCATGGGTGTTGATTGTGGAGCCAAGTAAAATGAAATCTTTGACAACTTCAATGTTTTCTCTGTTTATCATGAGGTTGCTTATTGGTTCAGTTGTAAGAATTTTTGTTTTCTTTATGTTAAGGTGTAATCCGTACTGGAGGCTGTAATCTTTGATCTATCTTCATCAGTAAGTGCTTCAAGTCCTCCTCACTTCCAGCAAGTTCCAGTGTTAGAAAGGGTCTAAGCTTATCAGCAGCTCTATCCTAGATCACTTTTCCAAATTAAAAAATAAAAAATTTGCAGAGCTTTCCCTCAACTCTCTGAGTGTGAAGACTGAGAAGGTAAAGTCCAATACTGGTTGTCACGGACTGGACTGAATTATGTTCCCCCAAAAACCTGTGTATCCATTTGGCTGGGCCACGATTCCCAGTATTGTGTGGTTGTCCTCTGTTTTGTAATTATAATTTTATGTTAAAGAGGGTTGGGGTGGGATGTAACACCTGTGCTCAACCCACATCCCTGATCCAATGTAAAGGGAGTTTCCCTGGGGTGTGGTCTGCATCACCTTTTATCTTACAAAAGATAAAAGGAAAGGGAGGGGAGCAGAGAGTTGGGGACCTCATACCACCAAGAAAGAAGCACCAGGAGCAGAGCACGTCCTTTGGACCTGGGGTTCCTGTGTGGAGAAGCTCCTAGTCCAGGGGTAGATTGACAAGAAGGACCTTCCTCCAGAGCTGACAGAAAAAAAGCCTTCCCCTGGAGCTGGTGCCCTGAATTCAGACTTCTAGCTTGCTGGACTGTGAGAGAATAAAATTCTCTTTGTTAAAGCCATCCACTTATGGTATTTCTGTTATAGCAGCACTAGATGACTAAGACACCGATACATGAACTATTTTTGTTAAAGACATAGAAACTGGCTAAAGTAAGAGCAGGAAAAACAAGAGACACAAGAATGTAAAAGGCTGCCTTAATTAAAAAAGAAAAGACCGTTTTGAATTTATAGGCTTCGGTACTGAGAATATGATGTTCATTTATTTTTGGCTCTCCGATTTGTATTTCAGATTTTTATTTCTTTTTTGGAAAGTTCTTTATTTAATGGTGAATAATAGAGGAATCGCTCGAAAAGTTTAATCACGTAGCTCCCTTCGCTTAATTGAAATTAGGGCCAGTGTAGATTCCGCTTCAACACCCTCTATTTCAGAATCCTCAACGTAGACATGTTTGCTGCATGCTTTCTGTATATGGAATCACACATTCATTTCTAATGCGATGTGCATGTTTGGAGCATTCTGTCCCTGTGCAAAGGTTGTGTCATTATTCTTTCCTAGACTCCATTCCGTTGCATTTTTTTGCATTGGCTTCCCTCCAAAGCACTATATCTCCAAGGCAACCTGGGGCTGGTTGCCATGGACACTCCCTTTGCTGATAAGTCACATCACACCTCTCCCCTTCAAAACACACCCACGAGGCAAGTCCTTTGGGTGATCAAACAATTCTGTTCATTAACATTTCCAAGCCGCACAAACTTACATCCATTCCATGTACAAGGAACAGATGTACAAAGAGGTCTTTCAAATATTTGTACCTGTCCAAGTTAGCATGGAGGGAAGCCATCCTTTTGCAATTGGCTTCCTGCCATGGGGAATAAGAAAGCTTCAGCAAATATCAGGCCTGAATTGGAGCAATTGCCCTGAAGTGATCAGAGCAACAGACATAAAGACTGCATGTGAAATCTGGTCCTTGTACCGCTAGACTTGATTCCACTTCATTCAGGGTCACACCCTGTCTGTGTTTCCTTTAGAGATTTACAATGGGCCCTCAGTGGCCTGCCCAGGTCATTGATCCTAGTCATCCTAATGCTCAAGATGTGACAATTTTTTTTTTAAACAGTGAATAAATTGCTTATAATTTTAATACTGATTAGAAACCAGATGTCACCTTATTAGAATCCTATGAAAAGTTTCCTTTTAGTTCTGGAAAGCTGTGGATAGTAGAAAAGCAGATTTTACTCCAAATCTAACCTGACCTGTTTTCTAGTGCAAAGGGTTCTGAGCCACTAGCCTAGCGAATCCTGCAGACTAAACAGAGCTCCTGTGTTAAGACTGAAGAGGCGATGGGCTCCCTGGGACAGGGTCCTGGGGTTTGGTCTGTTATTTGGGCACACCTTCTTTTGGGTCTTTCTTCAATCTTGTTGTTAGTTGCTGCTGAGTTGATTCCAACTCATGGTGACCCCACGGGTCAGAGTGGAACTGTGCTCCGCAGAATGTTCAAGGGTGTGAACTTTCAGAAACAGATCACCAGGGCTGTCTCTCAAGGTGTCTTTGCGTGAGTTTGGATTGCTGACCTTTAAGCAAGCAGTCAAGCACTTAGCTGATTACACCACCCTGGGGACTTTCCTTTATTCGCTTCTCTGTACCAAAATGACTGAGAAACAAAGGAATTCCAGACAGAGAGCTGTGGTTCCTCTGCTCATCTCCATATATGAGACCTTATGTATTTTCAATGTCTAACATAATAAACCAGAGTGCATATGAACGGACAGAGAGGTAACTATGGAAATAAATACTCCAGATTGTGAATACAGGTAGTCCCCGACTTAGGACAGGGTTCCATTCCAGTGACTATTGTAAGTCAGTTCAGAGGCAAGTCAAATACCTCTTTTTCTTTTTCTTTTAGTTTTCAATGTTATTGCCTTTTCCTATCAGTATCTTTGTCTTTGGGGGTTGCAAACATTAAACCTGAGAACGATAATATCAGCAAATTACTCACTGCATTGTATGTAGTTCATATTACTAATGGTAAGATGTATATAAAAAAAGGACTGTCATAACTGCCATTCATCATAACTCAACTACATTGTAAGCTGGGGACTACCTTGTTATTTGTTAGCTTGCGGCCTGTGGGTAGGGGAGTGGATGAAATTGAAGAGTGGATGGAGGAAGATTACTAATGGTTTCCTGTAAACATCTTTGGATTATTGATTTACTACACTGAGGGTATATTACTTTTATAGTTAAAAGCGAAATTATTTTTTTTTAATGATGACAATTTTTTTTGATCCTTGAAGGTACAGTTATCTGTTGTGAATGTGAACTAAAAATGGATGCACAGGAGCTGTAGAACGATGTCTGTTTTAGGAACACAGGCTCAAGATTGCGTTACAGAAAATTATAAGAACCTAAGAGTAAGAATGGAAACCCTGGTGGCGTAGTGGTTAAGAGCTATGGCTGCTAACCAAAAGGTTGGCAGTTAGAATCCACCAGGAGCTCCTTGGAAACCGTATGGGGCAGTTCTACTCTGTCTTAATAGGGTTGCTATGAGTTGGAATTGACCCTATGGCAGTGGGTTTGGTTTTGGTTTTGGTTAAGAGTAAGGATGTTCTGTTGTGATCCCTGTGGTTTTCACTGGCTCATTTTCAGAATTAGATCTCTGTCATTGCTCTTTCCTAGTGGACTTTCTTTCTAGTAGCCTCTCTCCTAGTCTGTCTTAGTCTGGAAGCTCTGCTGATCCCTGCGGATCACAACAGAATGGTGTTTGGTATTGTGCTGGAAGATGAGCCCCATGTGTTGGAAGGCACTCAAAATACACAGCGGCTGCAACAACGGACTTGAGCATGCCAATGATTGTGAAGATGAATCAGGACTGGGCAACATTTGTTCTGTTGTACATGGAGTCACCATGAGTCACAGCCTACTCAACAACAACTAACAACAACAAGAGTAAGAAGGTGAATTGACGCCAGGCATCTAATAATCCTTGCTCCTCCCAAACATTGATTGAAATGACCAAAACAGTATATAAATAGAGGAAAACCTGCAATAGCATTTAAGAATTTCGTTCATATGCAACAGTGGTCAAGGGAGTTCAGCTAGACAAACTGCCAATGGGACCAGATTGGAGGACAATCTCTTCCTGAGTGAATGGACTCCATTGCAGGGAGAGAGTAGAGGATATTCAGGCAGAAATGGAATTGATATCCAGTAGCTTGGAGAGATTGTATCAGCGGATATGTGTGTCTTAAGGATCGTTCCACTCTGATTAGATGACTTGAACCCGAAGGGAGAAGGGCAAGCACAACCACAAAAAGTAGAAAGCTAGAGTGTGCTGTCTTCATCCAGGGCCGGAAATCAGAAGCAGAGACTTCAAGGAAGAGATGAGGCTGAACAGAAGAGCGGAAATGAATAGCTTGTGTTTGGCTCAGTAGCCCATTTGAACCCAGAGAAAATATGTATGATCTGATTTCCTATGTGGAGTCTGCCCATAAAAACCAAACCAAACCTATTGCCATTAAATAGATTACAACTCCTGGTGACCCCTGGTGTGCAGAATAGAACTGCACTTCATAGGGTTTTCAAGATTACGACCTTTTGGAAGCAGATCTTTGGACCTTTCTTTTGAGGTTGCTCCGGGTAGGTTGGAACCACCAACTTTTGCTATTTGGGCTACCCAGACCCCTACTCTGTCACTTGACCTTCCTACTGCTAGAGCACTGAACTGGACATAAACCTTTCCATCCCCCAGGTTTTTTGCTTCAGATGTGAGAAAGGATTCTATGGTCTCTAGCTGGACAGTTAGAAGTATTTTCTCTTTGGGTTATTGCTAGCTAAATTTGCCAGAGGATTGCCTATTCTCTTTCCCTCTTTTTTAGTTTTCGAAAAATCAGTTGTTTTTGTGTTCTCTGCTGTTTTAATATTGGATTTATTGTCATAGATTCCTTCCTCCTATTTTCCTTGCGTTTGTTTTGATGTTCTTTTACTAACATTTTGAAGTGGATGCTTAAATCATGTATTTTACTCTTTGTTGTTTAATAATAAAAGCAGTAGAGGTCCTATGAATTTTTTACCAGATAAAACTTTGAGTACATCTAATAAGGTTTGATGCAAAATTATCTTTGTCCTTATTATCTGTGTAGCCTATGATTGCTTTTGTTTTTCTTTCTGACTAAAGAATTACTTGGGAGTGTTCTTTTAATTTAAAAGAGTATGGTGTATCTATTTAGATATTTTTAAAAAACATTCTTTATTTTAATGTTCATGAATGTGATCTTTACAAATTCTGATTTTTGAAATGCATTGAGGTTCTTTCTAAAATATCACCAATTTTTATAAATTGTCCAGGGGTAATTGGAGAAAAAAAAGAAGGGTATTCTCTGTAGAGTAAAATATTTACTGGTTATTTGCTTACTTACTTTCCCTCAGGTTCAGGGAGTTGAATGAATCATATTTTCCACTCATGACACACCAGCATCATTAATTCGAGCCAGGCTCCTTTCTGCTTTAAGTTAATTTACTTTAATCGATTTTTTCCCCTTCATTCCAGACTCCCACTCCCATTCTTCTCTTCCTCCAGAGATGTCCTCTCTAATGTGTTTGCTGTCTGCCTTTTAATATGATACAAACCAAAAAACCAAACCCATTGCCATCAAGTCAATTCCTACTCATAGCAACCCTATTGGACAGAGTAGAACTGCCCCATATGGTTTCCAAGGAGTGGGTGGTGGATTCAAACTGCCAACCTTTTGGTTAGCAGCCTGAGCTCTTAACCACTTTACAGAGGGCTCCTTAAAATGATATATGCTTGTAAAATATGATGTTGCCTTGAGTATATGTGCTTTTGTTTTTGTGGTTAGGTGTTATCGAGTCAGTTCTGACTCATATCAACCTTATGTATCACAGAACAAAACGTTGCCCAGTCCTGTGCCACCCTCACAATCACTGTTATGTTTGAGCCCACTGCTGCAACCACTGTGTCAGTCCATTTCATCTAGGGTCTTCCTTTTTTTTTGCTGACCCTCTACTTTACCAAGCATGATGACCTTCTCCAGGGACTGATCCCTCCTGATAACATTTCCAAAGTATGTGAGATGAAGTCTCGCCATCCTGGCTTCTAAGGAACATTCTGGCTGTATAGCCAATTTTACTTGATTCATACTTTATATAAATCTTACTAAGCTATGGATTTAATTTCATTCCTTCCTTTTTGTTTTTCACCCAACTCTGTCTTTTTAATCTGTCTGTATTCTGTGTTTTTTTTTGTTGTTGTTACTTCTATCTGCTGCATACTTTTGTGTATATTCATGACATTTTATGTTTTATTTCATATTAGATCCTGCACATTCCAGTTCCTCACCTCCACAAGTGATACTGTGATAAACTACCTCATGCAAGCCACTTTCCACACGTGTGTAAGAGCTTTTTTAGAGCAGGGTTTCTCAACCTCAGTACTATTGACATTTTGTGTCAGGCAGTTCTTTGTTGTGGGGACTGTCCTGTGCATTGTAGGATGTTTAGCAGCATCCCTAGTGATCTCTGCCCTCTAGATACCGGCAGCATCCCCCCAATTGTGCCAAGAAAAATGTCTCCAGATATAGCCAAATGTCCACGGGTGGAGGAGGGGGGACAAAATACCCTTGTTTGAGAACCGCTACTTTTTTTTTTCATATATTTTGTTTTTATTTATTTACTTATTGTGCTCTAGGTGGTTTACAGAGCAAATTAGTTTCTCCTTAAAAAATTAATACACATATTGTTTTATGACATTGGTTGCCAACCCCGAGATATGTCAAAGCTCTCCCCTTCTCTACCTTGGGTTCCCTATTTCCATTCATCCAGCTTTCCTGTCACCTCCTGCCTTCTTGCCCTTGGTCCTTGTCCCTGGACTGATGCACCCCTTTAGTCTCGTATACATGGTTGAGCTACGTGTATTATTGTTTGTTTTTTGAGCCTGTCTAATCTTTGGCTGAAGGGTGAACCTCAAAAGTGACTTCAGTACTGAGTTAAAAGGGCATCCACTACTCTTAAGGCGTACATTCGGGAAGAGATGGGCAGGTTGTCATATATACTTAATTTTGCTTACTTTGGCTAGATTGCTCCCACTAACAGGGAGAGGGCTCTAGTTTTCAGCATCTTTGCTAAGACAAGATATTATCCACTTTCTTGTTTAACTAATTGAAGTGTGTAAGGGGGCAGTGGTGTTTCTATGGTAGAATTTCTCACCTTTCATGTGGGAGACCCAAGTAGATTCCCAAGCAATACATCTCACAGTCACTACCCAGCTGTCAGTGGAGGCTTGTGTGTTCCTGTGAAACTGAATAGGTTTCAGTAGAACTTCCAGACTAAACTAACATGGACTAGGAAGAAAGGCCTGGTAATCTACTTCCAAAAATCAGAGCAGTGTTTCATTCCATTGTGCATGGGCTTGCCATGAGTTGGATACTGAGTTGATGGCAGATATCAACAACAAATGGGTGTGAAGTGGAATCTCTTCGATTAATGAAATTGCCAGTGATTTGGAACATCTCTTCATATATTAGAAAGCCATCTAAGACTTCCTTCCTGTGAATTCTCTTGTCATACTCTTTATCCATTTTCCTATTGGATATCCTGTGTTTTTCTTAACGAGTTAAGTATTCTCCCAGTCTGTCAGCTCTCCATTAACTTTATCTGTGGTGTCTGTTACTAAGCAGAAACAAAATTTAAAAACAAAAACTTTTATAGTGTTGAAATCTTCTTATAACTTTTAGTACCAAAAAACAAACAAACCCATTACCATCGAGTTGATTTCGACTTATAGTGATCCTATAGACAGAGTAGAACTGTCCCATAGAGTTACCAAGGAACACTTGGTCAATTTGAACTGCCGACCTTGTGGTTAGCAGCCGTAGCACTTAACCACTACGCCACCACGGTTTCCATAACATTTAGTAGGCATCCGAAATTATTGTAAGCCATTTCTTCCCAACAAAAACAACTGAATAACCCTTTTTTCTAAATATATGTGGCAAATATCTTCTCCCAATACATAACTTATCTTTTCATTTTTATAAGAGTAAGATTTTAAGTTAGGCAAATTTAGCTATCTTTTCTATTATATTCTTCTTGTTCCTGTTCAATCAATCTTTCCAAGTCTTACGGACAGACAGATCTATATTTTCTACAAAAAAATGTACATCTTTTTTTCACTTTTACTCTTTTAATTCTTTTGGAGCTGATTTTATTTTTCATATAAAGTAAGGATGCAATTTAATTTTTCCTCTGTATAGATAAACATGTTTTCCAGCCCGATTTTATTGACTAGCTACTCCATTTCCCAGTGATCTGTTACATTTCCTTTCTCATATCATATCATTTATAAATGTCCTGCAGATGTGGGCATTGTTTTGGGTCTCTCTATTTGTATTCAATTGGGCACTGTCTATACCTCTGTAATAACACACTATTTTAGATATGACTGCTTGCATGGTGCAAATGTTTAAGCAGCTCAGCTACTAACCAAAAAGTTGGTGGTTCAAGTCTACCTAGAAGCTCCTTGGAAGAAAGGCCTGGTGACCTACTTCTGAAAAATCAGCCACTGAAAACCCTCTGGGGCACAATTCTGCTCTACACACATGGGGTCACCATGACTCAGAGTCGACTTAAGAAATGTTCGCTTCCTAGTAAGTCCTGATGTATCGTTCAACACGTCTCCTCTCACTTTTTTTCAGACATGTCTGCTTATTTAGTATAAGCTTGCCAAGTTTTATGAGTCGGAATTGACTCGATGGCACTGGGTTTTTTTTTTTTTTTGCCAAGTTCTATGAAAAATTCTGTTGACTGGAGTTGTGTTAAATCTATTGGTCAATTGAGGGAAATTTAAGATCTTGTGACATAAAATCTTTCTATCCACAAGCATGGAATGTCTCTCCATTTATATAAGTCTTGCTAATGTCTTTGAGGAAGCTTTTAAAATTGATAAGTACAGGTCCTTTACATGCTTTGTTAGATTTATTACTGTGTTTTCATTTTTGTTACTTCTGTAAAGAGTGATTTATAAATCACCTTTTCCATTTATCTGTTAACATTATATGGAGTCCCTGAGCATACGAATGGTTAAGCACTTGACTACAAATCTAAAGGTTGGTAGTTTGAACCCGCCCAGTGGCACCACAGAACAAAGGCCTGGAGATCCGCTTTCCTAAAGATTACGGCCAAAAAAAAAACAACAACCGTATGGAACAGTTCTACTCTGTAACACACAGGGTTGCCATGAGATGGAATCCACTCAACAGCAATGGGTTTTATGTATATAAATGTTATATATATAAATGTTTTATATATATATGTTGTTGTTGTTAGGTGTTGTTGAGTCAGTTCCAACTCATAGCGACCCTATGCACAACAGAATGAAACACTGCCTGGTCCTGCGCCATGCTTGCAGTCGTTGTTATGCTTGAGCTCATTGTTGCAGCCACTGTGTCAATCCACCTCGTTGAGGGTCTTGCTCTTTTCTGCTTACCCTGTACTTTGCCAAGCATGATGTCCTTCTCCAGGGACTGATCCCTCCTGACAACATGTCCAAAGGAGCATTCTGATTGCACTTCTTCCAAGACAGATTTGTTTGTTCTTTTGGCAGTCCATGGTATATTCAATATTCTTCACCAACATCACAGTTCAAAGGCGTCAATTCTTCTTTGGTCTTTCTTATTCATTGTCCAGCTTTCACATGCATATGATGCGATTGAAAATACCATGGCTTGGGTCAGGCGCACCTTAGTCTTCAAGGTGACATCTTTGCTTTTTCAACACTTTGAAGAGGTCCTTTGCAGCAAATTTTCCCAATGCAGTGCCTCGTTTGATTTCTTGACTACTGCTTCCACGGCTGTTGATTGTGGATCCAAGTGAAATGAAATCCTTGACAACTTCAATCTTTTCTCCACTTATGATGATGTTGCTTATTGGTCCAGTTGTGAGCATTTTTGTTTTCTTTATGTTGAGGTGCAATCCATACTGAAGGCTGTGGTCTCTGATCTTCATTAGTAACTGCTTCAAGTCCTCTTCACCTTCAGCAACCAACTCTGTGTCATCTGCATAACACAGGTTGTTAATGAGTCTTCCTCTAGTCCTGATGGCCTGTTCTTCTTCAATAGTTATAAAGTCATATATTTCAATCTGACTTTTATTACCTGGTTCTATATTGCTTTTTTTACTTTTATGTCCTATGTGCTTTTAATATGTTTTCCATCTTCTTCTAAAATAACTTTTTTCTTGGCCAGTGTTTTAGAAATTATACATCTTGTTTTTACATTTGCTAATGATTTAAAACATTCAAAAACATTTTAGCTGATTTGCCCTATTTTTTTTTAATAATTTTTATTGAGCTTTAAGTGAACGTTTGCAAATCAAGTCAGTCTGTCACATATAAGCTTATATACACCTTACTCCAAACTCCCACTTACTCTCCCTCTAATGAGTCAGCCCTTCCAGTCTCTCCTTTCGTGACAATTTTACCAGTTTCTAACCCTCTCTACCCTCCTATCTCCCCTCCAGACAGGAGATGCCAACAGAGTCTCAAGTGTCCACCTGATACAAGTATCTCACTCTTCATCAGCAACTCTCTCCTACCCATTGGCTAGTCCCTTCCATGTCTGATGAGCTGTCTTTGGGAATGGTTCCTGTCCTGGGCCAACAGAAGGTTTGGGGACCATGACTGCCGGGATTCCTCTAGTCTCAGTCAGACCATTAAGTATGGTCTTTTTATGAGAATTTGGGGTCTGCATCCCACTGATCTCCTGCTCCCTCAGGGGTTCTCTGTTGTGCTCCCTGTCAGGGCAGTCATTGGTTGTGGCCGGGCACCATCTAGTTCTTCTGGTCTCAGGATGATGTAAGTCTCTGGTTCATGTGGCCCTTTCTGACTCTTGGGCTCATAGTTATCGTGTGACCTTGGTGTTCTTCATTCTCCTTTGATCCAGGTGGGTTGAGACCAATTAATGCATCTTAGATGGCCGCTTGTTAGCATTTAAGACCCCAGATGCCACATTTCAAAGTGGGATGCAGAATGTTTTCATAATAGAATTATTTTGCCAATTGACTTAGAAGTCCCCTTAAGCCATAGTCCCCAAACCCCCGCCCTTGCTCCACTGACCTTTGAAGCATTCAGTTTATCCCGGAAACTTCTCTGCTTTTGGTCCAGTCCAGTTGAGCTGACCTTCAGTGTATTGAGTATTGTCCTTCCCTTCACCTAAAGTAGTTCTTACCTACTAACTGATCAGTAAATAACCCTCTCCCACCCTCCCTCCCTCCCTCCCCCCTCCGTAACCACAAAAGTATGTGTTCTTCTCAGTTTATACTATTTCTCAAGATCTTATAATAGTGATCTTATACAATATTTGTCCTTTTGCCTCTGACTAATTTCACTCAGCATAATGCCTTCCAGGTTCCTCCATGTTATGAAATGTTTCACAGTTTCCTCACTGTTCTTTATCGATGCGTAGTATTCCATTGTGTGAATATACCACAATTTATTTACCCATTCTTCCGTTGATGGACACCTTGGTTGCTTCCAGCTTTTTGCTATTGTAAACAGAGCTGCGATAAACGTGGGTGTGCATATATCTGTTTATGTGAAGGCTCTTATTTCTCTAGGGTATATTCCGAGGAGTGGGATTTCTGGGTTGTATGGTAGTTCTATTTCTAACTGTTTAAGAAAATGCCAGATAGATTTCCAAAGTGGTTGTACCATTTTACATTCCCACCAGCAGTGTATAAGAGTTCCAATCTCTCTGCAGCCTCTCCAACATTTATTATTTTGTGTTTTTTGGATTAATGCCAGCCTTGTTGGAGTGAGGTGGAATCTCATCGTAGTTTTAATTTGCATTTCTCTAATGGCTAATGATCGAGAGTATTTTCTCATGTATCTGTTAGCTGCCTGAATATCTTCTTTAGTGAAGTGCATGTTCATATCCTTTGCCCACTTCTTGATTGGGTTGTTTGTCTTTTTGTGGTTGAGTTTTAACAGAATGATATAGATTTTAGAGGTCAGGTGCTGGTCGGAGATGTCATAGCTGAAAATTCTTTCCCAATCTGTAGGTGTTTTTTTTACTCTTTTGGTGAAGTCTTTAGATGAGCATAGGTGTTCGATTTTTAGGAGCTCCCAGTTATCTGGTTTCTCTTTGTCAGTTTTGGTAATGTTTTGTATTCTGTTTATGCCTTGTGTTAGGGCTCCTAATGTTGTCCGTATTTTTTCTTCCATGATCTTTATCGTTTTAGTCTTTATGTTTAGGTCTTTGATCCACCTGGAGTTAGTTTTTGTGCATGGTGTGAGGTATGGTTCCCGTTTCATTTTTTTTGCAAATGGATATCCAGTTATGCCAGCACCATTTGTTAAAAAGACTATCTTTTCCCCGATTAACTGACACTGGGCCATTGTCAAATTTCAGCTGCTCGTATGTGGATGGATTTATATCTGCGTTCTCTATTCTGTTCCATTTGTCTATGTGCCTGTTGTTGTACCAGTACCAGGATGTTTTGACTACTGTGGCTGTATAATAGATTCTAAAATCAGGTAGAGTGAGGCCTCCCACTTTCTTCTTCTTCAGTAATGCTTTACATATCCGAGGCTTCTTTCCCTTCCGTATGAAGTTGGTGATTTTTTTCTCCATCACATTAAAAAATTTCATTGGAATTTGAATCGGAAGTGCATTGTATGTATAGATGGCTTTTGGTAGAACAGATCTTTTTACTATGTTAAGTCTTCCTGTCCATGAGCAAGGTATGTTTTTCCACTTAAGTAGGTCCTTTTTAGTTTCTTGTAGTAGTACTTTGTAGTTTTCTTTATATAGGTTTTTACATCTTTGGTAAGATTTATTCCTAAGTATTTTATCTTCTTGGGGGCTACTGTGAATGGTATTGATTTGGTGACTTCCTCTTCGATGTTCTTTTTGTTGATGTAGAGGAATCCAAGTGATTTTTGTATGTTTATCTTATAACCTGAGACTCTGCCGAACTCTTCTATTAGTTTCAGTGGTTTTCTGGAGGATTCCTTGGGGTTTTCTGTGTATAAGATCATGTCATCTGCAAATAGAGATAATTTGACTTCCTCCTTGCCAATCCGGATGCCCTTTATTTCTTTGTCTAGCCTAATCGCTCTGGCTAGGACCTCTAGCACAGTGTTGAATAAGAGCGGTGATAAAGGGCATCCCTGTCTGGTTCCCGTTCTCAAGGGAAATGCTTTCAGGCTCTCTCCATTTAGAGTGATCTTGGCTGTTGGCTTTGTATAAAAAATGCGCTTTATTATGTTGAGGAATTTTCCTTCAATTCCTATTTTGGTGAGAGTTTTTATCATAAATGGGTGTTGGACTTTGTCAAATGCCTTTTCTGCATCAATTGATAAGATCATGTGGTTTTTGTCTTCTGTTTTATTTATATGGTGGATTACATTAATGGTTTTTCTGATATTAAACCAGCCTTGCATACCTGGTATAAATCCCACCTGGTCCTGGTGGATTTTTTTTTTGATATGTTGTTGAATTCTATTGGCTAGAATTTTGTTGAGGATTTTTGCATCTATGTTCATGAGGGATATAGGTCTGTAATTTTCTTTTTTTGTGGTGTCTTTACCTGGTTTTGGTATCAGGGAGATGGTGGCTTCATAGAATGAGTTAGGCAGTATTCCGTCATATCTATGCTTTGAAATACCTTTAGTAGTAGTGGTGTTAACTCTTCTCTGAAAGTTTGGTAGAACTCTGCAGTGAAGCCGTCTGGGCCAGGGCTTTTTTTTTGTTGGGAGTTTTTTGATTACCTTTTCAATCCCTTTTTTTGTTTTGGGTCTATTTAGTTGTTCTACTTCTGATTGTGTTAGTTTAGGTAGGTAGGGTTTTTCTAGGAATTCATCCATTTCTTCTGCGTTTGCAAATTTGTTAGAGTACAATTTTTTGTAATAATCTGATATGATTCTTTTAATTTCAGTTGGGTCTGTTGTGATGTGGCCCTTCTCGTTTCTTATTCAGGTTATTTTTTTCCTTTCCTGTATTTCTTTAGTCAGTCTGACCAGTGGTTTATCAATTTTGTTAATTTTTTCAAAGAACCAGCTTTTGGCTTTGTTAATTCTTTCAATTGTTTTTCTGTTCTCTAATTCATTTAGTTCAGCCCTAATTTTTATTATTTGTTTTCTTCTGGTGCCTGATGGACTCCTTTGTTGCTCACTTTCTATTTGTTCAAGTTGTAGGGACAGTTCTCTGCTTTTGGCTCTTCCTTCTTTTTGTATGTGTGCATTTATCGATATAAATTGACTGCTTTTGCTGTGGCCCAGAGGTTCTGATAGGAAGTGTTTTCATTCTCGTTGCATTCTATGCATTTCTCTATTCCCTCCTTAATGTCTTTTATAACCCAGTCTTTTTTCAGCAGAGTATTGTTCACTTTCCAAGTATTTGATTTCTTTTCCTTGATTTTTCTGTTATTGATTTCCACTTTTATGGCCTTATGGTCTGAGAAGATGTTTTGTAATATTTCGATGTTTTGGATTCTGCAAAGGTTTGTTTTATAACCTAATATGTGGTCTATTCTAGAGAATGTTCCACGTGCGCTAGAAAAAAAAGTATATTTTGCAGCAGTTGGGTGGAGTGTTCTGTATAAGTCAATGAGGTCAAGTTGGTTGATTGTAGCAATTAGGTCTTCCGTGTCTCTACTGAGCTTCTTACTGGATGTCCTGTCCTTCTCCGAAAGTGGTGTGTTGAAGTCTCCTACTATAATTGTGGAGGTGTCTGTCTCACTTTTCAGTTCTGTTGAAGTTTGTGTTATGTATCTTGCAGCCCTGCCATTGGGTGCATAAATGATTTGCCCTATTTTTGTATTTCTGTCATTTAAGAGTGGGGTATGAGTCGGAATCGACTTGACTGCAGTGGGTTTGTTGGTTTTGCGGTTGATTGAGCACACTTTTCCTTTTCCATGTTCCTCTTCCTGCCTTCTACCTTTGTTAATACAACCTGAAGCTTTAAATTTCAGTTATGATCAACAAGTAGCAGTTCCAATGTGATAGGTTCTCTATTTCAAGAATTATTTTTAAACTATATATTCATTTACATTTGTAATCTGCTTTACTAGTATTTTGATTTATGCATCTCTTTAACTAGTTTAAATTCTCACCATCTGTTCTATTTTTATTATGATATCCTCAATCTTGAGATCTTAATTTTGCTCCCTCCTTCAAGATTTTGGTGTCCATATACAAAATTTTTTTTTTTTAATAAAAATACAAGGATGCTGTATTTTTGAACCCTTGCGTATTTGAGAATGTTTCTCAAATGCCATCATTCTTACAGGATACTCTTCATGGGAAATAATATCTGTGTTACAACCTTCTTTCCTCAAAATTCAGTAATTATTGCTCTATCGATTTGCAGTGTTCTGTCAAAAAAAACTATAACAGTAACATAATTTCAATCAAAATTCACATTTTTTTAAAAAAAGGAATTGTAACATTTACATGAAAGAAAAAATATGGAAGAAAAGCCAACATAATTTTGAATAAAATGTATAAGGGGAGGCTTGCCAATTCAAATATTAAAATATGTCATACAGTGTACTGGCTCAAGAACAAGCATACAGACCATTGAAAATGGATTTAGTATAAAATAATGGGAGGAAAAGACAGCATATTTAACATATGATGTTTTGAGAGTTTATTTACGTGCAAAGAAAACTCATTAATGACCTCAAATTATAAGCAGAAGCATTTTTGTGATTGATAGGTTTTATAATGTTTGAAAAACAAAGTTGATGTAGAAAAGTTAGAAGGAAATACAGTTGTGTAATATATACATAAGAGCCTGGTGGTGCAGTGGTTACACACTTGGCTGCCAACCAAAGGGTTGGTAGTTCAAATCCCACCAGATGCTTTGAGGGAGAAAGATGTGGTAGTCTGCTTCTGTAAAGATGTCAGCTTTGGAAACTCTATGACCCTACTTTGTCCATAGGGTCACTATGACTCGAAATCAACTCAACGGCAACAGTTTTGGTGTCTTACATGGCATAGGTATGAGCACATGGAAAACACTTTAAACATAATCATCTTCATCATTCTTCTCATTATTATCGTTTCTAGGCAAAATCTACAAGATGAGACCTCACCCTAATATATGGAAAAAATGAATTTAAAGAACAAAGAAGAATCCTATGACACTCTAGGCATAACAAAGTTTTCTAAAAAATAAATGTCTAGCATAGTTGTTAAGAGTCAAGACCCTGGCACCAGCCTACATGGGTTCAGTGCAGGCCCAGCCAACAGCTGTTGGACTTTGGGCAAGTCACTTAATTGCTTTGTGCCTCAGCCTTCTGATCCGTGAAAAGGAAACAATATCTGCATCTTCTACATAGACTAAAATTGATTAAATGTTACATATTTAAAGCACCTGAAAAAGTGGCTGGGACATTGTAAAAATCATACAATGTTTGCTATTATTAGTAATAAGAGTAGATAAAAATAAATTGAAACAGAACATCAATAGAAAACTTTTCTAAAACAGAAAATAACTGGAACTGTACCTAAAACATAAAAAATGAAGACTCATGATGGAGACACTTCCATAGAATCTTATAGACCTGAGACCTGAAAATTCTATACCAGTACAGGTCCATGTGTGAAGGCCACACTAAGGTAACCATGGGTGAACTCAAATAGTATCCCGTCAATGTACTGCATTCTTCATGAACAAAACACTCAAGGAAATACCACAGCCTTTTTTAATTGAGCAATAAATAAATATTAAGGACTCAGATATGGGAAGGATGTGATCTGAAAGCAATGGTACTAAACGATAAAATATGTTTGTTTAAATATTTGCTGTTGATACTAAACAGGATTTAACACAATACGTTAACTGTAAAAAAACTCAAAATATTATTACTGATAATAACTTTTACTGATTTCTACCTAGGTCCCACACGCCATTGTAAATCTACATAAGTTTATCTTCACAGAAACCTTCAGAGGAAGAGACTAATGTTATCTACATTTTACGGACAGGAAACTGAGTCACAGTGAGATTACGTAGCTTAGTCATGCAGTTAGTAAGACAGATCTAAGACTCAAACCAGAGCCCTCTCAATTAAACACTGTGTCATGGTTTGAATTTGTCCCCCAGAAATATCTGTCAACTTGGCTAGGTCATAATTCCCAGTGTTGTATGATTGGCTACCATTTTGTCATATGATATGATTTCCCTGTGTGTTGTAAATCCTATCACTATGATGTAATGAGATGATTAGTGGCAGTTATATTGATGAGTTCTATAAGATTAGATAGTGTCTTAAGCTAATCTCTTTTGAGATATAAAAGAGAGAAGCCAGCAGAGAGACAGGGGGACCTCATACCATCAAGAAAGCAGTGCCACGAACAGAGCACATCCTTTGGACCTGGGGTTCCTGTGCTGAGATGCTCCCAAACCAAGGGAAGACTGATGACAAGGACTTTCCTCCAGAGCTGACAGAGAGAGAAAGGCTTCCTCAGGAGCCAGCGCCCTGAATTCAGACTTCTAGCCTGCTGGAGTAAAAACTGGAGTGTAAGAGGATAAACTTCTCTTTGTTAAAGCCATCGACTTCCGGTATTTCTGTTACAGCAGCACTGGATAAGCAAGACACTACTGTAACACTGCCAATAATAGCTTAGCCTTAAATTTTCAATTTACACGTACAAAAAGAAGCTAAGAGGGAGGCAGGGAAATATAAGAGGTGTTTGAAAACCTGCTCAGTATCTCGCAAAAAGCTTTTTTTTTTTTATCGTACTTTCGATGAAGTTTACAGATGCTATGAACCTTCCATGACCTTGCCTTGATCAAGTTATACTGATTTCATCAGAATTGCGTGCTGTCTTACACTTCACCAAAGTTACCATTTATCTATTGTCTAGTTACTGTTTCTCCCTCCCCAGCCCTCCACTTCCTAGTAACCACCAAAGATTGTTTCTTTCTGTGTGTAATCCTTTTCATGAGTTTTTATAATAGTGGCCTCATACAGTATTTGTCCTTTTGTGATTGACTTATTACACTCAGCATAATGCCTTCCAAGTCATCCATCTTGTGAGATGTTCACAGATTCATCGTCGTTCATTACTGTTGCATACTATTCCACTGTGTGTATGTACAATAGTCTGTTTATCCATTCATCGGTTGATGGGTGCTTAGGTTGTTTCCATATTTTTGCTATTGCCAATAATGTTGCAATGAACATGGTTGTTCATGTGTCTATTCATGTGATGGCTCTTATTTCTCTACGATACATTCCTAGGAATGAGATTGCTGGATCATATGGTATCTCTAACTTTTTCAGGAAACGCCATATCATTTTCCAAAATGGTTGTACCAATTTACATTCCCACCGGCAGTGCGTAAGAGCTTCAAGCTCCCCACAGCCTCTCCAACATTTGTTATTTCCTGGTTTTTTGATTCATGCCAGTAATGTTGGGGTTAGATGGTATCTCATTGTGGTTTTGATTTGCATTTCTCTAATGGCTAGTGAACACAAGCATTTCCTCCTGTGTCTGTTGGCTGCTTGAATGTCTTCTTTGATGAAGTGTCTGCTTATCTCCTTTGCCCATTTTTTAATTGAATTATTTGTCTTTTTGTTGTAGAGGTGTTGGATTTTCTTGTAAATTTTAGAAATTAGATCTTTGATGAATTTTTCATAGCCAAAAATTTTTCCCCAGTCTGTAGATTCTCTTTTCACTCTTTTGGTGAAGTCTTTTGATGAGCAAAAGTGTTTAATTTTTAGAAGATCTCAGTTATCTACCTTATTTTCTGGTGTTTGTGTATTGTCAGTTATGGTTTGTATTGTTAATACCATGTATTAGGGCCTCTAGTGTTAACCCTATTTTTTCTTCTATAATCTTTATAGTTTCTGGTTTTATATTTAGGTCTTTGATCCATTTGAATTAGTTTTCATGTATGGTGTGAAGTATGGGTCCTCTTCTGTTTTTTTACATATGGACAACAAGTTTTGCCAGCATCATTTGTTAAAAAGACGGTCCTTTCCCCATTTAATGGACTTTGATCCTTTGTCGAAGATCAGGTGGCTGTAGGTGGATGGATTTACATCTAAGTTGTTGATTCTGTTCCATTGGTCAATGTGTCTGTCCTTGTACCAGTACCAGGCTGTTTTGACTACCGTAGCTGTATAGTAGTAGGTTCTGAGGTCAGGTAGTGCGAGTCCTCCTACTTCATACTTTTTTCTTCAATAGTGCTTTATTTATCAGGCACCTCTGCAGTGGGTTCTCTTTCCTGCCCATATAAAGTCAATGATTAATTTTTCCATCTCTTTAAATAATGCTGTGGGTATTTGGATCGGGATTGCATTGTATTTGTAGACTGCTTTGGGTAGAATTGACATTTTCACAATGTTGAGTCTACCTACCCATGAGCATGGTTTGTTTTTGTTTTTTCTGTTTATGTAGGTCTCATTTGTTTTCTTGCAGTAGTGCTTTGTAGTTTTCTTTGTATAGGTCTTCTACTTTCCAGGTTAGATTTATTTCTAAATATATTTTGGAGGGGGGGGGCTATTGTAAATGGTGTTGCTTTCCTGATTTCCTTTTTCTTAGTTCTCTTTATTGGTGTATAGGAATCTAACTGATTTTTGTATGTTTATCTTATATCCTGCAACTCTGCTGAATCTATTAGTTCCAGTAGTTTTCTTGTGGAGTCCTTTGGGTTCCCTATGTATAGTATCATATCATCTGCAAATAGGGATAATTTTACTTCTTCATTACCAGTTTAGATGCCCTTTATTACTTTTTTCTTGCTTTATTGTTCTAGCTAGGACTTCCAGCACAATGTTAAATAGGAGTGATTTATTCTTGTCTTGTTCCTCTTCTCAGGGGGAGTATTTTCAGCCTCTTTCTGTTAAGAATGTTGTTGGCTGAATGATAAAGGTGTCCTTTATTATGTTGAGGAATTTCCCTTCTATACTTATCTTACTGTTTTTATCAGGAATGGATGTTGGACTTTATCAAATGCCTTTTCTGCATCAATTGAGATGATCATGTGATTCTTTTGTTTTATTTATGTGGTAGATTACATTTATTGATTTTCTAATGCTGAATCATCCGTACATACCTGGTATGAATCCCACTTGGCAGTGGTGTAATTTTTTTTTTTTAATATGATGCTGAAGTCTGTTGGCTAGAATTTTGCTGAGAATTTTTGCATCTATATTCATGAGGAACATTGGCCTGTAATTTTCTTTTTTGTGTGTGGGCTGTCTTTGCCTGGTTTAAATGTCAGGGTTATGCTGACTTCATAGAATGAATTCGGCAGTATCCCTTCCTTTTCTAATTTCTGAAATAGTTTTAGTAGTACTGGTGCAAGCTTTTCTCTGAATGTTTGGTAGAATTTTTCAGTGAAGCCACCTGGGCCACGGTTTTTTTTGTTGGGAGTTTTTTTTTTTTTTTTTTAATTACCTTTTCAATCTCTTCTCTTGTTATGGGTCTGTTAAGATTGCCAATCACAGCTTGTGTTAGTATAGGTAGGTAGTGTGTTTCTAGAAATTTGTTCATTTCCTCTAAGTTTTCAAACTCATTGGGGTATAGTTTCTCATAGTACTCTGTTATGATCCTCTTTATTTCAGTCGTGTCTGTGTTAATGCCCCTCCATTTTATTTCTTATTTGAGTTATTTGCATCCTCTTTTGTTTTTCTTTTGTCTGTTTGGCCAATGGTTTGTTGATTTTGTTGATCCTTTCAAAGGACCAACTTTTGGTTTTGTTGATTCTATTTTTTTTCCTCTATTTCATTTATTTCTGCTCTGATCTTTATTATTTCCTTTCTTCTGGTGGCTGTGGATTTCTTTTACTCTTCTCTATTTGTTTGAATTGTGTAGCTAATGTTTTGATTTTGTCCCTTTCTTCTTTTTTGATGTGTGCATCTATTTCTATAAATTGACTTGTGAGCGCTGCCTTTGCTGTGTCCCAAAGGATTTGGTAGAATGTGTTTTCATTTTCATTTGGTTCTAGGAATTTTTTGATTCCGTCTTTGATTTCTTCTATTACCCAGTGGTGTTTAAGCAAGGTGTTACTCAGCTTCCATGTATTTAATTTTTTTCCTTGCTCTTTCTGTTAATTTCTACTTTTATGGCATTAAGATCAGAGAAGATGCTTTGTATTATCTCAGTGTTTCAGATTTTCTTGAGGGTTGCTTTGTGACCTAAGGTGCGGTCTATTCTGGAGAAAGTTCCATGTGTGTCGGAAAAGAATGTGTACTTTGCTGTTGCGGAATGAAGTGTTCTATATATGTCCATGTGGCCTTTAGATCTTCTGTCTCTTTGCTGAGTTTCTTTCTAGATGTTCTGTCCTTTACCAAGAGTGGTGTGTTGAAGTCTCCTATTACTATTGTGGAACTGTCAGTTCCTCTTTTCAGTGCTGTTAGTTTTATGTATTTTGGAGGTGCGTAGATATTTATTATGGTTATGTCCTCATGGTGGATTGTCCATTTAATCATTTTACAGTATCTTTCCTTGCCTTTTGCAGTGGATTTTGTTTTAAAGTCTGTTTTGTCTGAGATTAGTATTGCAACTCCTACTCCTTTTTGATTGCTGTTTGCTTGATACAACTTTTCCATCCTTTGATTTTTAATATATTTATGTGTTTGTTTCTAAGATGTGTCTCTTTTAGACAGCATATAGATGGGTCCTTTTTATAAAATCCATTCTGTCACTCTCTGTCCCTTTATGGGTGCATTTAAGCCATTTATGTTCAGTGTGATTATTGATAGGTGTGAGCTTATTGCTGTCATTTTGTAGTGCTCTTCTTCTTTTGTGGTGCTGATGTTTTCTTTGTTCCTCTTACTCTTCTGTGCTGAATTCCTTTTGTTTGTGGCTTTTTTTCCCATTTCTTTTGTTTTTGTAGATTTTGTGTTTACTGAGACTTAATGTTTTTCTTCTTTATTGTGATGAGTAGGTTTGTTAACTTTCTTTGTGGTTACCTTGAAATTTACCCCTATTTTCCTAAGTTTAAGCCAGCCTTTTATTATTTGGCAACGCCCTGACTTCCTCTCCATTTGAAAGTTCTATATCTACACTGTTTATTCCCTCTTTTATTGTTCTGACATTGTTGCCATTTACAGATTGACCTCTCTGGTTCCTTGTTCTAAATTTTTCAGTTTTGCTTTATTGTTGAGAGTTCATTACCTAGGCTGGTATCTGGCCGATGCTGTATTATGTGCTAGACTCAGGTCGTTGTCTGATGTTGTTGGTTCTCTAACCCTAGGACTTCCTTTAATAATTCTTAGAAGCCTGGTTTGGTTTTTACATATTCCCTTAATGTCTGTTTGTCAGGGAATTTCCTAATTTCATCATCATATTTGAGTGACAGTTTTGCAGAATATATTATTCTTGGTTGGAAGTTTTTTTTCTTTCAAGAGTTTATATATGTCATCCTGTTGCCTTCTTGCCTGCATGGTTTCTGCCTAGTAATCAGAACTTAGTCCTATTGTTTCCTCTTTGTATGTGACTTTTCATTTTTCTCAAGCTGCTCTCAGGATTCTTTCTTTGTCTTTGGTTTTAGCAAGTGTGATTATGATCTTCCTTGGTGTTTTTCTTTTGGGGCCTATCCTATATGTGGTCCGCTGAGTTTCTTGGATGGTTGGCTTTTTGTCTTTCATGATATCAGGGAGGTTTTCTGTCAGCAAATCATCAATGATCCTCTCAGTGTTTTCAATTTTCTCTTCCTGTTCTGGGACTCCAATCACAAGCAGATTTTTTGCTTAATTGTTCTCGTGCTTTCTTCTTTTTTCTTCATTCTTTTCTCTGATTTTTCCTCAAAGTGATATCCAAGGATTTATCTTCAATTTCGCTGATTCTGTCTTCCATTGTTTCAAATTTTTGCTCCTAACCATCTATTGAACTATCCGTTTCTGAAATCTTGTTATTTATATTTTGAATTTCTAATTGCTGTTTTTGTATGATTTCTAGTTGTTTATTTATTTTGATATTTTGTTCCTGTAGCATTTTCCTGAATTTTTCCATTGTTTTGTCTGTCTTTTCCATGATTTTTTCTGATTTTTCCATGATTTTGTCTATTTTTTCCTTATTTGTGTCTGCATTTTCCTTCTTCTGTTGGAGAACTCTGAATATTAGAATTCTGAATTCCCCATCAGGTAGTTCCAGTGCCTTTTCTTCTTACAGAAAATCATCTGGTGTTTTATTTTGGTTACTTTTGGAGCCATCTTCTCTTGTTTCTGAATATGTTTTGATGTTGCCTGCTTTGTCCAGAACATTCAGGAATTATTTTCTTCACTTATTGATTGTAGATTTGATTGTTTCATCCTGCTTTTTTTATTTTATTTTATTATGTCTATGCAAGCTGACTGGCTGTGTTTTGTTGCTTACTTGCCTGTAGGCATGGTGTTTCTCACCACCTTGTCCATGTTGGCAGAGCCCATTATTCAGGTATGGTGTAGCAGGGTGGGTCCAGTGGGGGTGGAGGGGCAGGGATGGGTACTTTGCAGCATGAACTGGGGCGACAGGGCTGGGCTGGGGGGCAGTGCAAGGTAAAGTCTGGGGGACTGTGTCAGTACCACTCAGGGATGTGGCACTTGGCAAATGGTGCAGATAGGCAGAAGGGAAAGGAGAGTTTGTTATGTGCAGAGCTAGGTGGGTGGGTGAAAGAAGAGTTAGTAGAGAGAGAAAGAAAAGTAAAAAAAAAATTTTAAAGTAAAAAATAGTGCAGTAGGATTCATCAGGTGGGAATGGGGCAGACCTGGGAAGCCTGTAGGCTATTGGCTTTCTAGCCAAGCAACGTGGCTTGACCTACCAAGAAGGGGTGCAGGGAACTAAGTGGGCTGGAGAAAGGCAAAGAAAGAGGGGAAAGAGAGAGGAAACCAACAAACAACAAACAAATTAAAAAAAAAATATGGTGGTGGGGTGCCAGCCATTGGGGGTGGGGCGTAATTGTGGTGGAGGTGAGCTGATGTCTCTCTTGCTGGGTGGCATGGCACAGCCTGTCAGGAAGTGGTGGAGACAGCACAGGGCCTAAGCAGGAGAGAGAAGGAAAACAAGAAGGGTAAAGATAAAGAAAAATAAAAAATATGGTGCTAAGGGAGCCAGCCTTTGGGGGTGGTGCAGACCTGGGGAGGCAATGTTCCAGAAGCTCTCCAGCCAAGTGGTACAGTACAGCCCACCAAGAAGATAGGGGCACTGCATGGGCTGGTGGGAAGGGAGAAAGGAAAGGAGGGAAGAGAGAGAGAGAAGACACAAAAACAAAACAAACAATAAGTAAATAAATACATAAAATGGTGCTGAGGAAGCCAGTTGGTGATGGAGGCGAAGACCCAGGGAGGCTGCATACAGTGACTCTCCAACTAAGCTGTGCAGCACAGCCCCTTCAGAAGGGATGGGGGTGATGCACAGGGCCAGGTGGGTGGGATAAAGTAAAGGAGGGAACAGAGAGTGAGAGAGAAGAAACAGAAAGAAATAAAAGAAAACAAAAGAACAACATGAACATACCAAAAAAATCACAGCCTGTCAAGAAAGGGAGAAGATGGCACAAAAGGTCCAGATGGTGGGAGCAGGGCAAATCCTGGTGGTAGTGGGCTGGTGTCTCTCTGACTGAGTAACCACAGGCCATTGGGAAGTGGCGGAGGCCTCACACAGGGAAGAAGGATGGGAGTTGGAAAGCATGTATCCCTGGTTACTGGGTGTTCTGTCTCCTGCTGGGAGCTCTGTGAATTTGCCTTCCCATATTCCCTGTCTACGCTCTTTGGTGGCTGTAGCTCAAGATGGTGAATCCAGCCATCTTAGCTAGTAGGGGACCTCCACTCTGTAGCTCTCCTCATTCTCTGTTCTCTGTCAGTTTCTTATTCCATTTGGTGCTTAATCAAGTTCTTTATTCCTTCATTCGGTGCTTAGGGTTCCAGGATTGACATTTGTATCTGTTTTACTCAGTTTTTTGGGTCCTTGCTGCAGAGGAACAGCATGGTGCTTCTGACTGTAGCACCATATTGGCTCTGCCTCCCCTTGCAAAAATCTTGATGTTGGTAGAAATACGTATTTCATTTTATAATTTTTATGTTAAAAGTCATTGCTTAAGAAGCATTGAGTTTCTGTTTATGGTAATGGAAAATTTGGCAACAGATATTGGTGATGGTTAATCATGTTTGAGGAGAGTGTTTAATAAGATAGAAAAATCTTCTTATATAATTTCAAGAAAATGAGAAAGCTCCACAACTGATGAAGATCAAAGAACATAATGTTCAGTATATAAAGAAAACAAAAATCCTCACAACTGGACCAATAAGCACCATCATGATAAATGGAGAAAAGGATGAAGTTGTAAAGGATTTTATTTTATTTGGATCTACAATCAATGCCCATGAAAGCAGCAGTCAAGAAATCAAACAATGCATTGCACTGCACAAATCTGCCTCAAAAGACCTCTTTAAAGGGCTAAAAAGCAAAGATGACACTTTAAGGACTAAGGTGCGTCTGACCCAAGACATGGTGTTTTCAATTGCCTCATACACATGTGAAAACCGGACAGTGAATAAGGAAGATGGAAGAAGGATTGATGCCTTTGAATTATGGTGTTGGAGAAGAATATTGAATATACCACGGACTGCCAGAAGAATGAACAAGTCTGTCTTGGAAGAAGTACAGCCAGAGTGCTCCTTGGAAGCAAGCATGGTGAGACTTCATCTCACATACTTTGGACATGTTATAAGGAGGGACCAGCCCCTGGAGAAAGACATCATGCTTGGTAAACTAGAGGGTCAGAGAAAGAGGGTGACCTTCAACAAGATGGATTGACACAGTGGCTGCAACAATGGGCTCAAGCATAACAAGGATTGTGAGGTTGGTGCAGGATGGGGCAGTGTTTTGTTCTGTTGTACATAGGGTTTCTATGAGTTGGAACTGACTTGACGGCACCCAACAACAACAACATACAACTGTATATGTAGTACATATGTATTGTGTGAAGACATGTGCTATATATGATATATACATTTTTACAGAGTATATTAGATTTTTATATGCACAGAAATCAGTGCCAGATGAAAATACATCAAACTGTTAACAGTGGTCAATTCTGGATAGTGGGGTTAAGTATGCTTCTTCTTTTCTTCTTAATGCTTTATCTTTCAAATCATCTCCTGTGGACATATTCTAATCTAATAATTATTACAAATTTTTTTTTTAAAGTGAGTCATCTGGTTTGATAGCATCTCTGACAGATGGTGTGCCAGCCTGAACACTTCCACTGTGTAGGGTTCTCAGCAGTCCCCAGGTTATCCATTCCATTGTGTGATAGTTATAATTATTAAAAAATGCCCCTTACATTGAACTGAAATCTGTCTCCCTGTTAACTCTGTCCATTGGTCAGAAGTGCATCTTCTTTTCCATATGGCGTGTCCTCAAATATGTGATAACAGTTGTCATGTCAGCCCTTAGCTTTCCCTTCTGTAGCTATACTGAGGATGGACGATATCCAGCTCATTGAATTTCTTTGAAGATGTTCTTTGTGATAAGGGCATCAATGAACCCAGGGAAAAAATGAACAAAACAAAAGGGCAACAGTATGGCTGGCCATCTGCATTTAGAGAAATTCCAAGGCTGATCATCGTATTGTCTTAAAAAAAAAATTCCTCAAGTTCTCCTTCTCTCTATATTTCCATCCTTAGATCCTTCCAGTTATAATAGATGGCAGAGTACCAGAAGTAATACAGTTTCCAAGCAAAGTTTATTTGCAAGAATAGAAACTCCATTCCAAGAGATCAGGGTATTCTCAGTTACTTATTGTCTTAGTTTCTAGGTGCTGCTCTAACAGAAATACCACAAGTGAGTGGCTTTAAAGAACAGAAATTAATTTTCTTACAATACTGGAGGCTAAAAGTCTAAATCAAGGTCTTGGTTAAGCTGATCCCTTCCTTATCTGTAGTCCTGGATGTTCCTTGGCTCCTTGGTTTAGTGATAATACTCACA
Source organism: Loxodonta africana (assembly GCF_030014295.1). Taxonomy (NCBI): domain Eukaryota; kingdom Metazoa; phylum Chordata; class Mammalia; order Proboscidea; family Elephantidae; genus Loxodonta; species Loxodonta africana. Next base: position 34,310,406 of record NC_087354.1, on the reverse strand, counting down.
TGGCATCTGACTTATTCTGTTTGTGCTTGCCTTTGTATCTTTTCCTAAATCAGAAGTGATTAAGTTTAGAATCTACCCTACACTGGTATGGCCTCAGGTGGTTGATTGATTGCATCACGATGGTTTGGATTAGATCCACGAGTATACCAATTAGGATTCAACACATATTTGGAGGGGACAGAATTTAATCCCTTATACTTACCTTGTCCGCAGGGGTAGAGGCATGTATAAGTCAAGGTCATAATAGGACCAGATGGCTGGGCTTCAGTAAAGAACTATATACACAGTGTGGGGAGAGGACCAATGAGGAATGCTGAGGCACCAGGAACTAATAACAGAAAGAAGGCTGGTCAAGACATGATATTATATTTGAAAGCCTGGTGGTTAAGAGTTATCAGGATGCAGGACAGGCATACTCAGGAAAGGATCAGTTGTCTGTCACCCAAATAGAGGAATAAAGGTCTCTGGGACAGTACTTCATGAATCAGCATTTGTATATGAGCCACGTTTTCCACGAAGCTAAAGTCTTCTAAGTTTTTCTTATGCCCAAGCACAATATCCGTATTTTTTATTTTTGTGTTAGCCAGGGTTCTCTAGGAAAACAGAACCAGTGATAGATATAGATACAGATAGATATTGATTTACTTCAAGGAATTGGTTCACACAATTGTGGAGGACTGGGAAGTCCAAAATCTGTAGGTCACACAACAGGCTGGAGATTCCCGCAGGCTTGTGCCCCAAAATTCATAGGTCAGGTGATTAGAAAAATGAAGGCTAAGAGAGTTCTGGCAAAATGTCTATGTATAGTCAGGATGCAGAATATATCCTAGGAAAACTCACTTTTTGCTCTTAAGACCCTCACTGATTGGCTGAGGCCCACCCACATCTTGGAGGGCAATCTGCTTTACTTAAGGACAACATTTAATCACACGTAGCTACTTCGACTCTCGACGGCACTGGGGGCGTTTAACTACTTCATGACAGTAACTAGATTAGTGTTTTGCCAAACAGCTAGGCGCCAAAGTCTAGCCAAGTAGGCACATGAAATTAACCATCACAATCTTGGCCAGCTCAATGAGAAGAGGGAGAAACTGGTATCCGTCGGGTCAAACATACAGTGAAGGTAAGTGCCTGCGGTTAAGATGCTCCATCTGTGTCATACGCAACTGGCTTAACTAAAGGAACAAACAAACAAACCCAACCAGTTGCCACTGAGTCTATTCCAACTCATGACAACCCCTTGTGTGACAGCGTGGAATTGTGCTCTATAGTTTTCAAGGCTGTGACTTTTGGAAGCAGATCACCAGGCCTTTCTTCTGAGATACCTCTGGGTAGGTTCGAACCACCAACCTTTCACCTAATAGCCAAGTGCTTAACTGTTTGCACCACCCAAGGAACCCCTCTTAATTAAGGGAGGATGTTTACAACCCCTAAGATGACACAGGCATTGATATTTAAAATGAATTTCAGGTCCCCCATGTCTTTATCAGTTTTAAAGATAATCCAGGTCCAGTTTAGACCATTCTCTAAAAGCATTCCATATTATTTCTGGATGGGGACAGAGATCTGTAGAGGAAAATCCTATTTATACCTTTCTGAGTTGAGTGTGGGGTCCAGTGCTACAGAGCTGTCCCAGAAACAACTGTGTCTGAGGGTTATCAAATTCTTATCGGATATAAAATAAGAATCCACGGATTCTCTTTCCGGCAACTGTTTGTCCTGAGATGCTCTCCAAATTCACACTTACCACCTCTGCCAATGCCCTTCCCACTCCCTTTCACTAGGCAATTCCTACTGTGCATCCTGCTTTTATCATTTCTTTTGGCTTGCCTTTCATTAAAATTATTGTGTCTATTGTTTTCTTTGGAAACTCTGGTGACGGACGCAGTGGTTAAGAGCTAAGACTGATAACCAAAAGTGTGGCAGTTTGAATCCACCAGCCACTCCTTGGAAACCCTGTATTGGGCAGTTCTACTCTGTCCTATAGGGTCACTATGAGTCAGAATTGACTCGACAGCAGTGGGTTTGGTATTTTTTTCTTGTTTTCTTTGGAATCATCATTTAAGTCCGTACAACCTGGACATCTGTTTGTTCACCAGCTTGGTACTCCATTTCCTGGCCAATTCACTTCCAACTGTAATCAACCTTTTCTCGTCCCTCTCCCGCCCTCCCCCACCCCCACCCCCATTACTCTATATCCTCATTTCTTTATTATGTTTAAGCTTTGTGCCAAATATTCCCCTGGTTTGGAGCTCCTTCATCCCTACTTTTTCTTTTGAACCTTTAGCTAATATTTTGGTTAAATGGTATTAGATTTACCCCTGGCTTGAACATAGTTCTACATCACTGCTATATCTTATCTCTCTGCCCATTCTGAATTTTCTTTTTTAGGAAAGCTTCACCAGTATTCTCTGTCTGATGAACTGCTTGTGGTCTAAATCTCCACTGTACCTTTTTTAAATTTTCTCGCAAATTCCACACAGCTCTCACTGATAGGTTTGTCCCTCTCCTCATTACTACATTTGTTTAACATGTAATGTTCGTACACCACTTTGTTACAATTCCTTCATTTGAATATTAGTTTGCTACCCTCTCCAATTCCAGCCATTGCTCCAGTTGTGCCTTAGCATGAAAAGATTTTTTGCCCATTGTTAACATTTCCTGTACTTAGAGGGCAGGCACCAAATAGGAAACTTCTAGAAAATGTCCATTTTTTCAGCTAAGAATGTAACCTAGTCTTGCATTTGCCATTACCTCTTAAGAACAATTATAACTCCCTGACTCTGGCTCTGCTTTCAGCAGTGTAGACAATACTGTTGGATTGTCCTTGAACAGAGAAATTCAGGGAGTAAGAACCCCTGAAAATTGGAAATGTTTTCCAATCCCTTATGTCGCACTTCCTTACGTTGTTACTGAGCCATTCTTGCATTGTTCTTTACCACCCTCTCTGATCTCTCCAAATTCCTCCTTCCTCCTTCCAATCCTCCAATGTTAAAATGAATCTCTTTGTCCCAGTTATTGGGACAGCAACTCAGGCATAGTAACTGATTTTTTTTTTTTTTGAAGAGTTAAGCCTACCTGCCTGCCCAGGCTAAGAGAGATCTAATCCAAAGATCTTTTGTTGACCCAAACAAAGACCCATCCCCTGAAGCTATCTTTTTAAGCATTCAGGATGAAAACAGACTTAAAGACAGGAAGAAGGTTGCCCTGGTATGTTACCAACCTGTCTCAGGGGAAATGCAGAAGGAAATAGGTTTCAATTCACTGTTTTCCAAACCCCTCATGTGCAGCCTGGCCCCGCCCGATGCCTCCAAGGAATGAGTGTGACAATATCCGGATCCCTGGCCTGGGCTTTCTATCTCTGGGTTGACTGGCCAACAGACTTCATTCTGTAGATGTATAGCCTTGTCTGGCTCCTGAGTTTAGCTAGCCAGGAGGCTTGCAGTTCCACTTGGTACTCTAGAATGGCAGGTTCAATGGGAAAGAGGTGAATTCCCCTTACAGGTCAGGAAGGGGCCTGCAGAGAGGTGTTGGTGCGCCTTACCTGTCAGATGTGCACTTGTAGGTGGTGGTTGCTGGAACAGGGATAAGCTCTATCCATTTTTCTGTGGGTTCTTTGTTAAGATCAGACTTTTACATGTGACTCTGATTAAAGCACACGGAGAAGGTTTTTAGCAGTCCCTGGGCCGTGCAAATGATTAATAAACTCGGCTCCTAACTGAAAGGTTGGAGGTTTGCGTCTACCCAAAGGCCCCTGGGAAGAAAGGTCTGGCAATCTATTTCTGAAAAATCAGCCATTGAAAATCCTATGAAGCACAGTTCTACTCTGACACACATGAGTCAGATTCAACTCCAGGGTAACTGAGTTTTTAATATAGTGGAAGTAATTATAAACAAAGGAGCCCTGGTGGCTTAGTGGTTAAGAGACATGGCTGCTAACTAAAAGGTCAGCAGTTTGAATCTACCAGCTGCTCCTTGGAAATCCTATGTGGTGGTTCTGCTCTGTGGAAACCCTGGTGGTGCAGTAGTTAAGAGCTACTGCTTCTAACCAAAAGGTCAGCAGTTCGAATCCACCAGGTGCTCCTTGGAAGCTGTGTGGGGCAGTTCTACTCTGTCCTATTGGGTCACTATAGTCGGAATCAACTCGAAGGCAATGGGTTTGTTGAACGGGGTTAATTTTAAACATACCATACAGATAATTTTCGATGGGAATCACCTGAAGTGAAATTCATCAGCATTCATGTGAGTGCAGGGCATAAATATGTAACATACTACAAAGAGTGTACAATCTATGTGTGAAGTCGTGTTTATTCTGCCCATCTTATTACATCTCACTTTAAGGTATCTGACCCTTCTTACTCTGACAAGGTTTGGTGGGTCCATGAAACAGCACTCAAAATTCCACCAACAAAGTGATATGGTCTGAAGAAGCATGTTCCTGGGACAAAATGCCTACACATATTCACCCACATGTCAGGGCACGTAACGTTGAGCGTGATTTGATTACGCATTTATGTGCCTCAATACAATGTGTTATTGTGTTATACACTATACTGCATGACGTAATGTGTTGTAGGGTATGCTGGAATTATATTTCATTTTAGCTTAATTTTGCAGTATTTAAGGATTGTACCAAAATTCAAATATAATGAGAAGAAAATGTGGCTGTCATTGTTGTTGCTTTTGTCTCTAACTCGCAGTGACCTCAGTAACAGAATGAAACACTGCCCTGCCCTGTGCCACCTGCACGATCGTTGGTATGTCTGAGTCCGCTGCTGCAGCTACTGTGTCAATCCATCTCATGGAATCTTTCCCTCATTTTTCTGACCCTCTACGTTACCAAACATGGGAAAAAAGTACCTTACTGGAATTCAGTTAACAGACTTAAAAAATAAAACAAAGGAAAAAAGACTAACGGGAGCTTCAAAATTTCAAAAATACATATATATCTTATTATGTCACAGTAAAAAAAATAATAAATTCTAATGCTGATGTTCAAAACACAGAGAAAAGGAAAAGAATTATAATGGCCAAGAAAATACCAATAATAAAAACAATAGACCTGATCATGAAGACTAGTAGAATCTGAATATTCTCAAACAAAATGAAAAAGCAGAAGGCAGAGAAGAGTAATAGTAAATAAAAGCATTATTTGTCAATAAAGGGTTAAAAGAACATACAGAAGAATGACATTTGGGCAAATTATTTCACTTCAGTAAGTATCGTGATCTTTCATTATGTTCCGATAAGCAGTAATTTTTCATTAATTCTGTTTAATGAAATACAGGTTGTTTTTTGTCTCCCCCCCCCCTTCAAAATTATGATCCAATAATAACAGTAAAGCCAATGCTTTGGGGGTGGGTCCTGACTCGTAGTGACCCTCTAGGACAGTGTAGACCTGCCTCCCAGGGTTTCCAAGGCTGTAATCTTTATGGAAGCAGACTGCCACATGTTTCTCCCGTGAAGCAGCTGCTGAGTTAGAACCGCCGACCTTTTGGTTAGCAGCTGAGCACTTTAAGATAATAAAAATAGAGAATCAAAAAATATGCAATGAGCAAAGTAAATTTTTTCAAAGGCTAAAAATGGTCTGGTGGTTATTAAGCTTTTATATTAAAGAGCCTTGACTTTCAGGAGTCATGACACAAAGTGGTGTTTTTTTTTCAAATAAACCCAAAACCAACCCCACTGCCGTCACATGGATTCTGACTCATAGCAACTCCAAAGGGTTTTCTAAGGTTGTAAATCTCTAGGAAGCAGATTTTCTCCTGTGGAACCTCTGATGGGTGGAACTGCCTACCTTTCTGGTTAGCAGTCAATCACTTTAACCACTGGGCCACGAGGGCTCCTTGTTTTTCAAATAAGGGATATTTAATGAGCATTATAAGGAGCCCTGGTGGTTGTTAGCTCTGCTGCTAACTGAAAGGTTGGTGGTTTGAGCCCACCCAGCAGCTCCACACAAGAAAGTCCAGGTGATCTGCTTCCGTAAAGATTACAGTCCAGAAAACCTATGGGGCAGTTCTACCCTGTCACGTGGGGTCACCGTGAATTGACAGATGGCACCAACACCACTGACAAGAATGAGCATTACCAAACTAGTTCTTATATGAGCATTCAGAGAAACGTAAATAAGAAACAAAAACAATATGACTTCTTTATTCACATCACATTGCATTGTGTAAATCTGCTGCAAAGGAGCTCTTTAAAGTGTTGAAGAGCAAAGATGTCACCCTGAAGACTAAGGTGCACCTGACCCAAGCTGTGGCATTTTCAATCGCATCATATGCCTGTGAAAGCTGGACAATGCATAAGGAAGACTGAAGAAGAATTGACACCTTTGAATTGTGCTGGTGAAGAATATTGAATATACCATGGACTGCCAAAAGAACGAACAAATCTGTCTTGGAAGAAGTACAACCAGAATGCTCCTTAGAAGCAAGGATGGCGAGACTGCGTCTTACATACTTGGGACATGTTGTCAGGAGGGATCAGCCCCTGGAGAAGGACATCATGCTTGGCGGAGTACAGGGTCAGCGGAAAAGAGGAAGACCCTCAACGAGGTGGGTTGACACAGTGGCTGCGACAATGAGCTCAAGCATAACAACGAATGTAAGGATGGCACAGGACCGGGCAGTGTTACGTTCTGTTGTGCATAGAATCACTATAAGTCGGAGCTGACTCAATGGCACCTGACAACAACAATAATTTATTCACAACAGTTTATGAAGAATTAATTAAAATAATTATTAATTGAAATTAATCAAATTGATTAAAATAATGGTAAATAACATTGTAAATCAAAGAAGTAAACTAGACACTAAATACTACTTCATTATTGTAGATTTTATACCAGATGCAGCAAATAATGATCAGTGTGCTGTTATTTGGCATGACTGATATAATGAAAAGCCCTATGAGTCATTTTTCATTATTTTCTCCAATTACACACATCTAGGAGCCCTGGTGGTGCGGTGGTTAAACATTCGGGGGCTAACTGAAAGGTTGGCGATTTGAACCCACCAGCCACCCAGCGGATGAAAGATGTGGCAGCCTGCTTTCATAAAGATTACTGCCTTGGAAACCTTAAGGGGGGCTCTACTCTGTCCTATAGGGTTGCTGTGAATTGGAATCCATCCAACAATAATGGGTTTGGCTTTTGGTTTACTTACATCTACTTGAGAGTTGACTCAACAAAAGAGCAACAGGTTCTGAATGATTCTAACCTTCTCTTAAACAAAAATCACAGTAGGTCATACGACAGCTCAGCTGTTATTGGAAAGAGAGGAAAAAAAGCTGCAAAAACCCAGTTGCTGTTGAGTCCATTCTGACTCATGGTGATCCTGTTTTTATCAAAGTAGAGCTCCATAGGGTTTTTAATGGCTGCCCCCTGCTCCTTAGTTTAGAATGTCTCCCTCCTCCCAGCCCCTTGGGCATCAGCTAGCTTTGGTTTCTCCCCTTCCTCCCTCTTCATATGCAGTCAAAGGCTTGTTCATTGTTTCATGATCTCTTTTCAGTCACTAATTCATGCCCTCACTGTTGCTCACCATCAGCCTTTGAAATGGGTTTCTCCTGTACCAGCCTTTTGCCTCTCAGCATTTCATACACTCCACCAGAGTTAAAATTCTAAACCACAGCACCAGGGAGTAGCCCCAGAGCAAAAGCCTTTGATGGTCTCCAATGTCACAAGAATCAAATCCAACTTCTCAGCTTGATGTTGAAGACCCCATCCATACTGGGCTCCCACTGACTCTACACACACACACACACACACACACACACACGCACACACACACACACCCTTTTCACATGCATCCTTGGACTCAGGCACACCAAGTCACAGACCATCCGTTGATGGTCTATGTGTGCAAGTCTGTCCCACCCCTGGAGCATGAGTCTGGGTACCATAAGGAGCACATCTCAGGCTATTCTGTAGGCTCAGCTTCCATTCCCCACCACACAGGGTGTACATAGCAGAGTCCAGCACATCTGTGGTGCCTGAATGCTTTCTGGATTGAGAGACATGCTTAGAAGTTTCATGGGCTGAAAGCAGTGAAGGGAAACCAACACTCTCATTAAAGAGAGGCAGCACTGGGTCACAGGAAAAGCTCTACTTCTGCGAGGCTGATGTAGCATGTGATGCCTGCCGATGCGTCAGGGCAGTAGATGCTAGAGCACCCTCCTTCAAGAAGTGAGGACATCCAGGCCTGGAGAGCAAAGGGCAGGGATGGGCCCTGGGTGACAGAGTCCACAGCAGGGCAGGACTACAGCTTTGGTCTTCTGAGCCTGGGCCTCATTGTCTTCCTAGCACAACACCTTGCCTCCAGAATTTTCTGTTTCAGAGTAAGGCTACATTGTAGTTCTGTGCACTTCGGTCTGTTTTGTTATGACACAAGTTTCCAGGAAAACAAAAAGACAAAGCTTAGGCCTCATTTAGGTTACCAGGGCCAGGTAGGAGGGGAAGGGGGGACTCACTGCTTAGGGGACACTAAACCTCTGTTAAGGGTGATGGAAAAATTTGGAAATGGATAATGGTCATGGCTGAGCAACATGACAAACATAACTAATGTCACTGAATTATACACGTGAAGAATGGTGAAAAGGCAAATGATTTGTTATGTACATATTTACCACAACAAAAAAAAAGTATGTGCAATATGATATTTTTACAGAAAAAAAAAAAAAAGAACAAAACAAAAAACTTAGACTTCATTTATAAAGTTGGGAACTGTTATCCAAAAGACATCCGTATGTTCCAGAGAAGTCGGTGAAGAACTTGGGCTTGGGGAATTGTAATGCTGGAAGGGCCCTCAGTGGTGTCCCAGCCCAGCCCATCCTCCAAGGGGAAGGAATCCTAACAGGTAGTTTACCTCCCTCTGCTTGAAGCACATTCAAGGGCTGTGAGACCACGGACCTCAATTTAGCACCACAGTCTACTGTTCTGTCACTTAGGGCAAGTCATTTAACTTCACTGACCTCAGTTTTCTCATCTACAAAATGGGGATAGGGGCTGGAATTAAATGTCCTATAAATTTCTATGCCTCCCTACCTTTAGCTTTTAAATCCTCACATTCAAATGCTTCTGTCACAAGACACACCTGGACCCATCTCACTGATGAATAGTACTGTTAGATCAGAACAGGGCGCTGAACCAGTTCAAATTCTCAGCTGGGGTTCGAACTGGAACAAACAGGTTCAAAGTCCTGGATCAGAAAGCATGTCTGTCTGTCCTTTGAACAGGAAACTAGTGTCTTCACACAGTGCGATAGGAATCAATGGGCAAGGAAAGAACAGCCATCTCTCTCTCTCTGGTGACCAGCCTGTATGTCGGTCCAGGACACAATACAGAGTCTGTTTACCCTTGGCTGCCCTTGAGGAAATGAGATTTTCCCCTGAGCTGTCCAGTTTTCCTACAGAAGCTGGCAAACCTTTTAATTACACTGTGTCACAAACCATGATCTTGGTCGGAGAGGAACAATGTCATTGGACTGCTCAGGCCCTGGTGACGGCACAGAGAAGACACCCTTTGGATTTTATTTCTTGTCCTACGAAGGCCTCCCCTCAGAGCTCACAACAGTGAATTCATGGGCCCTCACTCAGGAACCCCAATGACCAGGAAGCGGCTCAGGTTGCTGTGATGGACTCAGAGAGAGGGCACAGGGAGTAGGGCCTCTGAACTTTGATCTGTGTCAGGCTGGTCTCAAAAAGCCCTCCTGCCTAATTAAGTTTCTGGATTCCCTTGATAAGCGTTCCACAAAAAGGACTGTGGCCTCGCCTCGGCCTCAGATGAACTGCTCTGCTGGTTGCGGTAGCTCCAAGGATCATTAAGGCCTTTAATGAGACATAATGGAAAGTGTGTCGTCTAAATTCACAGGTGAAAAGAGCCAACCTTTCAGAAAAGGAGAGACATTTCCTGAAAATTCCTAAGAACAAAGAGCATAAACATCCTTTCCTTGGAGAGAGCTCATTAATAAGGGAATAGGGTCATTAATGGGTTTGGGGTTTTTGGTGGTTATATTTCTACTTTAAAGGAACTGTTTCTCAGAATTAGAATCCAAATCATACATGGACTACCCTCAAGAGCACAGAACCTCTCAACCTAAACGTTGGAATATCTTCCATCTGGCAACAGAGGTGGGAGCAGCACTGTGTCTTGGAAGAAACATGGACCCTGGGAGACGCAGGTCTGGAGCATACTTTTGCCATTTACTAGGCAAATAACGCCATGAGTCAGAATCGACTCAACGGCAATGGGTTTGGTTTTTTTGGTTTAGGCAACTAACTTGGGCTGATGCTTTTCATCTGTCTGAGCCTCAGTCTTCTCATTGCAAAATAGAAACAATAATCCAAAAACCAAACTCATCGCTGCCAAGTTGATTCTGCCTCACGGTGACCCCAAGTGCGCGGAGCAGAACTGCTTCACAGGGTTTTCAAGGCTGTGAGCTTGCAGAAGCAGATCTACAGGCCTTCCTTCCAAAATGCATCAGGGTGAGCTCAAACTACCAAACTTCCAGTCAGTAATCGAGTGCTTAGCCCTTTACACCACCCAGGACTCCAATAACAGCCCTGACCTTATCAGGTTTCTCTGAGAATTGGAGACAATGCATGCCAACTTTCTGACATGTAATGGGCACTCAATAAATGTCAGCTTTCATCTTAGAAGAATAAGTCCTTCACAAATCCGTAGTTGACCTTTAGCATGAACAACTGTGAGGAACACACAACTGGTGATAACACAACACACCAGTGTGTTGTGATTCCATGGTTGGGAATTTCCGTATTAAATATGAGACGAGTGGCTCCCAGTTTACTTTAAAACTCTTCAGAGTTTGCCACTATATTTTGATCAGTGTGTAAAACGGCTATTTGTTGAAACTGAGAACGTCTACTGTCACAGAGAAACCTCTTAAATGGAACATTAAATGAAATGGGTTGAAGCATAGTACCCCTGCTGAGAGTAAAAGTGGTTCCTGGGGTTTCCGGGGAAGGGTTACATCCTCTTGCCTTCTCCACAGTTTGGCTACCACTGAGAAATACGATACGGAAGTCAGAAAGATGGAGATAAAAATATCAGCTTCATGCCTGTAGTGTAAAGCTGGAGGGCAGGGTCTTGCATTTGCCACGCAATGGAGCTTGAAGACGCTCCTGCAGAGCTTCAGGGCTCCCCCCATTGCCCACCACCCCTTCTCAGGGGCAACGCCCACCACGGTTAGCAACATCGCGAAGAGATAAGAGAATGGATGTGTAGTGTATACACGTTGTTCCCAAATTAAAAATGTCTAAAGGAACTGTGCCTCCCAAACCCCCACACAAATTTCATCACTGAAATAAAGCAGTCTTCTCAGGGAGGAAGGGAGTGAAGTGGGGAGAAAAAAAGGATGTAAGTGTTTCATCCTGAGAGGCCAAGTTCTCTCTTGGAGACAAGAGGATGGGGAATAAGAGCTGCCCACTCCCACCCTAACCCCACCCCCTCCATAATTGGGCGATAAATTCAGAGGGGCCATTACGGATAGCAGGACTCCAGAGCCCCGCTCCTTACTCAAGCAAAAGGAAACCTATCAGTGGCCAATCAGGAGTTGCCAAATCAGCCGAAACCAAGTTCTTCTGACCCAAATAAGGGACCAATTCCAGCCAGTCAGGTTTAAGCCTTTGTTTTCCGCCTTTCTTGTATAAAAGCTTTCTCCCCTGGTTTTTCTGCGGAGCTCCCAGCCATCTGGTTTTGGTTGCTGCCACATTATGAATGAATCGCTGTTTGAATAAACTCACAAAAGAATTATTTCTCACTTGATTTTTCTTTTAACAAGGGTGTGCAGTGAAATGGAATACCTTGCCTCAGGAGTCTGCCAACAGACGTGGTCAGGGTGGTGCATGAATCTGCAAGAACAGTGACATGGGACAAAGCAGTGATCGGGGGAACTGATACATACTCGCGGATATTTCTACAGATGCATCGACATACAGTTACACTGAAATTAATAATTGTTTCTGACTAGTTTGATGCTGTTTTGATTTTTCAGCCTTTCATCAATGTCACCCAAAACTCTTTTGCTTGTTTTGCAATTGAGGAAGCCAAGGAGGCCCAGAGAGGTGAAGAGTTAGGGCTCAGGCTGGGTTCCTGATACCCAGACCAGATGAGCTACTGCTCATCCCCACCCCCAACAGGAAGAAGAGTAAATGATGTGAGCAGACCTAAAGGCATGCTACTGGCTGACCTCCATCATGATGAAGTTGCTGAAGGCTGCCACCTTAGGTAGCACTAACCCAACAAGCTTGGAGTGGACAAGTGCAGGTGTCGGTCAACAGCCACCTGAACAAAGAACAGTTAGGAGACTAGCTCCCTGGAGAGAGAAGAGGCATTAATGATAACCCACTAAACCCACTGCCGTCGAGTCGATTATAGGACAGAGTAGAACTGCCCCATAGAGTTTCCAAGGAGCGCCTGGCGGATTTGAACTTCAACCTCTTGGTTAGCAGCCATAGCACTTAGCCACTACGCCACCATGGTTTCCGCATTAATGATATGATCCGCATATTCTTAAGAAATAAGTCTTGCAGAAATCAAGCAGCAAGAAGTAGCATGCTAAAGTATTATAGAGTCTACATTATAACCCATTCAAGGCAAAGGCTCTGTAAGATAATAAAGATGAGAGTTAACATTTACTGAAAACTTCTATGTGCCAGGAAACGTACTATGTGCTTTGCAGGGATTATGCCTTTTAATTCCTTATGAGTTAGGTACTAATACTATCCATATTTCTATGGGTAAATAAACAGAGACTAAGCTTTCTAATCAGACCTCAAACACATTGAGTTAGCTCCATCTCAATGTATGCGCATTTGTTGCTTTTTTTCTCTGGAATATGCTTCTCCATCTTCGTAAGGTTGGTTCCTTCATGTGCTTCACGTGCGTGCTTAAATGGCACAGCCTTGGAGAGGCCCCTGGCACTCAAACTAAAAGAGCACGTCCCAAGTCACTCCCCATCTCCTTACACTGCTTGGTTTCTCTTTATGGCATTTATCACTACTCAGAATTACATCACATGTTGTCTTGGTTATCTAGTGCTGCATAACAGAAATACCACAAGTGGATGGCTTTAACGAAAAGCAGTTTATTCTTTCACAGTCCAGTAAGTTAGAAGTTCGAATTCGGGGTGCCAGCTCCAGAGGAAGGCTTTCTTTCTCTGTTGGCTCTGGAGGAAGGTCCTGGTCGTCAGTCTTCCCTTGGTCTGGGAGCTTCTCAACGCAGGAACCTCAGGTCCAAGTGACAAGCTCTGCTCCTGGCACTGCTTTCTTGGTGGTGTGAGGTCCCCATGTCTCTCTGCTTGCTTCTTTCTTTTATATCTCAAAGAGACTGGCTTAAGACACTATCTAATCTTGTAGGTCTCATCAATATAACTGCCACTAATCCATCTCATTTCATCATAGTGATAGAATTTACAACACATAGGGAAATCACATAACATAGTGGACAATCACACAACTTAGCCCAGATAAGTTGACAGATATTTTGGGGGGACACAATTCAATCCATGATGTGTGTATTTGTTTACTGCCTGTCACCCCTACTGGAATGGAAGCTCCATGAGGGCCAGGGACTGATCTGATTCACCACTGTATCCCCTGTCTAAAGCAGAGTCTGGCACATAGTAGATGCTAAATAAACGTTTACTTGATGGGTAGATGCTGAAGCGCCACTACTAGCAAGCAGCAGAACACACCCTGTCTCTCCTAACCACTACCAGCAGTCTTAACCACTATGCAATACTGCCCCTTCCGGATGGCCCATGAAGACCTTATGCTTCAAAGTGACAGGTTGGTAAACAAAAACAGGGATGCTTTAGGCACCATGCATATCAGTTTTCCACTATAGATCTTTGGGCTGATTAGTTTAAAGCCAGAGAACTGACTGTGTTAGTCATCTAGTACTGCTGTAACAGAAATACCACAAGCGGATGGCTTTAACAAAGAGAAATTTATTCTCTCACACTCCAGTAGGTTACAAGTCCAAATTGAGGGCTTCAGCTCCAGGGGAAGGTTTTTCTCTCTGTTGGCTCTGGAGGAAGGTCCTTGTCCTCAATCTTCCCATGGTCAAGGAGCTTCTCAGGCACAGGCACCCAGTGCCCGAAGGATGCACTCTGCTCCCGGTGCTGCTTTCTTGGTGCTTTTCTTTTATGAGGTCCTCATGCTCTGCTTGCCTCCTTTTCCTTTTATCTCCTGAGAGAAAAAAGGTGGTGCTGGCCACACCCCAGGGAAACTCCACCTACATTGGATCAGGGAGGTGGCCTGAGTAAGGGTTGTGTTACAATCCCACCCTAATCCTTTTAAACATAAAGTTACAATCACAAAATGGAGGACGACCATGCAACCCTGGAAATCATGGCCCAACCAAATTGATACACACATTTTTTGGAGGACATAATTCAATTCACGACACTGACAATCATCAAAAGCTCTCCTAAAGACTGAATTCTCCCTGCTCCTTTTCTTTGAATATCCCTTCCTCCACTTCTCCTTGTTCTGCCTTTCAGGAACTTCTACTAAGCAGATACTGAAATATTTGAATTTACCTTCCATGTCACTTTTTTGACATAGTTTCTCTCTCTCTCCCCCTCATTTGCTAGCTGGGCAGCCTGCTTATTTGGCTTCAACATCTACCTTATTAATTTGGCTTTTGCCTGTGTCCCCTCTGCTGTTTGTCTCAACTACCGAGTTTTTATTCCAAAGAGCAAAGTATAAATGAGGTTGCTTTCTTATTATTGAGTTTTAAGAGTTCTTTTTCTGTTTTAGATACAAATCCTTTTTCAGATATGAGTTTTGCAATTTTTTTTTTTCCTTCCTGGACTATGGCTTTTCTTCTCATTCTCTTAACAATGTCTTGTGTGGACATTTTTAATTTTAACACCTTCCTACTTATCAGTTATTTTTCATGGATTGCACTGTTGGTGTTTGTATCTAAAAACTCACCACCATGTTCAAGGCCACCAAGACTTTCTCCTTCAAATCATTTTCCTCCGGAAATTTTATAGTTGTAAGTTTCATACTTGGGTCTATGATCCATTTTGAGCTAATTTTCTTGGAAGGTATATGGTCTGTGCTTAGCTTCATTTTTTTACATATGGATGTTCAATTTTTCCAGCACTTTTTGTTGAAACAGTACCCTTTCTTCACTGAATTGCCTTTTCTCCTTTGTCAAAGATCAGTTGACTATTTTTGTGTGGGTCTGCTTCTGAGCTCTTTGTTACCATTGTGTGATAAATAACCTTATAGATACATCTTTGTGAGTTTATATTCCAATGGTGAAATTTCTGGGTCAAAGGATTATGCATTTTTAATTTTGATAAATTTTCCTAACTTGGAATCTATCAGCAGTGGACGAGAGTGCCTTTTCCAAACAGTATGCTCCCCATAGTGTTGTAATCAAATATTCTGATCTTCACCAATTTAATAGATAAAATATTTCTTGGAGTAGTTTTAATGTGTTTCTATTATTAATGAGATTAAGCATTTTCATATGCTCCGCAAAATTATATTTATTTTTTAGTGGACTGTTTATATCTATTGTCCATTTTTAAATTGGTTGTTGGGTGATTTGTTATGAATTTGTAGGAGTTAGTTATGCATTGGAGAAATTAGCCTTTTTCATGATATTATTTGCAATCATTAATCCCACCAGTTTTGATTTTGTTTATAGTGGGTCTTAACTATGCAGACAATCTGTATTTTTATGTAGTTAAATTTATCAACACTTTATGGTTTCTGCATTTTATAGCATAGTTGAAAATATTTCTTATTCCAAGTTTAGAAAATAACTTCCACCATTTCGTCCTTACTGAATAAACAATCTTTAAGTTAGCTTTGATTCCCCCATAACAAATATATATATATATATAGGTCTATTTATGGTCTTTTTATTCCATTTCACTGATCTGCTTCTTCAAGTGCCAATATCATATTGTTTTATTAATGGCTTGATGATATCCTTTCATATTTGGTGTAGAGCTGAGCTGCCACATACTGTGTACTATGTAAGGTTCCAAAACATACAAACATGATAACAACGAATGTTGGTGATACCCAAATGGCATTGAAACATATGCATTGCTGCTATTACTGTGAGCTGGAATTTTAGACATCAGTGTAGAAACACATACCAAAACCAGAAAAATAATATTATCTTTTGATCCAGTGTTAGCATTCATGTTAGGTATTAAGAGAACTAATTCAAATAAATGAATATATATATATGAAAACATCCTCTGTTGTATTACTTGTTATAGAAAAAAATTGGTAACAGCCTAAATGTCCAATAACCAATAATCAAGTTTAGGAAACTATCTAAATGAAATAATATGTGTTCGTTAAAATAATAATTATGAAAGTGACATAGCATCCCAGAAAAAAATGTGAATATAATTAATTTTAAAAAGCAAAATAAAACATTATCACGACATATATGCAGAAAGCACATGGGCATGGGGATATTTATTGGTGTTCAATTTTTACTTTCAAGAGATTGCTTTAGTAAAGATTTTTCAAGTTTTAAATTGCATATGAAATATTTTCATGACCGTAAGTGCTTTTTGGTGCCCTGGTGGTGCAGTAGTTAAAAGCTTGGCTGCTAACCAAAAGGTCGGCAGTTCAAATCCACCAGCCACTCCTTGGAAACCCTACAGGGCAATTCTACTCTGTCCTATAGGGTCACTAAGAGTGGGAATCGACTCGTCGGCCCTTAACAACCAAACCCAGAAAAACAAACCCGTTCCCACTGAGTCAATTCTGACTTTTGCCTTTTATTTGGAAGTTTTCTAAGAATAAATATTTTATCACTCACATCCTCACATTTTGTTGTGTTACCAGACTCTAGTAAGCTTAAAACATTTAAAAGGAACACTTTAATAATGTACTATTTATTTTGTGACCAAAAAAAAAAAAAAAACAAGCAACCAAACCCATTGCGGTTGAGTCGATTACTACTCATAGTGACCCTGTAGGAGAGAGTAGAGCTGCCCCATATGGTTTCCAAGGAGCAGCTGGTGGATTTGAACTGCCAACTCTTTGGTTAGCAGCCTGAGCTCTAAACCACTGTACCACCAGGGTTCCATTATTTTGTGAAGAGATGGCCAACTCAGAGATTGCCATAGCAGAATGACTTTAAAGTCTGAGTCATTAAGTATCACTTTTTAGATCTTTGTCCAGCAAAGTAACAAAAATTACACCACTGTTTTACACATGTTAAAAGGAGGAAGAGGACGAGGAGAGGAAGAAGGAAAAGAAAATGGGAAGTTTATACAGTTCTGCATCTCAGACTTTTCCTTTTTGGGTGCAAACAATGGTACTTGCCCTGCCCACCTCACAGAATTGCTCCAAGGCTTACATGAAATAAAACATGAGCTTCCGTTAAAAGTTATCTAATTATAAAAGTACTTATTAATGTTATGCCCCTTCTAAATATGCAGCTTTTTGCCTACTTTGAGGGAATAATGACACTGGTCCCACTAATACAGGTAGAGGTTACTAATATTTTACAGAGATTTGTTCTGAGGAGAAGGCAATTATATTTAGCTCTACGCTTCACAGGCAGCTGGGCCCTTTTCTTCTTTCTTTTTCCTGTTGGGAGAGCCTCACTTCACAAATTTTGACCTCAGTAGAGACTGAATGAGAAAATGCCCAGGCCGACACTGACTTTGAAATATCTGACAGGACAGAGGGTTGAAAGCATCTATCAATAATTCATTTCAGGTTATGGGGCAGAACAGGATCCCTGCTGGTTTTAAAGGCATTAGTTGGTTGTCAGACTCCATTAAGCCACTATGGATGTGAAAAGCATGTTTGAAGTTTAAAAAGACACAGATAATACAGGCAGTCCCCCCCACCTTTCTTTTTTTTTGTACAACTGGTGTGACTTCTTTGCCAGGAGAAATGCTTGGGTCAAAAGGGGCTAGATATTGAGCTTCAACAACTACATTTCTCTGGTTTTTATATCTAGGAACCAAAAAAAAAAAAAAAAGATGGCAGGTTTTTCTCAAACCATTGCCCTTTCTCCAAATGAAACAAAATCTTTACCCTAAAAGTTTCCTGATGACTGCTTCATAATTTTCCAATGCATACGGTTTTCAGATAATAAATCAGTTACAAAAGGACAAATATTGTATGATCCCACTTCCATAAAATATCTACAGTAGACTAATATAGAGACTAAAGTCTACTGGTTACAGGGGTGGGAGTTATGGTGACCCCATGTGTTACAGAGTAGAGCTGAACTCCATAGGGTTGTCTTGGTTGTAATCTTTAAGGAAGCAGATTGCCAGGCCTTTTTTCTACAGTGCCACTGAGTGGACTTGAACCTCCAAGCTTTCAGTTATCAGCCAAGCACGAACGACTATTTGTGCCATCCAGGGACCACGCATGAGGTCTCCATGAGTTGGAATTGACTTGATGGCAACGTTTTGTTAGGGGTAGGCGGGTGGGGGACAGAGGGAGTCATTGCTTGGGGGGACTTTGAGCTTCTGTTAAGGGTGATGGAAAATTCTGGAAATGGATAGTGATGATGATTGCGCAACATGATAAAAGTAATTAATGTCAGTGAACTGTACACGTAAAAAATGTTGAAATAGCAAATTTCTTCTTGTATATATATATGCATATGTATATCTATAAAACCAAAACCAAACCTGTTGACATCAAGTCGATTCCAACTCATAGCGACCCCGTAGGACAGAGTAGAACTGCCCCGCAGAGTTTCCAAGGAGCGCCTGGTAGATTCAAACTGCCAACCTTTTGGTTAGCAGCTGTACCTCTTAACCACTACACCTCCAGGGTTTCCATGTATATATATATAATCCAAAAAAACTTAACTGCCATCGAGTTGATTCCGACTCATAGTGACCCCATAGTTTTGAACTGCTGATATTTCAGTTAGCAGTCCATCGTTTTAGCCACTGCACAACCAGGGCTCTCTCTCTCTCTATATATATGGCATAGTGGTTAAGAGCTATGGCTGCTGAGCAAAAAGGTCAGCAGTTTGAATTCACCAGGCACTCCTTGGAAACGCTAGGGGCCTTCTGTTCTGTCCAATAGGGTCACTATGGGTTGGAATCGACTTGACAGCAACAGGTTTGGTTTATATACATATATATACACCATAATTAAAAAAAAAATTTTTTTAAGACTAAAAGGAACTAGCAGGCTCAAAGTCAGTTTGTCAAAAATGTATTTACTAAAAACACCTTTTCACCAAAAACGGTGTGACAAATTCCTTAAACAAAGTCTAGGACAGTTTATTGCAGACCTTTTGACACTCAAAGCCATAGTAATTTCAGGGGCTGGGGCATCTCAAGGGGCAGGGCTGAGCATAGATGCAGGGCTGGGGTACAGGCAAAGGCAGGGGGCAGATGGTGGTTGTAGGGATTGGATTTAATAATGTGGCAAAATAATGATTAAGTGAATTGTTCATTCTGTAAATTTGTTTTTTGGCCAACTGACTTTTACAGGATTGATTTTGGTGCATGGCCCGCTTCCATCAGCCATACACCCTCCCTCTGGGCTGCAAGGTATTTATTTATATTTACAATGAAGGGATTATGTTAGAGACCTTTATTATCTTCCCTAGTTTTAAAATTAATTTTTTTTTTCATTCTATCACTTGTCTTCCTAAATTACCCCAGGTCCACCATAAAAACCACAATTTTATATCTGATTGCGGAATAACAAAGGGGACAATGGCATTTACCTGTCAGGCAGGACTTTTGCCCTTGAGGATTTAATATCATATCTCAATTTGTATACAGAGTTCTTTCATGAACATTTGACTCCCATGAAAACCCAGGCAGGAAGGCTGAGCAAATATTTGTATTTCCATTTTCCAAATGAGAAAATTAGACCCAGAAAGTTTAAGTGAATCCAAAGATGACATACATAGACAAAAACACACACATGTTTTTGGAGAGATTTTATCTTGGTAGCAACCCAGGAACCATTCTCTAAAGCCCTCACTGATCTTTTCACTCAGGGTCCCAGGGAACTGATCACAAAATGACCACGGAGTTCATGCACTACTTTCCTGGATATAAATAGTAATAAAAATTAAATCAGGCATCAACCCTGCCTTGTTGATAAATGGTAAAATAACCCTTCCGGCTTTTCCCTCTTCCTACCTACTTCTTTATTTAGGAGCTTCCTTTTATCCTTACTCTTTTTAGTAGTATGTATTATGCTGTTCCCGGTGGCAGTGGTGATTCAGTGGTAGAATCCTAGCCTTCCATGTGGGAGACCCGGGTTCAATTCCCGATCAATGTACCTCATGTGCTGCCACCACCCATCTGTCAGGGGAAGTTTTCATGTTATTATGCTGTTCAACAGGTTTCAGTGAGCTTCTAGACTAAGATGGACTAGGAAGAAAGACCTAGAGACCTACTTCCAAAAATCAGCCAATGAAACCCTGTGGATCACAATGGTCTACTCCCCTAACCCACTGTGAGGATGGGTCAGGCCAAACAGAGTCAACAACTAACAACACATTGTTCCCAGCAAGTGAGTGCATAAGGACACTAAGGTTAATTTTTGGAATGGACATATATAACTGTCATTCTAAAAAAAAAGGTACACCTTTGAGTGTACCTGTGTCATCACCGCTTAAACTCTGGACATAAAGGCCGAAAAAAGTTTTTACTGAGAATAACTGATCTGTAGTGTGCAAATATGCACACGCTATTCAGCCCTGGAAGAGCATTCTGGAACAAGATGGAAAAGTGACATTATGAACACGGGCATGGATATTGCTGCTATAGTTCTTCTTGCCAGGTGACTGTGGTTTTACTGTTGCTGCTGCGGAAGGTGTGGTATGGGGGTTTGGAAACTATGGAAATGTCCACAGCCTTCAAAGTCCAAGAAATGAAACCCAGGCACCTTCAATGTTTTTGTAATCCCTGCGTTTGCTTTACTCCTCCACCACCATGGTTCTTTATGGCAGGAGGCTCTCAAAAACCAAATTCAAAGAACTGCATTAAATATACCTGGAACTTACCTATATAACTGAGTCCCTATATAACTCCATTCCTCTGGATATGAGATGCCCCAGCAGGGAATCAACCCTTGAATTCAATGGTGTCCAAAAGAGTTGTTTGATGATGCCTCCTTCTTCCATATCAGTCAACTACCCAGTTGTTACTATGACCTCAATCATGGATATAGCAGCGTGTGAATGAACACATAAATAAAATAAAGGGAACTGTGACCTAATAGTTCAATTCCATTTACACAGGGGAGATCAGAATCCTAGAGAACTTTAACTAATTACACAAGGTCACAAATTGTAACTAAGAAAATCTCAAAGAGTTCTCAAATCCCACTATATTTTTTCTCTGTACTATGAGTTAAGGAGTTGGGGCAACGGTTAAAGGCTAAGCTGTGAGCTGAAAGTTCAGCAGTTCGAATCCACCTAGCCACTCCGCTGGAGGAAGACTTGGCAATCTGTTCCTGTAAAGATTGCAGCCTAGAAAACCTTATGGGGCAGTTCTACTCTGTCACATGGGGTTGCTATGAGTAGAAAAATCAACTCAAGGGCACAGAAGAACAAAACTGAGTTGCTCCTCCAGCTGCCTTGAACCTTACTTATAATATTAGGGGCATTATCTGTATTCACCTGCCACTTTGGCCTACTGTGGTGGCTTGCATGTAGCTATGGTGCTGGAAGCTATGCTAATACTATTGTTGCTTTCAAATACCAGCAGCGTTATCCATGGTAGACGAGTTTCATTGGCGTTTCGAGGCTAAGACAAACTAGGAAGAAAGGCTTAGTGATCTGCTTCTGAAAATTAGTCAATGAAAACTTCATGGATCACAACAGGATAGTGTCTGTTATAGTGCTAGAAGATGAGCCTCCTGGGTTGGAAGGCACTACGCAACAGCTGCAACAACGCACTCAAACATGCCAGTGATCACGAAGATGGTGAAGGACCAGGCAACGTTTTGTGCTGTTATACGTAAAGGTCACCATGAGTCAGAGCCAACTCAATGGCAACTAACAATAACAATGACAACATCTGTATTCAAAATAGCGTTCCAATCCCCTTTATTGGAATATAATATATTTAGATTATTTCTTGGATGTGTGTGTATAACTTTAGTCTTCCAAATTATTAAGACGCTACTAAAGCTCCCTTCGAACTTTACAGAGCTGTAAGTAGCCTTACTGTCGCCATTTTTTAAATGTGGAGGAAGATAAGACAAGCAACGCATCTTTCGTATTTGTTTTCAAAGGAAAAAACGTAAGATGCAGCATGATCTCTGAGTCCTGTTCCAGATCTATGGTTATCTGTGACTTAAACTTGCTTATGAAGGAGGTATGGGAGAGAAGGACGGGCAAGGCACGCTGGGAAGCAAGGCAAGAGGAGGACACACACCTGCTTTAGAAAGAGTCCCTATCAGAACGTTAGGTGGTCCTGCCATAACTCAGCTGTGGCTTTGCAGCTGGCACATTCAGAAAAGAAAGCTTTCCCACCCACCGTCCTCTTTCTACATAAAAACACAGCTCTTAACCAAAATAAAAACCAAAATAGCAAGGCATAAATATTAACTAGACCTCGCATGAAATTATATTTGAATAGATAAGGTCCAAGTAAAGTAAGGTACAAAGATATACACAAATTCTCCTTTTATTTGAATTTTTTTTTTTTTTAAGTGTTCTGGAGGAAACACGCTGGCTCCTCTAAATGTCTGATACGCAAGAAGGCTCTTCCTCAGCTGGAAATCAACCACAGGCCATCATAATAGAGCCAAATCTCGGTTAAGGCCCCTGAACACTGGCTCTGAGCTCTGATATGACAGAAAATTGGGCAAAGAAAGCCGGTCAGGCAAAAAGAAAATGTTTCTGATTGGAAAAAGAGTAGTAAAGAATTTTTTTTTCAGGGTCAGGAGATTTTATACCACACAGGTGTTTATAATTTTCTTTTTACAATTTCAGAAAACTGGGTGGAACAGAATTGCCCTGGGGAAAAAGAAGGCAATTTCTTCGCTCCAAAATGAACAGAGAGGTTAAGGAGCCCGACAGGCAATCCTGAGTACGCAGAAATTGTTACTGTATAAACAGGTAGGGAAGGGCAAGAGTGAAAACATCTGGACTTGAACTTCCTTTGCAGACATTAAAAAGCCTTATAAAGCATCAATAAAGCCAAAGCAAATCTTTCCAAAATAATTGCACCACCTCAACTAATAAAACCATTCTTGCTTTTGTTTCCTGCTGTTTTACTGGTTGAAAGTATAGTTTTACATGGTGCTTGTTATCCTGTGTCTTTCCTTAAATTTTAATGTAAACATTTGCCCATCACCCTACTGTGAATTTGTTTTAACTGCTTCATCAATTTTTTGAGGACCAGATTGATCTGATGCTCCTGAAACAGAATAAATCTAAAATGGAGGAACACTTTGTTCTTAAGAAAAGACTCTGGGTGATTGGAACTGTACTTTCTACAAAAGATTTTATCAAGTTATTAATTACATGCGTTATGCTTATCAAATTGTATCACTACACAGGCAACATGCTTTGTTTAAAAATACAATGAACTTGCAAATGTACTACATCCATTAAGAAAATATCATTGCTGCTAACATTTTAATCTAGCCCATTTAGTAGGTTTTTTTTTCCCATGTGCATACCTACCCATTGCTCTTGAGTCAATTCCAACTCCTAGCAACCCTACAGTACAGAGCAGGACTGCCCCATAGAGTTTCCAAGCCTGTAATCTTTGCGGAAGTAGACTGCCCCATCTTTCACCCATGGAGCAGACGGTGGGTTTGAACTGCTGACCTTTCGGTTAGCCCCCGAATCCTTTACCACCGCGCCACCAGGGGTCCTCTGTATGTGCATAGTATGTGTATGTATTACACACACGCACACTATACATAGTCACGCATGTATATAACCTATACTAATTAGATAATCCTTTACAATGATTTTGAAGCTGCTCTTTTTGTTGTTGTTTTTCACGGATATGTATCATGACCTTCTCCTCTGTTATTAAATACTCTTCACTACTATATGGACTACATCGATAGTGCATATTTTCTTAGAGTAAATGTCTGGAGCAAGGGGTATGTGCATTTTAGGACTTCCGGTTAGTACTCCGAGCACCCTCCAGGCTGGCTTTATTAATGTCTCCATCTGTACATCTACCAGCAGTTTAATAGTGTCTCCTTTTCCCATGCCATGGCTAACCTTGGATATTTATTTAAAAATAAAATGTTTGATAATGTCAAAAACAAAGGGAAAAAATCAGTATTTTAAAATAATGAATATTAGTGAGACAAAGTTGTGTGATATGCTCACGCTCCCCCCACCTCCTCCAACACACACCTCATCTCCACTTTCAATTCCTCCAGTGCCTCGATTTCCCTTGGTCCTTTCACGCTGTTTCAACTGTCCTAATTTTACACTGTAGCTGTAACGGGCTGAATGGTGGCCTCAGAAAAGACGTGTCCCTATCCTAATTCCTGAATCCTGTGAAAATGACCCAATATGGTAAAACGGTGAATATTACCTTATATGGCAAAAGATGTGATTAAGTTAAGGATTTAGGGGGGAGCTACTCTGGTTGGAAACCCTGGTGGCGTAGTGGTTAAGAGCTACGGCTGCGAGCCTAAGGGTTGACAGTTTGAATCCACCAGGCGCTCCGCGGAAACTCTGTAGGGCAGTTCTACTCTGTCCTATATGGTCGCTGTGAATCGAAATCAACTTGAAGGCAATGGGTTTGGTTTTTAACAATACTTAGGCTGGGAAATAACCCTGAAGTATTGGTCTACAAGCCAGGAAGAGAGGTGGAGCAATCCTGAGGAAGGTAAAGAAAATATGGACAGGGCACCAAAAGTGTCCAGAACCCTAATTAAAAAAAAAAAGAAAAAGGAGGATTAAGGATTAAATTTTATTCCAAGACTTTTGATATCTACTAAGATCACTGTATGTGTGTGTTCCTAATTTAAACTGTTTCTGTGGTTCAACATATCAATAGTGTTGTAGTTGTTTATTTATTTGTTCAGTAATTGATCTATTCCTGGATCACTCTGCTCTGTCTTACTCAGTTATGATAGGTTAGAATTTTTGCACTACTATTAAATTCAATTCACAAATATTTTATTTAGGATCTTCTTCTGTTATGTATAGCTATATAGAAACTACTCCAAGACAAGTGGCTTTAAAACAGAACAATAATTTATTTACTCAAATGTAGAATTACCGTTATGATCCAGGAATTGTACTCTTATGTATATGCCCAGAAGAATTTAAAGCAATGACTCAAACAGACACATGTACACCAATGTTCATTGTAGCACTATTCACAATAGCCCAAGGGTAGAAACAACTCAAGTGACTATCAATAGATGAATGGATAAATGAAACGTGGTATATCTATACAATGGAGCATTATTAAGCTATAAAGAGAAATGAAGTTCTGATACATACCACCACATGGATGAACCTTAAAAACCTTATTCTAAGTAAAATAAACCACAGATAACAGGACAAATATTGTCCACTTATGTACAGGCAAATTCATTGAGACAAAAAGATCAGTGGTTACTGGAGGCTGGTGGGAGGGAGGAATGAGGAGTTAAAAAAAAAAAAAGAATTAATGACTGTTTCTTTTTATTAATTCTCCAGATACCGAAGTACTTAAAAGCATTGCAGATTTTAAGTGGATAAAATCGGTACAGAAGCATTTCTACTGCTTTTATTACTCTACCATGTATACATGTATACATATATATTAGCAATAAAATGGAGTCCTTGCCCAAAAAAATCCATATTCAGTAATAAGAAACTGATACAATTATAAAAAAATCATACTGATCTCTCTATTCTTCCCCTTTCCATGCACAACTATTTCACCATCAACCTAGGGTTTTTGAAGTCTGCAAAGTTTTGTTTCTGAATGCAGCAAATCCTGGTTCCTCTTCATATTTTTACTAGTTTCTATTTATTTCTTGAGATTTCCTATTTGTCGATTCACTGTAAACATACCTTCTTTATATTCTTTATATCCTAGCTATTTAAAATTCTTATACTTCCAATATCTGGCTCATTTCAGGCTCAGCCTCCCTTGATTGCCTTTTCTCTCCAGTGTGGCTGATATTTTCCTGTTTCTTTGTATGTCTAGTAATTTTGTATAGTATACTGAATGTTGTGAATGATAAACTTTAGAAATTATATTGTGTCGTGTTCATCTAAAGAACATTGATTTCTTTGTGTGTTTGTTTGTTTTAGCAAACATTTAATTTGTCTGGACTCAAACACCAAATTCTTTCTCCCCTGGGTGGGAGGCAATGAAAATATCTCTTTGTAATTTTTTTTTTTTTTTTAGTTAGCTGGGTTGATTGGAGACATCCTGCACATATGTAGTTCAAGGGTTTGTACACAAAACTAGTGACTTCCCTCCTATGGCTCCCTCCTTTTGAGGATCTCACTCATCTGCTGTGATCACCTTCTGATTCTTCAAGTCAGTAAGACTGAAATTTTCTATTCTAAGACTGCATGTTTCTATCCAAGTTTTAGCAGCCCTACATGGTGCTGACTGGGGTCTTCTCTTAGGCAAAGAGCAATAGAAATTGGAAAACAGCCAGTACTATTCCCTTCTTCTATGTTTCATCTTCCCTACAGCTCCTACCTGTTTTTGGTATTCCCCCAGCACCTTCAAACAATTGCTTTTTATATTTCATCCAGAATTTATAGTTGTTATCTGTAGAAAGTTTTGTCCAATAGGAGCCACTCTTCTATTACTGGAAATGGAATCTCTATATGCTTCTTGAATGTTCAAAATAACTCACATTAAAAACAAAAAAAATCTAGTCCCTGTAACCTGGGACTAGGTTTTTTTTTTTTTTTTTAAAGATGGAAAACACATTAATCAAATTGACTACATCCGTGGAAAGAGATGATGGAAGAGCTTAATATCATCAGTCAGAACAAGGTCAGGGGCCGACTGCAGAACAGACCATCAATTGCTCATAAGTAAGTTCAAGTTGAAGTTGAAGAAAATTAGAACAAGTCCACAAGAGCAAAAGTACAACCTTGAGTATATCTCACCTGAATTTAGAGACCATTTCAAGAACAGAATTGATGCATTGAACACTAACAACTGAAGACCAGACAAGTTGTGGAATGACATCAAGGACATCATACGTGAGGTTGAGAGGTCATTAAAAACACAGGAAAGAAAGAAAGAAAAGACCAAAATGGATGTCAGAAGAGACTCTGAAAGTTGCTCTTAAAAGTAGAGTAGCTATACCAAAAGGAAGAAATGATGAAGTAAAAGAGCTGAACAGAAGATTTCAAAGGGCAACTCAAGAAGACAAAGTAAAGTATTAAAATGAAATGTGCAAAGACCTGGAAATAGCAAACCAAATGGGGAGAACATGCTTGGCATTTCTCAAGCTGAAAGAACTGAAGAAAAAAAATTCAAGCCTCAAGTTGCAAAACTGAAGGATTCTACAGGGAAAATATTAAATGATGTAGGAGCATCAAAAGAAGATGGAAGAAATACACAGAGTCACTGTACCAAACAGAACTGGTCAACATTCAACCATTTCAGGAGGTAGCATGTGATCAAGAACCCATGGTCCTAAAGGAAGAGGTCCAAGCTGCATTGAAGGCATTGATAAAATACAAGGCTCCAGGAACTGAAGGAATACCAATAGAGAAGTTTCAACAAATGGATGCAGTGCTTGAAGTGCTTACTTGTCTATGCTAAGAAATTTGGAAGTCAACGACCTGGCCAACCAACTGAAAGAGATCCCTGTTTGTACCCATTTGAAAGAAAGGAGACCCAGTAGAATGGGGAAATTATCAAACAATATCATTACTATCAAAACACAAGTAAAATCTTGCTGAAGATCATTCAAAAGCAGTACATCCACAGGGAGCTGCCAGAAATTCAAACCAGATTCAGAAGAGAATGTGGAATGAGGGATATCATTGCTGATGTCAGATGGATGGATCATGGCTGAAAGCAGAGAATACCAGAAAGATGTTTACCTGTGTTTTATTGACTACGCAAAGGCATTTGACTGTGTGGATCACAACAAATTATGGATAACATTGCAAAGAATGAGAATTCCAGAACACTTAATTGTGCTCATGAGAACCCTGTATTTAGACCAAGAGGTGGTTGTTTGAACAGAAAAAAAGGGATGCTGCACGGTTTAAAGTCAGGGAAGGCGTGCTTCAGAGTTGTATCCTTTCACGGTGCTTATTCAATCTGTATGCTGAACAAACAGTCCAAGAAGCTGGAGGATATGGAGAAGAATGGGGCATTAGGATTGGAGAAGATTCATTAACAACCTTCAATATGCAGATGACACAACTTTGGTTGTTGAAAGTAAAGAGGACTTGAAGAACTTGAAGATCAAAGCCTGCAGTCTTCAGTATGAATTAAACCTCAACATAAAGAAAACGAAAATCCTCAAACTGGACCAATAACCAACATCATGATAAACGGAGAAAAGATTGAAGTTGTCAAGGATGTCATTTTACCTGGATCCACATTTAATGCCCATGGAAGCAGCAGTCAAGAAATTAAACAAAACATTGCATTGGGCAAATCTGTTACAAAAGGTCTTTTTAAAGTGTTAAAAAGTGAAGACGTTACTTTAAGGAATAAGATGCACCTCACCCAAGCCTCCGTGTTTTCAGTTGCCTCATATGCATGTGAAAGCTAGACAGTGAATAAGGAAGACCTAAGAAGATTCGATATCTTTGAATTACACTGTTGGTGAAGAGTATTGAATATACCTTGGACTGCCAGAAGAACAAACAAACCTGTCTTGGAAGCAAGGATGGTAAGATTTCATCTTACAGACTTTGGAGATGTTATCAGAAGGAGAAAGATACCACGCTTAGTAAAGTAGAGGGTCAGCAAAAAAGATAAAGACCCTCAATGAGATGGATTGACACAGTAGTTGCAAGAGTGGGTTCAAACATAGCACTGATTATAAGGGTGGGGTAGGACAGGGCAGTATTTCATTCTGTTGTACATGGGACCTCTTTGAGTTAGAATCAACTCGATGGTACCTAACAACAACAGTCCAAATAACGTAGGTTGATAACGAGGTAGTTGGGGAAAGGAAGGATTAGAATGGAGAGGGGAGTGTAATTTTTTAATAAATAGCTCAGTGTCTCCCTCATTAACGAATTTTTGCTGTTGTTAGGTGGTGGTGTTGCTGTAGGCTCCTACAAATAACGACCTTATGTATGACAGAAGGAACCATTGCCTGGTCATGTGCCATCCTCACAATCATTACAGTTTGAGACTATTGCTACCACCGCAACAATCATTAATGAATACAGGCTGTTTTTTTAATTGAATTTTTAATGAGTTATATGTTTCAGTCATGGATTTTTATCTAGGTTCTTCCGCTTGGTAAGTGTGTTCTTTGGCAAGTAAGTTAACATTTATGTGTTCCACTTTCTTCATCTTGGTAATAGGGTTGATCATTTTGCTATTATCCATTCCTCCGTCCATGAGGAGACTGAGATAATAGGCACCCTGTAAGCAGAAGTTTCTCCTTATCACGTGAGTTATTCACAAGTAAGGACTGTGTTTTATTCACCTTTGAATCCATGGGTCTAGACCATTTTGGTTGCAACATAAATGTATGTACAATAAATAAAAGCTTGACTAAGAATGTAGACAGAATTATGATAAAACTTAGAAATTTAGAAGTTATTGTTTTTGTATTCCAGCTGCCATCAAGTTGATTTTGACTCATGGTGACCCCATGTGTGTCAGAATAGAACTGTGATCCATAGGGTTTTCATGGCTGGTATTTCAGGACTACATGATCAGGCCTTTCTTCCAAGGCACCTCTGGGTGGATAGGAGTATTTTATTACTCTGTCTAAAAACTAAGATTTGCTATATTTTTGTCCATGTTAATAAGGGCAGAGTGACGTCTACTTAATTTTAATAGAAAGCTGTCTAGAATCTATGCTTCTATTTTTATGGTCTTGGTATACTCTTTATTATTATATAAATGAATGTAGTTTTATGTACCTATTGAAAAATAGTTATATGAAAATGTTCTGTAGAAATACCTTGGTCTAAAATCAGGCTTCTTTGTTAGGTAATAAAAATATTTCCCTGGAGCCAGTTTTGGGAAAATATTATAATAGTCCAAAATCCTACCATCACATAGCATAGTATTATAACTAATAAAAGATTTCATAATTGTAGCTCTCTATGAATTAAGTGAGTTACATTAGATATTGCAAAGAACATTTTCTTTGGGTGAATAAAGCTCGCAGGTGCAATAAACATCATACTTTTTTTGTTTATCTAAAACAATGACACCTGGCTCTGAGCCCCCACCAGGTTACAGGATGCCTGAGTGACAGTAGGTTTATAATTAATCAGAACTGGGGTCACATTCCCAAATCTGTTTGCATATAAAACAAAGCCAGGCTGGGGTCCTGCCAGTCTTGGCAAGTCCTGCCCCAACTCAATCATTTCAGCAGGCATCCCCTCAGGCACGCTGTTCCAGTGAGCTGTTCAGCAGTGCTCAGAGTAAAGCACCTACTATGTGTGATGGCGTGTACTGGCACTGTGGGAGATTTGGGGGAAAAACAGGACAAATCCTTGCCTTCTGTGTCTCATAGTACAGGAAAAATTTCAGAGCCAAAAAAAATATAAAATTCCCTGCCTTTCAGACATAGATGTTACTTTTAGCATAGTTACAATCAGCGTGAAATGGAAAGCTGGCTGTCAAAAATCAGAACTGCGGAACGTTGAGGAAAGAGTAAAGAAAATGGCAGAAAATCCAGTTCTCAGCAGAATCCTGTCAACAAGGGAAATGCTACTTCCACAAATTTCTGAGCAGAGAGCTTCGCAGGCCGTCTATAAAACATGAAACCAAGAACAGAGCAGATGAAGAAAGATTCCTATTTTCTTTCTGATTTAGCCTTAACTGTGGTTAAAAAAAAAAAAAAAAGATGGCCTAAGCTCTTCTCAGGGCCGTTACAGGGCCAGGCAGCTATGGGCTTGCACTGAAATTGTTTATTTCGGACCATCTGTGCCAGAGTCTTTGGTCATGCCCGTGGAATATATGAGGTCATCTCTTTGGATGTTTATATAGCTGCGGAATAATCAAAACCAATGCACCAGAGATGGATTCCCTTTCCCAGATTTTTCAGCATTTTTGCACTTTTAATATCACCTCTTAAATTTGCTCAACCAAGCACCTTGGGCATGCCATGGTCTCAGCAAAATGGTGGTTGAATTAATGAACGAGCATCATCTGTCTCCAGTCATTGTCTGTATGTCTTTTTCTGTGTGTCACCCCATTGCTTCTCTCTCTCTCTCCACACACACACACACACACACACACAGAGTCCAGGGCACAAAAAGGAAGCAACCTGGAATTACATCAAACCCACTGGGATGGGACCCAGTGATCTGGGTCCTAGTCTTGGCCCTGTCATTACCTGCTTCTGGAACCTTAGGCAAGTGTAGCCTCTGTCTGTTACCAGGTGAGCTCTTTTTGCTGCACTTCACCTTAAGGCCCCTTCTTTGACTTCCTATTAGGATAAAGTCTGCAGGATCTCTCATGCTGTGGTCTCTGCCTGTTTGCCCAGGATCAGCTTTCACAAGCTTACAAAGATGTACCTGCTACTCCCCACCCCGCAAATCAATTTCCTTGCAGGCCTTCTGTGCCAACATCCTCTTTTCCTCATGTCCTTTTGCCTGGCTAATGTTATTAGCTTCTCAGCTCCTCCTCTTTCTCTCCAGGCACCCCAAACACATCCTTATTACAACCCTTGAGTTCTTCTGCAATTGAATCAAAGGCAGCTTAAGGTCTAGAACACAATGGAATCGCCAAGACTAGAGATAAGAGATGGTGGTTTTGTTTAAACTGGGAAAGTGTGTGCTCCGAGGGTGGCAGGATTGGTGTATCCATTAGAAGGATTTTCCCCCCTCCCAGGATATCCTTTTTGATAACTTCAAGCTCTTTATCTTTTAGTGTTTTTAGTTCTAGCATGTTGCGAAGGCTGAATAAAAGCAGGACATATTTCTTGGTGGCAGTGGAGTGACAGTATGGCTTGTGTCTTGCTTTGTTCAGGTACTCCTGACAGCCAGAATTCCTGTCCCAGTGGCCACTGCACTTCCTCTCCCACAGGACCAGCTTCTCAGCCAATATCTCTCTAGAAGCACATGCCTGAAGACAAATCATTCTAAGCAGGCTCCTTTCTGCATCTTTCCCCCTTTCTACTCCACCCACCTGGAAAAGACACTGACCAAAACAATCAGAGGAAGCTCCAGATAGGGAAAACCCTGTAGCAGCATTGAGAGCTGGGAAGGATGCCCACTGCCTGCTATAAACCTTGGCAAATTCCTGCTACCTAGATTGTAGGAGGACTCCCTGGGTGGTGCAAACAGTTAGCATGCTTGGCTGCTAACAAAAAGGTTGGAGGTTCAAGTTCACCCAAAGTTGCCTCAGAAAAAAGGCCTGGTGGTCTACTTGTGAAAAATCAGCCATCTAAAATCCTATGGAGCGCAATTCTTCTCTGTCACACATGGGGTCCCCATGAGTCAGAGTCTACTCGATGGCAACTAGTTTTGAGAGTGAAGGAGGGATCCTGTTGAAGGAAGTCATTGAGTGCTGACTCATAGTTATTCTTCTCCAGAAAGTGGTGCAGAAAGAGGAACTAGAGGTGGAGGACGATTTTCATTGCAGTTCTAAATTTATGGGGCAAGAGGTACGTGTGACAGTGGTTCTAAAAATGTTGGGGAGCAACCCCATTGCCACTTATTGTTAGGTGCTATTGAGTCAACTCATAGTGGCCCTATAGGACAGTACAGAACTGCCTCATAGGTTTTCTTAGGCTGTAATCTTTTTTTTTTTTTTTTATTGTCCTTTAGATGAAAAGTTTACAGAACAAACTAGCTTCTCGTTAAATAATTAGTACACGTATTATTTTGTGACATTGGTGAACAACCCCACAACATATCAACTCTCTCCCCGTCTCAACTTTGTCCTAGGCTGTAATCTTTGCAGGAGCAGATCTCCAGGTCTTTTCTCCTGAGGAGCCAATGAGTGAGTTTGAACTGCTAACCTTTCAGTTAGAAAGAAGCCCAGCACTTAACCATTGCACCACCAGGGCGCCTTCATTGCCACTAAGGACCAACAATATTTGTTGATGGCTTCTGGAAGAAAATGCAGAACTCACTAAACAGAGAGTCTGTAGGTGGTAGAGCTCATTACCTGGCACAGCTTCTCAAAAATAATATGTTTTCCTGAAATCTTTGGATATCCCTCCACCCCCAGTTTGGCAGGAAGTTGGACATAGCCACGCCACGTATTTGGATAGAAGAGGTCCCTCCTTGGATAGACAAGAAAGGTGATTTCATGCCTACCATCTCTAACAAACCCAGAGGAGGAAACCTGAAGAGATGAAGTTTCCACCTGGGACGGCTCTTGACTTCAACCCCCATCTTACATCATTAGTGCAATGTGGTGGCTACTACTGGGCTTTGACTTAAGACTGAAGAGGAGAATCTAACGGTAACTAGATGAACAGCAAGGGGAACCACCCACACTGTTTGAAAGCCAAAGGCAAACTAGGACAGGGCATGTGTGAATTAGAAAACAGTGACCCTGTGGGTAGATATAGCCCCAAACCATTAATCACAGCTTAGCAAGCCAATCGGAAGCTAGCTTACAGTCCCCACTTGTCTCCTCAGCCAGGTGACTCCGGGCAGGATGCTGGAAAGAGCTGTCCTCTTTCTAAAATAACAAACAGAGAAAAAGCACAAGGTAGAACCCACCAAAAATTCACAAGTATAAAAGTAGAAGGTGAATATAACCCACAGGGAATAGAATAAGAGCACCATTGAGAAAAGTTTAGCATAGCGACTTTTCGTATTTTTATGAGCAGTTATTCATTGTAAAAATTAATCACAAAACCCTGATACACAAAAGTTTAAAAAGCCATCCATGGCCTCATCTGTGAAATGTAACACTTTTCCAGTGATCCTTTTTACATTTGTTAGTTGATATTGAACTGTAAATAAGAGCTTTCTCTTCTCTCTCTCCCTTCCTTCCCTTCTTTACCTATTTATGTCACCATGGACTCTTCATTTTTATTTTATTCTATGGTTTATAAAATTGCTGTTTTTATTTGTTTGTTTGTTTGTTTTGGTGCTCAGATCTCCATAGATCTAGCCAATGTGAGCCTCTTCAAAGGGCTTCTGCTCTCGTTTCTCTTTGAGCACGTCCTTACTGTCTGACTCATCTTGTACTTTCTCAGGCCCAGTCCTGGAACAAACCATTTCTTCAAGAAGCAATTTTGTTAATTTTTCCTTGTATCTCTGCCCAGTCATTTTCCTTTGAAAGTTCGTACAACATCTTGGCTTGAATTTAAGGTAGGTTCAGACATTTCTTAGCTTGTCAGGTGACAGAGGTGGACAGGCTGTCCTGAGAAACTTCCAGATGGAGAACTTATCCTGAGGGATGATGAGGTGAGGCAGAGCCTATGAGAAAAATCTAAGTCAGCACAGGAGACCGGCAGTTGTGAGTAAACAGGGATTTGTCAGTCACCTTTTCCTTGTGGCCCAGGCCCTTTTGGACTCCAGAGAGCAAGAAGTTGTGAATAAGGCTTAGAGTCTTTTACCAAAAACACTGTGAAACATAAAGAGTCCAGCAGTGCAGATATGGAGCCCCTACTAACAGGCTATACTATAACTGAAGAAAGTCTCTAAGTCTCCCTTCAGTATAGACTTCTGTAGGAGTTTTGGTTTTGTGAGGACTTCACTGGTTTGTGGTTGCATGTGATCATGACTGGCAGCTGTAGCATGTTAATACAGACCACAGGGTTCTGCAGCAGTGCCTGCTGGGAGTCAGGGATGGACCACAGAAGTAGGAGAGGTGCAGCAGCAGAGACCCCAGGAAGCAAACTGTCTGGAGTATACTTGTAAGTCACCCCCGGGAACTTCCAGGAATCCTGGGAAGACGTTTGCAGAGGGTGGAGTTCTTGAGGGCCTGAAACGTATTAAATCTTAGTTATTTCAATTAGTGCAACTACATTAGTACCTACAGAATTGCGACGCTTGGGCTTAAGCACAATTGGGAAACAGATGTAAATATGCTTTTATTTTTCTCTTTGCCCCCTCCAAATCAAATAAAATCCCACCTTCAGAAAAAAACCTGAAAATTTCCTTCTAAATCAATAGTTCTCAACTGGGGGTGATTTTGTGCCCCAGGGGACATTTGGCAATTTCTGGAGATACTTTGGGTGACGCTATTGGCATCTAATGAGTAGAGGCAGGTGTGAAATACCCTACAATGCACAGGACAGCCTCCCACAACATTTATCTGGCCCAAAATATCAATAGTGCTGCAGTTGAGAAACCCCTTTCTAGATGTATATATCTTATTAATTTGGAAAAACTGTTTATATATTAAGAATATTAAAAAAAAAAAAAAAGCAAACCCAGTGCCATTGAGTCGATTCTGACTCGTAGCAACCCTATAGGACAGAGTAGAACTGCCCCATAGAGTTTCCAAAGAGTGCCTGGTGGATCGAACTGCCAACCCTTTGGTTAGCAGCCACAGCACTTAACCACTACGCGACCAGGGTTTCTTAAGAACATTAACCTATCTTTAATTGCTATAAATGTTGCAAATTTTTCACCACTTATTGTCTTTTGTATTTAATTGTATATTTCCACCACCAGCAGGTGCCATCGAGTTGACTCTGACTCAGGGTGAACCTATGTATGTCAGAGTAGAGCTATGCTCCATGGGATTTTCAGTGGCTGATTTTTTTTGGAAGTAGATCACCAGGCCTTTCTTCAGAGGCACCATTGGGTGGATTTGAACCTCCAACTTTTGGGTTAGCAGTCAAATGTATTAACCATTTGTGCCACCCGGGGACTGCAATTGTATATTTAGATTTCCAGATATATAGTTTGTATATATTCACATCCATTAATTTTTACATTTGTTTTTTCTGTTTTTGATATTATAGATTTTTCTAGTCCAATGACTGTAAAAATATTCACCTATTTCTTATGCTTTTATAATTTTATCTTTTACTTTTAGGCATCTGGAATTTATTCTGTGGTTGGGTGGAATGTAGGAATTTCAATTTATTATTTTCATAGCAAATAGCCAGTTGCTCCAGCAACATATATTAAAAACTCTATCCTTTCTCCATTTTTTGAAATAGCAAAATTAGCACGTTCTAAATCCAAGTGTATAGTTAGAACTGTTTTGGGGATTTGGTACTTCCGGTGTTAATTTAGGGAGAATTGCTCTTTTTTTCATTTAGAAACATTATATATTTTTCCATTTATTCTCCTATGTCTCTCAAAATAGTTTTTTTTTTCTTTTTTTTAAAATACATTCTACATGTCCTTTACATTTATTGCTATGTATTTCATAGTTTTGGTGTTATTAAAATATTCCTTCCTTATATTTTAATAACTTATATTGATGTATAGGAAAGCTATCAGTTTTTTTTTTTTTTTTAACTTCATTTTCTAAATGGTCTTCTGGATTGCCACTGTTAACAGTTTTTTAATTGATTCTTTGTTTATTTTCCAGGAATCATGTTAAATTGCCATAATTGTGCCTTTTTCTTTTCTGTTATTGCTTTGGGGATTACCCTCACTCTTAGAAATTAGAACCTCTTTGAAGTCCTGAAAATTTAGAGACTAGCCTTGACTAGTAATGTTTTAAGAATATGTACTGACTTTTTTTACTGACTTTAGAATAAAAATTTTTTTTTTAGAATGCTTATTGTCATAATTTGCTATATGTCCTACACATGGAATATGCTATATTTCCAGAGTACTTTTCAAAATGAAGGTAAAATTTATGTCTGTTGAAAAGCACAGATCTTAATTATATAATTTCATTGTATGTTGTTGTTGTGTGCCATCGAGTCAATGCCAACTCATAGCAGCTCTTCAGGATAGGGTAGAACTGTTCCATAGGGTTTCCAAGGCTATATGTAAATCTTTATGGAAGCAGAACACTACATCTTTCTTCTGAGGAATGGCTGGTGGGTTTGAACTGCTGACCTTTCTGTTAGCAGCCAAGCGCTTAACCACAATGCCACCAGGGCTCGTTATGCGTTGTAGATAACTCATTGCTGTCAGGTCAGTTCCGACTCATAGTGACCCTATAGGACAGAGCAGAATTGCCCCATACCACTCCAATCAAGACATAGAACATTTCTACTAGTCCAGAAAGTTCTCTCATGCTCCTTCTCAGTCAATCTTCACTCTTCCATAAGCAACCACTGTTCTAATTTCTATCATCATAGACTAGATTCACTGGTTATAAAATTTCATATAAATGGAATCATACAGGATGTTGTCCTTTGTGTTTGGCTTCTTTTGTTAAGCGGAATTGTTTTTGAGATTCATCCACATTGTGCCACGTATCAGTAGTTCATTCTATTTTATTGCCAGGTAGTATTCTGTTAGGGAGTCCCTGGGTGGTGCAGTTTATGCTCAACAACTATTTGAAAGGTTGGCAGTTCAGACCCACCCAACAGCACCATGAAAAAAAGGCCTTGCAATCTGCTTTCATAGGGATTACAGTGAAGAAAACACTACGTCACTCAGTTCTGCTCTGTAACACAGTGGGTCGCCATGAGTCAGAAATGATTCCACAGCAGCAGGTTTGGTTCAGGGGGTACAAACGGTTAATGTGCTTAGCTGCTTATCAAAAAGGTTAGATGTTCGAGTCCGAGCAGAAGTACCTCACTTGGAAGAAAGGCCTGGCAAACTACTTCCAGAATTAGAAGCAAGAATGGTGAGATTACATCTCACATACTTTGGGCATGTTATCAGGAAGAATCAGTCCCTGGAGAAGGACATCATGCTTGGTAAAGTAGAGGGCCAGTGAAAAAGAGGAAGACCCTCAATGAGATGGATTGACACAGTGGCTGCAACAGTGAGCTCAAGCATAGCGATGATTGTGAGGATGGTGCAGGACTGGGCAGTGCTTCGTTTTGTTGTACGTAGGGTCACGATGAGTGGGAACAAACTTGACGGCACCTAACAACAACACAACAAAGTCTTTATACCAAGTTTTATAACTTTTTATTTTATATAATGTCAAACTTACAGAAAAGTTGTGAAAATAGTTCAGAGTTCATGTATGCCCCTTCACATATTCACCAATAGTTTTCATTTTATCCCCTTTGTTTTATCATTCTATTATCTTTTCTAAATCATTAGTAAATTGGGGAAATTGTGGCCCTTTACCCCTAAATCATTTAGGGGGTAGCTCTTTTATTTTATTTTTATTGTACTTTATATGAAGGTTTACAGAGCAAACTAATTTCTCATTAAAAAACTAATACACATATTGTTTTGTGACATTGTTTGTCAACCCCATGACAGGTCAACACTCTTCCTGCTCAACTTTGGGTTCCCTATTACCAGCTTTCCTGTCCTCTCCTGCCTTCTAGTCCTTGCCTCTGGGCTGGTGTACCCCTGTGGTCTCGTTTTGTTTTATGGGCCTGCCTCTCTTTGGCTGAACCTGAGGAGTGACTTCATTATTGAGCGAAAAGGGTGTCTGGAGGCCATACTCTTGGTGTTTCTCTAGTCTCTGTCAGACCAGTAAATCTGGTCTCTTCTTTTTTTTTTTTTTTTTTTGTGAGTTAGAATTTTGTTCAATATTTTTCTCCAGCCCTGTCTGGGACCCTCTACTGTGATCCCTGTTAGAGCAATTTGTAATGGTAGCCAGGTACCATCTAGTTGTTCTGGACTCAGCTGGTGGAGGCTGTGGTACTTGTGATCCCTTAGTCCTTTGTACTAATCTTTGCCTTGTGTCTTTGGTTTTCTTCATTCTCCCTTGTTCCAGATGGAGTGAGGCCAGTAGAGTATCTTAGATGGCTGCTCACAAGATTTTAAGACCCCAGAGGACACTAACCAAAGTAGAATGTAGAACATTTTATTTATAAACTATACTATGCCAAATGAGCTAGATGTTCCCCGAGACCATGGTCCCCACAGCCCTCAGCCCAGTAATTTGGTCCTGCAGGAAGTTTGGATGTGTCTATGGAACTTCCGTGAACCTGCCTTGAACAAGCTGTGCTGGCTCCCCCAGTATTGTGTAGTTTAGCATGTACCTTTTAAAGAATAATTGCTTACGTTACTATAGTACATTTATCAAAATCCAGAAATATAATAATGATATAATATCTACCTAATCCAGCATCTACATGGAAATTTTATCAGTTGTCCCAATATGTTCTTTATAGATATTTTATTTTCCAGATCCAAGATCCTATCAAAGATTACAGGTTGCATTTAGTTGTCAGGTTTTACGTTTCCTTTAATCCAGAACATTTCCTCAGTCTGTCTTTTATGGCCTTGACATTTTTGAAGAGCAAAGGTCAATTATTTTGTAAATGTGCCTAAATTGGGCTTTGTCTGGTATTTCATCATGGTTAGATTCATATTTTTTACTTGTTGCAGGAATATTACAGAAACAATATTGTGTTCTCATCAAAATATCATATCTGGAAATATACAATATGGCTTATCCCAATACTGGTGATGTCAACTTGTATCGTCCAGATTTTTCCAATGTAAAGTTACTAATTTTCCCTTTGTGATGAATATAAGAAATTACTTTGCAAATACCCTTTGTCATGGTTTGAATTGTGTCCCCCCAAAATATCTGTCAACTTGGCTAGGTCATGATTTCCTTGTACGATTGTCTTCTTCTGATGTGATTTACCTATGTGTTGTAAATCCTATCACTATGATGTAATAAGATGGGTTAAACCCACCCCAGTGCTGTCAAGTCGATTCCAACTCTAGCGGCAGTTAATTTGATGAGGTCTACAAGATTATGTAGTTTGTTAAGCCAATCTCTTGAGAAATAAAAGAGAGAAGTGAGCAGAGAGACATGGGAACCTCATACCATCAAGAAAGAAGCACTGCGAGCAGAGCGCTTCCTTTAGACCCGGGGTTCCTGCAGAAAGAAGCTCCTAATCCAGCAGAAGATTGACAAGAAAGACCTTCTTCCAGAGCTGACAGAGATAGGAAGCCTTCTGCTGGAGCTGACGCCCTGAATTTGGATTTCTAGCCTATTAGACTGTGAAAAAATAAATGTCTCTTAGTTAAAGCCATCCACTTGTGATATTTCTGTTATAGGAGCACTAGATAACTAAGACATCCTTCTTATCATCAAATTTTCATTCATTTTGCACCATTGATGATTTTAGACCGTCTTATGTGTATTATCTCTCATCAAATAATTAAAAATATTAAAAATACATTTTCATAATCTCAGAAGGTTCCCATTTGACTCTTGCCTCTGCAGAGATAACTCTTTTTCCCCCCATTGTTTTCACCGTAGGAAGCCCTTCTCCCTCATTCATTCATTCATTTTAATATCAGAGTGAACTCATGGGTTTTACTTTATTGGATGAGTTATATTATTGTCCTTATTTGCTTTGATGCTCAAATTACCAGGTTTGGAAGATGAGAGCATTTCAAGCTGGCTCCTATATCTTTTTGACGTGTTCCCATGATCATCTGAACACTTTCTGATTTTTTGACACGAGCAATCATTTTAGGCTCATCATGTACTTTTCTTGCCACAGCCCTGGAATCAGCCTTTTCTCCAACTAACCCTGGTACCTTATTGTAGAGAATGACACTTATAAACCAAGTGTCAGATCTAGGTATGCCCATTGTTATGGTATGTCATCACTTCATTACTTCTATGTCTTCTCAGTAGGTGGAGCTTGGGAATTTATACATACATAATATGTATAAAAACCCAGTGCCATTGAGTCGATTTTGACTCAGGGTGACCCTATAGGACAGAGTAGAACTGCCCCATAGAGTTTCCAAGGAACACCTGGTGGATTCGAACTGCTGACCCTTTGGTTAGCAGCTGTAGAACTTAACCACTACACCACCAGGGTTTCTGTATGTATATATATACATACACACACACGAGTATGTATGTTGTTCATATGTATACATAAACATATGTTTATGTATCTCTCTGTTGAGAACCAGGAGTTCATACCTAAATAAATGGAAAGATCTACCACACTCATGAACTGAAATACACAATATTGTATTGATCTATAGATTGACTGCAATCCAAATCAAAATCCTTAAGAATATTTAAAATTGCTTTAAAGTTCTTGTCTGATGAGTCTACCATCTGGGCCATCTTAAGGTCAGCTTATATTGACTGCCTTATTTCTTGATTACGAGTTTACAATTTCTTGTTTCTTCTCATATTTGGTAATTTTTTATTGAAATTAATCCATTGCTGTCAAGTCTATTCTGATTCATAATGACCCTATAGGACAGAGTAGAACTGCCCCATAGCGTTTCCAAGGAGTACCTGGTGGATTCGAACTGCCAACCTTTTGGTTAGCAGCCATAGACTTAACCACTATGCCACAAGAGTTTCCTTTATTGAAATTAGACATTGTGAATAATATGTCGTGGATATTTTGTTTTCTGTATCTTCCCCCACAAAGTGTTTGGCATGTATTTAAACTACTGGCTGATCATCTTGAACTTTGATAGAATAAGTCTGTGGAAAGCCTGTGTAGTTTAATAAGCGCTTTGACAAACCACAGCTCCTTACTGTCTCTCCTGTGGCAGATTAAAAAAAAAAAAAAAAACACTGCCTGCTTTGTTCTTTCAGCCTCCCAACTGTTGTTTGCTTCTAAGCTCTTTGGAGTCTCCCCTGCATATGTGCAGTTCACGGTTGGCCAAGCCTTAAAGGGGTATTTATATGTTGATATTGGGACTCACTCAGAGGCTCTCCTCCTTTCTACAATTTCCCTCCTCAATTTCTAGCCACACTGGCATCCCCAAACTTCATCTTCTCACACCTCAAGCTTACGATGTCTGATGAACTAGAAAGCTCCTTAGGGAAAGGTCATCTAAAAATAGATCTCATCCAGGCAATGTGGTTCATTTATTTCAAGAATTCAACCCACTCCACTTTCTGAACACTTGTTGTCACCCTCTAATGTCTTAAATAATTAAAAAAAATATATTTTATCCAGAGTTTATATTTGTTATCTGTGGGAGAGAAAGTTAGACCAAAAAAGCTGTTCCAACATTATGTTGTTGTTGTTAGGTTCTGTTGAGTCTGTTCTGACTCATAGAGACCCTATATACAACACAATGAAACACCACACGTTCCTGCACCATCCTCAAAATCGTTGCTATGCTAGAGCCCATCGTTGCCACCACTGTGCCAGTTCACCTCGTTGAGGGTCTTTCTTTCTTTTGCTGACCCTTTACTTTACCAAGCATTATGACCTTCTCCAGGGACTGGTCCCTCCAAACAACGTGCCCAAAGTATGTGAGACAAAGTCTTACCTACTTTGCTTCCAAGGAGCACTCTGGCCATGCTCTTTCCAAGACAGACTTGTTCGTTCTTCTGGCAGTCCATGGTATGTGTATTCAATATACTTCTCCAACACCATAATTCAAAGGTATCAATTCTTTTTTGGTCTTCCTTGTTCATTGTCCAACTCTCGCATGCATATGAGGATATTGAAAATACCAAGGCTTGGGTTAGTCCTCATTATAGGAACCAAAATTTGCCTCAAAAAAAAAAAAATTCTTTTTGACGAAACCTTATTGAAGTAAAACTAAAATACTCTCTCAATAAAGTGAACTTAATATTCCTTCCTCCATCATCACCAAAACACAGGCCATATGAGAAACAATACAGACATTATGTAAAAAAAAAAAAAGTCTTCGAGCTGATTCCAATTCATAGTGACCCTATAGAACAGAGTACAACTGCCCCATAGAGTTTCCAAGGAGCACCTGGTGAATTTGAACTGCTGACCTTTTGTTTAACAGCCATAACACTTAACCACTATGCCACCAGTGTTTCCAACGTTATCAAGAGACCTTAAAATACATCTGATTCAGATATGTTTGAACACAGAGAGTTCATTAAATAATCTTTACTTTTTTTTTCTTATGGTATCTCAATATTTTGTGACGATGGCATTACAAGAAAAAAAAATTTCTGGTTGCATCTAGAATCTCTCAATACTTAGCACCATTTTTATCACTAGAATAATGTGTAATAATAGTAATTACAGTGCAGAGTCTATGCTGAATATATTACATAACAAAGAATCCTTTTTAAAATCATGGAACAAACCCTAACTGGTCATTGTGTATTATTCTTTCCATTTTTGTGTTGAAGACCACTTCCTATTTTATCTGTGGTTTATGTGTTTGCATTAATAAATTCAACCGCTCTGTGACTTTTTCCTTTGGGTTATCTTTGTTAGATTTCTCTGTAAGGATGTCAATAACAGCATAAAATGATGACTGTTAACTTCTTTTCTTATTCTCTGCAAGTGCGCTGATGCCAGAGAAATAATTCAGATTTCGACAACTTGAAATAGTGTGCCTGTGAATCTGCCTGGGTTTGGCAGTTTATGAAAGTTAGTTCTGTGATACGTTTTTCAAACTTTCAATGTTATAGGCACATTCTGTTTTTCTTCTTCCTCATAAATAAAGTTTACTCCCTGATAATTTCCTTGAAATCATGCGCTTCACCAAAATTGTCAAAACAATTAGCATCTATTTGCGTACAGCGGTCTCTTATAAATTTGTAATTCCGTTTATGTCAACGGTTATAGCCACCCTTCTAATGCTGTATATTTGTGTGGTTTAAAAAAAAAAAAATTAGTAAAACCCAGAATTTAGAATTGTTGTACCCTTCTTCTCCTTCAACTCATTTTTTGATTTGGTACTTATTTTGTTTTGCTTTCTCAAAGATCCAGCTCTTACATCTACACACCCTAAATTGTTCTCCAATTAATTAAAATCTATGTTACTATTAATTACTTGCTTCTTTTTCCATATGTTCTCTGACTTCTTATACTGAGTACCAAATTTTAACTTCATTTTACTTTATAATACATGGAGTTAATACTCTAATTTTTCCAATTAATTCAGCCTTGACATATGTTTTAATTGTGCTATTATTGTTGAAAAAAAAATTTTTTTTTAGTTATTGTTATTTCCTACACTATACATTTTATTAAATTATTATAAAATGCTATAAGTGAAAATTATTGACATGAATAAAAGATATTTTGTTAAGTAAAAATATCTTGCATCTACAGAACCATCCAGTTTTTATGCATATATTCATTAACTCAACAAGTATTCCGTAAGCATCCATTATATGGTGAACCTATTGCAAAAATATATTTTTGTGTGTGCAAATATAACCCCCCAAAAAAACAAACTCATTCCAGTTGAGTTAATTCCCACTCATAGCACCCCTATAGCACAGAGTAGAACTGCTCCACAGGGTTTCCAAGGAGCAGCTGGTGGATTTGAACTGCCGATCTCTTCG
Source organism: Loxodonta africana (assembly GCF_030014295.1). Classification (NCBI taxonomy): domain Eukaryota; kingdom Metazoa; phylum Chordata; class Mammalia; order Proboscidea; family Elephantidae; genus Loxodonta; species Loxodonta africana. The sequence continues at coordinate 34,266,031 of NC_087354.1, read as the reverse complement.
TTAGCGGCCAAACTCTTAACCACTGGTGCCACCCGATATATGTCTGAGATATACATAATAGATGTGTAAGAAAAACATATTAAATTATGGACAACTAAATAGATAGGTACTCATCTGTCAGTTTGTCATACTGTGGTCGCTTGTATGTTGCTGCGATGCTTGAAGCTATGCCACCGGTATTTCAAATACCAGCAGGGTCACGCATGGTGAACAGGTATCAGCTGAGCTTCCAGGATAAGACAGACTAGGAAGAAGGACTGGTGGTCTACTTTTGAAAAACTGACCAGTGAAAACCTTATGAATAGTAGCAGAACATTTTCTGATATAGTGCCAGAAGATGAACCCCTCAGGTGGGTAGGCACTGAAAATACGACTGAAGAGCTACCTCCACCAAGTACAGTCAGTCTTGAAGATGTGGATGGAGTAAAGTTTTTGGGACCTTCATCTTCTGAGGTGGCACAACTCAAAATGAGAAGAAACAGCTGCAAACATTCATTAATAACCGGAACATGGAATGTATGAAGTGTGAATCTAGGAAAATTGGAAGTTGTGAAAAATGAAATGGAATGCATAAAGATGGATATCCTAGGCATTAGTGAGCTGAAATGGACTGGTATTGGTCATTTTGAATCAGAAACAATCATACAGTCTACCATGTTGGGAATGACAACTTGAAGAGGAATGGTGTTACAGTCATTGTCAAAAAGAACATTTGCAGATCTAATCTATCCTAAAGTACAATGTTGTCAGTGATAGGATAATAGCCATACACCTACAAGGAAGACCAGTTAATACAACTATTATTCAAATTTATGAACCAACCACTAATGCCAAAGATGAAGAAATGGAAGATTTTTACCAGTTTCTGCAGTCTGGAATTGATCAAACATGCAATCAAGATGCATTGATAATTACTGGTAACTGGAATGCAGAAGTTGGAAACAAAGAAGAAGGATCAGCAGTTGGAAAACATGGCCTTGGAGATAGAAACAATGCTGGAGATTGCATGACAGAATTTTGCCAGACCAGCGACTTCTTCATTGCAAAAACCTTTTTTCGACAACATGAACAGTGATGTGAACCTCATGAAATGGAATACACAGGAATCAAATCGGTTACATTTGTGGAAAGAGACGATGGAGAAGCTCAATATCATCAGTTAAAATAAGGCCAGGGGCTGACTGTGAAACAGACCATCAGTTGCTCATATGCTAGTTCAAGTTGAAGATGAAGAAAATTAGAGCAAGTCCATGAGAGCCAAAATACAACCTTGAGTATTTCCCACCTGAATTTAGAGACCATCTCAAGAATAGATTTGACTCATTGAACACTAATGGCCAAAGACCAAGATGAGTTGTGGAATGACATTAAGGGCATCATACATGAAGAAAGCAAAAGGTCACTAAAAAGACAGGAAAGAAAAAAAAGACCAAAAGGGTAACAGAAGAGACTCTGAAACTTGCTTTCAAAAGTAGAGTAGCTAAAGCTAATGGAAGAAATGATGAAATAAAAGAGCTCAACAGAAGATTTCAAAGGATGGCTCGAGAAGACAAGGTAAAGCATTATAATGAAGTATGCAAAGACCTGGAGTTAGAAAACCAAAAGAGAAGAACATGCTCAGCATTTCTCAAGCTGAAAGAATTGAAGAAAAAAATTCAAGATATGAGTTGCAGTATTGAAGGATTCTACAGGGGAAAAGGATTCTATAGGATTCAACACCCATGAGAGCAGCAGACAAGAAATCAAACAGTGTACCACATTGGGAAGATCTGAAAAAGACCTCTTTAAAGTGTTTGAAAGCAAAGACGTCACTCTGAGGACTAAGGTGTGCCTGACCCAAGACATGGTATTTTCAATCGCCTCATATACATGTGAAAGCTGGACAAGGAATAAAAAACCTGAAGAATTGATGCCTTTGCACTATGGTGTTGGCCAAGAATATTGAATACATTACGGACTGCCTGAAGCACGAATAAGTCTGCCTTGGAAGAGGTACATCCAGAATGCTCCTAAGAAGCAATGATGGAAAGACTTCCTCTCACTTACTTTGGAACTATTATCAGAAGGGACCAGTCCCTGGAGGAGGACATCATGCTTGGTGGGGGTCAACGAAAAAGAAAAAGACCCTCAACAAGATGAATTGACACAGTGGCTGCAACAAGGGACTCAAGCACAACAACGATTGTGAGGTTGGTACAGGACCGGGCAGTATTTTGTTCTGTTGTATGCAGGGTCATTAATTTTGGGAACTGGCCAGATGGCATCTAACAACAACAACAAATAGATATGTATAGAAAAAGTCTGGAAAAAAAATAAACACAGCCATGCTTGTATGTATATAGTGGGGTTATTACTATTTTCTTCCATTTTTTTCTTTTTGGCTATCTCTATTTGTTAATTTTCTATAATTAATAGGTATTGTATTTTAAAATACATTGTCTTTTTGTGTGTGTGTGCCCCCTTTTTGACCCAGTATTTATATTCCCGAGAATTTTTCCTGAGCAAATAATTCAGGCTGCTACCAAACATTCAGGAACAAAGTTGTTTATTGCAAGGTTATAAATAGAGCAAAAATGTGAAAATATTCTCTATTTCCAACAATAAGCAGTGGTGAAACGAATCATGGGGTATCCATACATTATGTTATGCACCCAATCACATTATGTTATAAAAGAAATATTGATATACCTTAATGCATCTTCATAAGAGGACATGCCCTTAAGTGAAGAAAGCTGTTAAGTAAAATATGATGCATAGAATGGTTATACTTAAAAATCACGCATACGATTAGATATAAACATGTTTGGAATTTGTACAATACAATGTTAATAGCGTTTGTTTCTAAATCATAATGTTATGGGTTATTTATTCCTTTATTAACACTTATCTTTGTTTTCTAAAATAAACTTGCGTGCTTGCATTATTTTTCAAAAGAGTTGTGAAGGAGAAAGAAATGGAGGCAAAAATTAGGGGACTGCTGCTAACTGACTTCTGAAAACATGTTTCTGATTTAACTCCTGTTTTGGAGAAAATGCTTTCCTATTCTCCCCACCCCCCCCCCCGCCCAAGGGACCCTAATTAGATAAAATAGCAGTAAGTAAAATGAAAAAAAAAAAAAAAAAAAAACAATGTGTGTGTATGTGAGAGCTTTCTTACTGCTGATTTAGGAAAGCTTTAAAAGATCAGACAATAGTAACTAATTTTATCAGGGAATGAGAAGAAATGCGTTGTTATTTGATTCAGGATGAAGTAACTGGGGACATGCTGCTGACAAACCCATGAAAGCGGACCCAACGTGTTTCTTGTTAACCATTACAACTTCATACAGAACTGCACTATAGAGCCACTGACAAGGAAACAACCATCATGAGTGGGTCTAAAAGTAGACCTTTCTTCTCTGATGAAAACTGTGGTTTGGGGAAAGTTACTGTAGAATAACAACGAAAATGTTATTTTTACTGTGGAATAACAATGAAAACGTAGTGACCTGAGCTTCCCGGTTGTTAATTATTTTAGAAAATTATTTGGCAAAAACACATCAAATATTTGTATCATTTGAAATAACATCTATCCAAATAAACTCATATATAATCAAATTATGGCACAGTGGTTAAGAGCTCAGCTGCTAACCAAAAGGTCAGCAGTTCGAATCCACCAGCCACTCCTTGAAAACCCTTCGGGGCAATTCTACTGTGTCTGATAGAGTCACTATGACTTGAAATGTACTGGAGGGCAGTGGGTTTGGCTGGTTTGGGTGTCTTCCCTTGTTGCATGAATGCAGAGGTGGATTAGGCAGTAAGCAGTAAAACCCTGTGTACCTTGCTTATTGAGTAATCCATCCCTCCCTGAATGTATCATCTGAGTTTTCCATTAGCACTAATGGGTGTTACATTTGCAGGTGAGGGGAAGAACAAACTCTGTCTGGGATTAATAACAAGTGTTTTCCACCCTGGTGCAGTTTTCCTTGCTAAGCAGCAAATTTTATCCATCTAGCTCAACAATGGAGCCCTGGTGGTGCAGTGGTTAGGAGCTTGACGGCTAATGCAAAGATTGGTAGTTCAAATCCAGCAGCCACTCCTTGAAAACTCTATGGGGCAATTCTACTCTGTCCTATAGGGTCACTATGAGTCAAAATCAACTCGAGGGCCATGGGTTTGGTTTTTATATGAATCTAAAAGTTCATTACACTTTTTAAAGAGGGGAAGAACTAGAAACAACTTAAAAACTTTATCAATGGGGTAAGAGTTGGTTAAATTACCGTATGTCAGCTTCATGGATTGTCAACTAGCTTTTAAATGTGATGTGATGAGAAGGCCGGAAGGAGTAGCAACTGGCTGAATGGGTATAGGGAACCCAGGATGGAAAGGGGGAGCATGCTGTCACATTGTGGGGATTTTAACCAATGTCACAAAACAATATGTGTATAAATTTTTGGATGAAAAATTAACTTGAGATGTAAACTTTCACTTAAAGCATGATAAAATAAAAGGGATGTGATGCGGAGTTTACAGTAAAAGGTAAGTCCAAAGCACAAGTTAAAGGGGGAAATTAGGTACAAAATGTTATGTGTCAGATGTCCACAAAACAAAATATGCAACAAACAAACAAGAAAAAAAAACCCATAGTGATAAGGCTAAAAGGCAATATAACAGCATGTTAACCGGTTTCTATAGGTTGTACGGATATAAGTACCTCTTCTGTATATTTTCCTCTTTCCCAAGTTTGCCATAATTACATGTATTATTTTATAAAAATAAAGATTAACAATAAAATTTGTATTTTTTACGATATTCTGAAATGTTTGAATGTTTTCTCATGAGTCTCAGAGAGCCATTGTTTTTGCATAAAATTGTTAAATCACAGGAAATTGAATCTACCATTTCTATTTTATCTTTTCTTTTTGGTCAAAAGTTTATTTCCCTTGATTTTCAAATACCCATTCTAAATCCTTTTTGGGTCAAGATGGGGATTAAAAAATAAAGATTATTTTACATAATGGTAAAAAGTTGGTAAGTCTCCATCACATTGAGCTAATACCTTGTGGTGTCTTGACAAAGGCCATCACTGATCAGCCTTTGGAAGCAAGTCTCTCCATCATCTTCTGCTCTTCACATTCCCCTGGCTAATCCGAATCAAGGGGCTTGCTTCAGGGTCGCTTCTTTTCTGATCTGACTTTCACCTGGCTTCTTTCCCTAAATATCCCACCCCTATTATCCAATGGTTCATTGGTTACAAGCTCGACTGTTAACAAAAGGGTTGGCAGTTTGAATCCACCAACCACTCCTTGGAAACCTTATGGGGCAGTCCTACTTTGTCCTATAGGATCTCTATGAGTCAAAATTGACCCAATGGCAACCAGTTTCCATTTTTAGTTTATTATCTGATATTTTTGTATCATTTTGTGTCATCGTGCATCATAGCAACTTGGTTCACAATGGGATCGGACCATTGTGAGCCATAGGGTTTTCACCGGCTGGTTTTTAGGAAGTAGATTGCCAGGTCTTTCTTTCTATTCCATCTTAGTCTGGAAGCTCCTCTGAAACCTGTTCAGCATCATAGCAACTTACGTGCCTCCAATGACAGACAGTGATGGCTGTGCACGAGGTGCATTGGCCAAGAATTGACCCTGGGCACGGAAGGTGAGAATTCTGCCACTGAACTACCACTGGTATATGATGAAACACAGTATCACGGTGGTGATGAGCACAGCTTTGGGGGAGGAAAACTAGGCTTCTAGTGCCAATTCTGCCACTTTTTTGCTTCAAGATTTTGAGCTAGTCAATATATTTGCTAAAACAGAGGTAGTAATAACAATAGTTTTCATTCACAAGGTCATAGTGGGGCTCAGATGAGGTAATGCATGTAATATTAAGAGTTCAATGAATGCTCATTAGTAACGCTTCCATTTGCATAACCCAGTAAGAACCTTAACAATTCCCAATTCTTGTTTGCGTCTTAAAAGTCACCGATGCTTCCAAATGAAGGTTTCTTCCTTAGCTTCATGGTTTTATGTTTTCATCTTGGTATTTGTACTTTTTATTGACTCTGTATATTTTGGGAACTCAACCAAATTTTCATTTGAAATATCAACCCTAATCATTTCAAGCTGGTTTGGGGCTTTGAAATGATTAGGTTTGATATTTTACATCTTAATAAGCTAACATATATCTGTTTACAAAGTTAAAATATTGTTTTCTTTGGGCCTATTTCCTTATTCATGAAATGATAAAGTTAACCTAGGTAGTTGCCAGTGTCTCTTCTATAATGGTGGTTCCCAAGCCCTCGTAAGAGTGCCAGTTACCCAGGATCAATGTTAAAATGAAGACCCTGGCTCAGTAGACATATTCGTAGGGCCTGAGATGCTGCAGTTCTAGTAAGCTCTCAGGTGGTGCCAGTGATACTGGTCTGTGGACCCCATTTCAGGGATCCGTAATGCTGCCTTCAGTTCATAATCTAATTGCTCAGTGATAATGATTCTCTGCCTGATATAAATCAAGTAAGTGGTATAAAAAAGCAAGTTACTCAACCTGTCTGAACCTCATTTTACAGAAATGAAAAGTTAACAACACTTTTTCTGTAAGACTATTGAAAAGATTCATATAGATGATACATTTGAAGTTTAAGGCAACAATACCAGGCCCCTGTAGGTGCTGGGTTAGTGTTATCTCTCTTTCCTTCTCTGTTAGAGACTGAGATGGAGTCTTTGCCCTAGTCAGTGACCTAGTAAGAATTACTTTCACATTAAAATACAACCCGTTGCTGTCAAGTTGATTCCAACTCATGGCGACCTTAAGTGTGTTGCAGTAGAATTATGCTCCACAGGGTTTTCAATGGCTGATTTTTCTGAAGTAGATCACCTTCTTTCAAGGCACCTCTGGGTACATTCGAACCTCCAACCTTCGGGGTAGCAGCCAAGAGCATCAACTCTTTGCACTACCCTGGGACTCCAAATTAGCTGATGACATAGGTCTTTAGATCTTTGGAATTGATAGAAGACAGGTAGGACACATTTGGATGGTGGGGACCAAGGTAATAACAGCTTACATTTGTTGAAAGCATCACAGCAGGTTTGCCTGTCTGAAGTGCCCTCCCTCTTAACCATTGTCTCAATTTTTTAAAACACTTTTTCTAAGCTTTTCCAATTAGGTCATTTGGAAGAGAAGTCTTCATGTTAGGACTTCACCAAAGAACTGCATCCCAGCCAGTAAAAGATGGGAAAGAAGACTTAAAGATTTCATCTTGAAAAGAAAAATTTTCATCCAACAACAGTACAAAAAGTATAGATGTTGATGGTTTATAAATGCCCTTCTCTACTTGATCAGTGGTTTATAGCTATGACAAGACACCTTAACAGTTAAAGACAGTATCTTGAGGAAAAGAAAACTTCTCCAAAAGCTGAAGTTGATGTAGCGTTCTGAGCCTGCCGAATCTGGGGGAAAACAGACATGATTGACTTCTTTTTGTGAGTATATTACCTCCTTCATAAGGTCCCTGGGTAGTGCAAATGGTTTGTGCTCATCTACTAACCTAAAGGTTGGTGGTTTGAATCTACCTGGTGGCACCATGGAAGGAAGCCTGGTGATCTGCTTCCATAAAGATTACAGCCAAGAAAACCCTATGGAACAATTCTACTGTGTAACATATGGGGTTGTCAAATGAGCCAGAATTGGCTCAACAGCAATTTTTTTTTTTTATTGCTGCTATGAGGATTAAACAAGATAACGCTGCTATTGTTACTGCTAGGGAGCCCTCGCGTTGCCGTGGTTAAGCACTGGGCTGCTAACTTCAAGGCTGGTGGTTCCAACCCACCAGCTACTCCCAGAGAGAAATACAGGGCAACCTGGTTTCGTAAAGATTACAGCCTTGGAACCCTATGGGGGCAGTTCTACTCTGTCCTATAGGGTTGCTATGAGTTGGAATTGACTTGACGGTAATGGGTTATTGTTATTGCTGTAAAAATAATGACATTCTTTCCATTTAGACTGACTGTGGTCCAACTTTTCTTTTGAGGTATATTTGATATAGGCTGGTTTTTAAAGCAATCTGAACAAGTATTGATTGATATGGTGGAATTCAAGAGAGATTCTCATACGGGTTTTCCCTTTATATTATGTAATGGAAACCTGAGTCCCACGTTTCTAACCAAGTTGTGTTGATTTTAGCATAAAGGGTTCACGAGATAGGAGATAGTGACTCGCATTGAGAGGCAGCGTTCTCATGGAAAATTAAAAACAAATGCTTGTTTTTAGCCATGAAAATGCAATTGTTCTTGTGCTCAAATGTGCTTTACATTACTGGGAAGAGAGTTTATTGGCATTCGGTCTGTTGTGTAACTGAGGAAACCATTGTGTGCTATAAAAACACACTAATGTAAAAACCAGTCGGTTGTGCACAGGCTGATGGAAGAAACAGGTAGCAAGACAGAGAAAAAAACTCTTCCAGTGGTTGTACAGAAAACTGAAAGGAAAAACTGCGTGGTGCTGCAAGGTTAGAATAAAGGCATTGTTTGGCCACTTGAGAAAAGGAAGTCAGAGTCAGAGAAATGGTTACATTCACCATGAAGGCGAATATTTTGCTTGTTTGGATGCAAAGTTTTCTTTCCTACTTGCAATGGTCAAGTCTCTCTGAGATCTCCTGTTTTTGTTCACTGCAGTGCCTCTCTTGGGGGAGGTTCCTAAACTGCAATCGTGGAGGAAATGCTCACAAAGATTCTTGGAGGGTAGGCTGTTGTCATCGTTGGGTGCCATCCAGTGGATTTTCAACTCCTAGTGACCCCATACGACAGAGTAGAACTGCCCCAGAGGGTTTTATGAGTTGTAATCTTTATGAAAAGGGCCCTGGTGGTACAGTGGTTAAGAAGCTGGGCTGCTAACCAAAAGGTCAGTGGTTCGAACTGACCAGCCACTCTGAGGGAGAAAGATGTGGCAGTCTGCTTCTGTGAAGATTTACAGCCTTGGAAAACCTCTGGAGCCACTATGAGTCGCAATCAACTTGATGGCAGTGGGTTTGGTTTTTTGGAAGCAGATCATCATGTCTTTTTCCTGCAGAGTGCTAGGTGGGTTTGAACCGATAACCTTTTTTGGTTAGCAGCCTAGTGTTAAGCCACTATGTCACCAGGGCTCCTTGCAGAGTGGGTAAAGATAAGCAATTTGAAAATCCCTTAACTGTGGCTAAACCTTGCTCAAGGTCTCAAAACAAAACTGGTGAGACTTGACTAAAGATTGGTCTATTGATTCCCAGAGTTCTGGAACTACCAACTTGATTTCCTGGACCACTGGGTCTCATATCTGCAGCTCTCAGAGATTTTACTTTGTTCTCAACACAAAAGAAGCTTAATATTATAATTTTATTAGGATAATCAATACTAAGATGCCTCTGCAGAGTTTGTTGTTGTTGTTAGCTACTGTCGAATTGGCCCCTGACTCATGGCTACCCCATACACAACGTGATGGAACCGTTACAATCCATGGGGATTTCATCGGCTGATTTTTTGGAAGCAGATTTCCAAATTTCCAAGCCTTTCTTTCTAGTCTGTCTTGGTCTGAAAACTCTGCTGAAACATGTTCAGCATGATAGCAACATGCAAGCTTCCACTGACAGCTGGATGATGTCTGTACTTCTGGTGCATTGGCCTGGAATTGAACTCAGGTCTCCTGCATGGAGCCCTAGTGGCACAGTGGTAAAGAGCTTGACTGCTAACCAAAAAGATCGGCAGTTCGAATCCAGCAGCCGCTCCTTGGAAACTGTATGGTGCAGTTCTACTCTGTCCTATAGGGTCACTATGAGTTGGAACCAACTCGATGGCACGTAATAACAGCAACGACTCCCACAGGGAAGGTGAGAATTCTACTAATGAAGTTTGGGGGCAGGAAAATCACCATATGTAAGCCACAAATACTTTCCCCCTCTTAGTTTAATGGTTGACTGCAATGATCTAGCTCATTTCCCTTGTGAGCGTTGCTTCTCATAGCTGAGATCTCAGGACAAGCCCTGACCTCATTCAGATGGGTACCGAATTGACTTGATGGGGGTTTGATAAGGGATATGTTCTACATTGCCCAGGCATTGTACAGGCAAAGCAGAGAACAGAAAATCTAACATCTCATTAGTGGTCAAGAAAATGCAACAAAATAAACTCAAAGAAATTAGAAAAAAAGAGATAACAATATATAAGCTGAAATTGTTGAAAAGAGTGCCTCCCCACAGAAATGATTTAATTAACAAACCAAAAGCTTGTTCTTTGAAATGACTAAGAAAACTGATAAACCTTAGGCAAAAAGGATCAAGAAGGATAAGGCACAGGTAACATTAGAAACCAAAACATAACACACAGATGAATAAAATGTTTGAAAATTATAAGATGATATTATGAAAAAATAACAACAAATGTGAAAACAGTTGAAATAGACATCTTTTTGGGAAATACATACTCAAAATTGCCTCAAATTTCCACATATGCAGGGTCTGATTAAGCACTAGGCTGCTAACTGAAAGGTGGGGGTTCTAACCCCCCAGTCACTGCATAAGAGAATGATGCGGCAGTCTGCTTCTATAAAGATTAAAAAAAAAAAAAACCCATTGCTGTCAAGTCAATTCAGACTCATTGTGACCCTATAGGACAGAGCAGAACTGCCCCATAGTTCCCAAGGCTGGGAATCTTTATTGAATTAGACTACCCCATCTTTCTCCCTGGGAGCAGCTGGTGAGCTTGAACCACAGGCCTTTCTGTCAGCTGCCAAGCACTTAACCTCTGTGCCACCGGGGCCCCTCAAAGCCCCATACAAGGATTAAGGGAAATACCAGAAGAAGAATCAGAAACAGCTTTTGTTTAGGGTCTTCTATGTTCCACAAGTTTAAGTCTCTAAGAAACCAAATAAAAGAAACCCACTGCCTTCGAGTCGATTCCAACTCATAGTGACCCTGTAGGACAGAATAGAACTGCCCCCACAGGGTATCCAAGGCTGTAAATCTCACCACATCTTTTTCCCTCGGAGCATCTGGTGGGTTGGAGCCACCCATCTTTTGGTTAGCAGCTGAGCACTTAGCCACTGTGCCACCAGGGCTCCTTCCATAAAGGTTAAAACCTTGGGAACCCTATAGGGACATTTTACTCAGTCCTAGAAGGTCACTATGAGTCAGAATCGACATGATGGCAACGGGTTTGGTTTGGTTTTTTGGTTTATAACCCATTGCCCTCTGAGCCAATTCCCATTCATGGCGACCGCATGTGTTACAGAATAGAACTGCCCCATAGGGTTTTCTTTGCCGTAATCATTATGGAAATAGATCACCAGACCTTTGGAAAATGGCACTGCTGGGTGAGCCTGAACCATTACTGTTTAGGTTAGTAGTCAAGCGCAAACTGTACCACCCAGGGACTTTACATCCTGGTATACACAATTGCAACTCTTCTCCTCTTGATCTCAATCTTTGTCTATTACACAAACTCTTCCACTTTCCCAGGTGTGTTGCTCCACTTGAAGCTGCCTTTTTCTCGTATTTTAATATCGTTATCCTAAATGTGTATCACTAAGGTGAAACACCAAGGGGAAACCCTGGTGGTGTAGTGGTTAAGTGCTACAGCTGCTAACCAAAGGGTTGGCAGTTCAAATCCACCAGGTGCTCCTTGGAAACTCTATGGGGCAGTTCTACTCTGGCCTATAGGGTCGCTAGAAGTCGGAATCGACTCGACGGCACTGGAGGCTGGGCAAGGTGAGCAGGAGGTAACATAAGCAATTCTGTGTCCTTTGACCCCTGTATTGTAACCAAGGAGCCCTGGTGGGGCAGTATTTAAGCACTCTGGTGCTAACCGAAAAGTCAAAGGTTCAAGCCCATCAGCCACTCCATGGGAAAAAGACGTGGCAATCTGCCTCTGTAAAGATTACAGCCTTAGAAACCTTATGGGGCAGTTCTACTCTGTATACCTATAGGGTCCTTATGAGTTGGAATCGACTTGACCGCAAGGGGATTGAAATAAAAAGTTAAGATAATACCTACCTTCTAAGACCGTGAAAAATATTTAACTAGATAGTACATTTGAAATTTAAGGCAGCAGTACCACATATTTGATCCCTCTGCTTCATTCAGTCAAACTCCCCACTTGCCAACCTCACCCACTGCTGGAGTTCCAAAAATGCAAACACTTTGCAATTGTCTCTGTATTGAATTCTGTTTATCTACAAGGTGTCAGTGATCCATAAACATTCCCCTGGATTCTCAGAATTCACACATGTCAATTTCTTCCACATCTATGCACTGACGTGACTTTATTTCTCACGTCCAAAGGAAGGGATTTCCCTGCAAATCAATAATACTTCCAACTCAACCGATTCATGTACAGAAAAATGACTGGAAGTATGCACAGCAAAGTGTTAACAGCGGTTATCTCGATATGGTGGGACTGGAGACTTATTTCTCTGTGTTTTTCTGTGCTTCCTGTTTTCTATCTTGCATCAGCGTTACTCTTTTAAAATTATTTTTTAATTCAAATGTGAAACTTGCATACATTTTCACTTTTTAAAATGTACCAAAGGTACAGGATAAAGTTGCCTTTGACATTATCTCAAGATCTGAGTCCCTTTTTCCACCTGGGTGGCCCTAAAAAGATGTCTTGGAGATCTTTTCACATTGCTACATATAGATCTACCCCATTTTTTGAATAAGCACTGCATAGTTTGGCTGTACCGTAGTGCATTTAAGTATTCCAATTTGATGATTGTTTCCAGTTTTTCTGTTACAAACATCGCTGCAGTGAGCATACTTGTGCTTTCATATTAGACACTTCCAAGTGTACCTCTAATGTAAAAACAGAAATGGAATTGCTGAGTCATAGGGTATATACATTTTTCCTTAGAATAGAAACTGCCAAAATTGCACAGTGGAGTAGCTACAAAAATTTAAAGTCACAAAAGCAGTGAATAAGAGTACCAATTTTGTTACAAAATCATCCGTAGTTGATGTGATAACAACTTGCCATTATTCTGATGAGTGTAAATTTACTTTTGTTTTATTTGCATTTCCTCATTATCGAAGTTGAGCATATTTTCATATATTTATTAATCATTTGTATTGCCTCTTTTAGAAACAAGACTACCTGTCCATGACTTTTATTTTCATTAGGGTTGTTTCTTTTTTGAAATAAGTACTTTATATATCCTGAATATCGATTTTGTTTTGCTGAAGCACACCCTTTAGTAATTCATTCAGAGAAGACCTATGGTTGGTTAACTTTCTTAGCCTGTGCATATCTGAAATGTTTTTATTTTGTGCTTATAGTATGGAATATACTTCCAGCAGTGATTCTTTTGTATACAGAGTTTCCCCCATTCTCCCTAGGACTGCCAGCCACAAAAGTATATTGTCTTGCCTTTCAGATGCCACCATCCTATTGTGTGATGCTTGGCCCAAGGTGGTGATAAAACCAAAAATACCAAACCAGTTGCCATAGAGTCAATTCCAGCACACAGCGACTCTACAGGACGGAGTAGAATTGCCTAATAGGGTTTCCAAGGCTGTAATCTTTATGGAAGCAGGCTGTCACATCTTTCTCCCTTGGAGAGGCTAGTGGGTTTGAACTGCCTACTTTTGGGTTGGCAGTGGGGTGGTTAACCACTGAGCTATCAGTGCTCCTTAGGTGGTGACAGTAAAACAAACAAAAATCCTGTTGCTGTTGAGTAGATTCTGACTCATAGTGACCATAGAGGACAGAGTAGAACTGCCCCAGAAGGTTTCCAATGAGTGGCTGATGGATTCGAACTGCCAATGCTTGGGTTAGCACCTGAGCTCTTTAACCACTACACCACCAGGTGGTGATATAGAGAGGATAAAACTCTGCTTTATTGTGGTATCCCAAATAATCATCTTGATGATTGCCCTAGACCAACCCTCCTCCCTGCTCTTCTGGTATCTATTCGTTAGGCTTAAACCACCTTTAGAGCAGTTCCCATATTTGAATAGTCCTCTTTGCATGCTTGTTAGCCTGTAGTTTTCTTCTTCAATATGATCCCATATTCTGTCCCCATTTCAGGAATTCTTATATTCTTTTGTCTTCCAAGGAAGCCCCCTTTTGTTTTCTACCGTATTCATGAATGGTTTTGTTTATTTGTGTGTATTTTTCTGTTATCATTAGAAATTTTGGGGGTTTAGCATGTGTTTATTCTGACAGCCATCTTGAATTGAAAGTCTTTTATGATTTAAAAATGTCACTAAAAGAAAGTACCAGCAAACATAGAAATCCTCAGTCTCTAAGTTATCCTTAAAAATAAAGCTGTTTCATCTGAAAAACATTTACCCTGCTACAGCAATGTGCTGGGCCCTGAGCTCAGGGTAGACACAGGTTAGGGGATTGATTCAAACAAGTCCTCACCCTAGGGGAATGCAGAGTCTGAGTAAGAACAGGAAGAACATGTACCAGCTAAACATGCTTAAAATATATTACGTCAAGGGTATCACCCAAAGAAAGACTCTGCCAAAAACTCTTGTCTACTTAGTAATTACAATCAGGTATCTTCCGTAATAATAACCAGATCTACACATGATAATGAGCAAATTCATATTCATCACTCCATTTACTCTCAAAACAACCATGTAAGGTATGGGCTATTTTTATCCCATTTTGCATATGGGAACTATTTTATACTCTTAGCACACAGTATTTACCCTTCCCCTGTGCAACAAGAAAAACACAGTTGGCTGCCTTTCTGCAGGGGCCATCCTCCACAGGGAAGCTAGAGGTCCTGGATAACTCTGGGAAAACAAGCCATGCTTGGACTCCACTCCCAAACTTATTCATAATAGCTAACATATGAGTCGGAATTGACGACACATGACAACAACATGTATTGCTAATTATATCATCACTCTCCTAAGTATTTCATAGGAATTAAATATCCTTACAACACTCTAGAAAGCTTTTTATATTTTTTAAATATAGATTTCCTATATATTTATATATGCTATGTAATTATTTATATTTGTATTATACAGTTTACTATATTAGTTTACTATATATAGTTTACATATATTTATTTTTTATAATTTATTATTAACTCCATTTTCCTGAGGCACAGAACAGTTAAGTAATTCACCAATGGTAACAAAGCTAGAAGTGGATGAGCCAGGATTCAAACCCAGGTAATCTGGCTTCAGAGTTTACACTCTAAACCAGGAGTCAACAGACAAGTATAAACAAAACAAAAAGTAATGTGATAGAGACCATATATGACCCACAAAGCCTGAAATACTTATCATCCGGTCATTTACAAAAAAAGGGATACCTGCACTAAGACACTATACTATACAGACTTGAATGAAGACCAACTTCTATTAACCTTCTATCCACAGTGCTTCCCTAGAGGCAAATTTGGTTGAGATAGTAGTGGTGGGAGGTGATGAATATTTTTGCATAAAAATCCCTGTAGGAGATAAGATTTGGGTATAGACCATTGATTTGGCTCTATTGTTGTTATGTGCTAACTCGTGACAATACTATCTGACAGAGTAGAAAGTCTCCATAGGGTTTCCTAGGCTATGATCTTTACGGAAGTAGATAGACAGGTCTTTCTCCCAAAGCGTGGCTGGTTGGGTTCTAACTGCCAGCCTTTCGGTTAGCAGTCAAGCAAGTAACAGCTGCAGCATCAGGGCTCTACAAGTTCTATTATGTCTTTGACACAAAGAATTACTTTTCTTTGCTTGGGGCTATTATGAACACATGGACCAATTTGATTTTTAGGTAGCATCTCCATTCCCAGAATTACCTGGTTTTGTTTCAAATGGAGTTCAGAGCAGTAGTGGTTTAATATTTATCAGTCTTTGCCACACAAAGACTTTGTGATCCCTGGGTTTGATACAAAAGTGTGGAAGAAACAGTTACCGTCTCAACGATCATCACTTGCTGTGATCCTTGACAAGACCCTTAAACTCACTGAGCTGGTTTCCTCATCTGTATCTTGGGGGTATGAGAGACCAGGCCAAGTGAGAATGAAGGGAATTTGGACTTCACTCTCCCGCCAACACCTGAAGTCTCACTTCTCCCTTTTCCTAGAATGAAGTACCTCTCCAAAGTTTTGTAATGTGGGACCTATGGAAGCTTCCCATCAACCATCTGTCAGTTTGTCATACTGTGGTGACTTGCATGTTGCCATGATGCTGGAAATTGTGCCATCAGTATTTAAAATACCAGCAGGACCACCACGGTGGACAGGTTTCAGCAAGTTTCCAAACTAAGAAGACCAGGAAGAAAGGCCTGGTGTTCTACTCCTGAAATTTAGCCAAAGAAAACCCTATGGATCACAGCCGAACATTTTCTGACACAATGCTAGAAGATGAGTCCCCTAGGTTAGAAGGTACCGAAAATACACAGCAGTCACAACAGTGGGCTTCAGCACATCAACAATGGTGAAGACATGCAGGACAGAACAGTGTTTTGTTCTGTTGTACATGGGGTCACCATGAACCAGAGCTGCTCAACGGCAACTGAAACAACAGCATGGAAACTTCAGAATACTTGTGAGCCCCCATAGTATATGTAAATTCAGCATATATGAGCATTATGGGGAAGGGTCATTTCTGGCAGATTGTTAAATATTCACGGCTCCCAAGGAGATTAAGAAACCAGAAGCTGTGGGAGCCAGTGTATCCATGGCCTCACATTCGTTGCACTGGAGACTGTCAATGAGTTCAGTTCCTAGGTTTGGGTATATTGATTCTTTTCTTCTTATTGTTGTTAGATAACTTCAAGTCAATTTCGACTCACAGTGACCCCATGTGACAAAGTAGAACGTCCCCATTGAGTTTTCTAGGCTGTGACCTTTAAGGAGGCAGATTGCTAGGTCTTTCATTCACAGAGCCGCTGGGTAGGTTCAAATCACCAACCTTTCAGCAAGGAGCTGAACACTTATCCTTTGTGTCACCAGGCCTCCCTTACTTTGCCTCAGATAAACAGATAGTGAGTTTTCTTCAGTCTGTAACATAATGTCTGTGGGTTATCAGAGTCTTCTGAGAAGCTAAGGAATCTGCAAAGGGAAAGAAGAAGCAAAACTAGCATGTATTGAGCATCTGCTATGTTCCACAAGCTTAAGTCCCTAAGAAACCAAAAAAATCAAACCCACTGCCGTCGAATCAATTTCTACTCATAGTGACCTTACAGGACAGAATACAACTGTCCCATAGGGTTTCCAAGGCTGTAAATCTTTACGGAAGCAGACTGCCACATCTTTCTCCTGCAGAGCAGCTGGTAGGTTCAAACCACCGACCTTTCCAAATTATTCCACCACCATTACCATAAACCCAAGCAAAAACTCTCCCTTTCCCCCTCCCTCCCACCCCTGGTAATCCCTAATAACCTTTGGTTTCTATGTATTTGTTTATTTCATAAGTGAGGCCATACAGTATTTGCCCTTTTGTGACTTATTTATTTTGCTCAGCCTAATGTTTTCAAGGTTCATCCATGTCGTAGCATGTATTAGGATTTCATTTCTCTTTATGGCTGAGTAGTGTTCCATTGTACGTATGTACCACATTCTGTTTATCCATTCATCGGCTGATGGACATCTAGGTTGTTTCCACCTGTTGGCTATTGTGAAAAGTGCCGCAATTGTGAACATCTTTTTAGTGATTATATCATATTCTAAAGTAAAAATCTAGCATCATTTACTAATCCATTCAATTACTGTTGTAGATATAAATTGTTTGCAACCTTGTATGATTTTTAAAAGGCTTGCATAAACATCTTCAAGCATAGTGGTTGTGGGATTATTTTCTTATGCTAGAGTTTTAGAAATAGCCATACGGGATGACCCTTTTTAAGGCTTTTGTTTCATTTCATATTGCCAAATACTTTCCAGAAAATTAAGTCCATTTACACCCTATTCATACAGAGGAGTTTGCCTGTTTCACCTGTTTCATGCATGTTTAGCGTAGTATGGATTAATAAACTTATAAATTTTGTTAATTTTATTATATATATATATTCAACATATTGTGATCCAGTAGGGTTAAGGGTAAAAAGTGTTTGCTTTGGAGCCAGAAGCCTAGATGTGAAGGTTAACTCTGGTACTTGAGAGGTGAGTCATCGTTAAACAAGTCATGTAACCTTTCTCCGTGCCTCAGTTTCCTCAGCAATGAAACTGGGATTATGACGATGGCTTTGCAGGATTGTTAGGAAAATCAGAGCTAATTTATGTCAGTGGGCACTCAGTAGGTTAGATACAACAATTTCAGTTAGCCCTTTAAATGGCATCATTTGATTGGCCCCTTGTGTTCACTCTGTTTTGAATTGTCTGTTCATATCCGTCTCTCCCTTTAGGTTCTTTGGGCTGAACTTATCCATTTCTGTTTTAAAGTGTTGGAAATAGCAACTCTGTAGACCAGTTCTGTTGCATCAGATCAGAGAGGTAAGGCAAGGAGATAAAGCTGCTGAGTGCTTAGGCAGCTGTTCTGGCTACACGGCGCTGAGGCAGAGGTCAGGCCATTCCGGAAAGGTTGGGGTAGTCTGTTTCACAGCCAAGAGGCCACAGAGTTCACTTAAGACCGAGGCATAGGATGAACTGTTGAGTCGCAGGAAGAAAATATTAGAACACTAATTTATATTTACTTTTTAACCTTTAAAAAAAAACTCAGCTTGACTTATATTAAATATAGATACTGACACCCTCACTTGGTCCACAGTTAAACAGTCATGTCTATTAAGAATTCAAGAGAGGAGTTGAAGTTCCATCACGTGGAAAGGCTAAGCTGTATGCTTGCTCAATTGTCAACTTTCAGTTTACACTTTGGAGCCAGAGTCATGCAGTTTACACGTGCCCCTGCTAAGTGAGTCTACAGATTATAGTATCTTAAATGGTACATGCGCGCACATACACACAGAGGAATTGTCTCAAATATGACAAAGGGAGAGTCGGCTTTCTCTACCTAGTAAAAGAAAGACATGTAAGATTATATCATACATTGTTGTTGCTAGTTCTCACTGAGTCTGCTCCGACTTATGATGACCCCACGTACAACAGAACAAAATGTTGCCTGGTCCTACGCCATCATCATTCATGATCATTAGTATGTTTGAGTCCATTGTTGAGACAAACCCAGGGGCTCATCTTCCAGCACTGTATCAGACAATATTCTGTTATGATCCATAGAGTTTTTATGGGTTAATTTTCAGGAGTAAATTGCTAGGCCTTCCTTCCTAGTCTGTCTTAGTTTGGAAGCTCTGCTGAAACCTGGCCACCGTGGGTGATTCTGCTGGTATTGGAAATACCAGCGGAAATAATTTCACCATCACAGCAACATGCAAGCCACCATAGTAGGAGAAACTGACAGATGGGTGGTGGATATTATGTATAGAATTATGCAATTGTATATGTTTATTAGTGCTATTTTGTACAGGATTATATATGTATATACAAATATATATGTACATATACAAAGTATTATGAATATATAGATACATAATATTAAGTTCAAACTTTGTGTATGATGTGATTACATATATAATTCTGATTATAAGATTACGAATATGTATAGAATCATGTATTTGTATAGATATGATTTTCTAAGTATGTATGTGTATTTGTGTATATATATATGATTACATATTCATATTCGTTGTTGCATGCTGTCAAGTCAATTCCAACTCATAGTGACCCTACAGGACAGAGTAGAACAGCCCCATAGAGTTCCTAGGCTGTAATTTTATGGGAGGAGATTGTCAGGTCTTTTCTCTCGAGGAATGGCTAATGGGTTCCAACCGCCAACCTTTCGGGTGGCAGCTGAGCCCTTAACCATCGCACCACCACATAATCTATATAAAGTATCATATACATATATATTTACATGTATACATATATATATACTTTATATATGTATATTTAAAGGATACTATATAAAATAATATTTATGGATAAAATTAAGTGTATATATATATATATACACAAGTCTTGTAAATGTGTTTATGTGAATACCATTATTTTTTAATCACAATGAGGTTCTTTGGTTGTCTTACAGCAATATACTTACAAAGTTTCCAAAATTAAAGATGGCTACACTTTTTTATTTTTGAAGAGATGAATGTCCCAAATTTACTGACCTTTTCTGTGATCATTCTGTACTAAGTGACTCTCAGAACACTTCCTCTACCACCACCATCACCAGCTGCCATTGAGTCGGCTCTGACTCATGACCACTCACAGGGTTCTCAATGGCTGAGTTTTTTGGAAGTAGACTGCCAGGCCTTTCTTCTGAAGTGCTTGTGTAGACTCGAACATCCAACCTTTCGGTTAGCTGCTGAGTTTGTTAACCGTTGCACCACCCAGGGACTCTGAATACTTCCTAGTAGATATTATAAATGCAGACACACAAGCCCTTAATCTGTTCCTTCCAAGGGCAATTTTCAACCATGCATGAGAAAGTAACTACTTTTTGGAAGGAACTCATACAATGGAGAAAGCATACGTTTGGAAAAGTTTTCATTATTATGTAATTTTGTTCACATATACGATATATGTCACCCATAAGAGTGCTCAGATTTGCAAACTTTAAAAACATGGAAAAGGAATTTTCTCAGCTCAGTTTGAACATGTAGGCAAAGAGTTTCAGTGAGTTTTGAACCCTTTTGTTAAAATTATGAAAACACAACATTACCTCGTGACAAGTTTACAAAAGCAACTTGTAGGAAAGATGGAAATTCAGTGGCAAAATTTAACAAAATACTTTGCATAACTGGTGAATAGTATTGGAAAAGAAGTATCCTGATTTAGAAAGTGTAGCCAAGGATACACTGCTTCCCTGTGGGTCTATAAATCTTAGTGAGGTATTTATTCAGCTCTGACAGGCATTAAAACAAAGTATCAAAATACACTGAACTTAGAAGTCTATCTTTGAGTGAATGGATCAAAAGTTTTAACCAATACTTTAAAATTCTCTATTTGTTGAAAGAAAAACAGGAGAGACTGCAAATAACTCAAAGAAGAAATGAAATGGGGGACACTACAACAGACCCAACTGAAATAAAAAGGGTCATAACACAGTATTATGAAAAAACTATACTCCAAAAAATTTGAAAACCTAGAAGAAATGGACAACTTTCTAGAAACACATTACCTACCCAAACTAACACAAAATCTTGAAAATCAGAACAGACTCCTAACAAGAGAAGAGATTCAAAAGATAATTTAAAAAATCCCAACAACAACAACAAAAAAAAACCCTGGCCCAGATGGCTTCAATAGAGAATTCTACCAAACATTCAGATAAATGCTTACAGCAGTAATATTCAAACTATTTCAGAAATCAGAAAAGGAAGAAATATTTCCAAATTCATTCTATGAAACCAGCATAACCTGGATGCCAACCCCAGGCCAAGATGCCACAAAAAAAGGAAATTACAGATCAATGTCTCTCATGACTATAGAGGCAAAAATTCTCAATGAAATTCTAGTAAATGGAATTCAGCATCATATCAAAAAAATAATACACAACGAGCTAGTAGAATTAATACCAGGTAAGCAAGGATGGTTCAACACTAGAAAACCAATCAATGTAATCCACCATAGAAATAAAAGAAAAGAATCACATGATCATCTCAATCGATGCAGAAAAGGCATTCGACGAAGTTCAATACCCATTCCTGATTTAAAAAAAAAAAAAAATTCAATAGGTCTAAAAGGGAAATTCTTTAACATAATAAAGGGCTTCTATGCAAAACCAATGGCCAACATCATTCTTAATGGAAAGAGGCTGAAAACATTCCTCTTGAGAACAGGAACAAGACAAGGATGCCCTTTATCACCACTCCTATTTAACATTGTGCTGGAAGTCCTAGCTAGAGCAATAAGGCAAGAAAAATAAAAAAACAGCATCCAAATTGGTAATGAAGAAGTAAAACTGTCCCTATTTGTGGATGATATGATACTATACACAGAAAACCCAAAAGACTACACAAGAAAAATACTGGAACTAATAGAAAGATTCAGCATAGTAGTAATAGGATACAAGATAAACATACAAAAATCAGTTGGATTCCTATACAGAAAATGATGAAAAAGAAATCAGGAAAGCAACACCATTTATAATAGCCCCTAAAAAAATAAAACGTTGTTGTTGTTGTTAGGTGCCGTTGAGTCAGTTCTGACTCATATCTCAACCCTATGCACAACAGAACAAAACACTGCCTGGTCCTGCGCCATCCCTACAATTGTTGTTATGCTCAAGTTCATCGTTCAGCCACTGTGTCAATCCACCTCGTTGAAGGTCTTCCTCTTTTCTGCTTATTATGCGCTTTGCCAAGCATGATGTCCTTCTCCAGAGACTGATCCAAAGTATGTAAGATACGGTCTCACCATCCTTGCTTCTAAGGAGCATTCTGGTTGTACTTCTTCTAAGACAGACCTGCTCATTCTTTTGGCAGTCCATGGTATATTCAATATTCTTCACCAACACCACAATTCAAAGGTGTCAATTCTTCTTCAGTCTTCCTTATTCATTGTCCAGCTTTCACATGCATATGATGCAATTGAAAATAGCATGGCTTGGGTCAGGCGCACCTTAGTCTTCAGGGTGACATCTTTGCTCTTCAACACTTTAAAGAGGTCCTTTGCAGCAGATTTACCCAGTGCAGTGAGTCTTTTGATTTCTTGACTGCTGCTTTCATGGCTGTTGATTGTGGATCCAAGTAAAAGTGAAATCCTTCACAACTTCATTTTTTTCTCCGTTTATCATGATGTTGCTCATTGGTCCAGTTGTGAAGATTTTTGTTTTCTTTATGTTGAGGTGCAATCCATACTGAAGGCTGTGGTCTTTGATCTTCATTAGTAATTGCTTCAAGTCCTCTTCACTTTCAGCAAGCAAGGTTGTGTCATCTGCATAACAGAGATTGTTAATGAGTCTTCCTCCAATCCTGATACCCTGTTCTTCATATGGTCCACTTTCTCGGATTATTTGCTCAGCATACAGATTGAATAGGTATGGTGAAATAATACAACCCTGAGGCACACCTTTCCTGACTTTAAACCAATCAGTATCCCCTTGTTCTGTCCAAACGACTGCCTCTGATCTATGTAAAGGTTCCTCATGAGTACAATTAAGTGTTCTGCAATTCCCATTCTTCGCAATATTACCCACAATTTGTTATGATCCACACAGTTGAATGCCTTTGCATAGTCAATAAAACACAGGTAAACATCCTTCTGGTATTCTGTGCTTTCAGCCAGGATTCACCTGACATCAGCAGTGTTATCGCTGATTCCACATCCTCTTTTGAAACCGGCCTGAATTTCTGGCGGTTCCCTATCGATATACTGCTGCAGCTGTTTTTGAATGATCTTCAGCAAAAATTTGCTTGCTTGTGATATTAATGATATTGTCCTATAATTTCCACATTCGGTTGGATCATCCTTCTTGGGAATAAATCTAACCAGGAATGTAAAAGACCTATACAAAGAAAACTACAAACCACTACTCCAAGAAACCAAAAGAGATCTACATAAATGGAAGAACATACCATGTTCCCATGTTCATGTACGGGTAGACTCAACATTGTGAGAGAGACAATTCTACAGAAAGCAATCTACAAATACAATGCAATTCCAGTCCAAGTACCAACAACACTCTTTAAAGAGATGGAAAAACTAATCATTAACTTTGTACAAAAAGGGAAGAGGCCACAGATAAGTAAAGCACAACTGAAGAATAAGAATAAAGTAGGAGGGCTTGCACTACTTGACCTTAGAAACTACTATACAGCAACAGTAGTCAAAACAACCTGGTACTGGTACAAGGACAGACACTTTGACCAATGGAGCAGAACCGAGAACCCATATGTAAATCCATCCACCTACGGTCACCTGATCTTCAACAAGGACCCAAAGTCCAACAAATGGGGAAAAGACAGTCTTTTTGACAAAACTGAATGTCCATCTGCAAAAAAAAAAAATGAAACAGGACTCATACTTCTCATCATACACAAAAATTAATTCAAAATTTAGATCATAGAAGAAAAAATAGCATCAATTCTAGAGGCTCTAATACACAGCATTAACAGGATACAAACCATAAATAATAACACACAAACACCAGAAGATAAGCTAAGTAACTGAGATCTTCTAAAAATTAAACACTAATGCTCATCAAAAGACTTCACCAAAAGAGTAAAAAGAAAACCTACAGACTGGGAAAAAATACGTGGCTGTTATAAATCGACAAAGGTCTAATCTCTAAAATCTACAGGAAATTCCAGCACCTCTATAACAAAAAGACAAACAATCCAATTAAAAAATGGGCAAAGGAAATGAACAGACACTTCACCAAAGAAGACATTCAAGCAGCTAAAGACATGAAGAGACCACTAGCCATTAAAAAAAAAACAAAACCAACCCCAGTGCCGTCAAGTCGATTCCGACTCAGAGCCACCCTACGGGACAGAGTAGAACTTCCCTATAGAGTTTCCAAGGACCGCCTGGCAGATTCGAACTGCCAACCCTTTGATTAGCAGCTATAGCACTTCACCACTACGCCACCAGGGTTTCCATAGAGTTGGCAGCGGTGGGATTAGAGAAATGCAAATCAAAACCACAATGAGATACCATCTCACCCCAGCATTACCGGCACACAAAAAAAAAAAAAAACAGGGAACAACAAATGTTGGAGAGGCTGCGGGGAGATTAGAGCTCTTATGTACTGCTGGTGGGAATACAAGATGATACAACCATTTTGAAAAACAATATGGTGCTTCCTTAGAAAGCTAGAAATAGAAATACCATATGATTCCAGCAATTCCATCCTAGGAATATATTCCAGAGAAAAAAGAGCTGTCATACCAATAAACATATGCACACCCATATTCATTGCAGCATTTTTCACAATAGCAAAAAGATGGAAACAACCTAGATGCCTATCAACAGAGGAATGAATAAACAAACCATGGTGCATACACACAATGGAGTACTAAACAATTAGAAAGAACAGTGATGAATCTGTGAAGCATCTCACAACATGGATGAATCTGGAGGGCATTATACTGAGTAAAATAAGTCAGTCACAAAAGGACAAATATCGTATGAGACCACTGCTGTAAAAACTCATGAAAATGTTTACACACAAAAAGAGACAATCTTTGATTGATGGTTATGAGGGAGGGAAGGGGTAGGGATGGGAAAATACTGAATAAACAGATAAGTAGTAACTTTGGTGAAAGGTAAGACATTACACAATACTGAAGAAGCTAACACAGCTTGTACAAGGCAAGGTCATGGAAGCTCCATAGACACATTCAAGCTCCCTGAGGGACCAAATTACTGGGCTGAGGGTTGTGGGGACCATGGTCTCAGAGAACATATAGTTCAACTGGCATAACATAGTTTATAAAGAAAATGTTCTACATTCTGCTTTGGTGAGTAGCAACTGGGGTCTTAAATGCCTGTGAGCAGCCATCTAAGATACTCCACTGGTCTCACCCATTTGGGAGCAAGGGAGAATAAGGAAAACTAAAGACACAAGGGAAAGATTAGTCCAGAGGACTAATGGACCATAAGTACCACTACCTCCATCAGACTGAGTCCAGTACAGCCAGATGGTGCCCAGCTACCACCATTGACTGCTCTAACAGGGATCACAATAGAGGTCCTGGACAGAGCTGGAGAAAAATGTAGAGCAAAATTCTAACTCACAAAAAAAAAAAGAGAGAGACCAGACTTACTGGTCCGACAGAGAAACCCCAAGGGTATGGCCCCCAGACACCCTTTCAGCTCAGTAATGAAGTCACTCCGGGGGTTCATCCTTTAGCCAAACATTAGACAGGCTCATAAAATAAAATGAGACTAAAGGGGCGCACCAGCCCAGGGGCAAGGACTAGAAGACAGGAGAGGACAGGAAAGCTGTTAATAGGGAACCCAAGTTCGAGAAGGGAGAGTGTTGACATGTCATGGGATTGTTAACCAAAGTCATAAAACTATATGTGTACTAACTGTTCTGTAAACCTTCATCTAAAGTACAATCAAAAAAGAAAAAAATTCTATTTTCTGCACAATTTGCATATATTATTACAGCTTTCGATTTCCGTGGTGTAAATACTTTTACCGTGGTTAATTTGAAGCTACCACCATATCACTGAAAGCTGAAGCTGGAAGAAAAGTGTACAATCAGTACCCCACTGAAAGTAAATCACTAAAAGAAATGCAATTTTATTTAAAAGACACCAGATTGGTGACATAATCAATCTCTCTCTCTGCCACTTTCATATTGCTGCATCAAAGAAAAGAGAAAAAAACAGATTTGAAATCAGAAAACTTAAGATTGTTCCAAGTCAATCAGTTAATAGTTCTGAGATATTATGCAAATCACTGCTCCATGCTAGGCCTCAGTTTTCTCATCTGTAAAATGAGCATAACAACTGGCTGTCACATTCACCTTCCAGGATTGTCCTGGCATTAAATGCAATCATGTGTATGTAGGCTGTACACATTTCAGAATAAACTTCCTTTACCTTGTCCCACTCACAGGGTTGTGTAGCATGTCATAAAGTTAAACGATCAGGTACATCAATTGTGAGTAGGGTACTAACAAAATATAAATGATGAATCACCTAGCAAAGGCACGTCATGCCCAGTGTCTGCTGCAATTAGGGCTTCTAGCACAGTTTATTTTTCTTGAATTTTCTAACCATATGTAGTTCTTCTATAATTAACTGCCTACAGTTTTTGAATGAGCAGAAAAATTATTTGCTGAAGGCAAAGACTTGGTAATATTCACACAAATATGTGTGCTTCTCTGATATATGCTGTTCTGAAAATCAGATGCTATTTTTGTATACTTATAACAAACCCCTGCAGGAATATTCTAAAGAGTCTCCTACTCACTGTCTGCCGACTACCTTGTAGAACGTGTATTATTAATGGCAGCAATTGCTTTCTGACCTCCTTGCCATGATCCATTTCCATCCATTAAGGCACTACATTATCTGCTTTAGCAAAACATGAATCATAAATGAAATATTGATTTAAAAAATCAAAAACTGCTTTACATTAAAAAAAATTCCTATAAAGTAAAATTTCTTCTAAACTGAAATAAGAAATTAGACAATTTAGAAGGCACAATGCATTTCAAAGAGTTATACAGTGAACAAGTAAATATGTTCATTCTTTTCATGATAATTTTAAGATCTTAAAATTAAGTGTGCTTTGAATTTGTCATCACTTTACTGCATACATTTGAATAGTTTTAGGTATTTTATTAAAACATATATATATATACATGATGGTTAAGATTGTATGTCAGCTTGGATGGGCCATGAGTCTCAGCATTTATATGCAATCACTCCCACGATGGGATCTTCTGTGAGTAGTCAGTCAGTTAAAAAGGATTTTCCTTGTGGGTATGGCCTGCATCCAAATAAAAGTAGGCATTCTGGCTTTTTGCTGGCCCTGGATCCTGAGGCTGCCTCTGTTTCATCTGACCTCTAGTTCTTGGGACTTGAGATATCAGTTTATCTGCTGATCTTGGGATATGTTGATCTTCACAGCCTGTGAGCAGAGCTCTGCTCTCTGAGCTGCTGATCTTAGGTCTGCCAGCCCCTGCAGCTATGTGAATCAGGAGAAGCCTTGGGGTCTTGTCTGTCAATCTTGGGATTCATCAATCTTCAAAGCCTGTGAGCAAGAGCCTTGGTTCCCAACCTGCCAATCTTGGGTTCACCAGCACCTGTTGAAAGAATGAATGAATCGGAAGAAGATTCTATCCCAATCATGGACTTGACAAGTTCCAGCCTCTACAATCATGTGAGCTGTTTCTTTAATATAAGTCTGTCTATATATATATTTATACACTTTACTGGTTTTGTTTCTCTGGAGAACTCAGCTAAGATATAAAACCACAAGTCTTCTTTCTTGGTGGTTGGTGGAGAGATTAGCTCTCAATTTGGAAACAGAAGACCATTCAGTAGGGAGGTGATTCTAGGGTAACATACTATTACCAAATATTACATAGTGTCTTTCAATAATGGTAATCTTCTTTACAGTATAATAAGAAAAAATTTGTTTTCTGCGATAAGCAAGGCACTAGATATTTATAGAAGTATAAACTTCTCTAAGTGGGATAATGTGAGCTAAGCGGTTAAATTCATCATAATAGATGGTCAGCTCTTTTGGACAAGGTTTCACCCCCATCATCTGGGAAGGATTATGGTTTATGTAGAAAGGAGTTATCTCTGTTGTTATAAAAATAAATTCCAGTGCTGAGAAGCTTCATCTCTTAGATGAATATTAGACTGAAGTGATGCTAATTAGAAGGATGAGATGGTGTGCTCTGCCATGTTCTATTCGTGTTCTGACACTGTCATGGAAAAAACAGACCTCGAGCTGTATTCATATCTGTATGTCATCACACACGAAAGAAACGAATCTGATATTGTGTGAGCTCATTCACATGCTCAGATAGCCAAGTAAATGGATCATGAGTATGGATGTTCATGCCGTTATTATAGAAGGCTCAGTAAATGTGAAGTAAATGAATGTGTTGAGTCACAGGCCACAGCCTAGTAATGACCCCTGCATTCTGGACCATCACTGACTTTCTTTTCTAAGCATCTTATCTTTCAAATAAAACTCAAACTTGAGATTGAATATCTAATACCGCTTAGACAATGTTCTGGGTTGGTTGTGCAAGACACGCCTATGAGGGGGGGGAAGTTATAGGAGCTACTTTTTAAGATATTCTCTAGCTCAAAAATTCTGATAGTTCTCACCTCTTCTCATCCAAGTATATACAATTAGGAAATACCTCTGTGACTAAATGACAACAAGGAAGATGACATTAATAAAAGATAGGTAGACTAAGGGACAAAAAGATAGAAAGAAGGGGGCGACAGCAAAAAAAAAAAAAAGAGAGAGAGAAGGAATAAATATTGACAGAGAAAAAGACGTATAGAGGAGATTTTAAAAAGAAGAAGAAAGGAAGCACAGAAGAAAACAGGAGAATTAGAAAGAGAGATGTGCCAAAGTGAGATGATTGCAGAGAGTTAAAAAAAAAGAAATGGATATGAGTAGCAACCCTCACACTTGAAATTGACTGATCAAGGCACAAATACTTGCGTTTTTGAGATTCAGTGGATTGGAGGCAGGATTCAACTAATCTATGACCATAAAGTCATCAGAACAGAAAGCTTCCAGAATTTAACCTATCGCCTTTGTCCTTGGAATCCTCACTCTTCAAGATGATCAAAGATTGGATCTAGGATTAAAACTGTCCTGAAGGCAGAAGAAAATGCAGCCACAATAGCAGCAATGCATGGTCTTTGAATTTGAGTAACTCTCCTAGCCCACACCCCAACTTCTTCTAGACTTGTCCCAACTTTCCCCATCTAGCCAGGGATGAGCTCCAGGCATTACCAGCCTTGGTGTGTACATGGCCCGTTCTGCAAATAGTCAATTAATGGTCCACAGTTACAGAAAAATGCCAGAGGAAAGAACCACAAACATCTTATAATCTTACAAAGAGCTAAGTTATTCTTTGATTATTTAATCAATCAGTACAGTTAAGATCTTAGTTTCCAACCACAGCATCTTTGTCACAGTCTCCTTCCTAGGTGCTGTCTTCACCTTAGAAGTTTCCAGGTCTTTGAAGAGCCCCTTCAATAGTATAAGTCTTGGTCTGATGTTGCCAGTTGTCACCCTTTTTTCTCATCTAGTTTCCCTTTGTTTCCAAAGTGATGACAAGGAATAGAAACCTTTGGAGTTCTGGTAAATATGGTGCCTTAGGTACGTGCAGCATTAAAAAAAACCCTGATAATGAAGACTCAAGAAACTAAGTAAAATAGACACAAAAAAAAAGACCTCAGATCCTCGAACATCAAATGAAGAGTTCAAGAAACAGACTGAGCACCAGTTGGGAGGAAAGGCAGAAAGAGGCCAGCAGGAAAACAAAGATTTGCAGATAGGCAACACCATGTCTGCCAGTGCAGAGCAGCATGGCCATTTTGGGATGGCACTTAACAGCAACAACCCAGAGTGAGGGACTGAGGAAAGCAACCTTAAAGAGAGCACAGCTAGTAACGGACGTTCTGTGTAAATAACTCTGGAAAGAAATGACAAGGTAGGCAGGACACAGCCAGGGACGGGGCACTCCTGAGTGGGGGCAGCATGGAAATGGTGCAGCTTTGAAACCAGGGAACCACAGGGAAGTGCCTCTAGAGTAAGCGAAACAGACTGAGTCATCTGAGCCTTAGAGAAGGAAAAAATGTACACAGGGCGTGCACATTTGCAGGAGAGTGAAGAAGAGAAGTAGAGGGGCAGGTGAGAGCTCCTGCCTCTGGTCAATGCAAAAAGAGAAAAAAGAAGAGAGGGAGCTAGGAATTAGTGCAGGGCCTGCTTGTTAGTGGAGGCACCCAGCCATTTATATGCGAGCCACCCAGAGAAAAGTCAAAGCACAGAGTAATGACTAGGCCCTCCCACCCCCACCTGAACCAGACCTGTGTAAGCAGTCACCTTGCCCGCCATCTGCATTAGCATGTGCCCTGAGGAGCAGACAGATGAAACCAAAGTGCACAAGCCATACCATGCCCCACTGCCTCCCTGAGACGTAGGAGGCCTTACAGATGCAGGCAAGCCCGATCGCGTCTACCACCCCTTCCCTGAGACTCAGGAGGTCCGTGCTAAATGGCATGTCATGGATTGAATTGTGTCCTCCCAAAATATCTGTCAGGTTGGCAAAGTCATGATTTCCTTGTATGATTGTATGTTTGTCTATCATTTTATCATCTGATGTGATTTCCCTATGTGTTGTAAATCCCATCATTATGATGTAGTAAGATGGAATAGCGGCAGTTATATTGATAAGGTGTACAAGATTAGAGAGTGTCTTAAGCCAGTCTCTTTTGAGATATAAGAGAAAGAAGCAAACAGAGAGATATGGGGACCTCATACTACCAAGAAAGTAGTGTCAGGAGCAGAGCACGTCTTTTGGACCTAAGGTTCCTGCACTGAGATGCTCCCAGACCAAGAGAAGACTGATGACAAGGACCTTCCTCCAGAGCCGACAAAGAGAGAAAGCCTTCCCCTGGAGCCGGTGCCTGAATTCAAACTATTAGTCTACTGGACTATGAGAGAATAAGCTTCTCTTTATTAAAGCCATCCATTTGTGTTATTTCTGTTACAGCAGCACTAGATGACTAAGACAGGGCACAAGCCCAGCCATGCCCACTACACTCTAACTGAGGTGAAGGAGCTCCACAGAGACGTGAGCAAGCATGACCACACCCATCACTCCATCCCTGAGATACAGGCGGCTAGTACTTCCATATCAAGCCTGGCCATACCCACCATCCATCCATGAGGTGCAGGAGCCCCACACAGACATGCACAAGCCTGGCCATTCCCACCACCCAACCCTGAGGCACAGAAGACCCACACTGAAGCACACAAGTCTGGCTGTGTCCACCACCACCTCTATGATGCACAGGTAGTGCATTTCCATGGGTAAGCCTGAACATGCCCACCAATCAGGGTGCAAGAGCTCTACACCTGCTCCATCTACCTTCAAGCTGCCGCACCCACTTGATGATCACCAGCATATGCTCCCGCCACCATGTCAGTAACCAGAGGCATAAGGCTCCCCTCCCCCACACCTTGCCACCATGCCCACCTGGTGACCAGCAGTGCTAGTTCCCACACCACCCATCCAGTGACTAGTGACCTGTGCACCTTCACCCTGACCACCCAGCAACCAGTGGTGTGCACACACAGCACCAAACCCAGTGACCAGCAAGAATGCTCCCTCCATCCATGCCCTGGTGACTGGCCAGACAGACACATCACCTCATTAGCAATACCAGTCACATTCTGACAGGCACCATCTGGACCTCTGCCAAACAACAAGCAGATCTTAGTGCCCTCATCCACTGTCCAGCCTGCTGCAGTGTCACACATCCCACTCCCAGGGCCTTCTGCACTTGCCCTGAAACCCCTTGATACCCCACCACCTACTGAGATGCCAATTCTTGCACACACAGCAGGTCTTCCACATCCATTTGGGTAGCACACCCTCACGGCAAACACAGAGGTAACCTGCCCTGACCTCCAGAGAATGCACTAACTGCTAGCACCAACCCAGAACACTGCATGTTCTTGCAAGGGCTTTGGAGGAACTCTGGCCACTCAACACTTGTTACCCAATATCAGAGAAAACACCTGCTCTCTCACTTCTACTCAATCCAGTAAGGGATGACATAAGAGCCTAGCCAGCGGAGGACTCACACGTGAGTGAAACACATCATACCCACTAGTGAGAGGAAAATACACCCAGCCACCATACACATAGACCAGAACAACAACAAAAAAGAACAATTAAAATAATGCAAATGAAGAAAGACAGTCTAAAGAGAAAGAGAAAAAACAGAGCTCTGGATACGTCTGATTTTTGTTAAATCAGCACAAAATGACTATATATATAATCAATAAAGAAATATATAAATAAATAAGTTAACACCTTAATGCCTTGTAGATGGCAGACAATAACAAATCAAATCAAGAAACAGGATAAGATGGCTCAAACAAATGACCAAAATAAAGGGGCAGAAAACCTTCCTGAGGAAGAAATGGTAATAGAACTACCTGATAAGGAATTCAAAAGACTTTTATATATAGGATCATCGAAGGGATCAAGGAAAACACAGAAAAAACCTAGAAGAATTCAGGAAACCATACAAGAACAAAATGAAAAAACTAATAGAAAATTAGAAATCATACAAAAACAACTAGAAATCCAGAAGATTAGCAATAAAATCTCAGAAATAGATAACTCAGTGAAAAGACATAAAAGTAGAATTGAATCAATGGAAGAAAGAATCAGAGAGATAGAGGACAACTCCCCTTGATGCTAATTTATTTGGGGAACAATCAGAAAAAAGAAGGAAGAAAAATGAAGAAAGTCTAAGAGTTATGTGGGACACTGTCATGAGGAATAATTTACACATAATAAGAATTCCAATACAGGGGGAAAAAAAGTACAGAGAGAATTTTTTAAGATTTATTGGCAGAAAACTTCCCTAATATCATAACAGATGAGAAAATTTCCATCCAAGAAGCCCAATGAACCCATACAGGTTAGACCCCAAGAGAAAGTCACTAGAACATATAATCCAACTTTCCAAAACCAAGGACAAAGAACAAATTCTGAGATCAGTTTGGGAAAAACAAAATATCACCTACAAAGGGGCACCAATAAGACTAAGCACTGATTCCTTGGAAGAAACCACACAGGCAAGAAGACAATGGTATGACATATATAAAACCCTGGAAGAAAAGAATTGCCAACCAAGAATCATATATCCACCAAAAACTAGAACATACCCAGATAAACAAAAAACTAAGAGAATTTGTAAAAATCAGACCAATCTTACAAGAAATATTAAAGGGAGTCCTTCAATCAGAGAACCAAAGATATCAGGTAATAACCTGAGATTAAGACACATGATACCATCTCCCAGATACTAATCTAAATAAAGACTTCTGAAAAGCAAAATAAAGCTGTAAATCTGAAAACAGAGAGCCAAAGATGTCAATCTTTAAATGATGACAACTTCAAAACAAAAAGGGGGAATAAATTGTATAGTTACAGAACTTCCATATGGAGAGGAAGCCAAGGCAATATCAAGGCATAAAAACACTGTTTTAAACTTATGAAGATAAAGGTAAATTTCAGAGTAACCACAAAGAAAATTAATAAATCTACTTGCCAAAGTAAAGAAGAAAATCAAAAAGACTCAGCAAACACAAAATCAACAACAATGAAGGAAGCAAAAATAAGATACATAAGCAAAAGAACTCAGCACAGAAAATTAACTAGAACAAAGAAATCCTTAGCGCCACAAAAGTAAGCATAATGAAATGGCAAAAGTAAATTCATACCTATCGATAATCACACTGGATGTAAATGTTTAAATGCACCAGTCAAGAGACAGAGAGTGGCAAAATGGATTAAAAAAAAAAATCAATATGTTGCCTACAAAAGACACACCTTAAACACAAAGACATAAATAGGTTAAAAACTTAAAAAATATATCACGTAAACAGTATTCAAAAGAGAGCAGAAGCAGCAATAATAATCTCTAACAAAATAAACTTTAAGTCAAAATCCATTATAAGAGACAAGGAAGAGCATTACGTAATAATTAAAGGGTTAATGCACCAAAAGGACATAACCACAATAAATATTTATGTACCCAATGACAGAGCTCCAAAACCTCTAACATAATTGAAAAGAGAAATAGACAGTTCTACAATAATAGTAGGAGACTTTAACACACCACTATTGATGAGGAACAGAACAACTAGAAAGAAACTCAACAAGGATACAGAAAATCTAAATAAACAATCAACCAACTCAAACTCATAGATATATACAGAACACACCACCCAAAAGCAGCACAATACACATTCTTTTCCAATGCACATGGATTATTCTCCAGAATAGACCATACTTTAGGCCCCAAAGCAAGCCCCAACAAATTAAAAAACATCAAAATAATACAAAGCATTTTCTCTGACCATAACACTATAAAACTAGAAATCAATGACAGAAAGAACAAGGAAAAAATTAAATATACGGGATCTGAATAACATCCTACTTAAAAGCTACTAGGTAATAGAAAAAATTAAAAATGAAATAAAAAAAAAAATTCCCGGAATCAAATGAGATCAAAAACACAACTTACCAAAACCTTTGGGACACAACAAAACTAGTGCTCAGAGGAGACTTTATACCAATTAATACACACATCAAAAAGGGAGAAAGGGCCAAAATCAATAGCTTGATCCTACAACTCAAACAAATAGAAAAGAAGCATGAAAAGAAGTCCACAGGGAAGGAGCCAAGATAGTGGCTTAGGCAGGCTCACCATACTGACCCCCTATAGAAAACACCCAAATAAACAAGTGAAACAGATGCAAATAACAATCCTGGATACCTGAACAACAAGAAAAGAAAGGTAAAGAATTGAATCAAACACCAACTGGAAGGAAAAATTGAACAAACACATCAAACAAGGAGTAACGTGGAATGGAGGGGCTCAGCCAGCTGTCCCAGCTTGATGTGGCCATCTTAAGACAAAGCCAGTAGCTACTCAGATGAGGAGTACAGGGAGGCAACTTCACGGCATTCTCTCAAGAGACAGAGAAACTGTACAAACAAATATGGAGAGAACAAGGTAAGCAGATCATAATCCAGACCTAAGAAAGGAAAACACAGAAGAGTGAGAATTACAGGGATCCTGCCATCCACAGAGCAGAGAGGGAGCCAGGATTCGGAGGCAGACATACTGGTGAGTAGCAGTCCCCGACCACTGGGATGACTGGCACACACAAAGAGGTGAATCCACAGAGTACTGGTTGGAGGTCTCCCACATGACCAGACCCCAGGAGGGACTTCCCCACCCTAGGTCAGAGACAGGTTCCGATTGCTGGCTGAAGCAAACAAGAAATGTCCTGTGACCCACATCTGCTAGCCAGAGACGTGCACTCCCCCGCCACCCTCCTGATCAGAATTGGAAGAGGGTCTTATACCCCAGACACACTACCTGACCAGAGACTATATCACCAGCCCATCCTCTTTCTCTAGCCCAGTCCCATCTACCACCCCCTCTTGCCCACCTGACAAGTGGTATTAAGAAATTCCTGCATGCACTTGCCTGCCACTTACACCCCCCTCAGGCCCAGCAACTGTTGGAGACCACATATGAACATGCCCCTGGGTGGTGTCCAATCCCTGCCCAACATCCCTCCCTCTTCCTGGTGAGAGGTGACGGCAGCACAACCATGCACACACCAGTCTGTGGCTCTCTCCTACTCTCCCCACCTGGAAGAGGTGGAGGTAATGTGACCACATACGCATCAGTCCTGTTGGATCTGAACTGCCAATCTTTTGATTAGCAGCCATAGCTCTTAACCACTACAACACCAGGGTTTTCATAAACCATACAAAAACAGCAACTAAAAATCCAGAAGATTAATAATAAAATTACAGAAATGGACAATTTAATGGAAGGACATAGGGAAAAAATCAAGTCAATGGAAGACAGAATCAACAAAATAAAGGACAAATCTCTTAACACTAATTTGCTTGAAGAACAATCAGAAAAAAGAATGAAGAAAAATGAAGACCCCTAAGATTTATGTGGACACTATAATTTATGCATGATTAGAATTTCAGAACAGGAGGAGACAATGAAAAGCACAGAGAGAAATTTTGAAGATTTGCTGGTAGAAAACTTCTCTAAGATCAGAAAGATGAGAAGACATTCATCCAAGATGCACAACAAAACCAGTACAGGATAGACCCCAAAAGGTAATTACTAAGACATATCATAATCAAACTTTCCAAAACCAAAGGCAAAAAAAGAATCCTGAGAGCAGCTTGGGAAAAACGAAAGATCACCTACAAAGGGGAACCAATAAGACTAAGCTCTGATGTCTCAGCAGAAATCATGCAGGCAAGAAGGCAATGGTACAACACATATAAAACCCTGAAAGAAAAGAATTGCCAATCAAGAATTATGTATCCAAAGAATTGCCAATCAAGAATAATGTATCCAGCAAAACTGTCTCTCAAATATGATGGCAAAATTAGGACATTTCCAGATAAACAGAAATTAAAAGAATTTGTAAAAACCAGTCCAACCTTACAAGATATATTAAAGGGAGTCCTCTGAAAAGAGGACCAAAAACATCAGACAACAACATGACATTAAGACACAGGACAGCTTCAGCCAGATACCAACTCAGATAAAGAAGCCTCAAAGATAAAATAAGGCTACAATGAAAACAAGGACCCAGAGACAACAATCTGTAAACAGTGAAAGCTTCAAAAATAAAGGGGGGGGGGAGGGAATAAATTGTGTAATTATAGAACTTCCATATGGAGAGGAAGTTAAGGTGATATAAAGAAATAAAAGGCTGCTTTAAACTTAGGAAGATAAAAGTGAAACATGGTAACCACAAAGAATATTAACATACCTACTCAGGAAAACAAAAAGGAAGAAAATCAAAAAGACTCAGCAAACACAAAATCAACAACAAAGAAGGAAATGAAAAGAAAATACACAAACAAAGAAAACTTAGCACAGAAAATTATGTGGAACAAAGAAACAGTCAACACCATACACACACACACACACACACACACACACAGCACAACAAAATGACAGCAGCAAATTCATACCTATCGATAATCACACTGAATATAAATGGTTTAAATGTACCAGTCAAGAGACATAGAGTGGCAGGATGGATAAAAAAAAAAAAAAAATGACCCATCGATATGCTGTGTAGAAGAGACACATCTTAAACACAAAGATATAAACTAAAAATCAAAGGACTGAAAAAAATGTATCAAGCAAACAGTAACCAAAAAAGAGCAGGAGTGGCAATAATTAATTGGCAAAGGTAAAACAGAGTTTAAGGAAAAATCCACAATAAAAGACAAGGAAGGACATTATATAATGATTAAAGGGTCAATCCTCCAAGAGGGCATAACCATAATAAATACGTATGCACCCAATAACAGCTCTAACATCACTGAAAAGAGAAATAGACAGCTCCACATAATAGTAGGAGACTTAACACACCACTGTTGATGAACAGAACAACTAGAAAGATAAACAGATACAAAGATCACAATTAACAAACTTAGGCCTCTTAGACATGTACAGAACACTTCACCCAGCACCAGCAAAGTACACATTCTTTTCTGATGCTTATGGACCATTCTCTAAAATAGAGCACATCTTAGGCCACAAAGCAAGCCTCAATAAATAAATAAAGAAAATTGAAACAATACAAAGCCTTTTCTCTGATCACAGTATAAAATTAGAAATCAATAACGAGACCAAGGTAAAAAAATCAAGGACATGGAAACTGAATAACACCTTGCTTGGAAACCACTATAGGGCCGCTATGAGTCGGAATCGACTCGACGGCACTGGGTTTGGTTTTTTGGCTTCGGAAACCACTGTGTAATGGAAGAAATCAAAGATGAAATTTTAAAATTCCGGAATCAAATGAGAATGGAAACACAAAATGCCAAAACCTTTGGAACACAGCAAAAGCAGTGCTCAGAGGTCAATTTATAGCAATAAATGAACATATCAAAAAAGAAGGGCCCAAATCAATACTTCAACCCTACAACTCAAACAAAGAGAAAAAGAGCAGCCAAAGAAACCCACAATCGCCAAAAGAAAGGAAATAATAAATATTAGAGCAGAAATAAATGAAACAGAAAAACAATCTAAACAATCAAAGGGACTAGAAGTTGGTTCTTTAAAAAACCGAATCCATTGCTGTGAGTCAGTTCCGACTCATAGGTTCTCTGAAAGGATCAATGAAATTGGCAAACCACTGGTCAGACAGACAAAATAAAAGAAGGAGAAGATGCAAATAACCCAAATAAGAAGCAACATGGGTGACATTACAAGAGAACCAACTGAAATAAAAAGGATCATAACAGAATACTATGAAAAACTGTACTCCAAAAAATTTAAAAATCTAGAGGAAATGGACAAATTTCTAGAAACTCACTACCTACCTAAACTAACACAGGTAGAAAAACTGAACAGACCCATAACAAAAGAAGAGATTGAAGAGGTCATTAAAAAAAAAAAAAAAAAACCTCAACAAAAAAAAGTCCTGGCCCAAGTGGCTTCACTGGAGAATTCTACCAAATATTGAGAGAACAGCTGACACCAATACTACTCAAAATATTCCAGAACATAGAAAAGGAAGGAACACTCCTGAATCCTTTCTATGAAGCCAGTATAACCCTGATACCAAAGCCAGGCAAAGACGCCACTAAAAAAGAAAATTACAGACCAATATCCCTTATGGATACAGACACAAAAATTCTCAACAATATTCTAGCCAACAGAATACAACAGCATATCAATAATAATAATAATACATCATGGTCAAGTGGGATTCATACCAGGGATGCAAGAATGGTTCAACATTAGAGAATCAATGAATGTAATTCTCCATGTAAATAAAACAAAGGAAAAGAATCACATGATCATCTCAATTGATGCAAAAAAGGCATTTGATAAAGCTCAACACCCTTTCCTGATAAAAACTCTCAGCAAAATAGGAATAGAAGGAAATTCCTCAATATAATTAAGGGTAAAAATGCAAAACCAACAGCAAACATTATTGTTATCGGAAAAAGATTGAGAGCATTTCCCTTGAGAATGGGAACCAGGCAAGGATGCACTTTATCACCACTTTCATTCAATATTGTACTGGAAATCCTAGCTAGAGCAATAAGGCAAGAAACGGAAATAAAGTGTGTCCAAATTGAAAAGGAAGAGGTAAAACTATCCTTCTTCCCATATGACATGATCCCGTACATAGAAAATCCCAGAGACTTCACAAGAAAATTACTGGAACTAGTAGAAGAATTCAGCAAAGTGGCAGGGTAAAAGATCAACACACAAGAATCAGTTGAGTTCCTCTACATTAACAAGGAGGGCTGAAAAGGAAATCAAGAAATCAGTTATCATTTACAGTAGCCCCCAAAAGGATAAAATACCTAGGAATAAACCTAACCAGGGATGTAAAAGACTAATACAAGGAAAACTATGAAACACTACTGCAAGAAACTAAAAGAGGTCTACATAAATGGAAAAACTTTCCATGCTCATGGATTGGGAGAATTAACATTGCAAAAATATCAGTACTGCCAAAAGTGATCTATAGATATA
Organism: Loxodonta africana; assembly: GCF_030014295.1. NCBI lineage: Eukaryota > Metazoa > Chordata > Mammalia > Proboscidea > Elephantidae > Loxodonta > Loxodonta africana. The sequence continues at coordinate 34,226,313 of NC_087354.1, read as the reverse complement.
ATGCAATCCCAATCCAAAACTCAACAGCATTCTTTAATGAAATGGAAAAGCTAATCTCCAACTTTATATGGAAAGGAAGAAAGCCCCGTATAACTAAGGTAGTATTGAAGAACAAGAGCAAAGTAGAAGACCTCACACTTGTTGACCTCAGAACTTACTATACAGCCACAATAATCCTAATAGTCTGGTACCGGTTCAATGACAGACACATAGACCAATGGAAAACAATTGAGAACCCAGAAGTACATCCATCCATCAACTGACAGCTGATCTTTGACAAATGGCCAAAGTCCATTCAATGGGAAAGAAACAGTCTAACAAATGGTGGTGGCAAAACTAGATATCCATATACAGAAAACTGAATCAGGATCCATACCTCATACTGTGCACAAAAACTAACTCAAAATGGATCAAAGACCTAAATGTTAAAGCTAAAACTATAAAGTTCCTGGAAGATGACTTAGGGTCAAAACTAGGGGACCTAATTTTTGACATAAATAGTTCATCAAACAAAAATAAAAATGCATGCACGACAAAAGATAAACTAGATAACTCGGACCTCCTAAAAATTAAATATTTATGCTCATCAAAAGACTTTATCAGGAGAGTAAAAAGAGAATCTACAAACTGGAAAATAATCTTTGGCAATGATGTACCTGATAAATGTACAATCTCTAAAATACATAGAAAACTTCAACAACTCTGCAGCCAAATGATAAACAATTCAATCAAAAAATGGGCAAAGAACAAGAACAGACACTTCACCAAAGAGGACATTCAGGTGACCAACAAATACATGAAAAGATGACCCCCATCATTAGTCTTTAAGGAGATGCAAACCAAAACTATGAGACACCATTGCAGCCTTGCAAAAATAGCAATGATCAAAAAATCAGAAAACAACAAATGTTGGTGAGGTTGTGGAGGATTAGAACTCTAATAAATTGTTGTTGTTGTTAGGTGCCGTCTGGTCAGTTCCTACTCACTGCCACCCTATGTACAACAGAACGAAACATTGCCCGGTCCTGCACCATCCTCACAATCATTCTCATGCTTGAGCCCATTGTTGCAGCCATTGCGTCAACCCATCTTGTTGAGGGTCTTCCTCTTTTTCTCTGACCCTCTACCAAGCATGATGCCCTTCTCCAGGGACCGGTCCCTCCTGATAACAGGTTCAAAGTAAGTGAGATGAAGTCTTGCCACCCTCTCTTCTAATGAACATTCTGGTTGTACTTCTTCCAAGACAGAGTTCATTCTTCAGGCATGGTGTTTTCAATATTCTTTGCCTGCACCATAATTCAAAGGGGTCAATTCTTCTTCAGTCTTCCTTGTTCACCGTCCAGCTTTCGCACCTGTATGAGGCGATTGAAAACACCATGGCTTGGGCCAGGCGTACCTTAGTCCTTAAAGTGACATCTTTGTTTTTTAATACTTTTAAAGAGATCTTTTGCATCAGATTTGTCCAATGCAATACGTTGTTTGATTTCTTGACTGCTGATTCCATGGGCATTGATTGTGGATTCAATTAAAATGAAAACCTTGACAATTTCAATCTTTTCTCTGTTTATTATGATGTTACTCATTGGTCCAGTTGTGAGGACTTTTGTTTTCTTTATGTTGAGGTGCAGTCCACACTGAAGGCTGTGGCCTTTGATCTTCATCAGTAAGTGCTTCAAGTCCTCTTCATTTTCAGCAAGCAAGGTTGTGCCATCTGCATTACAGGTTTTTAATGAGTCTTCCTCCAATCCTGAAGCCCCATTCTTCTTCATATAGTCCAGCTTCTCGGATTATTTGCTCAGCATACAGATTGAATAAGTATGGTGAAAGGACACTACCTTGACGCACATCTTTCCTGACTTTAAGCCACACTGTATTCCCTTGTTCTGTTCAAACGACTTCTTCTTGGCCTAAGTATAGGTTCCTCATGAGCACAATTAAATGTTCTGGAATTCCCATTCTTCACAATGCTATCCATAATTTGTTATGATCCACACAGTCAAATGCCTTTGCATAGTCAATGAAACACAGGTAAACATCTTTTTAGTATTCTCTGCTTTCAGCCAGGATCCATCTGATGTCAGCAATGATAGTCCTTGTTCCATGTCCACTTCTGAATCTGGCTTGAATTTCTGGCAGTTCCCTGTCAATGTACTGCTGTAACCACTTTTGAATTATCTACAACAAAATTTTACTTGTGTGTGATATTAATGGTATTGTTTGATAATTTCTGCATTCTGTTGGATCATCTCTTTTAGGATGGGTACAAATACAGATCTCTTCCATTTAGTTGGCCAGGTAGCTGTCTTCCAAATTTCTTGGCATAGACCAGTGAGCACTTCCAGCGCTGTATCCATTTGTTGAAACATCTCAATTGGTATTCTATCAGTTCCTGGAGCCTTGTTTTTCACCAATGCTTTCAGGGCAGTTTGGACCTCTTCCTTCAGTACCATTGGTTCTTGATCATGTGCTTCCTCCTAAAATGGTTGAATGTCGACCAATTCTTTTTGGTACAGTGACTCTGTGTATTCCTTCCCTCTTCTTTGCTGCTTCCTGTGTCTTTTAGTATTCTCCCCACAGAATCCTTCAATATTGCAACTTGAGGCTTGAATATTTTCTTTAGTTCCTTCAGGATGAGAAATGCCAAGCATATTCTTCCCTTCTGGTCTTCTATCTCCAGGTCTTTGTACATTTCATTATAATATTTTACTTTGTCTTCTCAAGCCACCCTTTAAAATCTGCTGTTCAGCTTTTTTACTTAATTTCTGCCTTTCGCTTTAGCTACTCTATGTTCAAGAGCAAGTTTCAGTGTCTCTTCTGATATTCTTTTTTTTTTTTTCTATCTTTCCTGTCTTTTTATTGACCTCTTGCTTTCTTCATGTACAATGCCTTTGATGTCATTTAACAGTTTGTCTGATCTTTGGTCATTAGTGTTCAATGGGTGAAATCTGTTCTCAAGATGGTCTCTAAATTCAGGTGGTATATATTCAAGATCACACTTTGGCTCTTGTGGACTTGTTCTAATTTTCTTCAACTTCAGCTTGAACTTGCATATGAGCAATTGATAGTGGGTTGTAAAATGGTACAACCATTATGGAGAACATTATAGTGTTCTCTCAAAAAGCTAGAAATAGAAATACCTTATGATCCAGCAATCCCACACCTAGGTATATATCTTAGAGATATAAGAGCAGGGACAGGAATAGACATATGCACACCTATGTTCATTGCATCATTATTCACAAAAGCAAAAAGATGGAAACAACCTAAGTGCTCATTAACAAATGAACGGATAAACAAATTGTGGTACCTACATACAATGGAATGCTATGAAACTATAAAGAGTAATGAGGAGTCCATGAAACATCTTATAACATAGATGAAGCTGGAGTACATTATGCTGAGTGAAATAAGTCAATCACAAAAAGACAAATGTTGCATCATTCCACTAATAAAACATCAAGAATAGATATACACACAGAAAGCAAAGTTTTTGATGGTTAGTAGGTTTTTTTTTTTTTAGGGGTGGGAAGAAGAAGGAGGGGGAATGGCTTTCAAGAGAGCAGGCACTGTTTACTTTTAGTGATGGGAAAGGCAATCCCACATGTGGATGAAGTCAGCACAACTTGACCAAGGTAAAGAGAGACACTAAGAAGTACACAAGAAAAAGAGACAATTTCAATAAATGCTGTAACATATGCAAATTTTCAACACCAGTAAAAACAACCAAAAAATATGTGTGTAGTTAAGTAGGTAGATATGGGTGCAATATGTGAGTAGGAAGGCATATTCAAGTAAACGCACGTGCATGTATAGGTGTATCTGTAGGCAAGTGTATACACATTTATGTGTGCTGCATATATATCCACATATATAACAAACCACATATGGGGCTCAGTTACAGAGGTATACCAGACATATCCAAACAATTTGCAGGATTGGTTTACTGAGTCAAAGGACTTAGGACCATAGTCTTGGGGAACAACTTTGTCAATTGACATAGCATAGTTCCCAAACATAATGTTCCATATCTGAGTTTAGTGAATAGCGTCTAGGGTCTTAAAAGTTTTCAAGAAGCCATTTAAGATACAACTAGCGGTCTGTACTCATATGAAAAGAAAGAGAATTAACGAAATCAAAGGCTCAAAGAAGAAACTAGTCCAAGGGACTACTAGCCCCCAACTACAACCTCATCAAACCTGATACCAGAAGAACTAGATGGTGCCCAGCTACCACTACCTGCCATTCTGACCAGGAACACAATAGAAGGTATTGGATAGAATGGGAGAAAAATGTAGAACAGAACTCAAATTCCTAAAAAAGCCCAGACCTACTAGACTGATAGAGACTAGAGGAACCCCTAAACTATTGCCCTAAAATACTCTTTGAACTTGGAATTGAAGCTATTTCTGCAAGTCATTTTTCAGCCAAATAATAGATTGGCTTATAAAATAAACAATGTCACCCGTGAGTAATGTACTCCCTTAAACAATTAACTACATGAAACAGAACTGTCAACAGTTACCCAAAAGCAAAAATAAGACAGCAAGGACAGGAAGGGAAGCTAGATCAACGGAAACAGAACAAACAGAATGGAAATAATAAGAATACTGACACATCGTAAAAATTGTAACCAATGGCATGGAACTGCTTGTATAAAAACTGTTAAAGGGGAGCCTAAATTGCTGTATAAACTTTCACCTAAAACACAATAAAATATTATTTAAAAAAAAAAGAAATAGAAACCTTCTTTCATTCTGTGGCTTCCAACTCTAAAGAATTTTCTAGGTGATTGACCCACATTATAAACTCCAAATTGACCTGTGCCTACAGATGCTCTGTTTAGATGAGTAGTAAATTAAAAAGTCTGAGGGTAGGAATGGGTAAAAACAGTGTCTATAACCCCACTGAGTTTCAAATAAAGAATGTGAGCTGAAAATCTTCCGTTTCCCTCTCCAGATCCCATTCCCCACCATTCTCCACTCCATCCTGTGCCTAGTTGGCTTATCTGTGTGGACCACACAAACAGGCGTCCTGCCATCTCACTTCTGGTTGGGCTTAACCAATGGGAGATCAACCAACAGGAGATCAGAAAAAGGGAGGAGAAAGTATTAGTTTCTCTTGTTTCTTCTCTGCTGTGTCCTGCAAGATGGTAACCACTCCCTCCTCTCACTTCGTCAGGCATAGAAGTGGCTAGTGGCTTTATTGATATTAATATCTCCACAGTGCTGCACCATCCCTTATAATTTTTCTCTACCTTATCCATACTTTCGTAAAGGGTCACTTTAATGAACTTGTAGTAGCCGCTGTTGCCAGTGTTCTGCCCTTGGACCTTTCAGTGTGATTTGGCTGACTTCCAACTTCCAGGGCCTGGATTTTTGTGCCTGAGATCTTTTTTTTTCTTTTTTTCTGGGCTCTAGGAAGGCTTCTTTGTCCACATGTGTGGCACTCCTAAACCCAAGCAGCTCTCAACCAACGGCTTTCAGGAATTGGTGAATAAATACTTCAGCTCCCTCATCTTTAGGTGGGATCATTCTAAAGCATGTGTTTTTTACCATTTTCCATTTTTTTTTCTGTGTAAATAAACTCTAATTCCCCACTATACCAGTTATCTCTTCCTGCATAGGAAATCACCCCAAACTTAGAGTGACATAAAATAATAATAATTTTATTTGATCATGATTCTGTGGGTCAGCAAGTTTGACTGAGCTTAGCTTCTACTGATTTCATCTGGGATCCCTGGCTATAGTCACCTGGAGAATCAAGTAGAGGCAGCTTGCTCTGGGGCACCTCAGCTAAAATGACTTGTTGCTGCTCTACATGGCCTCATCCTCCAAGAGGCTAGCTTGGGCTTCTTTATATGGTGGTCTCAGACCATTCTCAAGAGGTCAAAAGATGAAATTGCAAGATCTTTTAGGTCTAGTCCCAACATCACTTCCACTGTGTTCTATTGGTCAAAGCAAGACACAAGGCCAGCCCAGATTAAAGGGGTGGGAAAATAGACTCCACCTCTTGATCAGTGTAGCTCCTAAGAATTTGTGGCCATATTCGATCTACTATACCCACTAGGGAAGCTGCCTTCTCTTCCCTGCATCACTTCCCCATTTTCCTCCTAGTGTCTTCTTCACCGTCCAAATTAATAGTCGCACTAAAATTCATTTCTCAAAGTCTGCTTCCAGGAAAGCCAAAACTAAGACAAAATCTTCCTAAAATTATCTTAATTTGAGTATGTCATTTGTGTATTGCTCATATAGAATGGTATTAGATATCATTTTGTAATTTGGTTCAAGGCTAAAATAGAAACAGAGCCTTGAGATGACTAGCTCATTGGGTTTTTTTTTTTTAGGCCCAACAGTTATAAACCACAGGACTTGAAAAGTCACAGGATTTTGTGAATCCCCATATAGTGTTTCCCCTAAGAGGTGAGGGCATCCCACTATGGTAAATATTCCCAGTGCTCACCAATATTTCTGGTTATTCTTTCCTTTTATTCACACAAGACGATTATACTTTCCAACCCCCTCAAAGTTGAACATGGCCATATGACTCTTTGTCTAATAAAATGTGAATGGAAGTGAGACAAAATATGTATGCTTGCCTAGAGAAAGTGGTCATAAAAGGACTTATAACCCACTACTCTAGAGGATCTTATTATTTTCCTGGAAACCTGGAATAGTAACTAGTTTGACTGAAACTCAAAGGGAAGGCCCAAGAAATACTACTCTACTTGTAGAAGCCTGGGTGATTTAAGTGTGGTGAATGTATTCCTATTGAAGCAGCTGTCGGGGAATTTTGTTGGTACCATGATTTAAAAGTGAATCAATAGCCAGGACTCAAACATTCCTGAAAGCCTTTCTAAGAGCCAAAGCTGAACCACAAGAACTATTGTTAGTTGCCCTCGAATCAATTCTGACTCCCCCATGTGTTTCCAAGTAGAACTGCACTCCATAGGGTTTTCAAGGCTGTGGCCTTTTGGAAGAAGGTCACCAGGTCTTAATTCCAAGGCACCTCTGAGTAGGTTTGAACCGACAACCTTTTGGTTAGCAGTCCAACATTTAACCATTTGTGCCACCCAGGAACACAAAGAACTATACATTTAAGAATATATGTGGTAGTCTCTCAAAACAATCAAAAATCGAAATTCGGGCCATCCAAGAAACTTCTAGATGAAAGCCATTAAGATTAAATGATGTTTTCTAGTCCAAACTTCTATCAGAGCTTGGATTTACTCCTCAATATCCCTGTGACCAGGAAGTTTATTATATCCCACAAGTAGCCCATTCTATCTTTAGATAGTTCTGAGAGATTTTTTTTTTTTTTTCTTTTGCCATCCTCCTGCTCTCTAGGGGCATACAAAATAAATGTAAGACTTTTTCACCTTCAGAGACACCTCAATATTTGATGACAATGATCATGGACATTCTCCTCACTCTCCATTCTTTCATTCTTGGTTCAGGCTTCTTACTGCCTTTACATGCTCAGCCTACCCTTTGGTTACAAACCACAGTACTTACCCAGTGAATCAATTTGCATAAGTATTACTACAATCTTTTTCATAGATGTTTAAACAATAGAACCATATGTAGAGTAAAATGTTAAAGCCCTCTTTCATCACTGTTTACCCTGTAATTTACATGTTTCTCTTCGGAGGAAAACTTTTTTTTTTTAATAGTTTGGTGTATATCCTTTCAGATTCTGTTCCATACATTTATATTCTATATGTACATATACAAACACAGCATTACAGTTTGTTCTTTTGTGTACATAAATGGAATTATGGTACAGGTTTTATATATTTCTCTTCATTTATGTATTTCCGTTGAACACTGCATTTCAGGAAGGCCACCGTAGCAGAACATGTAGCTGTATCTCCTTCTATTTAAGGGCTACAAGAGTATTCCATAGTAAGACTTTATCATAATGTATTTAAAATTCCTCTCTTGATAGCAGTTAAAGTGGTTTTCCATTTTTCACCATTGCAAATGATGCTATATTAAACACCTTTGTGTATACGTCTTTGCGCATATGTTCAAGCAGTCCTCATGGGATAGATTCCAGAAGTAGACTTGCTGAACAGAATGATGTAGACATTACCTTTTTGATAGAGTCTCTCATAGTGTCCTCTGGTCATTTTTACAGTGTTCAGGCTGTGCTAATTTGCAAACCTATGAATAACACATCCAATTGCCCATTTTCACATGACGGCATATCTTATAAGGCCTAAGGTGAAGGATACAGACAACGGCATTAAGAGTGGTGTGCTGCCATTGCAACAGAACCTGAGATATATGGCATTGGCTTCAGAGCTAGCCAGGAGTGGGTGATATGTTGAGGCTGAAAAGATGGTGACCCACATTAGGCAGTGGTAAACCATCGGGTCAGATTTTTTCCCTGATAACTTAGAAGGCAGATCATTTTCCAAATGAGCTGGTGACTTTGGGCAAAGAGATTGGGAAGAAGACTGCTGGTAACAAGTCTTGGTTTTTATTGGCTACATTTGAAAAAAATGCTAGATGTAAGAGATGAGCTCATAAAAGAATTGCTAACCTTGCAGAGACACAGCCCTGTGTAGTAGCAATGAGCACACTTAGGATCCGTAGGTGATGCCCTAAGAAGGACATAATATCATTTATCTGGAGTTCTTGCAAAAAAACACACAACTAAATGTAACCATGACAAAACAATCAGGCAAACCAAAATTGAGAAATACTAAAAAAAAAAAAAAAACAACAACAACAAAAAACTGACCCATTCTCTTCAAAATTATCAATGCCACAAAAGACAAAGAAAGGCTGAGATTAAAGGAGACTAAAAAACTAGGACAATAAAATGTCATTTGTTATTGTAAGTAAGAAAAATAAATCACCTAAAGACCGTTATTGAGATAATTGGATACATCTGAATATGGATTGTCTAGTAGATAAGAGGAAACCCGGGTGGCGGAGTGGTTAAGTGCTATGGCTGCTAACCAAACGACGGGCAGTTCGTAATCCGCCAGGCGCTCCTTGGAAACCCTATGGGGCAGTTCTACTCTGTCCTGTAGGGTCGCTATGAGTTGGAATCAACTCGATGGCACTGGTTTTTTTTTCTTCTTTTCTTTTTTTAGATAAGAAGGTGATATCAATGTTCAATTATCTGAATTTGATTAGTATATCACAGTTATATAAAAGAGTGTCCTCATTCTTAGGGGGTTACTTGCTGAAGTAGTTAGGAATAAAAGATCATGATTGCAACTTACGTGTGTGGGTAAAACAAGCATGAGAGAGAAACAGAGTGTGTGCAAATGTTGCAAAAAATTAATAATTGATGAATCTAGGAAAAAGATACGTGGAAATTCCTTGTACTGTTCTCACTACTTCTGCATAAATTTGCAATTTTTCAAAAGAAAAGTTAGAAAAATTGTAGGCCTTATGACAAGGTCACACTATCTTACACATACCTTTTTTTAAAACTTCTGAATGAGTTAAAAAAAAAAAAACCCCGCTGCTGCCCAGTCCATTTTGACTCATAGCGACCCTATAGGACAGAGTTGAACTGCCCCAAAGGGTTTCCAAGGAGCACCTGGTGGATTCCAACTGCCAACCTTTTGGTTAGCAGCCATAGCTCTTTAACCACTATGCCACCAGGGTTTCCCGGAATAAGTAAAAAAAAAAAAAAAAAAAAGTTAGCAGCCAATAAATCATTTAGGTTGGACATATGGCTCAATGAAAAGATAGTAAGTTTATGGTTCTTACCCACGAGTTTGATGGGCTTAAGATAGTCATGTTTCAGGAACAATTTGGAGTGTGGCGTTGGAATACGTAGCTCTCAGTGAGTCAGAATCCACTTAAAGGCAACTTTTTTTTTTTTGCATCAAATAGATAAAAACCAGCAAGGGGGACTTATTCTCCAATGTACTCTTCAGATGTGGTCAAGGAAAATAACAGAAAAGTAAGGACCTCATAGAAGACAGAACTCATAGAGGGCAATGGACTTACAGCAGAACCTGGGTCCAAACAAGGAATTGTGAGTCCTTACAACTTCTCCCCTTTATGATTTCAGAATTGCTGTGGAAGGCAAACTGCTGTGAGTCTCATTTTTCTTGTTTCTGCATGGGTGCTCTTCTCCAACTTTATAAAAATTAAAAAAACTTTATATGCTGTCCCAATTTCAACTCCATCCATGTATCTCCATGACCATATACACCTCATCATACCCATAATCTAATCATATGTATTATTGTTGTTAGTTAGCCTGGAGTCAGCTCCAAATCATGGCAACCCTGTGTATAACAGAACTTCGCCTGGTCCTGCACCATCTTCATGATCATTTGTAATAGGACAGTGTTCTGTTGTGATCTTCAGGGTTTTTATTAGCTAATCTTTGGAAGTAGATCACCAGGCCTTTCTTCCCAGTTTGTCTTAGTCTGGAAGTACCACTAAAACCTGCCCAGCATGAGTGACCTCACTGATATTTGAAATACTGGTAGCATAGCTTCCAGAATCACAGCAACGTGCAAGCCACCACAGTACCACAAACTGATAGATGTGTAGTATATGTCATCATTCCTGTATAAACCTACATCTTCCTCTTCCTGTATGGATAGACATACATAATACCTAATCTTCTCTCTCTATAAACATATATGCAAATTTAATCCTGTGTATGTATCTACTTTCACTTAATCTCACACACATGTGCTGGAGCACACACATGAATGGACCCCCATTTGCCTTATTCGGGGTACAGCCCCATGTATATAGTTAATCCTATATACACTTAATTTACTGTAACTATAATAAAAATTAATTTTTTTATTTATACTTAACCCTATGTGTTTGCTGATTCCTAATGATTCTATACATACACATAATTCTATTCACAAACACACGTAGTGTTTTTTGTTTGGGAAACTTATCATTTGCTTTCCAATAATTTGATCATATTATAATTTTCACTCTTCATTCTGTTACTCAAAAATATCTTGTGACTAGCTTTCCAAATTAACTGGTATGCATTCTTTCGATTCATTCTTTTGATGGGCATTACATTTCTTCTTGTTTTTGCTAGTACCAACAATACTACAATAAACATCTAATTGTATATCTTCTGGAAGAGCCCTGGTGGTACAGTAGTTAAGCACTCTACTGCTAAGTGAAAGGTCAGCGGTTCAAACCTACCAGCCCACTCCACAGAAGAGAAGTGCGGCAGTCTTCTTCCGTAAAGATTTATAGCCTTGGGAACCCTATGGAGCAGTTCTACTCTGTCCTATAGGGTCGCTATGAGTCAGAATGGACTCAATGGCAATGGATGCGATGTAGCTTCTTATGTACTGAGCCTTCTGTTCCTACAGAAAATTTTCCCAGAAGTGAAACTTCTGGGTCGAAAGCTATATATGATTTTAATAAATGGTATCAGATTTCTTTCCAAAAAAGATCAATAGTTTACCTTGCCACCAGCAATGTATAAGGGTACTTCCTCCAAGGTTTCTGTGAGCAAGCGATAGATCTTTTTATTGATGTTTACTGGTCTGAATATGTAGTGGTATTCATTGTCATTAATTTAATTTTCATTTCCCTGACTACTAGTGAATTTGAGCAACTTTTCTTATTTTCTAAGCCATTTGGAGTTGTTATACTGTGAGTTGTCAATGCATATATACCCTTTGCTAACTTTTCTTTTGGATTATTCCATCTTTTCTTCTCAATTTATAAGAACATCTTGTATATTCTAAATAATAACTTTACATTTATCACATGGATTTTGAATACTTCACCCTCATTTATTTATTGGCTGCTATATCTTTTGCCTCACAAAAGCATTTAATTTTTACACATCCTTCTTCATCTTTAATTTTTTGGGTGCCCGATCTCAGTTCGGGCCTCTCCCACTCCTAGTTTGCGTATACAGTCTCCTAGGTTTTCTTGGAATGTTTTTATTGCTTCAGTTGTTAACTCTTTCATCTGCCTGGAATTTACTTTTGAATATGGTATAAGATGCATGACATTTTCATTTTCTTCCAGATATTTAGCCAATTGCTTGCACTATCCTTTGGACTTGTAACTGAAAGAGATTTGTCATATATTAAATATTTATGCATATTGTGATCTATTTCTACATGCATTTTCACTGATCTGTTACTTATTTCCAATACCATAATGGCTTTGAAGTGTATTCTGAGATCAAGTAAGGCAAATTTCCCCTCATTGTTCATTTTCCTATTATTTTTAGCTGTCTTTACATGTTATTCTTCCATATAGACTTGCAAATCCTTTATTCAATTTAACAAAAATTCTGGTTATGATTCTAATTGTAATTGCATTTAATTGTATATTAAATTTTAGAAGAACTGGAATTTTATTACTAAATCTTCCTACCCACAAACATTTATTTAGCTGTCTTTTTAAATGTTTAACAATAAGATTTTTAATTTCTTTTGTAAGGATCCTCTGCCTTTCCTGTTAAATTTATGACCAAGAACTTTGTACTTTATTACTATTTTAAATGGAGTCATTTTATTTCCATTTCTAGTTGCTTTTTACAAAACAAGAAAAATGCCACTTATTATTTATCTTACATTCATCCAATTTACACTATTCTATTGTTAATTCTACAAGTTTTTATTTGTCTTTTGTATTTTCTAGATGGGTAATTATATCTTCATCAAGAAATAGATTTAAATCTTATTTTCCTATATTACTGCCAGTTATTTCGCTTTCTGTTATTATTTCATTTACTAAAACTTTGTATGATAATTTTAAATAATAATGGTGACTTTGGGTTGTTATTGTTAGGTACAGATGAATCGGTTACATCTCATAGCGACCTTATGTACAATAGAACAAAACACTGTCAGGTCCTGAGACATCCTCACAATCATTGTTATAACTGATCCCATTGTTGCAACCACTGTGTCAATCTATCTCATTGAGTGTCTTCCTGTTTTTCATCTTTCCTCTACTTTACCAAACTTGATGTCTTTCTCCATCCAGAGACTGGTCCTTCCTGATACCATGTCCAAAGTATGTGAGAGGAAGTCTTGCTGGCTCGCTTCTAAGGAGCATCCTGGCTGTACTTCTTCCGAGGCAGATTTATTCGTTCTTCTGGAAGTCCATGCTATGTTTAATATTCTTCATCAACGCCGTAACTCAAACGAATCAATTCTTCTTTAGTCTTCCTTTTATTCATTGTCCAGCTTTTGCACGCACATGAGGTGATTGAAAACACCATGGCTTGGGTCAGGCACACCTTAGTCCCTGAAATGACATCTTTACTTTTTAACATTTGAAAGAGGTCTTTTGCAGCAGATTTGCCCAATGCAACATGTTGTTTGATTTCTCCACTGCTGACTCCATGGGCATTGACTGTGGATCCAAGTAATATGAAATCCTTGACAATTTCAATCTTTTTTCTGTTTATCATGATGTTGCTTATTGGTCCAGTTGTGAGAATTTTTGTTTCCTTTATGTTGAGGTGTAATCCATACTGAAGGCTGTGGTCTTTGATCTTCATCAGTAAGAGCTTCAAGTCCTCTTTGCTTTCAGCAAGCAAGGTTGTGTCATCTGTATATTGCAGGTTGTTAATTAGTCTGCCTCCAATCCTGATGCTGCATTCTTCTTCACATAGTCCAGCTTCTCAGATTATTTACTCAACATACAGATTGAATAGGTATGGTTAGAGGATACAACCCCGACACATACTTTTCTTAATTTTAAACTATGCAGTATCCTCTTGTTCTGTTCAAATGACTGCCTGTATGCACAGGTTTCTGATAAGTACAATTAAATGTTCTGGAATTCTCATTCTTTGCAATATTATCCATAATTTGTGATGATCCACACAGCTGAATGCCTTTGCACAGTCAGTAAAACACAGGTAAACATCTTTCTGGTACTCTGTTTTACCTGTAAGTATTAAAAATCTCTAGGCCAACAGACTTAAACATTAATGAAGAAGTCCTGAGGGAAAGTATCTCCAGGGACAGTTAATTAAATAGATCAGAATCATTAAGGATACAGTTTCTTTCCATATTTCCACTCGGATATCTTCAGGGTATTGGTGTTATTCTTGCAAGCTCACCTCGCATCTGTAACATTACTCTGCCGAAATAACAATGCGCTGTGGAAGGGGTATTTTCTCCTGCCGTCTCTTGTTAGAACAGGGCATCTTTCAAGAAGTCTCCAGAAGACTTTTATCTTATTAGCCAGAAATAATCCAAGAAGCTGGACTACATGGAGAAGAATGTGGTATCAGGATTGGAAGAAGACTCATTAACAGCCTGCGATATGGAGATGACACAACCTTTCTTATTGAAAGTGAAGAGGGCTTGAAGCACTTACTGATGAAGATCAAAGACTACAGCCTTCAGTGTGGATTACACTTCAACGTAGAGAAAACAAAAATCCTCACAACTGGACCAAAAAGTAACATCATGATAACCAGAGAAAAGATTGAAGTTGTCAAGAATTTCATTTTACTTGGATCCACAATCAGTGCCCATGGAAGTAGCAGTCAAGAAATCAAACAATGCATTGCATTGGGCAAATTTGCTGCAAAAGACCTCTTCAAAGTGTTTAAAAGCAAAGATGTCACTTTGAGGACTAAGGTGTGCCTGACCCAAGCCATGGTATTTTCAATCACCTCATATGCATGTGAAAGCTGGACAATGAATAAGAAAGACTGGAGAAGAATTGATGCCTTTGAATTATGGTGTTGGTGAAGAATATTCATACCATGGACTTTCAGAAGAACGAATAAATCTGTCTTGGAAGAAGTACATCCAGAATGTTCCTTAGAAGCAAGGATGGTGAGACTTCCCACATATTTGGACATGTTATCAGGAGGGACCAGTCCCTGGAGAAAGACATCATGCTTGGTAAATTAGAGGGTCAGAGAAAAACAGGAAGATCCTCAATGAGATGGATTGATACAGTGGCTTCAACGATGGGCTAAAGCATAACAATGATTTTGAGGATGGTGCCAAACCTAGCAGTGCTTTTTCTGTTGTATCTAGGGTCACTGTGAGTTGAAACCGACTTGTTGGCACCTAACAAAAACAGCCAGAATTTTATCACAAACTTATTCTTAGTCCAATCACTGGTAATGAGAGTAAGATCACCATCATTTACTGAGAGAACATATGGCCATATGGATATATGTGGGTTACGTAGGTAGGTAGTTGCCGTTGAGTTAACTCTGACTCATGATGGCCTTACATATGACAGAACGAAGCATTGCCTAGTTTCTAGGTCATCCTCACAATTGCCTTCATGTTCAAGTCCATCACTGCAGACAGTATGCCAATCCATTTCACCAAGTCTGAGTCAACTAGATTGGCAACTGTCTCTATCTACCTATCTAGCGGAAGATCATAAATGACCTATATGTCTCATTGGAGTTTGGATTCTAAGTGTATTGGGCAGCCATTGAAAGATTAGAGGAGTGATAAGATACAATTACCAATTTTAGAAAATCATTACTACTACTTTTTGGAAGAGTAGTCTGAGGAGATCAGAGTAGACATGAGAATACCACTTTAGAAGCAGATGCAAGTCATTCAGATGAGTGATGATGTTAGCCTAGGCTAGCGGGAGGGCAGTACAGATGTGGAAAAGAGGGCAGATCCACAGACCTTTTGGAAACAGAAGCATGGATGTACAGATGCACTATCAGATTCAATAATAGAATAAAAGAAGAGGTGTAAATACTGGAAAGAAAGAGACAAGCTGCCACTACTTGCTGCTGACACAATTTTTGCTCAGGAACTGTGCAGTGGCTGGATGTAAGACCACACTTACTGTGATTGCTGATGTATTTGGGCTGTCATTAGTCGTTTTATTTAATGTTTTCTATTGACCAATTAGAAGACCCAGGGGCAACATTAAGGCTGCTTTTAGAGATCAAAGGGACCATGACGGGGATTAGGAATTAGACTTGCTTCGTGAGTCTTCAGAAGGCAGAAAAAAGAAAATTGTAGAAATTACTGAGACTCAAAAACATAAACTTTGTAACAATGAGACCTATCTAACCAAAGAGTGTCTCGAAAAGTAATGGGCCGCCTGCCCATGAAAATACTTAATCCAATGCGGACAGACAGAGTAATGCTACAATTTAGAGAGAGAGGAACCCTTCCCTTGAAGAGGATTGAGACAAGATGGCCACTAAGGTCTGTTGAAGTTCTAACTCAGTGATTCCAGAAAATGCAGTTATTTGTTATTGTAACTTGGTAGCTTAGGTAATACCTCGTGGATTTAAACGGTGATATAGGAAAACCTCTCCTGGGCCTGGCTATCTGCTTCATATTAGTGAATGCAGGGCAAATACAACTTACTTAAGACCTTCCCTAATTACTGAATCTACCAAAACCCAGTTTCTTGCTATGGTCATTCCCCTGTACTTGGTTTTGAGCCAAGCTCATGGGTCATTTCACCTTATTCTAGGTCAACCAATGGACATACTGAATATCCTTTGAATCATAATTAACACTTATCAAATGTCCAGCTTCTTTCCAGCCACATTTCCCACACATGTTTCCATTTTCTGTTTAGACTCAAATTACCCCATGGCTATTTGGTTCCCAGATTTCAATGCAGAACAAAGGAGTCCCAAAGAGTATGTGAAATTGCTCTACACCTACTATACTGGAAAGGCTTGGTATGGGCTGTGGTTCATGAGCTAGTCAGCGTCTGTAAAACACTTCCAGGCCTGTCTTGCAGTACAGCTTGTCAGGAAGTTGCTTGATCACTACATACCTGATGTTTATGATTAGCAAGAATAAGCTTTCTTAGAGCTGACTTTTTTTTTGGGCGGGGGAGGGGTGTATGCTTTCAGTTTTTTTTTTTTTTTAAGTTTTAAGATACTTACAAAGCATTTTTTTTTGCTTATAAAAATGCAAAATAAACTTTTCCTTCCGACATTCTGTACAAGCTTATAAAAGAAATGTTGCAGCCACATGAACAGCCTGCAACCCCATTCTGCAATTACAGCTTGCAATAACTCTGGGAGCCATGGGCCAAGAAAAGATTAGGAGCTGATCTTCAATGCTCTGACACTTCGCCAGTGGAAAAGCAGTGGCCCAGATGCCAATGTGCATAATCCCAACCCAGCTCAAGCCAGGCAGTGAGCACTTGGAAGGAGAAACAGATCTCGATGACCATGTGTGCAATTATTATTCATCCCTATGATGGCTGAATAAAGAAGTGCGTGTGGACCCCAAGGTGCTGAAGTCAGGGCAGGCCGATTCCACTTAACCCCCGCACAGATGCTTGTTCCACCTGCCCCAGAACCCGGGTCCAGAACTACCTGAAGAAGGGGGGCAGATTAGGAAGCCTAAGCTACGGAACAAGAAGCCCTGGTGGCACAATGGTTAAAGTGCTCAGCAACTAACCAAAAGGTCAGCAGTTCAAACCCACCAGCTGCTCCATAGGAGAAAGATGTGGCAGTCTTCTTCCGTACAGATTCCAGGCCCAGAAATCCTATGGAGCGGTTCTATTCTATCCTGTAAGTTTACTATGAATCAGAATTGACTCGACAGCAATGGGGTGAGGTAGGGATCACAAGATAAACATAGAGTCTGTTTTATCTGACGATGGCTCTACTTCTCTCCCTAAACTTGTACCCCAATTCCTTTTGGGGAGAAGTACATACCACCTTTGTCTCCTAGTTATTTTGTTAATACAAGACCAAATGGAAGAGTCTCATTTGTTTCACATGAGGTGTTTACAATAACAGTACTATTATAGATCAAATTGGTCTGCCTCCAAATATGCTGAAGTCCTAATCTCTGTACCTGTGGATGTGGCCTTGTTTGGAGAAGCATGGCTTTTCCTTGCAGATGTGTCAGTTAAGTTAAACAAAGTCATATTGGAGTAGTGTCCTAATTCTAGTCCCTTCTGAGTGATATTTTATGAAAAGGAACAAAGCACACATACAATGTACACCAAAACAGGGAGAGGGCAGAGACAATGTGACGATGGACACAGATGCATCTGTAAGCAGCAAAAGGAACTCCAAGGATTGCTGGTAGCCACCAGAAACCAGGAAAGAACCACGGAACAGTTCCTCTCTCAAAACCCCCAGAAGAAATCGACATAGCCAATACCCTGATTTGAACTTGTGGTGCCCAAAATTGTAAGAAAATACACTTCTGCGCTTTCAAGTCACCCACATTGTGGTGTTTTGTCACAGCAGCCCTAGAAAACAAAGACAAATACAAACCAATGAACCAAATTAAAGGACCAAATTATGGTTGCTCCCGATTACCAAATCTGGCTGAAAGTCAGGTCTTCCCTGCTTTTGTTTTTGTCTAATCTTGGATGAAAACGTTAATCCCCAAACCAGTTGCCATCAAGCCCATTCTGACCCATGGAGACCTCAGATATATCAGAGTAAAACTGTGCTCCATACAGTTTTCAGCAGCTAGTTTTTCGGAACTAGACTACCAGGCCTTTCTTCTGAGGTGCCTCTGGGTTGACACGAACGCCTAACCTTTCAGTTAGCAGCTGAGTATGTTAACCATCTGCACCACCCAGGGACTTCAAAGAGGTGGGTAAGTCATCATAATTCCTCAGTTTGGGTTAGAGCTATAGCTCTTCATTCATTGACCTTAATGTTTCCCAAATTGCCCCCCATCTCCAAAAGCATCTCCAAGCATGTCATATAACCACTAAGATGTCCTCAGATGTGGTCCTGTCCACCCAAATTTCAGAGTGGACACTTAGCAAAACAAATCATGGGCAAAACTGGTTCTGATAATAACCACAGCTGGGCCGTCCTATGCAAACAATACGCTCTCCAATTTTACAAAATCCATGATCCCTGATTTGAAGGATGAAATCAAGGCACACTAACCATGAAACTCACACTCCGGCTACTTCCTACAGCACGTGGGCTACTATAATTCTAGAAGCATAGATTTGTGCAGCAGTTTCTATGAATAACTTCTGCCCCAAAACATCTATGTATTTGCCACTGACTGACACGACTCAACCATTTATTCATTCATTCATTTACTCAGTTAGCAAACATCCCCTGAGCCTGTACTATATCCCAAACATTGGCCTAAGGAGATGGAGGTACTTAGAGGAAAAGGCGCAGAGGCTGCCTTGTGAAGCTCAGTCTGGCTTCAAGGAAGCTCCTAAATTACCTAATCAAAATAGGAATAGTTTTCAATCAAATTCTATTATCTCAGTGCCTCGTCTTAATAAGAAGTATGAATTCCCACAGAGGAAAGCTGTGTAAGATGCTCCTTGAGAAACGACGGTGGCAGATTGCTGCAATTTAACATGCGCTGACTCTGAAGAAAACAACAAGGATTCCGAACAAAGTCATTCTCCCTTGACTAGTAGATCTAATGTCACTTAATGAAGGTGTGGATTTCACAGGAAATATGCTAACACTTTAAAAAATTTCTCTAAGGCACTATAGCACTAGCTAGTGGCCCTGGTGAATGGAGGTGAATACAGGGATGGCACAACCTGATAATTTAGTCCTATCCCAGGTATCAAAAAGAAGAAAGTAAAAGGCAATAATAATAACAATTAAATACATTTATTTTTATTTAATACAATTTCTTCTTTTAAAATAAAAATAAAATATTTGCATTCTATTTTATGCTTGGAGTCCCTGAGTGGCACAAATGGTTAAGTGCAGGGCTACTAACTGAAAGGTTAGTGGTTCTAGCTCACCCAGAGGCACCTTGGAAGAAAGACCTGGTGATGTGCTTCCAAAAGGCCACAACCATGAAAACCCTGTAGAGAAGCTCTACTCTGCACACATGGAGTCGCTATGAGTCAGAATCGGCTTGACAACAATTGGTTTGATTTTTGGTAGATTTTATGCTTATAAAAATGAGAGAAATACTTATGTTAAAGGACCAACATGCTATGAATATTCCAACCACTAAGATTAATTGTTATCTAAATCTGATGTATCAAACGCATTTATTTCTGCCTGGATTTGGAAGATGACTGTTCCAAGTGGAAAGGTTCCTAGAATTTTATCAGACCTTTAAGACTTGCCCCTCACACTTCCCTCACCACTGTGTCTTCATTCGTTTAACACTGGGGTCAGCAAATGAAGGCCCGTGGACTCCAAATACGGCCTACTGCCTAGTTGCCTACAGCACATGAGCTAAGAATGATCTTTACATTTTTAAAGGGTTGAAAAAATAAATAAAACCCAAGGCAAAATAATATTTTTGACACATGGAAATGATATGAAATTCAAATTTCAGTGTCTTAAATAAAGTTTTATTAAACACAGCCATGTTCATTTGTTTACTATTATCTGTGGCCACTAGAACATAGCCACATTTCTTTGTTTACTATTATCTATGACCTCTTCTGTCCCACAATGCTGACTTGAGTAGCTGTAACGGAGACCATATGGCTCAGAAAGCCTAAAATGTCTACTATCTAGCCCTTTAGAGAAAAAGTTTGCTGACCCCTGGCTTAATTGAACCTTGTCCTCTTTTTTGTATTTGGTCTCACATGTTGGTCTGTCTGTACCTCGTCATGTCTGTTTCACTTACTGGGCCACAACATGCATTCATTCAGCACTTTGTCTCCCTGAGCTTTGGTCTTGAGCACTCAGCTACACTCTTCTCGAAGGCTGAGCAGCCAGTTGGCCGGTGGGCCAAACCAGTTGGCCCAGTCCCTCCTTAGCTGGTATGCTTTTCCTTGTCTTGGTGGCTCTTGCTGAGGCTAGTCTCGATCATATTATCTCTGGCACAATCCTCCCCTCTACAACCTTCCTTTATATTCTTTCCATGGTTCTCTCTTCTAAAGACTTAGTTCCTTTGGTCCTAGGGTCCTTGGCTCCTGTGCCCTCTGCTCTTAACCTCCAAAAAGCTCCCCCAAATGGAGACACGTGGCCATTTCTTTTAACAACATAACCTTAGTTCACTCCTTCATTGCCTCTTCTACTTGACACTCTTGGCTTCAGCCAGAAAGTCTATGGGCTCCAAACATCTTTTCTCTTCTCTAAATATTTTAACACAAGTAATCAAAACAAAACTGTTTTTAGTTGGTGGAGGTTTTATCCTATGGTAAACTATTTGGAGGTTTTTGTCACAGTAGTTCTATTAAAGCCACATGGTTAAGACAAATCAGTGAGTAATATTGTCAACATTTCTCCCATCCTTCAAATTTGTTTTTGTAAACAACTTTTAGTTTTCCATGGAAGCAGGTGAGATGGGAGGGTGGGATGGACCATGAATCGGAGATGTCCACTGATGAGGCTTCCTGCCATTCCTCACCCAACTCCTGGATGGAGCATCGGGTTTGCCTCTTCGGATCACTGACTCTTCCCTTGTCCCTACACACCCTACACACCCTGCACAGATCGAAGTATTACAAACCACGGGGGACTCCGGTGCAATTGCAGAAATAGGAAGGAAAAGAGTGAGAGCCCCTGAGAATCCTCCAGGAAATAAACTGAGTTTCTGGTATTTGAGGTGGTGGGATTAGGTGTGTTAAGCTCTCAAGAAGGTATGCTGACTTGCCATACTCTTTATTATTTTTGCAATTTAGAAAATTTTAAAAAGCATGTAAACAATTCATTAAAAAAAGACCCAGTTTATTTTGCTTTGAGTTTAGTTTATTTTTTCAACCCTTTAAAAATGTAAATTTAAACTAAAGCAAGTAAAACAAACAATTCGTTATTTTTTTTTTCAAATCTAGATTTTTTTTTAATTAACTTTTATTGAGCTTCAAGTGAACGTTTACAAATCAAGTCAGTCTGTCACATATAAGTTAATATACATCTTACTCCTTACTCCCACTTGCTCTCCCCCTAATGAGTCAGCCCTTCCAGTCTCTCCTTTCGTGAAAACTTTGGCAGCCTCCAACTCTCTCTATCCTCCCATCCCCCCTCCAGACAGGAGATGCCAACACAGTCTCAAGTGTCCACCTGATATAATTAGCTCACTCTTCATCAGCATCTCTCTCCCACCCTCTGTCCAGTCCCTTTCATGTCTGATGAATTGTCTTCGGGGATGGTTCCCGTCCTGTGCCAACAGAAGGTTTGGGGACCATGACCGCCGGGATTCCTCTAGTCACATCCAGACCATTAAGTATGGTCTTTTTATGAGAATTTGGGGTCTGCATCCCACTGATCTCCTGCTCCCTCAGGGGTTCTCTGTTGTGCTCCCTGTCAGGGCAGTCATCGATTGTGGCCGGGCACCAACTAGTTCTTCTGTTCTCAGGATAATGTACATCTCTGGTTCATGTGGCCCTCTCTGTCTCTTGGGGTCTTAGTTGTCGTGTGACCTTGGTGTTCTTCATTCTCCTTTGCTCCAGGTGGATTGAGATCAGTTGATGCATCTTAGATGGCCGCTTGTTAGCTTTTAAGACCCCAGACACCACATTTCAAAGTGGGATGCAGAATGTTTTCATAATAGAATTATTTTGCCAGTTGACTTAGAAGTCCCCTTAAACCATGGTTCCCGAACCCCCGCCCTTGCTCCGCTGAACTTTGAAGTATTCAGTTTATCCCGGAAACTTCTTTGCTTTTGGTCAAGTCCAGTCCAGTTGAGCTGACCTTCCATGTATTGAGTGTTGTCCTTCCCTTCACCTAAAGCAGTTCTTTTCAGGTAATTAATCAGTAAAAAACCCTCTCCCTCCCTCCCTTCCTCCCTCCCCGCCTCTTAACCACAGAAGTATGTGTTCTTCTCAGTTTATGCTATTTCTCAAGATCTTATAATAGTGGTCTTATACAATATTTGTCCTTTTGCCTCTGACTAATTTCGCTCAGCATAATGCCTTCCAGGTTCCTCCATGTTATGAAATGTTTCACAGATTCGTCACTGTTCTTTATCGATGCGTAGTATTCCATTGTGTGAATATACCACAATTTATTTACCCATTCATCCGTTGAGGGACACCTTGGTTGCCTCCAGCTTTTTGCTATTGTAAACAGAGCTGCAATAAACATGGGTGTGCATATATCTGTTTGTGTGAAGGGTCTTGTTTCTCTAGGGTATATTCCGAGGAGTGGGATTTCTGGGTTGTATGGTAGTTCTATTTCTAACTGTTTAAGATAACGCCAGATAGATTTCCAAAGTGGTTGTACCATTTTACATTCCCACCAGCAGTGTATAAGAGTTCCAATCTCTCCGCAGCCTCTCCAACATTTATTATTTTGTGTTTTTTGGATTAATGCCAGCCTTGTTGGAGTGAGATGGAATCTCATCGTAGTTTTAATCTGCATTTCTCTAATGGCTAATGATCGAGAGCATTTTCTCATGTATCTGTTAGCTGCCTGAATATCTTCTTTAGTGAAGTGTGTGTTCATATCCTTTGCCCACTACTTGATTGGGTTGTTTGTCTTTTTGTGGTTGAGTTTTAACAGAATCATGTAGATTTTAGAGATCAGGCGCTGGTCGGAGATGTCATAACTGAAAATTCTTTCCCAGTCTGTAGGTGGTCTTTTTACTCTTTTGGTGAAATCTTTAGATGAGCATAGGTGTTTGATTTTTAGGAGCTCCCAGTTATCGGGTTTCTCTTCGTCATTTTTGGTAATGTTTTGTATTCTGTTTATGCCTTGTATTAGGGCTCCTAGGGTTGTCCCTATTTTTTCTTCCATGATCTTTATCGTTTTAGTCTTTATGTTTAGGTCTTTGATCCACTTGGAGTTAGTTTTTGTGCATGGTGTGAGGTATGGGTCCTGTTTCATTTTTTTGCAAATGGATATCCAGTTATGCCAGCACCATTTGTTAAAAAGACTATCTTTTCCCCAATTAACTGACACTGGGCCTTTGTCAAATATCAGCTGCTCATACGGGGATGGATTTATATCTGGGTTCTCAATTCTGTTCCATTGGTCTATGTGCCTGTTGTTGTACCAGTACCAGGCTGTTTTGACTACTGTGGCTGTATAATAGGTTCTGAAATCAGGTAGAGTGAGGCCTCCCACTTTCTTCTTCTTTTTCAGTAATGCTTTGCTTATTCTAGGCTTCTTTCCCTTCCATATGAAATTGGTGATTTGTTTCTCTATCACCTTAAAAAATGACATTGGAATTTGGATTGGAAGTGCATTGTATGTGTAGATGGCTTTTGGTAGAATAGACATTTTTACTATGTTAAGTCTTCCTATCCATGAGCAAGGTATGTTTTTCCACTTAAGTAAGTCCTTTTGAATTTCTTGTAGTAGAGCTTTGTAGTTTTCTTTGTATAGGTCTTTTACATTCTTCGTAAGATTTATTCCTAAGTATTTTATCTTCTTGGGGGCTACTGTGAATGGTATTGATTTGGTTATTTCCTCTTCGATGTTCTTTTTGTTGATGTAGAGGAATCCGAGTGATTTTTGTATGTGTATCTTGTAACCTGAGACTCTGCCAAACTCTTCTATTAGTTTCAGTAGTTTTCTGGAGGATTCCTTAGGGTTTTCTGCGTACAAGATCATGTCATCTGCAAATAGAGATAATTTGACTTCCTCCTTGCCAATCCGGATGCCTTTTATTTCTTTTTCTAGCCTAATTGCCCTGGCTAGGACTTCTAGCACGATGTTGAATAAGAGTGGTGGTAAAGGGCATCCTTGTCTGGTTCCCGTTCTCAAGGGAAATGCTTTCGGGTCTCTCCATTTAGAGTGATGTTGGCTGTTGGCTTTGCATAAAGAAAAAAAAATTGCATAGATGCCCTTTATTATGTTGAGGAATTTTCCTTCAATTCCTATTTTGGTGAGAGTTTTTATCATAAATGGGTTTTGGACTTTGTCAAATGCCTTTTCTGCATCAATTGATAAGATCATGTGGTTTTTGTCTTTTGTTTTACTTATGTGATGGAGTACATTAATGGTTTTTCTGATATTAAACCAGCCTTGCATACCTGGTATAAATCCCACTTGATCGTGGTGAATTATTTTTTTGATATGTTGTTGAATTCTATTGGCTAGAATTTTTTTGAGGATTTTTGCATCTATGTTCATGAGGGATATAGGTCTGTAATTTTCTTTTTTTGTAATGTCTTTACCTGGTTTTGGTATCAGGGAGATGGTAGCTTCATAGAATGAGTTGGGTAGTATTCTGTCATTTTCTATGCTTTGAAATACCTTTAGTAGTAGTGGTGTTAACTCTTCTCTGAAAGTTCCATAGAACTCTGCAGTGAAGCCATCTAGGCCAGGGCTTTTTTTTTGGTGGGAGTTTTTTGATTACCGTTTCAATCTCTTTTTTTGTTATGGGTCTATTTAGTTGTTCTACTTCTGAATGTGTTAGTTTAGGTAGGTAGTGTTTTTCCAGGAATTCATCCATTTCTTCTAGGTTTGCAAATTTGTTAGAGTACAATTTTTTGTAATAATCTGATATGATTCTTTTAATTTCAGTTGGGTCTGTTGTGATGTGGTCCTTCTCGTTTCTTATTCTGGTTATTTTTTTCCTTTCCTGTATTTCTTTAGTCAATCTGGCCAATGGTTTATCGATTTTGTTAATTTTTTCAAAGAACCAGCTTTTGGCTTTGTTAATTCTTTCAATTGTTTTTCTGTTCTCTAATTCATTTAGTTCAGCTCTAATTTTTATTATTTGTTTTCTTCTGGCGCCTGATGGATTCTATTGTTGCTCGCTTTCTCTTTGTTCAAGTTGTAGGGACAGTTCTCTGATTTTGGCTCTTTCTTCTTTTTGTATGTGTGCATTTAGCGATATAAATTGGCCTCTGAGCACTGTTTTTGCTGTGTCCCAGAGGTTTTGATAGGAAGTATTTTCATTCTCATTGCATTCTATGAATTTCCTTATTCCCTCCTTGATGTCTTCTATAACCCAGTCTTTTTTCAGGAGGGTATTGTTCAGTTTCCAAGTATTTGATTTCTTTTCCCTAGTTTTTCTGTTATTGATTTCTAGTTTTATTGCCTTGTGGTCTGAGAAGATGCTTTGTAATATTTCAATGTTTTGGATTCTGCAAAGGTTTGTTTTATGACCTAATATGTGGTCTATTCTAGAGAATGTTCCATGTGCACTAGAAAAAAAAGTATACTTTGCAGCAGTTGGGTGGAGAGTTCTGTATAAGTCAATGAGGTCAAGTTGGTTGATTGTTGTAAGTAGGTCTTCCCTGTCTCTATTGAGCTTCTTACTGGATGTCCTGTCCTTCTCTGAAAGTGGTGTGTTGAAGCCTCCTACTATAATTGTGGAGGTGTCTATCTCGCTTTTCAGTTCTGTTAAAATTTGATTTATGTATCTTGCAGCCCTGTCATTGGGTGCATAAATATTTAATATGGTTATGTCTTCCTGATCAATTGTCCCTTTTATCATTATGTAGTGTCCTTCTTTACCCTTTGTGGTGGATTTAAGTCTGAAGTCTATTTTGTCAGAAATTAATATTGCTACTCCTCTTCTTTTTTGCTTATTGTTTGCTTGATATATTTTTTTCCATCCTTTGAGTTTTAGTTTGTTTGTGTCTCTAAGTCTAAGGTGTGTCTCTTGTAGGCAGCATATAGACGGATCATGTTTCTTTATCCAGTCCGAGACTCTCTGTCTCTTTATTGGTGCATTTAGTCCATTTACATTCAGCGTAATTATAGATAAATAAGTGTTTAGTGTTGTCATTTTGATGCCTTTTTATGTGTGTTGTTGACAATTTCATTTTTCGACTTACTTTTTTGTGCTGAGACGTTTTTCTTAGTAAATTGTGAGATCCTCATTTTCGTAGTGTTTGACTTTATGTTTGTTGAGTCGTTACGTTTTTCTTGGCTTTTATCTTGAGTTATGGATTTGTTATACCTCTTTGTGGTTACCTTATTATTTACCCCTATTTTTCTAAGTAAAAACCTAACTTGTATTGTTCTATGTCGCCTTGTATCACTCTCCATATGGCAGTTCTATGCCTCCCGTATTTAGTCCCTCTTTTTGATTATTGTGAGCTTTTACATATTGACTTCCGTGATTCCCTGTTATGAGCATTTTTTTTTTAATTAATCTTAATTTGTTTTTGTGATTTCCCTATTTGAGTTGATATCAGGATGTTCTGTTTTGTGACCTTGTGTTGTGCTGATATCTGATGTTATTGGTTTTCTCACCAAACAATATCCTTTAGTATTTCTTGTAGCTTTGGTTTGGTTTTTGCAAATTCTCTAAACTTGTGTTTATCTGTAAATATCTTAATTTCGCCTTCATATTTCAGAGAGAGTTTTGCTGGATATATGATCCTTGGCTGGCAGTTTTTCTCCTTCAGTG
This sequence comes from Loxodonta africana, assembly GCF_030014295.1. Taxonomy (NCBI): domain Eukaryota; kingdom Metazoa; phylum Chordata; class Mammalia; order Proboscidea; family Elephantidae; genus Loxodonta; species Loxodonta africana. The sequence continues at coordinate 34,199,180 of NC_087354.1, read as the reverse complement.
CTCTGTATATGTCGTCCCATTCCCTTCTTGCCTGCATGGTTTCTGCTGAGTAGTCTGAACTTATTCTTATTGATTCTCCCTTGAAGGAAACCTTTCTTTTCTCCCTGGCCACTTTTAAAATTTTCTCTTTATCTTTGGTTTTGGTGAGTTTGATGATAATATGTCTTGGTGTTTTTCTTTTTGGATCAATCTTAAATGGGGTTCGATGAGCATCTTGGATAGATATTCTTTCGTCTTTCATGATGTCAGGGAAGTTTTCTGTCAGGAGATCTTCAACTATTTTCTCTATGTTTTCTGTCCTCCCTCCCTGTTCTGGGACTCCAATCACACGCAAGTTATCCTTCTTGATAGAGTCCCACATGATTCTTAGGGTTTCTTCATTTTTTTTAATTCTTTTATCTGATTTTTTTTTCGGCTATGTTGGTGTTAATTCCCTGGTCCTCCAGATGTCCCAGTCTGTATTCTAATTGCTCGAGTCTGCTCCTCTGACTTCCTATTGCGTTGTCTAATTCTGTAATTTTATTGTTAATCTTTTGGATTTCTACATGCTATCTCTCTATGGATTCTTGCAACTTATTAATTTTTCCACTATGTTCTGAATAATCTTTTTGAGTTCTTCAACTGTTTTATCAGTGTGTTCCTTGGCTTTTTCTGCAGTTTGCCTTATTTCGTTTCTGATGTCTTGAAGCATGCTGTAAATTAGTTTTTTATATTCTGTATCTGATAATTCCAGAATTGTATCTTCATTTGGGGAAGATTTTGATTCTTTTGTTTGGGGGGTTGGAGAAGCTGTCATGGTCTGCTCCTTTATGTGGTTTGATATGGACTGCTGTCTCCGAGCCATCACTGGGAAACTAGTTTTTCCAGAAAATCTGCAAAAAAAAAAATGCAGTCAGATCCCTATCAGAACTGCCTTTGGATTATAACTGCCACCTTGTTCCCTGTAAGGATGAAAGTCTGAGATTTGGATCATATATGCTTGGCTGTAGCTGGTTCTGTGTTTTTAGTCCAGTTAGGGGTGGATTTTTGGTCCCTGGGTTTTTTGTGTTTCCTTCTCTCAGGCCGGAAGAGTGGGTTAGGAAAAGACCAAAAGAAAAAAAAGGGGAGGGGGGAAGCAAAGCCGCCGCGGAACCAGAGCCGTTCTCCCTCTGGCTCAGGAAATTCCAATGTTAATGAAGCTGCCTGGGGAGGGTGGGGGAGGGATCAGAGAGATAGGAGAGTAGCACCGAGGTTCCCAAGGGGCGTGTCGCCTATGTGTGCTGGCTGTGTGGAGATTGCCCCCGGGGATCTGGCCCACTGAAGCCACGGTCAGATCCTCCGCTGCCAGTCCCACGCCCAACGTCAAGGTTCCCCTGCTGGGACGGTGCACTCTGACTCCAAAATCAGTCGCTGCCTCCCGGGGACTTCTCGTCCCGCCAGCCGCATTGTCACACCACTCCCGCGGACCAGCTGGGCCCCCTCCCGGGTGAGTTCAGAGGGATAGGGCTGCGCCCCTTGTTTGTGCCGCCAGCTCCCCTGGGCCCTGTCCTAAATCAGGCGCCAAAGGTTGCCTGACTGGGACGCTGGCTCCAGGCTCCGAAAACAATCGCTGCTTCCCCGTATTTGTTCGTTTTCCGTCTCTAAATCTGTGTTTGTTGTTCAGGGTTCGTAGATTGTTATGTATGTGTTCCATTCACTTGTTTTTCCGAGTCTTTGTTGCAAGAGGGATCCGAGGTAGCATCTACCTAGTCCGCCATCTTGGCCCTGCCTCACAATTCATTATTTTAATTTCTGGATGAACGTGAACAGAAATATGTCCCTAAATTATCAAGACCTAATCAGATCTTTAAATGGTCATTAATTCTCATCTCAGCTACCTCAGTAAAGAATTAACTTGCCTGGGTCTCAGTGTGCTAGAGTCAATAACTCCCAATGAACTGGACAGGGCATTCTCTCCACACACGGAGCCATAGGAAGCTGAAGCATCATCAAAACCAAAGGTGCAACATGGACAGAAAGGACACAAAATTCTTATCTACGCAAGTGCTAAGTGCAAATTCTACTGATGTTCTGCTCTTTTGAATGGTTTGTTGCATTGTCGACTCTGAGAATGCCAAACTTGTCATCAGTAATCCCTATGCATCCCTGAACCTGAGTGCTCATCTTCTGGAAGATGAGAGTTATTGAATCACAAGTAGGGATATTCCAAAGTCTCTGGGCATCCCTAGTCCATGGAGACATATATATCTATCACACAGTGTAACTTTCATGCAGAATTCTACAACCAGGACCAGGAGTCACCTAGATCAAGCCTTTTGCCTTTCCACTGGCTATAGCCAGCAAGTCTTGCATTGTGTCCCTTTTCCAAATGACCCTGTATATGCTGTTGGAAATCATCAGCTCTTAAAGGAACTATAAGCTCAGTATAAGAAAACACAAGTGGCAGAGCTTTCTATTTATGTTCTTTGAATGAACCAACATCTTCCCCCAAAGAGAGGTGAAGGAAGGGGAGAGACGATTCATAAAAATTAAGAAAAACAGATAAAAATTGTCTGTAATATTAATTAGGATTATGTTCAACTGCCAATAATAGTAACTTAACCATAGTGGCTTAAGCAAATAAGAATTAATTTGTCACACATAATAAATAGTCCTGAGGTAGGCATTCAATGTCCCAGGCACCATTTCTCTTTCCATGCCATCACTTTTAGCATGTGACTTTTATTCTCATGTTTGTTGCCTCATGGTCAAACGAGGGCTGCTCTGACTCTAGCCTCAACTCTGTGTTCCAGGCAGGAAAGTAAGTGGAAACAGAAGGAAGGAAAACAAAAACAAAATGTAAGGAAAATGAAGGAAACGAAAACATTTTCCAGAAATCCTTAGGAGATTTCTGTTTATATGTCATTGACCAGAACTCTATCACATAGCTATCCCTAGCTTCATTGCAGGTTGGAAAAATGAGTAGTCTAGTTCCACCCTGAACAAAACTGGCATTCTATTGCTAAGGAAGAAAGGGGGAGTGGGAACTGGGTAGGCTCAGAGAGTGTCTGCCCTGTCTCAGCAGTCATCTCGTGGTGCTATAATAGAAATACCACAAGTGAATGGCTTTAACAAAGAGAAATTTAATTTTGCACCATCTAGTCCAAATTTAGAGCATCAGCTCCAGGGGAAAGCTTTCTCTCTCTGAGGGCTCTGAAGGAAGGTCTGTCTCGTCAATATTCTTCTGGACTAGGAGCTTCTCTGTGCAGGAATCCTGGGTCCAAAGGATGCACTCTGCTCCCGGTGCTACTTTATTGGTGGTATGAGGTCCTCCGTCTCTGCTAGCTACTCTTTCCTTCTATCTCTTGAGAGATAAAAGGTGGTGTAGGCCATACCCAGGGGAACTCCCTTTATGCTGGATTAGGGATGTGACCCGGTAAGGGTGTTACAATCCCACCCTAATCCTCTTTAAAATAAAATTACAATCACAAAATGGAAGACAACAACAGAATACTGGGAATCATGGCCTAGCCAAGTTGACACACACATTTTTGGGGGAACATAATTCAATTCATGACAGCCATATACCTATAATTTCCAGTAGAGAGTTCATAGACACCATATTTATATACAGCTTATCTGTAGCTAGGAAACCCTGGTGGGGTAGTAGTTAAGAGCTACGGCTGTTAACCAAAAGGTCAACAGTTCGAATTCACCATGCGCTCCTTGGAAACTCTATGGGGCAGTTCTACTCTGTCCTATAGGGTTGCTATGAGTTGAAATCAACTTGATGGCAGTGGGTTTGTTTTGTTTTGTTGGTTTATAGCTATTATGCAGGGATTCTCATCACAGAAGATCAGTTTCCATGTGATGTCAAACATCTAGCTACATTAAAACCACCTGAAATATGTTCACATTCAACAGCTGTTTGGCATCTTCGAACCAGTCTGCTTGTGCTGATTGAAACCCAGCCATCCTTAAAACAATGGCCCTTCAGGTTATTGAATTAAGATGAAGTACAAGGCTTGCCTTATATTAGAACCAGTGAATTGAGCCAAAACACGGAAAGAATGTACGGAACAATCTGTGAAGGTAAAACAAACGATTGTGTTTTATGTGTGCTATAATAAGGAGAACTCTGAACTAGGTGCCGAAGCTGAAATTTACGCAAGTGGGAGATGGGTGCATTAATCGATTTTGAAAACCCACGGTTGGATATGCTTGCCCACCTCTGCACATCTTGGGATTCTAAACTGCCCGATCTTAAGGAAAGAGGTTGGAGATCCACATGGAAGCCAACTAAAAGTCCAGCCTTCTCCAAAGGTGAGGTTTGGCTGACTGGATTTCCTTAGCCTTTTACAAAAGTATTTTCCAAGTCCAGATTTAGTTGAGACCCTGGAATTCTGATTGCATCTGAAGTTCACACAGCTGACATTCATTTCCAGCTACTAACTTAAATAGCGCCCCTACCGGCTACCTGTCCTTCTGTGAGCAGGAGAAGCAGATACATTTAGGTGAAAGGGATTTTTTTTTTTTTTTTTTAATAAGTTTGGGAGAAGGAAACCAACTTTTACTGAATACTTACCATGAGCCAGCCCCTGCACTAAACTCTTTGCATATTTGCAAGTTAAAATGATAGTTCAGTTTGTGAGTCCTCGGGGAGGAGAGCTTTTTCACGACAAGGTCAACCATGCTTAAAAACCCTAAATCAAACCTGAGAAGTGGAGCTGCATGAAAACCCAGCTGAATGGAGCATCTGCAGGATCTTTATGATTAAAAGAGATCCCTAAGTGGTGCAAAAAGTTAAGCACTTGGCTGCTCACTAAAAGATTAGAGGTTCGAGTCCACCCAGAGGCACCTCGGAAGAAAGGCCTGGTGATCTATGTCTAAAAAATGAGGCATTGAAAACCTATGGAGCAGAGTTCTACTCTGACAAACATGGGCCACCAGAGTCCACTCAACAGCAACTGGTTTTAAAAGAGGTTAATGTCCCCACAAAAGCCCTGAGGTCAGCCCAGTTTAGCTACTTCTCTCCCCGCATTTTTATTTTTACTGCTATGGTGAATTTTATGAAGTTTTCTTTTCTAGTTACTTTACTGATCCAAACTGGAAAGATATTATGTGTTGTCTTGTTAATGGATTATAGCTTATGTATGTGTGTGCATGGGATGGGGGGAGGTTGTCAAAGTGTCAATTTAATCTGATATTTTTAACTATGCTTATCCATAGTTGTGTGATAAAGGCTTTGCTCTCATTTTAAAGTCTCAGCCCTAAAGACACATAGGCCAAAAAGTTTAACCACCAAGTTCTGTACAACTGGCTCGGAATAGACAATATGTAATATAGGGCGTTTCACAGCATAGAAAACAAGGGAAGACTTCCCAGTTTATTTACTGGACTAGCAAAGTCCTAGTAACAGAACCAGAGAAGAATAACTAAAAAAGGAAGATTGTAATTCACTTCGCCTGTGACTATAAATATTCTCAATAAAATATTATCAACTCAAACTCAGTAGAAAATCAAAAGAATGTCACAGCTTAAATTCATCCAAAGAATATAAGGATAATTCAGAATTATTTATATGTGATTTACATATGAGAATGATACAAGACATCTCCTGTTTGGAGCCCTGGTGGTGCAGCGGTTAAGAATTATGGCTGCTAACCAAAAGGCCGGCAGCTCAAATTCACCAGCTGTTCCTTGGAAGCCCTATAGGGCAGTTCTACTCTGTTCTGTAGGGCTGCTATGGGTCGGAACCCACTGGACAACATCTAACAACAAAAATAACAACATTTGGGACAAGAGAAAAGAGGAACAGAAAGTTCATCACCCAGTTGGGAAATGCCAGAAGGGAAGGCCAGGGATGAAGTTACAAATTACTGGTTCCAAAGCTTCTGTGGGATACAAGCCTCCACCTCCAACCCTCCACCTCCTCCAGCGCTTACCTGCCTCACCACCCCCAGCCCCAACCGCGGACACTGCAGACACTCTACTCAGGTAGGTGTTGGTATGTACTAATAAATACCATGTTCTTAAATTACAAAGAAATAAAAGCATGATTGAATTGACATTCATTTGTGTAGAAATTCTTTTAAAAGGAGGGATAGGAGGACAGTCCCTTAACCAGTTAAAAAGTATCTACTAGAAACCAACAACAGGGTTACTTTGGAAACTTATATTCATTCCCCTGAGAATCATGATCAAGACAAGGTTTCCTGCTGTTATTACTCCACAGCCTTATGGGCTTCTAACTGCAGAAGTAACAGAGAAAAAAGAAAAGAAATGAGACATGGATGTTGAAAAGAAAGGTAGATGGAGTATGCTCGTAAGCGCACTAAGCGGAATTTTTTTTTATAGCAACATGTGGAAAAGTGTTGGCAGAGCGGCACTTGTGAGGGTGCCTCTGAAGGGGGAGGGAGGTGGGGGAAGGGGGAGGTGAGAGGTGGGAGGAGGCGGGAGGGAGGAGCAAACAAACGGTTATTTTCGTAAAAATACAGTAAGACAGAGTGACCATTATGAACAGTGAATCCAACATGCTCACTACTTCTTTCATTTCCCATCTCCACCCCCCACCCCACCACCCAAATAATGTTCCAAGAGCTAAGACCAAACTCTTTACCATGCCCTCCAGGCTAAGCTGAATGAAGTAACGTAGAAATGGCCTGTCCGATATAACAGCCCTAAACACCTGATACTATTTAAATTATTTAAAATGAAATAAAATTTATTACTCAATTGCAAATATATACACAGGTGGTCAAATCTATTCAAAATGAGCCAATAGTACAATAAAACACCATTTGTTACCCATATTGGCAAAAGTTTAAAAGACTGGTAATATTCTGTATAGTCAAGCATGTGGGGAAAAAGACACTCTCACACCTTAATGAGTGAGTGTATATTGGTATGGTATTCATGAGGGGGAGGCAATTTAGACTATTCTACAGCTATTAAAATTAATGAGGTAAGTTTACATGAACTGGTAATACAACACCTGAGATATTTTGTTAAGTGATTAAAAGATGGCAGAGCAATAAATATAAAAAGACTAAAATGGATGTCAGAAGAGACTCTGAAACTTGCTCTTGAATATTGAGTAGCTAAAGCAAAAGGAAGAAATAATGAAGTAAAAGAGCTGAATAGAAGGTATCAAAGGGCAGCTTGAGAAGACAAAGTATTATAATGACATGTGCAAAGACCTGGAGTTGGAAAACCGAAAGGGAAGAACACACTCAGCATTTCTCCAGCTGAAAGAACTGAAGAAAAAATTCAAGCCTAGAGTTGCAATATTGAAGGATTCTATAGGGAAAATATTAAAAGACACAGGAAGCATCAAAAGAAGATGGAAGGAATGCACAGAGTCACTATACCAAAAAGAATTGGTCGACACTGAACCATTTCAGGAGGCAGCATATGACCAGGAACCAATGGTACTGAAGGAGGAGGTCCAAGCTGCACTGAAGGCATTGGCAAAAAACAAGGCTCCAGGAATTTATAGACTACCAACTGAGATGTTTCAACAAACAGATGCAGCACTGGAAGTACCCAATCATCTCTGCCAAGAAATCTGGAAGACCAGCTACCTGGCCAACCGACTGGAAGAGATCCATGTTTATGCCTGTTCTCAAGAAAGGTGATCCAACCAAATGTGGGAATTATAGAACAATATCATTAATATCACATGTAAGTAAAATTCTGCTGAAGATCATGCAAAAGTGGCTGCAGCAGTATGTCAACACGGAGCTGCCAGAAATTCAAGCCAGATTCAGAAGAGGATGTGGAACAAGGGATATCATTGCTGATGTCAGATGGGTCCTGGCTGAAAGCAGAGAATACTAGAAAGATGTTTACCTGTTGTATTGACTATACAAAGGCATTCAACTGTGTGGATCATAACAAACTATGCATAACACTGCAAAGAATGGGAATTCCAGAACACTTAATTGTGCTCATGAGGAAACTTTACATAGATCAAGAGGCAGTCCTTCAGACAGAACAAGTGTATACTGCTTGGTTTAAAGTCAGGAAAGGTGTGCGTCAGGGTTGTATCCTTTCGCCATACCTATTTAATCTGTATACTGAGCAAATAAGCTGAGAAGCTGGTCTATATGAAGAAGAATGGGGCATCAGGATTGGAGGGAGACTCATTAACAACCTGCATTATGCAGATGACACAACCTTGCTTGCTGAAGGTGAAGAGGACTTGAAGCACTCACTGATAAAGATCAAAGATCACAGCCTTCACTATGGATTACACTTCAACATAAAGAAAACAAAAATTCTCACAACTGCACCAATAAGCGACATCATGATAAACAGAGAAAAGATTGAAGTTGTCAAGGATTTCATTTTACTTGGATCCACAATCAACACCTACGGAAGCAGCAGTCAAGATGAATTGCATTGGGCAAATCTGCTGCAAAAGACCTCTTTAAAGTGTTTAAAAGCAAAGATGTCACCTTGAAGACTCAGGGGAACCTGACCAAAGCTGTGGTATTTTAAGTCACCTCATTTGCATGTGAAAGCTGGATGATGAATAAGGAAGACTGAAAAAGAATTGACATCTTTGAATTGTGGTGTTGGCAAAGAATATTGACTATACCACGGACTACCAAAAGAGCAAACAAACCTGTCTTGGAAGAAATACAATCAGAATGCTCCTTAGAAGCAAGGACGACGAGACTTCATCTCAGGTAGTTTCAACTTGTTATTAGGAGGGACCTGTACCTGGAGAAGGACATCATGCTTGGTAAAGTAGAGGGCCAGTGGAAAAGATAAAGACCGTCAACAAGATGGCTTGACCTAGTGGTTGCAACAATGAGCTCAAGCAAAACAACAATTTGAGAATGGCGCAGGACCAGGCAGTGTTTTGTTCTGTTGTACATAGGGTTGCTATGAGTCGGAACCAACTCCATGGCACCTAACAACAACAACAACCACCCTGAGCTTACGTACATGCCGACACACACACGCACACACGCTGTAGCAATGGTTAACTCCAAATATGGCAGTGGGATTCCTGTAGAGTTTAGGATATAAAGGGGAACTTTCACTTCTCACATTTGTGTTGATCGAAATGTGTTGCCGAAAATCTCTATTACCCTTGCAATCTAAAATAAAACAATAAAAATGATTGTGATAAGAATTGCAGATCATTGAGGAGGAACTGTTCTTGGAAACTGTGTCTACAATGTTCCATTCGTCTCCACCTCCCCCTAAACAGGCAGAGAGAGAAGGTGGTTGTTAGAAGTACATGCTTCAGTGCTCCTGGGGAAAGAGGCTTCAGGAAAACCAACTAGGCTCAGTACTGTACAATCAAACCCTTTCTGTTTTCTGTAGGAAACAAAAATAGTTCAGTTCATTCTCAGACCCCCAGCAGAAGAAGTCAGTGCATTGGAAAGGCCCCTGTTTGAGAAATATCCCATGAGAGAAAGTTCCCAAAGACTTAATCTTGGAATAGATTTGGGGGCCCTTCTTTGGAGATGTTTGTTAACCTTCCTCCACAAGCCACAGTCCTTTGGAAAATGGGACTCCAACATGAGCCTGGTGGGCTCTCCTGAGTCCTTTGTTGCCTAGCTTCAGGTGTGCACTATCAACAAAATAATACACGTAAAGCCAGACCAAAACATGTGAGTGCCCCCAGAGAGACAAATAATTTGCCATCCTTCAAAAATAGTATTGTTTAAATACGTGTTTTACATACGTTCATTTGGAGTTTAAACACTGCAGGGGAAAATCGAACAGTCTGTGGATGGCTGGCAACAAGCAAGTTCTTCTTCATGGTTCTGAGTAATTCAGTTCTGACTTCAAAATTGCACAGCTCGCTCAGTCCTCCAGTAACTAGGCCTACTTTCCTTAGAAGACAACAAATGAACCTACCCCAAACTTGAGTGGCTCATCACATTAGTTCTTCCAACCACACTTATTACTCTCCTTCAGTGGCTCCTGGTAAATTCAATTTTCTCCACCTCCATCACGTGCTTCATATTTTTCCTTTGTTTCCATTGCTGCAGAACAAATTACCACAAACAGTGGCTTAAACCAGCAAACAATTTATTATGTTAGTTTCTCTTCCTTGGAAATTTGGGCACAGCTAAACTGGATTTCCTGCTTCAGGGTTTTACCAGGTGGTAATCCGGGTGTCGGCTAGGGCTGAGTCTCATCAGAGGTTCAACTGGGCAAAGACCTGGTTCCAAGCTTCCTCAGGTTATTGGCAGAGTTCATCTATGGCTATGGGACTGAGGTCTCCGTTTTCTTACTAGTTGTAGACCATGGCCACTCTCATGTCCCAGAAGCCAGTAGGAGTTTCTAGTCACATTGCTCTCTCTCCATAGGTCTCCTTGTAATATGGTAACTTACTTCTCCAAAGCTAGCAATAGGAGAGTTACTTTTGTGTGTGTTAGCAAGACAGATGTAGATAGATAGATTCAGAGCGAGATATATATATATATATATATATATATATATATATATATATATATATCCACTAGCCACACATAGAAGTCCCTGGGTGATGCAAACAGTTAAGCGCTCGGTTACTAACCAAAAGATTGGTGGTGTGAGTAGGCCCTGACTTGTGATGTATTTACGACCATCCATTATTTTTTTTGTACATCTTAGTGTTAGTAATATGTACATACAATGTCACAGTCCATAATTTGCTGATGTTATCATTCTCAGATGTTCACTTGCAGATGTTTATATGTAATGTTTCCAACCCCCAAAGACAAATAAAGATTGGATTTATAAAGATACCGATAATAAAAGGCAATAATAATGAAAACTAAAAAAAAAAAAAAACAGAGGTATCCAACTTACATCAGAACCCACTTATTATGGAGTGGTCAGAACTGAACCCTGTTGTAAGTTGTATATAAATGTAACATAATCACGGGAGTGATAGCCTATCACTTTTTCTATTGGTGAGAATCCATCGGTCTCACCACACTCAAGGGGCGTTGATTATAGAGGGCTTGAGCACGTAGGCCACCCTAGGGTCTGTGCACCAAAGTGGTGTTTTAGCGTCCCTTGTAGATCAGTGCCCCAGGAACTGACTGACTGCTCTGCTCCTTCATCTGGCTCTGTAGGGATGAAGAGAACCAGGAGCAAATTATTCTCTCCCTGAATTCATGACAACTTCTCTCAGTCCTTGGAAGATTAATGTGTTCACTTAAAAACAAGAATGGATTTTCAGGTTTTGCATAATTAAAGTGTTTCAGTAAAGACAAGTGTTTGAGTATTATTTCTTAACCTTTGCTTCTAAGAAATGGCTGTTAATATTTATCTAAAAGTCAACTCAGACTCTGCTCTTCCCCATTTCCATTGAAGGGTGAAGCTCATTCATCTCAGTGCACTTGATACTATTGTAAGTGAAGTCTCTGGAAACGTCACATGATGTGGTAAGCCATCCATTAGGCCTTAATTTGACTTAAAATCATGGGCTGCAAAGTTTCATGCTTCAATTGAAAGAAGTGATGGCTACAAAAAACAACCCTGATAGTGATCCCCAGAGGAATGAATGAGTGTGCACCCCTGATATTGGCATCTTCTCAAGAGAAGAAAGTTTTTAAAATGAGGAGGCAGGATGACTAATGTTTCCATGGGTAAAAAGATCATTTCTTTCCATAGAAATAAAAAGCCACTTGGCTCTCAGCAAAGATCAGGAGATTGAAACTGAAGAAAACAAAATGAATAAACATGGAAAGAAGATCAGGGGTCAAGAGAGAATAAATCTCCACCAACTGCAAGGACAAGTATCCTCAAAAATAAGACACATGACACCTTAAGGAACAGATCATATTTATCCAGAGACTCCACAGGGGGAGCTACCAGAGGATCTGTTAGCATAGCAGGGACCTTATTGCTTTGCCATTTTTTTTAACATTTTGGGAGTGGTAACCTGAAATAATGGGTGGCATTGCCCCCTCCCTCACTGTGGCATTAAAAAACCAGAAGCAGTTGCTGTAGGGTCTATTCCAACTCACGGTTACCCCGTGTGTGCAGAGTAAAACTGTGCTCCACAGGTTTTCAGTGGCTGTCACCTTTCCGAAGCAGATTGCCAGTCCTTTCCTCTGAGGCACCTCTGGATGGGTTCCGACCGCCAACCTTTTGGTTACTGATTCAGTGCTTAACCACTTCTCACTGTAGCGTCGTTGTTGATTCAGTTCAACTCCTAGTCACCCCACGTGACAGAGTAGGACTACCCTATGGAGTTTTCCAGGCTGACATCTTTATGGGGCCAGACCACTATACCTTCCTCCCAAGGAACAGCTGGGTGAATTCGAGCCACTGACTTTTCAATTAGCAGCTGAGGGCTTAACAGTTGGGCCACAAAGGCTCCTTTTATTTTATACACCATCTCCACCACGTGGTGACTGGCAAGGAGGACGAGGGACCAGAGCTCTGTATGCTGGCCCGCAACAGTCCGCCCCTCCAAGGCCACTCATAGCATTGATTTTGCCTGTATTGGCTGCCCATCACGGCCATCATGAGCCCCTGACCCTCTGAGTTTCAAAGCAATTTTCTGGTGATTCTGATGGGAATGTTTCTCATTTCACATTTGTTGAATGATAGTTTGATTGGTGCTTCCTCCAGTCCTTCAGTTCTTAAATTTCCCCAAAGTTTCTGGACAATTGTAGTGGCACCCTTTTCTACTTTCCAACTCTTATATACATTTTTTCTCTTTTATACTTCTTTGGTCCTTTCAGTGGGAAGATGAGTGGGTAGGGAATTAAAGCATTAGTTCAAATCACCATCTTGAGCTGCATGTTTCAGATTCTTTTCACATTTACACCATATTTTTAACTGTTGATTTATTCTTGAATGAGGAAAGCAAAAGTCTAACTTTGCTGTTTGCCCAGAGATCACGTTATCGTTGTTGTTAGCTGCCCTCAAGTCACCCCTGACTCATGGTGACCCCATGTACTACGGAACAAAATGCTGCCCGGTCTTTTGCAATCCCCATGATTGGTTGTGGTTTGGACTGATGTGATCCATAGGGTTTTTCATTGGCTGATTTTTGGAAGTAGGCCATCAGGCCTTTCTTCCTAGTCTGTCTTGTCTGGAAGCTTTCCTGAAACTGTTTAACATCATAGCAACACACAAGCCTCCGCTGACAGACAATGAGGTGCATTGGCTGGGAACCAAACCCAGAATTTCCCACAGGGAAGGCGAGGATTCTACCACTGAACCACTAAGACTTTAGAGAAGTCATGCAGAAGATATTTAATGAGTGACCCCATTACACTGGTTTGCTATTAACACGTTCCACATTGGATGCTTAAGATAAGTAAGGCTGCAGTTTGAGGCATGTGGATGGGTCCTAGAAGAGGAAGGACCTTTTGTCTCAATGCAATCTCATCACTGTGTGTGCCGAAGGACATTTTCCCACATCTGGATGCCTGTTTATCCTCATGTCTACACCAGGTATATGGTGTGGTCGTATCCAGTCTCTTTCTAAGTGCTATTGCCTGCGAAGTTGAGGAAGCACCCCACTACCCTGGGAAGCAAGATACTCTGCTGCACTGATCAGAACTAGTTCGGAACATGAACTTGTAGTGGAGTACGCACTGTCAGGTAGGGGATAATCTGCTTCAGAAGTGTGTCATGTTGCCCGTTGGTTTACTCTCCGGTTGGTAGTGCTGGCTCCCCAGTTCACAGCATGTAGAGTTCTATGCAATGATACAGGAGACCTTAGTACAGTCCCCATCTCTCCCAAACCCATTGACCTTATTTTTACTTAAAATCACTTTAAATGACCCAGAGGAATTTTCATATATAGTATTTGAATTTTCGTAATTGCCTATTAATGTATATTTTATTTTCTCCTTAGCCAACCATGACTTGTCGATTTTAGGAGGCCTATTTTCTCATGTTTTAACATTTTCAAAATGGCTTTGTGACTTTAAAAAAAAAAAAAAAAAAACACCAGAGCAAACGTGAACAAGTGACCCAGAAGCTAATTTCAGGCTGAGTCATACTAAGGAATAACTGTGCTAAACATTTTTACAAACAGTAATATTGGTTTAAAAAAAATTGAAGACTGACAGGAAAAAAAATAAAAATACAATTAAAAGGAATGACTTAAATATACCAGTCTCAGTTTTTGAGAGCAAGTAGGCAAAAGGAAAACTAAAAAAAAAAAAAAAAAACAGGCAGGAAAAATTTAAACAATATTCTACTAAACAAATTCTTCTAAAGTAGAATTAATAGACATAGATGAAATTCCACATTTTAAAAGCAAGCAATACATATTCTATTCCAGGATCCAAGGGGCTGCTTAAAGATTTTGTTTTGATCACAGAATAAATTGTAATACATTTAAGAAGCAGAAATAATAGATACCACATTCTTTGAGGAAAGTAATAAGGAGACACTGTTAGTGAAACTTTAGACAAAAAAAAGTCTGCTACTATTCGCAAATTAAAAGATTGTACTAAATAAATACCCCCACATTTGTTTGTTTGCTTTTATGATTCCCAGGAAACCACCAAATGTAAGACAAACCACTGTTTTAATAGCAGATTAAAAAAAAAGAAAAACTTTTATGACAAGCTACTTCATTGTACTAATTCTTGCATTGTATGTACATTTGAGTCAGAAATCGATGTTAAACATATTTTGTGAAAGCCTTGCAATGATTACTTTTCTCATAGTATCTGTCGTTATGTATTTATTAATAGATTTTCTAGTATTTCAACTTCTATTTGTGAATTAATTCCTGCTTGGTTATGAGATTCTTTTAATACACTTTTGTATTCAATTTTTTTATATAGTGGCTAAGCATTTGGCTGCTAACCAAAAAGTTGGCAGTTTGAATCTACCAGCCTCTCCTTGGAAACCTTAGGGGGCAGTTCTGCTCTGTCCTACAGGGTTACTATGAGTCAGAATTGACTCGATGGCAATGGGTTTGGTTTTATTGATTGATCGATTGATAAAAAACCATATACATTTTATGAATTCGCTTAGCTGTAAATTTCTCTTGATTGTTATCTTGGGTATTGGTGTCAAAGTTAGGTTTGCTTTATAACTGAGCAATCTTTCATATTTTTAGTACTGTAATCTGACCTGACCTGTTGCTATCCAGTTGATTCTGACTCATAGAAACTCTACAGGACAGCGTAGAACTGCCACGTAGGGTTGCTAAGGGGGGCTGGTGGATTCCAGCTGCCAACCTTCTTGTTAGCAGACAAGGCTTAACCACTGTACTACCAAGGCAGCTTTAGTACTCTAAACCAAAACCAAACCCATTGCCTTCAAGTCAATTCCGGCTCATAGCAACCCTACGGGACAGAGCAGAACTGCCCTATAGAGTTTCTAAGGAGCACCTGGTGGATTCGAACTGCCGACCTTTTGGTTAGCAGCCATAGCTCTTAACCACTATGCCACCAAGGTTTCCACTAGTCCTCCAGAGGAGTTAATTTTATTTTGTATAATCTCTTCCTGGGACATATGTTATCCTATTCCTGATTTGTTTATTTCTAATTTTATCCTCATTAATTCCTTCAGTGTCTTTTCTCACAGTGTTTTACTGTTTTTTTGCTTTTGTAGAGCTTGATCGCTTTGTACTGTGGTAAATAATGGAAGTATTTAAGGTTGATTTCTCTGATTACAGTTGTGGCACTCTTCCACTGATTTTCGTACATAGTATTCTCATCTCCATAATTGCCTATTAATGTATATTTAATCCTTCTCCTTAACCCACAATAACTTCTTGATTTTAGGAGGCCCATTTTCTCATATTTTAACATTTTGAAATTGCTTTGTGACTTAACAACAACAAAAAAAAACACCAGAGCAAACATGAACAAATAAATTGGCATCTGTTTGATCTAACCAGTGGATGCACAGGGTCTATTAAAGCATTCTGTGAACATAGTTATATGTTCAAAGTGTCCTTTTATTGAAATAATTTAAGTAGTATATGTTTTTGTTTATTAAAAAAACAGACTGAAGTGAAGTATGGAAGGAAGTAGGGAAAGAAGGCAAAACTCATCTAATACAATGTGTTCTTATCTCTTGCAGAATCCGAGGTTGTTTTAGAGTCAGTTGTTGGTCACAGAGCTTCGTCACTTTTAGGCAACAACTTTAGGGGTGAGCTGTACACAGAGCGTGACCTCTGAAATGAATGATTTCCTAGGGCCTATTCAGGTGCATCAGGACCAGAGTTCTTCACAGAGGAGTGGATGCACCTATTGTGATCTTTAAAATAGTACTAAAATCTGAAAGTAGTTCCCTGACAGGCTTCTCGTGGTGCCTGGGACACCCACCATTATTCATTTTGTGGGGGCTAAGTCTTCGGAAAATCCTATGAGACTAAATTCCTGTGAAAGTTAACACCTTAACCTGTCCTCACCTTTAGCACTTTTGTCTCTCAATTTATTCACTACATTTGATTGCCGATCATCTTGCAGGACACAAGAAAGGATCACTTTTGCAAGGAGAATGATGGGTAGGAAAAGTCCACTGCATGGGAGTCTGCCCATGAGTAGGATATGCTGACAGGACTGATTGACAGCATGGGAAGGACTGAAAGACAGGGCATGAAAACCAGACTTCCCCCATGTCATACAGTTTCTGAGCCTGTGAAAAGCATTGAGGCCAAGATGAAGGACACACCCTTTTGGAGTCAGATCTCCCTGCACGCTGTGCATGTGACCAGCCTTGAGATGTCGACCAGCCCTTGCCATGCTCTCCAAAAACCAAAAAATCAAGCAAGCTGCCAAAAGTCAATTTCAACTCATGGAGACTCCATGTGTGTCAGAGTAGAACTGTGCTCCACAGGGTTTTCAAAGGATGTGATCTTTTGGAAGCAGATCTCCAGGCCTTTCTTCTGAGGTACTTTTGGTGGACTTGAATAACTAACCTCCAAGTATATAGAAAACTCTTCTTTGATCAAATGGCATTTCATAGACTTTCAGAATATCAGAGCTGGAAGAAACATTAAAAAGTAATCTATGGGACCACTATTACAAGAATACAAGAAAAGGTTTACACACAGAAAAAAGCATTCTTTGATGGTTACAAGTGTGGAGATAGAGGGGTAGGGGAAATCACTAACTAGATAGTAGACAAGTGTCAACTTGGGTGAAGGGAGGGACAACACACAATACAAGGAAAGTCAGCACAACTGGTCCAAAGCAAAAGCATAGAAGTTTCCAAGACATATCTGAACACTATGAGGGACCTAGTAGCTGGGGCTGAGGGTTGGGGACCATAGTCTCAGGGGACATCCAAGTCAATTGACATAACATAGTTCATAAAGAAGATGTTCTACATCCTACTTTGCTGAGTAGCATCTGGGATCTTAAAAGCCTGTGAGTGGCCATCTAAGACACATCTGTTGGTCCCAACCCATCTAGAGGAAAGGAGAATGAAGAAAACCAAAGACACAAGGAAAATATTAGCCCAAAGGACTAAAGGACCACATGAGCCAGAGACTCCACCAGCCCGAGACCAGAAGAACTAGATGGTGCCTAGCTACCGCCAATGACCACTCCGACAGTGATCACAACAGAGTCCTGAAGAGAGTGGGAGAAAAATGTAGAATAGAATTCAAATTCACCAGAAAAGACAAGACTTACCAATCTGACAGAGACTGGAGGAACCGCCAAAACAATGGCCTCAGGACATTCTGCTAAGCCACAACTGAAACCATTCCCAAAGCTTTTTAGACAGAGGTTAGACAGACCTATAAAACAAAAAATAACACGTGAGGAATGTGCTTCTTAGTTCAATCAAATATGGTAGAACAAATGGACAGCTCCTGTCCAAAAGCAAGATGAGAAGGCCCGAAGGGAAAGCAACTGGACAAATGGGCACGGGGAACCCAGGGTGGAAAGGGGGAGCATGCTGACACATTGTGGGGATTGCAACCAATGTCACAAAACAGTGTGTGTATAAAATTTTGAGTTAGAAATTAACTTGAGCTGTAAACTTTCATCTAAAGCACAGTAAAAAAAAAAGTAATCTAATGCAGACAGTGTTTCATCTGCATGTTTAGTAGCAGAACTCCTTTATTCAGAGAAAGTCCTGTAGGGAGGTTATGTGACGTAGTAAAGAGCTCCACAGTCTTAAGCTAGAACTGGGGACCTAGAGCCAGGCCATTTGTGCCCTGTATCAGTTAGCCTTTGCTGCAGTAGTGCTGCATAACAAAGAACCCCAAAGTCTTACCTATTGCCGTCAAGTCGATTCTGACGCATAGTGACCCTATAGGACAGAGTAGAACTGCCCCATACAGTTTCCAAGGAGTGCCTAGTGGATTCGAACTGCCAACCTTTTGGTTAGCAGCTGTAGCTCTTAGCCACTACGCCCTCAGGGTTTTCCCCAACGTCTCAGTGGCTTACAATTACAAATATTTATTTCTCATTCCCAAGTCTGCAGGATGGCTGTGGTGGCTCTGTTCCAGGTTGTGGGGTAGGTTGAGATCTTCTCCACATGCATTCTCATCACAGGACCCAGGCTTAAGGCATACCCCCTACCTAGGACTTAATGTTCTCATGGTAGAGAGCAGGAGTGCAAGACGGTAAATGGAGACATGATACGTCTTAAAGTCTCTGCTCAGGACTGACACACTGTCACTTCCAGACACAGTTCATTGGCTCAAGAAAATGTCATGGCTATACCCAACCATGGAGAAGTGAAGTCTTGTGGAAGGAGGGATAATATACTTGCTGAACTAAAATAGTACCCACCATTGATCCTTTTCCCCTTTCTCCTTCTTGGTGCCTTCTAGCACCTCCATAGAACCCTATGGTACTAGGAGCAGAGTTTGAAAATCCATGACCTGATCCAGGTCCATGCCTTTTACAGACGTGGAAAATAAGATCAGAGATCATTCGAGGAAAAGTCTGCAGCATCACAGAAAGTTAGGTGTATACCTAGAACTGGGTAGAGTTTGTTGCTAACTTTGCTGTCCAATGTTCCTTCTGCCGTAAGATACTGCCTCTCTCCAAATAATAATGCTCAGGGGGTTAAACATATTTATATAATTAACAATTTGGGACTTTCAGGCAAAGCTTAAGGAGCCCTGGTGGTGCAGTGGTTAAAGCAATCAACTGCTAACTGAAAGGTTGGCGGTTCAAAACCACCAGCGGCTCCAAGGGAGAAAGACCTGGCAGTCTGCTTCCGTAGAGATTTCCAGCCTTGGAAACCCCATGGGGTCACTGTGAGTCAGAATCAGCTCGACAGCAGTGGGTTTGGTTTTAAGCAAAACTTAAATCACAGGGAACACAGAGCAATTATTAATTAACTCGTACCTGGAACAGATCCCTGGGTGGTGCAAAAGGCTTGTGCTCAACTACGAACCTAAAGGTTTGTAGTTCAGATCTACCCTGGGGAGCCGCAGGAGAAATTTCTGGTAATCTGCCTTCATGAAGATTACAGCCAAGAAATTCCTGTGGAGCAGCTCTACCCTGTAACATACGGGGTTGCCAGGAGATAAAATCAACTAGGTGGCAATGAAGTTTCTTTTTTGTGGTACCTGGAGTAGATTCTACTCACTCATTGATATACTTTGGTTACATTCATGTCAAAAGCATCTTGATAAAAATGTGTTGCAAACCCCAATCATCTGAACTTGGTCTAAGGCTCATCAGGGCAGAAGGTAAGATAAGAGTTGGGAAGAAATAGACGGTGTTATTGTTGTAATTGTGGTGGAATTTTGTTTTGTGTTTTCAATTTTTTTAACAATGGCTCAGATGGAGTCACAGGCAAATACAAAGGAGGGAAAGAATAGTCAGCCTTACATTTTTAAAGAGTCTCCAAAAGATTTCTTTGGCTCATGTAGTTAACAAGTACTATCCAAAGATTCTCAAACTTTTGTTTCTGTCATTAAAAATCTTCATGCCAGCCTGGGGATTTTAGAGTGGTGGGCTTTCCTAAATCCTTAGCACGCTCCTTTGGAATGAGGAGTACTGAAAGACCAGTATTCCTTACAGATTGACAGAAGCCTTACGCAAGGCTTTGCCTCTTCTGCTGTTGTCCAATAGCAAAGAGCAGCATTCCCAGACTTGTTTAATTCTTAATAAATGAGCTTCTGTGCTTTGGGTGAAGAAACGTGGCTGCTGACAGATTGCTCTTTAGTGGATACGAGCCCGCAGCGGTTGGAGAGCATCTTTCTGAGGATGCTGACATCGGCGTCGTCTTTCTTCTCCAGAGGCAGATGGCACCGCCTTCATCCTCCTTACTTGACGTTTCTGTGATCTGAGGGTCTTGCGAATAGTCTGGAGGGAAGCCTGTGCTGGAGTTGAAGCTTAGAAAGAAGGGAAGGGCAGGGGATAGCAATGACAGCAAAATGCAGGGCGAGAACAAGTGATCCGCCTGTATCTGCAGCCTCTGGCCTTTCCTCCTGGAGGGCAAGATGCACAGGGAAGAACCTCAACTTTCAGGATATTAATCCAACATCCTCATGAGAAGAATTAAACCCGCTCTGACTCGGAAGTTGGTTTCACTGCCATTGAACTAACTCTGGTCCAGAAGCAATTAAGTTTATTATCTGGCCTTAATCTCTGTTAGTGAAAACCAGATCTTAATGACCTGGATCAATACAACCAAGGAGGTAACTCTAATGCTTGGGTGTCAACAAACCGTTTAAGTGTCTGAAATCTTTTCAGTCCAAGAACTGAATAAAATGTAAATGATTGAAGGAAACTTCAGCTTTGTTCTAGAATTAATTTGAGAGCACTATTTCATCTCTAGGGCTCTTCCAATGGACAATATTATAGTTATTATAATATAAAGGTCCCTGGTGGCACAAGCAGTTTGTGATTGGCTGTTAACCTAAAGGTTGGTGGTTTGAACCCCCCCCCCCGAGTGGCTTGTGCGAAAGGCCTGGCGATCTGCTTCCATAAAGATTAAACGCACACTTCATTTTATTGCACTTCACTTTATTGTGCTTCACTTTGTTGTGATTTGCAGATATTGCATGTTTTACAAATTAAAGGTTTGTGGCAACCCTGCATCGAGCAAGTTTATTGGCACCATTTTTCCAACAGCAAGTGCTCACTTCATGTCTCTGTGTCACATTTTGGTAATTCTTGTGGTATTTCGATATTTTTCATTATTATTATATTTGTTATGGTGATTTGTGATCAGTAATTTTTGATGTTACTATTGTAATGGGGGGGGCTTCAGGAAACGATGCCCATATAAGACGGCAAAAGTAATCCATAGTGTGTGTGTTCTGACTGCTCCACTGACCAGCCACTCCCCTGTCTCTCTGCCTCTCCTTGGGCTTCCCTATTCCCTGAGACAGGGCAATATTGAATCAGGCCAATCAATACCCCTACAATAGCCTCTAAGTGTTCAAGGGAAAGGAAGAGTCAAACATCTCTCACTTTAAACCAAAAGCAAGAAATGATCAAGCTTAGAGGGAAAGGCATGTTGAAATCCGAGAGAGGCCAAAAGCTAGGCCTTTTGGGCCAAATAGCCAAGTTGTGAAGGTGAAGGCAAAGTTCTTGAAGAAAGTTAAAAGTGCTACTTCAGTGACTACACAAATGATAAGAAAGCAAAACAGTTTAATGCTGATACAGGGAAAATGTTAGTGGTCTGGACAGAAGATCAAACCAGCCACAACTTCTCCTTAAGCCAAAGCCTAATCCAGAGCAGGGCCCTAACTCTCTTGAAGAGAAGAGAGGCTATGAAGGCTGAGAGAGGCAAGGATGCTGCAAAAGAAAAGTTTGAAGCTAGCAGAGTTTGATTCATGCGGTTTAAGGAAAGAAGCCATCTTCTCAACATAGAAGTTCAAAGTGAGCCAGCAACGCTGACGTAGAAACCGCAGCAAGCGATCCAGACGACGCTTCTAAGACGATCGGCGAAGGCGGCTACGCGAAACAACAGATTTTCAATGTAGACGGAACAGTCTTATGTTGGAAGAAGATGCCATTTAGAGAGGAGAAGTCAATGCCTGGCTTCAAAACTTCAAAGGGCAGGCTGACTCTCTTGTTAGGGGCTAATGCGGCTTTAGGTTGAAGCCAGTGCTCATTTGCCATTCTGAAAATCCTAGGGCCCTTAAGAATTATGCTAAATCTGCTCTGCCTGTGTTCTGTAAATGGAACAACAAAGCTTAGATGACAGCGTATCTATTTACAACATGGTTTACTGGATATTTTAAGCCCAGTGTTGAGACCTACCGCTCAGAATAAAAGATTCCTTTCCAAATATTACTGATCACTGACAATGAACCCGATCACCTAAGAGCTCTGCAGGAGGTGTACAAGGAGATTAATGTTGTTTGCATGCCTGCTAACACAACGTCCATTCTACAGCCCATGGAGCAAGGAGTAATTTTGACTTTCAGTCTTATTATTTAGGAAATACATTTTGTAAGGCTATAGCGGCCATGGATAGTGATTCGTCTGATAGATGTGGGCAAAGTAAACTGAAAACTTTCTGGAAAGGATTCACCATTCTAGAAGTCATTAAGAATATTCGTGATTCACTGGAGAGGGCCAAAATATCAACATGAACAGGAGTTTGAGAGAAGTTGATTCTAACCATCGTGGATGACTTTGATGCCAACCCTCTGACAAGATTTCAGTGGAGGAAGTAACTGCAGATGTGATGGAAACAGCACGAGAACTAGAATTAGAAGTGGAGCCTGAAGATGTGGCTGAATTGCTGCGATTTCATGGCAAAGCTTTAATGGATGAGGAGTCGCTTCTTATGGATGGGCAAAGAAACGGGTTTCTTGAGATGGAATCTACTCCTGGTGAAGATCTATGAATATTGTTGAAATGACAGCAAAGGATTTAGAATATTACATAAACTTAGTTGTTAGGATTTGAAGGAATTGACTCCAATTTTGAAAGAAATTCTACTGTGGGTAAAATTCTATCGAACAGCATCATGGGCTACAGAGAAATCTTACGTGAAAGGAAAAGTCAACCGATGCGGCAAACTTCCCTGTTGTCTTATTTTAAGAAATTCCACAGCCACCCCAACCTTCAGCAACCACCACCCTGATCAGTTGGCAGCCATCAACATCAAGGCAACACCTTCCACTAGAAAAAGATTACAACTTTCTGAAGGCTCAGATGATGGTTAGCGTTTCTTATCAATAAAGTGTTTTTTAATCAAGGTATGTACATTGTTTTTCTAGACAAAATGCTATTGAACACCTAATAGACTACATTATAGTGGAAACATAACTTTTATACACACTGGGAAACCAAAAAATTCCTGGGACTTGCTTTATTTCAATATTCACTTTATTTCAGTGGTCTGGAACTGAACCCACAGTATCTCCAAGGTTTTTTTTTTTTTTTATGCCTGTACGGCCAAAAAAAATCCTGTGGAGCAGTTCTATTCTGTAACATGTGAGGTCACCGTGAGTCAGAACTGGCTTGAAAGCAATGTGTTTGATTTTGGTTTTTTAAAAATCCAAGATGCACTTTGAGATCTAAAAAGCACATGTAAGAAATCATCTAGCATAGCCTTAATTTAATGAACAAGAATATTGAAAATCAGAGAGAAAAGTTTTTGTTTTTTTTTTAATTGTGGTAGGTAGAATTCTGAGGTGGTCCCCAAGATTCCTGTCCCCTGGTGTATGCACTTTGTTTAAGTCTCTTGTTTTGTATGGGGGGAACTGTGAATATGACAGTGTGGTGAAATGAATTCCTTTATGTGGCCTTTTGCCTTGGTTCTTCGGAAAAACAGTTTGAGAGATATTTTCCCCGAAGCCCTAAGGAGTTACCTTTGCCTTAATTTCTACCCCAGAGAGTTCGTTACTTTTGCCCAGGTTGACTGACGTTTCCTGGGTGAGCTGTAAACAACCTGACTTTTGGCCCTGAGATGCAGCCTGCCCTGTGATTGGTGTGCACTTTGCAGGGATTTGTCAATACACTATGCAAATGAAGTCACTATGGGCCATGCAAATGTGGTGACTACAGCCTACTATGCAAATGAAGTGTCTATGACCTACGAAG
This sequence comes from Loxodonta africana, assembly GCF_030014295.1. Taxonomy (NCBI): domain Eukaryota; kingdom Metazoa; phylum Chordata; class Mammalia; order Proboscidea; family Elephantidae; genus Loxodonta; species Loxodonta africana. The sequence continues at coordinate 34,175,298 of NC_087354.1, read as the reverse complement.
AGGGGATTGGTTCATTTGTATCCCCCCACCGGGAGGGGCCATGCCTTGAAATTGACAAGGAGTTGTGTATATATAGGCAGCCAGCCCCATAGAGGTTTTTCCAACAGAATGAAGCAGGAAGAGAAGCAGCGGGAAGAAGCAGAAGGAAGAAAGAAGAGAGAAGAAGCAGAGAGAGAAAGAAGGGGAGGGGCATCCTCAAAAAGCTATAGCACTGTCAAGGGCAGTAATGCTGAAGACAATGAGAGGCCCCAAAGGGGCCCACCAGCAAAGCCAGCAGTGACAGGCTGCAGGGCCAAAGGGAGCCTGTCTTGAGGGGCCCAGGAGATGCCTGTCTTGAGGGGCCTAAGAAGAGCGTGTCCTGAGAAGGCCAAGATGAATTTTACTCTTGTGATTAGGTTATGCTATTTGGTAAAGGTGAAGGAATTTTGCAGATGTAATTAAGTTCCCTTATCAGTTGACTTTAAGTGAATCAAAATGGAGATTATCCTGGGTGGGCCTGACCTAACCAGGTGGGTCCTTAAAAGTAATGGGAGACTCAAAGCAAGACAGATTCTGCTGTTGGCCTTGAAAAAACCACACTGTCATGTGGAGATGGCCACATGGAAGCAAGCAGCTGGCTTCCTCTAGAAGTTGAAGGTCTCAGTCCTGCAGTCACAGGAATAGAATTGTACCAACAACCTGAAAGAGCTTAGAGGGAGATCCTGAGTGGCAGACGAGACTGCAGCCCTGGGTGACACCTTGATTGTAGCCTGATGGGATTCTAAGCAGGGAATCCAACTAAGCCATGCCAGACTCTTGACCCACAGAAATGGTGTGACAATAAATCTGTGTTTATATTAAGCCTCTAAGTTTAGGGATTTGTTACACAGCATAGAAAACTAATACACTTAGATTGAAATATTGAACTCTGGCAAGGCTGGAACTAGAAAAGTCTTTTTATTCGCATTTCAGCTCCCTTCCACCTACTGCTGCTTTGAAAGACCTCAGCTAGCCTCCAAGAACACAAACTAAACAAGAACCCCTAAAGGATCTCAGAATCCTTAAGGAGGAGAACCTAGAACAAGAGTCACTACCCCTCAGCTGGGCTGACCTTCGCCAGACCCAAAAAGGGGTTCTGGGGTTATGGTTTGACCCTCACGAGTTTAGGGCAGAAATCACTCACTGATGGTCCATGGGCTCCCAACACCCTAAAGATGTGATTTGCTTGGCTCACGTAGCGCTTTAAAAAAAAAAAAAAATCAGAATTTGTTGCCAACATATAAAAATTCAAAGATTTTATGCAAAAATTAGAATTTCTGGCTTTTCATGAAATATTGGAAGAAGTGACAACAGAGAGACCCCATTACTCCCAATTATCTTTTACCTGGACTGTTTCATTCATTAGCCTGAAATGTCAGGTCCCTGGGAGTTGCGATTTGAAATATGGGTGGGGCCACATCCCATCTGCGCAGGGCACCAACCAATTGGCAGCTCAACCCAGAGAAAGGAGCAAGGGTCCCAAGCACACGGGCAGGGCTGTCCACCTTTCCTCTAGCAATGAGGTGGTGTCATGGCCTCAGCCCTGACCCCTTTCTGCTCTGGAAGGGGGAGCAGGAAAGCATGAGGAGGAAAAGGGGATGTTGTCTGCCTGCCAGGCAGCACCTCCTTCTCAGAGCAAATATTAAGGTACAGAAAACTGAGTGAGTGCAGCTGGGCTTAGCTGGGGCCTGAAGAAAGAACAAACTGCTGGTGCCTCCCTGACTGGGGTTCTCAGCTTGCCAGGATCCAGGGCCGGGGAGAGCAGGCTATGACCCCCACACCTGCTCCCAGCCAGGTGGCCTCTTAGCCAGGACACCTGAGCTGTGCATCAGCTAGAAACGCCAAGTCCAGAAAAGCCAGGCTGAGGCTGAGAAGGGGAAGGCAGAGTCGAGAGGAGGCCATCCTTGGCTTGGTTTAGACAGCATTTCTTCCGTACCAGGCAGGAGACAGACCGCCTTTCACTGCTTAACATTCCTGAGCCCACGCAGCCTCCAGCATCTCGCTCCCAGGAGGAGAGGCTGACTGGCACCAGGGTGCACTGAAAAAGCAGCAGCTCTTATGCTTGGCTCACTTAGGCTTACATGCTCCAAATGGCCTTTGTCTTGGCCTTTGCAGCCTGCACCACTGCCAAGAGAGAGATGGGTGTCCCACCAGCTTCTGGGCCCATTTGAATGGAGACAGAGGAAGAAACAGAGGCTCCTGTTGGTGGAGGCAGCAGTCACCACAGCTTGGCTTCCCTGGAGGGAGAGGTCAGGAGGAGAGGATTTCCTGGGAGCGCTCAGCTGATGTGACACACGTGCCTGACATGGTGCCTGGAAGCTGCATTGCCTGTAGTCCTGGACGCCTGTCCCCAAAGCTCACATGACTGGAGAGATAAGGCCTCACTGACCCTGATTCCCAGCCTAACCAGTGTCTGCTTACCCTACCAGCAGCAAATATGTCCTCTTACTTTTCACCACGTAATTGCGAGCAATGGGTACCTATCTGGGAGGCAGATGAGAATGGTGAGTAGAGGAGCTGTGCCTCCATGCCAGGCAAAGATGCCCACCTCCGAAACAGCCCCCCCACCCCGCTTCTCTGTGTGATTAAGGTTAATGATGGCCTTCTGTTCATTCCCCACGGCTGCACCTGCAGGCATGGCCCAGGGACCCAGCTTAGGTTTATACACAGGGCAATGTTTTCCTGTAGTCATTTTGGCCCAGAGCCAAGATCCTTGTCTGTCAAGTAAAGGAGTGCCCTCAGCTGCCTCATCTCCCCCAGATCGCCAACACCTCTGGCCACGCTCCTCAGCCTTCTGTCCCAGGCTCACAGCCAGCATCTAACACTTTCCTAGATCTTGTTAGCTACTGTGAGAGGGTGCAGAACAAAGCCATTGTCCTAACCTGAAGGAAGTGCCTGAAGGGACAGCGTCACCTGGACACCAACAAGGAAGGAAGCCTTCCACTGGGTAAGGAAATGTGTATGAACAAAAATGTTTAAACTGAAAAGCACAGTACAAATGCCAGACGTGGTGATTAACAGTACTGATGCTGCAAAGCTAACACCGAAATGGGAATTATGCATTCTCCAGCTCATTTGGGGGCTTATGCTCAGATGGACTTTGCACTCATTTGCATCAGGCTTTCATTGTCTCATTCATGCTTGAGACCAGCTCATGAGAAGACAGTGACATTTGTCTTAGAGCCCCAGAGGGAAGCACCACACACAAGAAAGCAGTGTGCACCGTTTCACTGCCTGATTCCGGAAGTCCAAGAGTGGCATGAGGCTTCTGGTGCCTTCCTAGGGGCCAAGCGATTTCCCGGACCACCTTGGACAGGCTCAGTCCTATGTGCTGGGAGAGGAGTCCCCTCCCGCACTCCTTCAGTGGGCACGCCTCAGATTTCCAGTCAGGAGCTTTGCTTTTCAATGTGCATAGTGAGCAGTAATGAAAAGGGAGACACCTTGAATGTATTCCTCCTTGGCTCAGAGAGCCGGTGGCAGATGCCTCTGCCAGAGGTACCTGTCTCCCCTCACCTCCCCAGGTGAATGGTCCCTTTCCTTGGGACACAGGGTGCCATACAGTACTCCACACTATTTTCCTCTCCTGATCCAAGACTTTTTGTTGTGGCTGAGTGGGCACAGCCCACACAAGCCGATGGTTGAGAGCCTTACCACTTAGGGCTGGAGGGGAAGGGGTGGGAGCGGGGAAGGGTTCTTTGATAAACCACTTTTACAAGGCTCTCAAGATAGGGATGTCCAACCGGGACTTGCTGGCTGGGACATGTATGTGTACAAAGCTCCATATAAAAACAGCAATTCATTTCTTAAAAATGATTCCTCTACTCTTATTTCCTCCTTTAAAGGTAAAGATAATGCCAGAAAACTTTCATCCATCAGAGACACACAGAGGATCTACTCACAGGATCACACTTTCATTCTTTAAAAACAAAACAAAACAAAAAACCCATTGCCGTCAAGTCGGTTCCGACTCATAGCGACCCTTTAGGACAGAGTAGAACTGCCCCATAGAGTTTCCAAGGAGCGCCTGGTAGATTAGAACTGCCAACCTTTTGGTTAGCAGCCGTAGCACTTATCCACTATGCCACCTATTCATTCAATAAACACCCTGATCGATTTACATTGACTCAGGATAAGAATTTACAAGGACTGAGGGATTATTTGTTCAAAAAAAAAAAAAAAAACCCTCCAAACTCAATTACTTTTGTGTGACAGTACAATTAAAAGGCCTCTTCCAAGGCCAAGGAGCTCCTTAGGGAGATGAATTGTGGCAAGTTCTCAAGTCCACATAACCTGTGTGGCTTGTAGTCCAGCACCTTAAATAGCTACTTGGTTTGGAATGATTTTTGCTTTTTTTCAGTGTTGAACAATAAGCCGATCTTTTTTTTCACATTTTTAAAAGTCGGTTTCAATTTTTTTTTTTTTGAAATCTGCAGAGAACCTGGAAAGGAACACAAATTCCTTCCTGGAAAACATGTATGTCTTCCTGCCCTCCCTCCTCCTGGATAAATAACATGAGCATGCAGCGATTTGCCAACAGCAGCTCCAGGCACGAGGCACAACATCTGTTACCGAGACACTGGAGAGACAGTGGAAAGCCAGTTGGCTGCTTGCCAACTCTCAGACTCCAGATTTTTGCTGACAAGGCTGTCAATAAATGGGCAGATGGCATCAGCTCTGCTGTCAGGAGAGTTCAGTTAACCCAACATGGGACATTATCACAAATTCATGGAGTTCCAGGCGGAGCCCTTTGTTGGGCCATGAAAGCCATTGCTTGGTGGAGAAGAGAGAGCTGGACCAAGGAATCAGGAGGCACTGGCTCCATTTAATTAGATGAACTACGTCTCCCACATTGGGCAGGCAGAAGAAGTTCAGCCCTGGTGACCACAGACGACTTGTGTGTGTGTGTGTATGGAGTCCACACATTGCATTTTATTCTGTTTTATTCCACACTGCAGATTCACACATTGCATTTGATGCTATTTAAACACAAGGGTCGAATCCTCAGTAGTTATGCATGCTCCTGGGAAAAGAACTTGGCCTGAAGTAAATACTCACTAGAAAGCGTTTGCACATGTCTCCTTTGCAAACATGTGCCCCTGCTGTATTGTCTTATCAGAACTGTACGCAGATACATGAGATAAATGCCAGCAGTGTTTGGATGAAAAGCCAGTGTGGGCTCCAGCATCCTAGGGAGCCCAAGAACCACACAGCTAATCCTGAGATACGTCTTCTAGTGGTGACTTGGGGACAACACCCTTGCCCCTTCCAGAGAGAACTATTAGGACACTTTGGAAAGCAAGTTGTGGCGATTGCAGTGTTATCTGAAGAACATTGGGCTAAGACTGATCTGCAGTGTCCCTAAGCAAGTCCTTTAAACACCTCAGCCCATTTACCCATCTGTAAACTGGGAAATATAAACTCTCAGCTGTTGGAAGTAATAAATGAGCTAATTCCACACATCTGCATAGCATTTTAGCGTTTACAGAGTGTTTTTGCATATTTTAAGACAGTGGTTTTCAACTAGGGAGGAATTTTGCCCATCCAGGGGATTTTTTTTTAGGGGATACTTGGCAATGTCAGGAGGCCCTACTGGATCTAGAGGGTAGAGGCCAGGGATGCCGTTCAACTTTCTCCAATGCACAGGACAGCCCCCACGACAAAGACGTATTCAGCCCCAAATGTCAGTAGTGCCTAGGCTGAGAAATCGTGTATTAGGATGATGTAGGTGAAAGCCCTTCCCATACCTAGAAAATGAGAAACAAAGAAAGAGGATCTGGCAGGGCACTGAGAGAGAGAGTGATTTCAGTCAACTCATTTCTGTGTCACTATCAAAAGACAGTTGCCATTTTTATTCCCTTCCCTAAACCAGTGGTTCCCCCGATTTTTTCCAGCTGTTCTTAAAAATCAGATAATGAAATATTATATCCACAAAGGTTTTTTAGTTTAGTTTTTCATTATCAAATGAGAACATGCATCTGCGCGATAATTAGGAATATTAAAAAAACTGAATAGAGGAGTAGTTAAAAACTGACAGTTGCCATCTGAGATATAAACAGGATTTGAGGGTTTTAAGAGGAAATTCACATGATTCAAGAGCTAATGGGGTTAAGGGTTACGAGTTTAGCTACAGATGTGACCTCTTTTTCTTTTCGTCCGTTTGGTTTGAATTGCTTTGGACATATACGGGAAGAGGGATAACTCACTCCGATTTTTGGAGATGTTGTTAGCTGCCATCAAGTCAGCCCTGATTCATAGCGACCCCATACACAACAGAACAAAAAATTGCCTGGTCCTGTACCATCCTCATGATCGGTTGCAGATCAGACTGTTGCCATCCGTAGGATTTTCACTGCCTGATTTTTAGAAGTAGATTGCCAGGCCTTTCTTCCTAGTCCATCATAGTCTAGAAGTTCCTCTGAAACCTATTCAACATCCTGGCAATACACAAGCCTCCACTGACAGATGGGCAGGAAACCTGGGTTTGCTTCCCAGCCAACACACCTCATGCCCAGCCATGACTCGCCTGTCACTGGAGGCTTGTGTGATGCTGTGATGCTGAACAGGCTTCAGCAGAGTTTCCAGACCAAATGAGGACAGGAAGAAAGGACTGGCGATCTACTTCAGAAAATCACCCAATGGATCGCAGTTGTCTGGTCCTCAACCGGTCGTGGGAACGGTGCAGGACCAAGCAGTGTTTTGATCTGTTGTGCATCCAGTTGCCATGATTCAGGGGCCAACTCTGCAGCCACTAAGTCAGTGGTCTATGTGGTGTATTATGGCCACCACGCGATCCTCAGTCTGTGAAATAAGAATTATTATTATTATCCAAACTTTAGAGCTCAAGAAAGCTGAACCTTAGAGAAGTTGTCTTGCCCAAGATCAAACAGCAAGTAAGTGGTGGACCCAGTCCTTAAACTTAAAGTTTCTAACGAAATCTTTGCTTTTCCCAAAATATTTCTAGAATCTGATTTCTCATCTCTATCCTCAATTCTCTTGCCATTTTTGAGTTCTTTTAACTCCCTCTGGACAATAACCTTTGAGTAGTCTTCTTGCCTTTGGTCTTATTGCTTTCCAAACTAACCTCTGCACTAACATAATTACTATTTTTTAAAACTCACAGGTGATCATGATGGTTCCCTATTTTTATAAAATAAACCCTAACTCCTTAAAATCAAGGCCTTCATCCCCTTCTTCCCTTTCTACGCTCTATACTGTAGAGTCCCTTGGATGTACAAACAGTTAATCACTTGGCTACTCACCTTAAGGCTGGTGAGTTGAATCCACCCAGAGAGGCACCTCGGAATAAAGACCCAACGACCTACTTCTGAAAGGTCACAGCCATTGAGAACTCTATGGAACACAGTTCTACTCTGACATGTATGGGGTCACCATGAGTCAGAATCAACTTCACAGCAATTGGTTTGGTGTTTCTGGTTTGCCTCCCCTCCACTATGCACCTTGCCCTTGGTCACGTGAGACCATTCCTATTACCCTAAAAGTCCTTCTCTCTTACACCTCTTGCCTTATGTTCTCTCTGATGCCCTTGAATTCTTTCTGTTTCTTTGATCTTAGAACTCCTACTCATCCTTTAAGACACAGCTTCTCTGATCTTCAAGTCGGAATTAATGCCTCCCTAGAACTTTTAGCAAATATTACTGAGCACCTATAAAACTGCATCAATTAATTAATGCAGCAATTAATTAATTCATGTAATTAATTGCCTAGCATTTTGTCCCCAAGACTGTGAATTCCTTGGGAGCAAGGACTGGCTCTGATTCATTTCCACTTTCCTGATGCCTAACACAGCTTTTGGCACACAGAAGCTGCTTAATCCATGTTCATAGTCCGCGTGGTTAAAGCAAAGAAAGCCTATCACAAACCAAAGCCTTGCTTTTTAGTAGGTAAACCAGTTGCCATTGAGTCAATTTCCACTCATGGAAACACCAGGTGTGTCAGAGTCGAACTGTGCTCCATAGGGTTTTCAACAGCTGACTTTTCAGAAGTAGATCTCCAGAACTTCCTTTCTAGGCACATCTGGGAGGACTTGAGCCTTCAACCCTTGGATTAGCAGTCAAGCACATTGTATTAGTTATCTAGTGCTGCTATAACAGAAATACCACAGCTGGATGGATTTAACAACAGATATTTATTCTCTCACAGCCTAGGAGGCTAGAAGTTCAAATTCAGGGCATCAGCTCCAGGGGAAGCCTTTTTCTTTCTGTCGGCTCTGGTGAAAGGTCTTACCATCAATCTTCTGCTGGGTCTAGGATTTCTCAGCTCAGGAACCCCAGAATGAGCTCCACCCCCAGTTCTTCTTTCTTGATGGTGGGACGTCCCTAACCTCTCTGCTCCCTTCTCTCATTTATATTTCAAAACAGATTGACTCAAGATACAACCTAATCCTGTAGATTGAGTCCTGTCTCATTAATGTAACTGCGTCTAACCCTTCCTCATTAACATCATAGAGGTTAGGATTTACAACACATAGGATAACTACATCAGATCACAAAATGGAGGACAGCCACACAATACTGGGAATCACGGCCTAGCCAAGTTGCCACACATTTTGGAGGAACACAATTCAACCCATAACACACATTAACCATTTGCACCACACAGGGACTCCTTTTAGCTGGTGGTGGTGTTAGTTGTCATGGAGTCGATTCTGACTCATGACAACCTCATGTGCTGAACTGCACTATTTCTTACCTGATATTGGCAGTGAAAGCCAGTGTACTTAAGTGTGTAATGAGAGAAGGGTGACATAATTTACCTTAATCAAGGGGTAGATGATCTAGAAACATCTTCCCAGTTTCCTGCCCAGTAATCATGAGCCTTCAACCGGCTATCCAAGTACACTAACAAAGGAAGTGCTTTTCTTCAATCACTCACAAGGCATTAAAGATAATAAAGAGCTAGTTCCCCTAATACCTCTTTAATTCCTACTTAGAGTGGCCTGAGGAAATGGATAGCTGACTCGGAGTCTTCTTGTGTGAAAAGAACAATGCTTGAAACATGCAAATGTCAGACACAGCTAAGGCTTGTGGGGCTGTTTGAGCTATGGAAAGGAAATAAAAACAGGAATAAGTTCTATTAACTTCACATCAAAGGGAATTTCAGTTCCTCCCTTTCAACAGCAATTAACGTGGTCATTTCAAGATTTATCGTTTAGGTGGAGTGAGTCCAACTCTCTTTATTTGAAAGAAAAAAAAGAAGCAGAAATTTGATCTTACAGCAAATTCTGGCAGAAATATTGAACTCTCTCCACTTCCTTTCCACAACTGGAATCAAAACTACCTTTCATCCCTCTGGTATGCAGTCCAGAGCCTCCTGGGTCGGGGGGAGTCTGCTCAGAAATGAGTGTTAGTGCTGGTGCAACAGTGAGTGTACTGGGACAAGGATAAAAACCTGAGTTTTGGATGCATCCTATTTATCAACTTCGTCCTTGCCTTGCTTAGAGTAAGCAATCATAGTTGTGTAATTCTCCTTAAAGATCTTATTCCTCACAACAAATCATCACCCTAGAGAGTTGGTCCCAGGTAAGAAGCACAGAGAGGGCAGACAAAGGGCCAGCTTCTGGGTCGGACAGAGAACAAACTGGGAATAGGATGCAGACCCATGCAGAACTTCCGTTGCCCTGCCGCACGCCTCCACCTCCTTTCCACTGTGTATCCGTTGCTCACAAGTCACACCTAGCACGGGGCAGGCTGGACAAATGGAAAGGCTTGCCCTGAAGTACTTCAGATGCCTCTGCACCTGGAAAACCAGTAGGGGCCCACTGCACCAATTCTCAGGAAAGCCACAGGGCGCCTCCTCACCGTTCCTTGCTGGCTCCAGGCAGTTTCACCCTCTCTTCTCAGAAGCTGAGGTGCCCCACTCCCAGGCTTCCACTCCTTCACTTTCAAACACATCTTTTCCCTCCTGACCTTGGAACCTACTTCAGTCTAGAGGGGCCACCCAACCAGCGTTAAGGGTATGAATGCTTTGGGGCCAGGAAAAATCCCTTTATGACCTTCCAAGAGCTCTCAGCTTCCTTGAGACAAAATACAGGGCCTCCAGGGTGGAAGCCCTCAAAGGTGAATCTTTATTTGGGGAGCAGTGACCCAGCCAAGAGGCCCAAATCGTCCTCCCACACTTCCTCTCCTCCTGAGGGTACCCTGCTCCCCGACTCATGTTGCCACCTTCAAACAGGCGGCAGGGGAACATGGGCCCCCTTATCTGAGCATGGACAAAGCCTTCTCCCTGGTTTCCTTTTAGTGCCCAGAGTTTTCCAAAGGACTATCCAAACCAAAACCAAACCCATTGCCGTCAAATCGATTCTGACTCATAGCAACCCTGTAGGACAGGGTAGAACTGCACCATAGGCTCTCCAAGGAGCACCTGGTAGATTTGAACTGCCGACCCTTTGGTTGGCAGCCATCGCTCTTAACCACTACGCCACCAGGGTTCCAAAGGGCTACCCAGAGAGAGAATAAAATGAGGACAACCACGGGTTCCAGAGTGTGTCCTGCCCTCCAGGCACTATGCACTTCCCATGTCTTTTCCCACTTCATCTGCCCAGCAACTACATGGAGTAGAGTTCATCTCTAATTCACAGCTGATGAGGCTGAGGGGTATTAAGTAGTGGACATCTCTTGTTTTGTCTGCCCATAAACCTTTCCTTTCTCCTGGGAACAACATCTACCTCTTTGGACAACCTTTCTCCCTCTCCCCTCCAGCATGCAGTGAAAGGTAGTAGAGAGCAGTGGTTAAATGCATGACTTTAAATCACAACTGCCTGGATTGTAATCCCAGCTCCACAGTTTACTGGCTGTTTTATCTTAGACAAGTCACTTAACCTCTCTGTGCCTCAGGTTCCTCATGCCTGGAACATGGACGATCGCAATAGTATCTAACTCACGGGTGCCTCATTGTGTTGTGACGAAGATTAAACGACTCAATATGAGTCAGTGCTTACAACAGTGATTGCCACATAGCAAGTGATGTGAATTTGTTGTTACTGTTGTTAGAATGCCGACTCCATGCTCAATGGAAACACTGCTGGGTCCTGCAGCCCAGTCCTCAGCCATCCCCATGATCAATGCTGCAAGTTCAATTATCGTTATTCTAGAGGGGGCAGTCAATCACAGCACAGCCTGGCCACAGCTCACTGCCCAGAGCTGGGCATTGTGATCAGTGTGGCTACTTAGGGTCTACCCCTTGGGTTTTCCTAAGTGGATCTGGGCAAGGAGAATTAGTCCCTCTCTGGGAGCACAGTTCTGAAGTGTGAGGTGCAGGAGCTTCTTGCCATGTGGGGGAGCAGTTCTGACATAATGAAGCCAAGCAGAGAGGAGAAACCTCCCAGGAGTGTTCCCAGTGGTCTTTCAGTCTTTACTTCTAGGTGTTCCTGACATCCAGGGGCAACCTAGAGCTTCATGCCATCCAGGGCCCCACCCCTGAGTCTCATATGGAAATCTACTACCCATTTGCTGTAGTTGTTAGCTGCAGTCAATTCGGCTCCAACTCATGGTGACACCATGTGCAACAGAATGAAAAATTCCCCAGTCCTGCACCATCTTCACAATTGTTGGTATGCTTATGTCCATTGTTATGGCCGCTAGTCTGAGTGCCTTCCCAAACTAGAGGGCTCATCTTCCAGCACTATATTGGACAATGGTCCTCTGTGATACATAGGGTTTTCATTGGCTGATTTTTAGAAGTAAATTGCCAAGTCTTTCTTCCTAGCCTTTCTTAGTCTGGAAGCTCTGCTGAAACCTGTCCCCCAAGGGTAACGCTAGTGGTGTTTAAAAATACTGATGATACAGCTTCTGGTATCATAGCAATACGCAAGCCATTGCAGCACAACGAACTGATTGATGGTGGAGTATCCATTAAAACCCACCCCCCCCAAAAAAAACATTATTTTAATGTCTTTGGGGTGAAAGTGCCCCTATTAAAATAGTCTCTACTCACGGCATAACAAACCCTTATTTGAAACACCGTAATTCAATACTCAAAAGAGTATTACACGCTCAGAGCACCTGGGTCATTCTTTAACAGGGTCACTGAGCTAGCTCTCCCCAGCTCCCATCACTTATGTCTCAGATTCCTCTATGCTATATCTCTGTAGCCCTGGATGGTTTCACTTGGCCGTTTGGATCAACTCTTTGGGTGCCATTCTTGATCACTTTGTAATTGCCAATTTAACAATGCCAGCTCTATGTCCCAGACAGTTATTCACTAACCTGTTGGGTTTCAGTGACACACTTAAAGGAAGGAAGGCCAATGCACCCGGGTAGGAAGACTGGTGATATCATGCTTGGTGTTTTTGAGGAAAAATGTATTTGGACATGTGAGTTTTCATGAAAACCAGTGGACATTAATCGCTTGCTACACACATGAGGTATAATGGAGTATTTTTGTTTGTTTGTTTTGCTCTGTTTGGCAAATAAAAAATGCCAAACAAGTTCACACTTGTTGTGAGTTGCTGTCGAGTTGATTCTGAGTCACAGCGACCCCATACGTGCTGAGGAGAGCTGCTCCATAGGGTTTTCAAGGCTGTGACCTCTCAGAAGGACATCGCTGGGCTGTCTTTCAAGGCACCTCTGGGTGGGGTTGAGCCACCAACCTTTTGTTTAGTAGTCAAGCGCTTAACGGTTTGAGCTACCCAAGGACTCCAAGTTTCCACTTGCCTCTTATTGTTTAACCCTGGGAGAAAAAGACTATAAAACTCCACCCATCAATAGTTACTGTGAATCATCTACTACCAGGAAAAAACAAAAAGTTAGTGGATGTTGCTTTTTGCATGTGGCTTTCTAATTGGTCCAAACCACACAGAATTAGATAAGCAGTTAAAACCTCAACACCACTATGGCCGCAGTCACAATACCCTGTTAATTTCTATAAATGTATCTCTTCCAGGTAGGTTTGTTTGTAGCAGCCTGGGAAAGAGGAATCCTGGTTCCATCGTTAATGTGTAAAGCCCTGGGCAAATCTGGGGTTTGGGAGCATCATTTAGCCTTTCTCTCTTTTTATGTTCATAGAGTTCAACACAGTGCAGTGGGGAAAGTGTACAGTTAGACATCATGGGACTCCGATCCTTCTAACCCCAGCTTTACCTTATGCTGGCTCTGTGACCTTGGGCAAAATATTTCCCTCTCACAAACTAGATTTTCCCACCACTAAAATAGGAATAAAAATCCCTGCCCACCTCATTAAACTGGAAGGATCTGGTGAATTGATGTAGGCAAAAATACATAAGAATTTTGAGTGCTTTGTAAGTATGGGGCACCATCATATCATCATCACCACCATCACCATTGTCATCGTCATCATCATTTCTTCTTCTCCATGATGTAGGGTATTCCAGTAAGTAGAATGGGTATAAAGCAGGGTTTCTCACCCTCAGCATTATTGGCATTTTGGACCAGATAATTCTTTATTGTGAGAGTCTGTCCTGAGCACTGTAGGCCTCTTTGCTAGATACCAATAGAACACCCTCTCCTCGCAGTGTGACAACCAAAAAAATTATCTTCTGACATTGCCAAAAGTCCCCTGGGGAGCAGAGTCACTCCAAATAAAGAACAACAGTCTAAAGAACAAGCTTTGGTCCAGATATGAGGAGGGAAGAGGAAGAGAGCAAAGTGGTTAGGCTCTGTGGGCAGCGTGGCTACTGCTCTCCTCCGGACAGGAGCCACAGGAGGTATCAGCCTTTGTATCTGCAGTATCCTTCTGCCCCTTTTCCAAGACACGTTTGCTCTGTCTTAAAGCTTTTCAGCCCAGTAACATTTGACTCTAGTTGTCTCTGTCCCAGAAAGTCCACTTTGTTTTCCTTCAACCCCCCTGCCCTAGTCATGGAGGCTGTACTATCTTCTTTAACCTCTGGCGATCTGCCCAGCAACCCAGAACCAGAAATCAAAGTATATCATTGAGAGGTTCCTGGCTCTTGGTGTACCGTGCGCAACTCTAAAAACTATTCCTCTGGAAAAGACACAACCCAGAAGGTGATCAGGGAAATCCACCTTCATAATGACACCGTATGGGTCACCATCATCCCGCCCAGGCCAGTTGGGAGAAAGACAGACTTGACCACCATGGGAACCTTCCCTAATTTTATGTACTACTTGGTTCTTTCCTAAAATATGCGTACCTTCTAAAAGACCTTGATCAACCCTTTGTCTCTGGGAATCTTATCGGTTGTGTTCCATCCTGTCTGTTCTCCTGTTGTCAATTTTTTACTGAAAACTACATTCCTAAACTTGATGCCTCAGAGTTATTCTGTCCTTGCAGCCACCCTGAGCCTGGCTGCAAATACCAGGTGTCACTTGTTGCATCCCCAGGAAGTTTTGCCTAATCTCACTCGTAGCCCTGGCTCCTAGAGCCACATAATGGGCTGAGTCCCATAGCTTGCCCCAAACGCTTGCCAAGGAGGAGATAGGATAGCTACAATATCTCAACAAGAATGTTGTTGTTAGATGTCATAGAGTCAGTTCCGACACATAGCCACAGAACAAAACATTGCCTGGTCTGCGCCATCCTCACAATCATTGCTATGTTTGAGCCCGTCGTCGCAGCCACTGTGTCAACCCATCTCAAGAAGGGCCTTCCGCTTTTTTGATGACCCTCTACTTTACCAACCATGATTTCCTTGTCCAGGGGCTGGTGCTTCCTGATAACACGTCCAAAGTACATGAGGTGAAACCTTCCCATCCTCTGTTCTAAAGCATACTGGCTGTACTACTTCCAAGACAGATTTTTCGCTCTTCTGGCAGTTCATGGTATATTCGCTATTGTTGCACAACACCATAACTCCAATGCATTAATTCTTCTTCAGTCTTCCTCAATCATTGTCTAGCTGTTGCATGCATATGAGGTTATCTGAATATACAATGGCTTGGATCAGGCTCACCTTAGTCCTCAAAGTGATATCTTTGCTTTTTAACACTTGAAAGAGATTTTTTATACCAGATTTGCCCAATGCAATACATTGTTTGGTTTCTTGACTGCTGTTCCCAGGGCGCTGATTGTGGATGCAAGTAAACTGAAATCCTTGACAACTTCAATCTTTTTTCCATTTATCACGATGTTGCTTATTGGTTCAGTTGAGAAGATTTTTGTTTTCTTTGTGTTTAGGTGTAATCCATACTGAAGACTGAGGTCTTTGATCTTCATCAGTAAGTATTTCATGTCCTTTTCACTTTCAGCAAACAAGGTTGTGTCATCTGCATATTGCAGGTTGTTAATGAGACTTCCTCTAATCCTAATGCCGCTTTCTTCTTCACAGAGTCCAGCTTGTCAGATTATTTGTTCAGCTTCCAGATTGAATAAGGATGGTGAAAGGATACAACCCTGATGCACACCTTTCCTGATTTTAAACCATGCAGTATCCCCTTGTTCTATTCGAACAACTGCCTCTAGGTCTATGTACAGCTTCTGCATGAGCACAATTAAATGTTCTGGAATTCCCATTCTTCACAATGTTATCCATAATTTGCTATAATCCATACATTTGAATGCCTTTGCATAGTCAATAAACACAGGTAAACATCTTTCTGGTATTCTCTGCTTTCAGCCAGGATCCATCTGACATCAGCAATGATTTCGCTTGTTCCAGGTCCTCTTCTGAATCCAGCGTGCATTTCTGGCAGTTCCCTGGTGATGTGTTGCTGCAACTGCTTTTGAATGATCTTCAGCAGAACTTTACTTGCATGTGATGGTAATGATATTGTTTGATAATTTCTGCATTTCATTGGATCACTTTTCTTTGGAATGGGCATGAATATGGATCTCTTCCAGTAGGTTGGCCAGGTGGCTGTCTTCCACATTTCTTGGCACAGACAAGTGAGTGCTTCCAGTGTTGCATTCATTTGTTGAAACATCTTAATTGGTATTCTGTGGATTCCTGGAGCCTTGTTTTTTGCCAATGCCTCAGTACACCTTGGGCTTCTCCCTTCAGTACCATAGGTTCTCAATCAAATGCTCCTTCCTGAAATGATTGAACGTCAACCAATTCTCTTTGGTACAGTGACACCCTGTGTATTCATTCCTTCCATCTCCTTTTGATGCTTAACAAGTACAGAGGTTTTGAAATTTTAAAGTACACACACACACACAATCTCATCCCTCAACACATCAGCTAGCTTCATTTTTCTGCATTTCCATCTAATCTTTATCTATACACAAATATAGCTTGCATGTTTATTATGGTATACATATAATGGTATATCCTGCTATTTATAAAAAAAATCATATCATAAACATTTTCTATTTTGCTTTAAAATTACTGTTTTAATGACCGCCTAAGTTTCCATAGAGTGGTTATAAAATTCTTTACTTAAACATTTTTCTAAGATTTTTTTTCTCCCTCCCCGCAACCTATCATTGAGGTTGATTTTGCAATCAACTTTCAATATCCCCCAGAAAGAGGATTAGAGTTCAAGGCTATTCATGTTTGTATGACCTTTACATAGATCATCAGTTGATTACCCAAAGGTTTGATCCAAATGACCCTGACAAAAGCCATGTTGGTTTAATTATTTTAGCACAACCATGTGTTTATTTTTGCTTAATAGTATCGTACTGTTTATCATTGCTTTCACTTGCATTTCTTTTATTACTATTTGATTACTATTACCATTTATTGAATCACTTGATTGCTAACATTTTTCTCTAAGTGAATATTGCACTTCTACCAAAGATTTTATGGAAGGGACCGGAGAAAGAGATTTAAGTCCCAACTCCTACTACGAGCCACTCAAAATTCCACATTAAGTATAAATGTTCTATCAAAATCCGTCTCGGCCTCACCACTATCTCTGTTTTGTGGTTGTTCTATTGCTCTCTTTCCCACTCCATCCTCTCATGCAACACTTAGCCAGCTGCATCTCCCTCCTGTTCATTCCACATTCTTTTATTGCCCAAAACAACTCAGCTGTGCCCAAGACTTATACACCCAAGCCCATGAAGGCTCAAAAATTCCAAAGGCCCTCCAGTTAGCAAGACCAAGCAAACATAAAAGACAATGTAGCAGGCCCATTTTGTGAGGTAAACTCAGTGACCCTTGGGTTGAACTCTTCACAACTAGAAGCTATCAGTAGTATTTCTGTACAAACTGAGTGCTGTCCAAAGAATTCTGATGAGTAAAACTTTTTCTATCTAGGCATAAACTTCTGTCACTAAAGAAGCTCTGTGTGTATATCTTTATTGGGAACCTAAAGAACCAGGTGTGGAGGCTGTATCACGCTTCTGGTAGATCTGATATTTTCTTTCTTCTAGATGTAACAATGATAATGTTGTTGTTGTTAGCTGCAGTTGAATTGGCCCCTGATTCATGGTGACCCCATGTGTTACAGAGTGGAACTATTTCATAGGGTTTCTTGGGCTGTAATCCCAAGAAATATTTATTTTATTTTTGGTGAAAATACACACAACAGAACATACACCTGTTGAACAATTTCTACGTGTACAGTTCAGTGACATTGGTAATATTCTTAATGTTGGGTCACCATCCTTGCTGTCTCTACCCAAATTGTTTCACCACCATTAACTAAGGCTCATTGCCCCCTAAGCTTCTCACCTATGTTTTAGAGTTACTGTTGCCAATTTTATCTTATACAGATGATTCTTTAAAAGAACACAATGCTCAAGGCAAACATTCTTTACTAATTTAGCTGAACTGTTATTTAGTTTAAAGATAACTTCAGAGGATAGTCTCAACTCAAAGTTTAAAAGTCTTCTCAGGGCAATAAGGTCAGTGTTTCCTCCAGTCTCAATGGGTCCAAAAAAAAAAACCAAACCAACTGCTATGGAGTCAATTCTGACTCATAGCAACCCTATAGGACAGAGTAGAACTTCCCCATAGTGTTTCCAAGGAGCAATTGGTGGATTCCAACTGCCAACCTTTTGGTTAGCAGCCCAGCTCTTAACCACTACTCCACCAAGCTTTCCTCAGTGGGTCTAGTTAGTCTGAATTCCATAAGAATTCAAAATTTTTTCCATATATTTCCCTCTTTTGATCAGGATTCATCAACTGAATTCTTGATCAAAATGCACCATAATGGTGACTGGGCACCATCCAGTTCTTTTGGTCTCATGGCAAAGGAGGTAATAGTTCATGGAGGTAGCTAGACCCACAGTCCAGTTTCTGGGTCTCCTTCCCCTGCCACTCCAGGCAAATAGAGACCAATTGCTGTATCTTAGATGGCTGCTCACAAGTTTCAAGACCCCATGCACTACTCACCAAACTAGGTGATGAAGCAGAAGCTCTAAAAGCAATACCATAGTATTGGTATTAAGCCAGTTGAGTGGACAGTCCCACAAATTGGCTACAATCTTTACAGAATCAGATCACCAGCCATTTTCTTCGATGGAGTTCCTGGGTAGTTCAAACTGCCAACCTATTGTTTAGCAGCCAATCACAAACCACTTGCGTCACCCAGGCTCCTAATAATAACGATAATAATAATAGTTCATATTATGTGCCAAGCACTGTTCTAAGTGTTTTGCATATATTAACTCATTTAATTCCCACAAGAGCTACATGAGTTAGGTGTAATAATTATCCCCATTTTGAAGGTGAGGAAACTGAGGCATGAAGAGCATCTGAAGCTGCAGCCTATATCTGTAGCACTCTGCTTTGTACTGTGAACCACTAATGTCTCGCAGGCTGGCAGGACAAAATAGAGGGGAGGAGTAGGGCAGCAAGAAGCTTCTCCGATACCCTATTCTGTCCATGCATGGACTGGCTCTGTGGTTTGCTCTCCATGCAAGACCATTCAGAAAGGACACATGTTCATAATCTCAGTGAGCTCAGGCCTTCTCCCATTCTCAGATTCAGGTTTGTAGAAACACACTGGTGTCCTATTGCACTTTGTTGACTAATGTTGAGGTCACAGCAAATGTGGAGGGATAATGGATCTTAGTCAATACTGCATATGAGTCACGTTTTGCTGCTCCTAACGCTCCTTTAAAAATCAATCCCATTGGCATTAATAGAATGTTTTCATTAAAAATATATGAGACAGGCTGAGTGCCATATGAATGGAAAATAAACATTATGAAATGAAGTCACTGACTGTGCTGACTCTATAGGCATCTATTTTTTGCCAAGCTATCAGGCCCTCACTCTTACTATTGTTAATTAATTAATATTAGTGCAGAATTGACATCACTATGTGAGTGACATCACCATATAGAAGAATGGATGCTAGTCTTGGGGTGGAAACTCAGCTGTGGCACCAGGGGAAGGTCTTCCCCTCGGTAAAATGGATTAAAAGTCTCCTAACTGCCCCCCACCCCACCCAAGGCTCTGTGAGACCCAGATGAGGTCATGGATGTCCAAACTCTGCCTCCACCCTCATAGGCTCTGGGGTTTTCGCAAATGACATAACCTGCATGAGCCTCAGTTTCCTTGCCAGTCAAATGTGCATGGTGATCATTGGGTTAACAAGGGGAATCAGGAAGGAGTAGATGCAGGTACAGTTTGCAAACTTGAGTCTCCTGTGCATATGTAATAGATTGCCCCAGCCTCCCAGTAAGAAGCCCTAGTAGCACAAACTCTTAAGTGCTCACTGCTAACTGGAAGGTTGGTTGTTCAAACCCATCCAATGGCTCTTTGAGATAAAGACCTGGGGATTTGCTCCCATACAGATTAACCAAAACAAAACCAAATCCATTGCCATCAAGTCCATTGTGACTCATGGCAACCGTATAGGACAGAGCAGAACTGCCCCACAGGGTTTTCAAGGCTGTAATCTTTGTGGAAGCAGATTGCCACAACTTTCTGCTGTGGAGTGCCTGGTGAGTTCGAACCACCAACTTTTCGAGTTAGCAGCCAACTGCTTAACCACTGCCCTACCAGGTTTCCTTCCATACAGATTATAGCCTAGAAAACTTCGTGGGGCACTTCTATTCTGTCACAGGGGTCACTATGAGTCAAAATCAATTCAATGGCACCTAGCAACAGCAGCCTCCCAGTAACTTCTATGAATTAAAAGTAATAACTGAGAGACTGATGGAGGCCCTTCCCGCTCTCATGGTGCCTTTTTTCTCATCCCAAAGGTGGCGTGCTGGCCCCCAACCACCCTCCCTTTCTCCATGAAGGGACTTTGGAGAAGCCCCCCAAGGTGACCTAGAGGAGGAGCCACCTCATGAATATTCAACCAGCACTGCCTGAATATTTTCAAATCATAAACTATTGTGACTGTCCCACGTGGTCTGGTGTTGGCTTATAGAAAAGCCAAGGCAAACAGAGTGGTCAGTTGGGGTCCTCCCGGAAGCAAAAGCTTATTGAGCTGTGGGGGGAGGAGTTGTTAGTTGTAGTTGAGTCAACACCTGTGAAAGGTAATGTTCCTGTGAAAGAAGCAGGGTTGGGTAGGGAAAGCCTCCGCAAACCCAAGGGGGAGCCCTGGAGCAGGTTGTCCATGGATGAGCCTTGCACTGGGCAGGAATGGCTACACCTTGGTACCCATGGTGTGCTCAGTCACTGGCTAGGGGCTGTCTGGGAAGAGTTTGGCCTCCTGGCTAGAACAGTGTCGCAGACCTCGAAGGTTCTGCAGCTGGAAGCTGTCAGACAACTTCTCACCCCACAGGAGAACAGCAAATTTTTTCTTGCAGGCTATGGTAGGCTGAATAATCCACCCCCCGCCCCCAGATGTCCATAGCATAATCCCTGGAACCTGTGAATATGTACCTTACACGCCTGTAGGCCAGTCTCTGGAGAAGAACATCATGCTTGGTGTCTGAGTCATCTAGTGCTGCTATAACAGAAATACGACAAGTGGATGTCTTTAACAAAGAGAAGTTTATTATGTGACCTGGGTAAGGGTGGTGTTACAACTCCACCCTAATCCTTTTTAACATAAAATTACAATCACAAAACGGAGGACAACTGCACAATGCCCAGCAAAATTGATATACACATTTTTGAGGGGACATAATTCAATCCATGACATTCCACATTTTGGCTCCCCAAAAAACACATCCTTGTAACATGCAAAACATATTCATCCCATCATACCACAGCAAAAGTCTTAAATCAATTCCAGGTCCCAAATCCAAAAATCCCTCTTCTTCTACGAAATCTAGAATACAAGTTATCTGTTTCCAAAGTTGCAATGGCAGAAGAGGTACAAGCTAGACATTTCCATTATAAATCGGAGAAATCGGAGGGAAAGATGGCATAACAGGCACCAAGCAAGACAGCAGAACACATTACTTTAGCCCTCAAGGTTTTGAAAACAACTCTATGTTCTCTGAGACCATTCACACAATAGTCCTGCCCTCTAGACTCTAGGTATTGCCTACACTCTCTGGATTCCAGGTGGAGGCCCCTCGACCTTGGGCTTCAGCTCCGCCTTCCAGGCCCACTCAGACAGCAACTCTGCTCCCTTGGCTTTAGACGCACCATTCTCCTAGTCCATCTGAGTGGTAACTCCACCCTTAGAAACACCGGAGACCATGACTCCACCCTTTGAAACTCCTGAGGTCATGGCCATACCTCTTGAGATTGAGGCAGCTTGGATTCTTGTGTTGTCTCTTCAGCTTCTGCTTCCCGGTTTCTTGGCCCCTTGGCTCCTAGGGCCTCATGCCTGCATCTGCCCTGCTGGGACAAGTGTTCTAAAGCTCTGTAGCTCCACCGGTAAGTGCTCAGAGGCACCCCTCTCTGCCAGGAAGCCTCTTGCGCACAGGCACTCAGCTCTCTCACTCCGTAGGTCAGCTCCAGTGCTGTCTGACACTGGTCTCCTGGTTCTGCTGCTAGTGGTTCTCCGTCACTGCTGCTTCTCTGCTGCTGCAGGTTCTCTCCTGCTGCTGGCCTTCTCTCACTGCTGCTCCTCTATCCATTCACAGTTTCAAAACCGCTTCCACATTTTAGGTATCTGTTAGAGCAGCACCCCACTCTCTTGGTACCAAATTCTGTCTTAGTCATCTAGCGCTGCTATAACGGAAATACCACCAGTGGATGGATTTAACAAAGAGAAGTTTATTTTCTCCCAGTAAAAGTTGACTAAAATTCCAAATTCAGGGCATCAGCACCAGTGGAAGGCTTTCTGTCTGTGTCAGCTCTGGAGGAAGGTCTTTCTCGTCAATCTTCCTCTGGACCAGGAGCTTCTCTCTGTAGGAACCCCAGGTCTAAAGGATGTGCTCTGCTCCCAGTGCTTTTTTCTTGGTGGTTTGAGGTCCCCAACTCTCAGCTTGCTTCTCTTTCATTTTTATCTCTTGAGAGATAAAAGGTGGTGTTGCTAGAATTGACTAAGATTCTTGCCTCCCACTGGTCAAGAATGAACAGGTAAGGCTTGCAGAATTTTCCACAACAGCAACGCTCTACTGAAGAGGCTTGCAAGCAGAGATGAGGAGGGCCTAAGCAATGCATACCCCTATCTCAGACAACAAAAGACTTGCCTGGGTTTTTGGAAGTTCTTGGGCAGGAAAAGATTCATGTTTATCCACAGGCATAGGCGGGGTTTTCCAGCAAGTAGACCGTTTTGGGCGGGGATAGGTTAACCAAGGTGCACGCACAGCAGCTTTCTAAGATGGCTTCTGTCCTGGAGGCCTCTGGGATTCGTAGCAGGCTTTATTATGGGGTGTCGCACCTGTACAGTCTCTCACTCCCTGAGTTTGATTCCTCGTCTGTGACTGCAGCTCTTTACTGCCCCTGGCAGAAGGTCACACAGCGGTCACAGGTGGATGTTCTGCACATGTCCCTGGGGCTGGTTTTATCCAGCTGCTTCTGAAAGACAACTTTAAAGTTTGCGGACTATTTTCTGATACCCTGTCCCATTGTTCTGGGGAATGGCTTTGTTTCTGTGCCCTGGCCCATTTCCTGTACTTTGTTTGCAGATTTGGGGAGCCCTATGTTCCCTGTAACATAAATAAACAAATAAATAAATAAATAAAATTTTTAATTTTTTATGTTCCCTGTCTTAGTGGTGCAGGACACACCCCACGGAAACTCCCTTTACATTGGACCAGGGATGTAACCTGGGTAAGGGTGGTGTCACAATCCCACTCTAATCCTTTTTAACATAAAATTACAATCACAAAATGGAGGACAACCACACAATGCTAGAAATTATGGCCCAGCTGAACTGATACATACATTTTTAGGGGGAAGTAATTCAATCCATGACACATGGTAAAGTAGAGGGTCAATGAAAAAGAGAAAGACCCACAATGAGGTGGATTGACACAGTGGCTGCAACAATGGGCTCGAACACAGCAACAACTGTGAGGATGGTGCAGGACTAGGCAGCATTTCCGTCTGTTGTACATGGGGCGGCTATGAGTCAAGACTGACTTGATGACGTCTAAAAACAGCACATTAGAAAAGCGATTTTGCAGATGTGATTAAGGTAAGGATCTTGAGATTTGGAGATTGTCCTGTAGCCTCAAGTCTCCCCCACCTCCTCCCACCATCTCCCTCCAAGTCCTCTGCCCACATAGTGGGCTGGACTCCTGTGTTCCGCTGGACTCCTATGTTCCACTGTCCAACAGGTGATAATACCTAACACCACTGACTGGTTGCAATATAGATACCCCAACTGGAAGACAGGAGTGTATCTTACTCCTAACAGCACCAGATGGTTGTGTGCCCACTACTTGTGGTCCTGGTTACCCTACAATTGGATAGGGTGCTGCACTTTGGGGTTACCCTATGCTGCAGGGACCATCAAGAAAACTATACCAAAACCTCTGAATTATCCCATGGTGAAAGCAGGTGGACCAACTGTAGTCTTTTCCACATGTTGCGCAAATGGGATTCGATGTGCCAAGTATATAAATCAATTACATTGTCTAGTTCCAGTTCACAGGTATGTCTTTTTCTTGTTGTCGAGTGCCATCAAGTCAGTTATGACTCATAGTCACCCCATGCGACAGAGTAGAACTGCCCCAGAGGGTTTTCTTGGCTGTAGTTTTTATGGAAGCAGATTGTCAGGTCTTTCTCCTGTGGAGCCTCTGGGTGGGTTCAAACAACTGACCTGTCTGTTAGTAGCTGAGCGCTTAACTGTTGCACCACCAGTGCTCCTTATGGGCATGACAGAGTCTGCCATATTATAGAGAGGGGCCAAGAGCATTGCAGCAGCACTGAGAGACAAGAAGAGGGAAGGGGAGGGGAGGGGAGAAGAGGGGAAGGAGGGGAGGGGAGGGAAGGAGAGAGAGGATTTTCCCCAATTGTCCTGCTTCTTGCATTGAGAAAGCCACCCGGTTGCATTATGTACCTGCTCAGCACCAAGAACCTGAAAAATCTGTTGCCATCAAGTCAATTTCATCTCATGGCAACCCTGTGTGTTACAGAGTAGAACTGCTCCACAGAGTTGTCTTGGCTCTGGCGGTTTGAACCCACCCAGAAGCTCCTCGGAAGACAGGCCTGGTGATCTGATTCCAAAAGGTCACAGCCTTGAAAACCTGACGGAGCAGCTCTACTCTGCCCATATGGGGTTGCCCTGAGTCGGAACTGGCTCCGCTGCAACTAACAGCAACAACAACGATCTTCACGGAAGTAGATTTCCTGGCTTTTTTTTTTTTTTTAGGTGCCCCTGGGTGGACTCAAACCTCCAACCTTTCAGTTAGCAGCCAAATACTTAACCTGCTTAATCATTTGTGCTACCCAGAAACTCCCACAACAACCCTATGGAGTACAAATTATAATTATCCCCATTTTACAGATTAGGAAGCTAGTAACCACATGGCTATTAAGCGGCACAGCTGAGACTCAAACCCAAAGCTAGCTCACCTCAGTAATTATGTCTTTAACCTCCAGGCTGTATTGTTTCTTCACAGTGGGAGGCTCATGGGTTTCCAACCGGGACATAAGACAGGCAGCAGCTTGATCCTATGGGAAAATCAGCAAGGAATCCTGTAAGAGGCTCACCTGGTATGAGGGTTTTCCATCACAGGTTGCTCCATAGTGGCTCACTGGATTATTGAGGAGCTTCTCATCAAGCTCCTAGAGCCTCCCTGGGAAGGCCCAGCCCCTCTGACCATCCTGTGAGCAGTAAGTCCAGGCCTCCCACCTGCCCGGCCGTCCTATCACTAGGGTAACTCAGCCCACAGGGAGCTCATTTACGGGAACTCCAAGTGCTATGCAAACGTCGTCCACAGAGATTAATTGACTGTTACAATCCGATTGCCGGGAGCTCCTGTGTTGATAGTTTGAAAAGGCGTAAGTGTTTGGTGGGCTGTTCCACTGGCAGCTTCTGTGACCACCCAGGCAGTGGACCAGAGTGCTGGAGTATGACCCAGTTACCTGAAATAGCCATTCTCTTCATCGACTATGGATAGCATTTTCCCAAAGCTTACCTTGGTTTCAAGCTTTCCAAAGTTGTGATCAGTCGAAACTGAACAACTGACCGTCAACTATTTGCTCCTTTATAACTTCCAAAGCTTATTCCCAGAACACCAAAGGCATTTTTTTTTTTTACATTCATGTTTGTGATATTCCCTGTCACTTTACAGGTTCAGTTTGCATGTTCAGCATTCAGAATGTGGTTTTATTTATCTACCTATACCCACCTTTTTTTACCCACCCACCCACCCATCCATCCATCCATTCATTCATTCATTCATTCATTTAATTCAACGAGTTTCTATGAAGGGTCTACCATGTATCATGTTCTGGGTCAGGTACTAGGGGTCACGAGAGAAACACAATACTAACCATGAACCCAAAGAGTTTGCAGTCTAGTGAGATGGACAGACAGAGAAACGAAGTCTGATACAATGAGATATGTGTTTTAACAGACTGGACAAAGTTTTCTTCTGTTACACACAAGGTCGCCATAAGTCAGAGCCAACTCAAAGCAACAAACAACAGATGCGTTATAGCAGAGGTATGTGCAGAGTGGCACAGAACGTCCAAAATTATGATAATTAACTCAGCCTGAGGCCTAGGGATGTTGAAGAAAGACTTGAAGAGCAGATAGCATTTAAGCTGAAGAGACAATGGACATGGAAGGACAGGCTGGCATGATCCCGGGAGCAGTTTGACGTGTCTGGGGCTTTGGTTATCTGGGTGGAGGGCTGAAGAGGAGGCTGGGTGGTAGAGGGTTTCTATGCCACAGGAAGGAGTTTGAGTTCATCGTGTAGGCGGTGGAGAACTTGTTGGGAGAGACTAGTGGTGGTCAAGTTGTCATGGAAACCAATGGATTTTTGCCAAAGGAAGGCTTCTGGTTTACCCAAGACTAATGTTTTCTCTTCTGTAATATCAGAATTTTTTATTATGACAAAAGTAAACAGAGAGTTGGATGTATGAGTGTGAAGTTCAGAAAATGGCAGGGTTTTAGAGTCATTTAGATATTTAAAAAAAAAAATCTGAGGCTATAGGAGTGGATAAACTTACTAAAGAGAATGTTTAGAAAAATAAGAGAATAGAAGAGGCTTGGGATGCAACAAAAATATAAAATACCTAGTAATACATTCAACAAAACATGGGAAATTGTTGTATTAAAAAAAATTATGAAACTTTGTTGAAAGACATAAATAAAAGCTTAAAGACATCAGTTCGCTGCATCGAAACCTGCACAATTAAGGTAATTCCAACAAAATGCCCAATGCAGTTTACTTTTAGAATTTGGTAAAATAATTCTAAATCACCTGGAACAGTGGACAGGTCATCTGGGATGGTGGTTTTTAAAACGGGGTCTGAGGACCTCTGGGCATCCCCTCTGCAACATCCTTTCAGGTAAAAAAAAAATTTTATGATAGTAAGATGCTGTTTGCATTTTCACTTTCATTCTTTCACGAGTGCACAGTAGAGTTTTCCGGCGGCTCCGTACAGATGATGGTGTCATTGTTCTGACAGCTAATGGAAGGTGTGAATCTGCAGCATGTGTTTCTTAGAATTTTCAAAGGTGGTATAAATACGTGCATTTTTAGAGATTAACCTGGTTTGTACCCTATGCTTCTGTTATGTTCTACTGTGCTCTTACTGTTTCCTGCAATAATCTCTGTAATGACATTCACAAACAAATATTTTGAAATTCTAATGTTTTCTTTGTGCCTATGCAGAAACCAACAAGAAATAATTCAGCTTGCTGTCGGATTTTGCAGTAATACTGCAAATGTTTCCATTTTTTCCTAAATTTTTATATGTTGCATAAAGTTTGTTATTTTAGAATTTAACATTTTGTTCAAAAGGAAAAAGAAAATTATTTAGAACTTATTTTTCTTATACTTAAGGATGAATCATTGGCTTAAAGAAGATTAGAGACCAGCTTTCTCAGCTCACAGGCACACGTCTAAGCCTAAAGATCGTGACAAAATGCGAAACAACGTATCAGAGAATTATCTGACCCATGAAAAGCAGGAATCTATGACAAATAGATGGGGGAAAACTATAAATAAGAAACAAAAATATGACCAATGTTCTAGTTCCCTTGGCTTTTTTTTAAAAAAAAATTTTTTTTCTGTCGAGTCGATTCCGACTGGTAGTGACCCTATAGGACAGAGTAGAACTACCCCATTGGGTTTCCAAGGAGCAGCTGATGGATTCGAACTGCAGATGTTTTGGTTAGTAGCCTAGCTGTGTACCCTCAGGACTTTATTGTGTTTTATGCCTCATAATATTTTCAAATAGTATTAAAATGCTAGTTACGTTGCTGCATCGTTCTGAGACCAATCATTCAGAGTTTAAAGAAAAATGAACTGAATATTTAAATGTAGGCATGATGAGTTCTTTGAAAGCCCAAAATTGTTTGATATTGCTTTTCAATAGCTGTGATATGTGCCTGTTGTTTGGAAAATATAGCTATTTTAATAAAAATTACATTATTTATGTTAACATATAATGGTTACATTGCACATCTTTTTAAATGTCTTGATAATTAACCATTTTAAATATTTCCAATTTAATTTCCACTAGGTGAATATCAATAGGTATAACACACATAAACAAAAGCTCTTTGGGGTCCTTAATAGTGTTTAAAAGTATGAAGAGATTCTCAGATCAAAAGGTTTGAGAACTGTTGAACTGAAAGAATAAATGCATAATAATAGTCAAGAAATTTTTGAAAAGAATAAGGAGGAATTTTTCTCTTCTAGATTCTAAACCACGTTACAATATAGTATCACAATAACAACAGAAAACACATACCATTCTCCAAGATATATATAGAAATCCTGTAGATGATAAAAGTAACACTTCCAATCAGAGGGGAGAAAAAGATTATCTAATAAATGGAAGACATAAAGTTACCTTTTTACCGGATCCCATTAAAAAAAAAAAAAAAAGCTTACTGCCCTACTTCTCATCTTACACCAAAATAAGTTACATATTGCTGAAATATTTAAATATTTTAAAAATTAGAACAATAAAAGACAACATAGTTAAATGTTTTGTATAATCTTGGATAGTCATACAACCAAAATAGATATAACAAAAAGTAATAAATATGATCCCTTTGAAATTAAAATTTTCTTTATAGCAAAAATTCCATAAAAAGTTATATAACAAATAAAATAGTGAGAAAATATTCATAATATATTTAATAATACATTTATTTTTACATATATCTTAATATATATATCCAGTAAGTATATATATTATTATATTTCATAAAGAGTTTTTATATTTAATATATAACGAGCTCTAACTTATTCAAGAGTCCCTGGGTGGCACAAACAGTTAAGCACTCAACTACTATCCAGAAGGCTGGCGATTCGAACCCACCCAGAGATGCCTCAGAAGACAGGCCTGGCAATCTCTTTCTGAAAGGCCACAGCCTTGAAAACCCTATGGAGTAGTTCTGCTCTGCACACAGGGGGTCACCATGAGTCAGGATAGACTTCACGGCAGCTATCAGCAACAGTGGTCTTGGAAACAGTGTGGGAAATGAGAACTTTGACCACTGCTCTCAGGAGGCAAGTGGCCCGTCTTTTCTGAGGAGTTTTTTTGCATTATGTATCAATTTACTTTTAAATGCACATATTCCCTGGCCAGGAACTTTCATTTTTGGAGCATTTACACTAGGAAAAATCATTAGGCAAACGTACAAAGGCTGTGTATAAGAATGTTCTTCACAACATTGTTTTCATTAGAGAAGAATTAAACCAACCTAATAAAATATGGTATGAATTCTGTTAAGAGTGATAGAAATATTTGGAAACGGATAGTAGTAACAGTTACACAATATGATAAATGTAATTAATGTCACTGAATGTACAAAAGCTGAAATGGCAAAATTTTTTCCATCTATATACTTACCAAAGTTAAATATTAACATATACATGCACACACACGTATATACACATACACACATAAATACACAACGTGACTATACAATGGCATACCATGCAACCACTAAAAGTGATAATGCTATCCATGGAAAGATGCTCTTAAAAAATCGTAAGCTGAAAACAGTAGGTTACAAATTAACAGGTATAATATGGACTCATAACGGGAGACATTAGCATTTACCAACATGTGGTCCTCCTCTTCTCCCGGGCATGCAGGAAGCCATACTTCTGTTTCTTTGAAGTTGGTTAAGATCATATGACTATGTCTGGCCAGTGAAACACGAGCAGAAGTGTCTTGTGTCATTTCTGGGCTGAGGGAGTAAAAAGCTCATGCCCGATTCTCCAGTCTCTCTTTCCCTCCTGCAGCAACTAAGGTCACATGGTCCAAATGGTGCTGCCACCAGATAGTGGAGCCTCCAGTAGCTCAGCTCTAACAAGGGTTGTGTCAAGCAAAGCCCCTGCCAATCTGTGTTGTAAAAATATCATGAACTAGGAATAAATCTTTGTTTTATTAAGCCACTGAGAACACACAGTTAATTAATTGCTGCAGTAAAACTTAGCTAAAATGAGTAATACACTATTTTTTAGGTAAAATAACAACAAAAGGTCTGTGTATATGTTTATTAAAATATCCTGAAAATTATATTCCCAACTGTAAATGGTGACCTTCTCTGAGAGATGGATTTTCATAATTTAAATTTTATTCTGTAATTTTTCTGAACTTCCTACAATAAACATGCATGACTTTCACACCCAGAAAAAGAAACATGGTAGCTATTTTCATTTTGGAAAATTAAAAAAAAACCTATTTATGCTGTATCAGAAGTGAATCAGTTCAGTGGTGTGAGGGATTATGTCTACTTATATTCAACTATTAAGTTTTTTTTTCCTCAATAAATAAGCATATTTGAGTGAGAGTGAGTTTTCCTTTTGCACTAGTCTAGAAGAGGAGGCGCTAACATTGAAATGGAAAATAAGATTGCCAGAGTGGAAGACTTTCAGATTGGACAGGCTCTTGAACCCCAGGCTATAAAAAGAAAGACCTTGAAGTGGAGAAAGGAGAGGAGATTGAGTGGAGCCATCATGCCGAGCGACCCAACATGCCCTGACTATGTTTGACCCAACACGCCCTGACTATGTTCGACCCAACACGCCCTGACTATGTTCAACCCAACACGCCCTGACTATGTTCCAACAGAACGTCCCAGGGGAAACATTGTAACCACTGGGAAAGCAATAGAACTGTCAAAACCTGTGAAATCAGCCATGAAAGTTATGGTTCTGTTTGTTCGTGTTTGTCATATTTGTTCCCAGATTGTTATTCATTCTGTGATGGAGCAAGACAGTCACATCATTCTTTTAAATTTTATCATAAAATATATTTTCTGTCAACACTCTTTGTCTGAAAAGCAGCAGTTCTCAATTTTAATTGTACATCAGAGTCACCTCTGAACTTCTGTACAGAACTATACTTTTTTATTAATCTATTTTTTATTGTTGTAAAGACAAAGAGAACAACATTTGCCATAGAGAACAATGCTTGCCAATCAGTTATACCATTTTGAGGGTAGAATATAAAGCACTAACATGAATGATGCTACTTTATGAAGAGCACTAACACTTCCTCAGCTGGGTCTGTGCTCCCCCTGCTCCATCCACATCCCCAACCACTGTCCTTTTTTTCATGCCTATTAGAGATGAGAACAGTTGAGAAGCGCCCAAGTACCTCCAGAAACAAAGCCATGATAGACTTAAGAGTAGCAGGTGTTCCACTGCAGCGGTGAACACTGAGCCTGGGAAAGGGGCCCTGAGAGAAGAGACCCAGCGCCATCATTATTTCACTCTCCCCATGCCCTGGAAGTTTCAGGAAATTTCTGGAATCTTCAGAATTTCCCAAGAAGTAAATGCCCATACTAGCATCAGTTTCCCTAGAGGAATGAGCAACCAAATAAGTATCTAAGAACTTTGAGGGAGTAAAGAGCTGAGGAGATAACTCACTGTGCCAGTTATTAAAATATTGTCTTTCAGTGCCAACCTCGCCCTTCAATACTTCTCTTCCTGATGCTGGAGTGAGGACTCGGCAAACCACATTTCTGCTCTGCTAGTGGCTTCCTGTTAGGTCTGGTACTAGAGGGTGGCTGGAGGTAATCTCGGAGACCAGGGTAGGGTTGTCAGATAAAATACAGGACACCCAGTTAAATCTGAATTCCAGAAAAATGACAAATAGAATTCAATATAAGTGTGTTTCAAATATCTCATACTAAAATATTATTTATCATTTACCTGAAATTTAAGTTTCACTGGGTGTCCTCTAATTTTATTTCCTAAATCTGGCAATCCCAAGAGAAAGAAGGTATGCCCTACTTCCTGGTCTTGACAATGGCACACCAACCTCGGTTTTTCACTCCACCAGGTATAGCTCATTCCAGTAAAAGCAATTGAGTCCTGGACGCAGTTTTCCAACACTCGCTTGCAGAACCTGCTTCACTGCATGCCCTCAGAGATACCAGCACCAGCTTGCCAGTGCCCTCTGTCCAGAAGTCTGTGTCCTTTCTTCAAATTCAGAGACATTGGTCTCAGCCGAGCAGTGCCCTTTTACAGAAGTTAGGGTTTCAACTCAGAGATGATTTCCATTTTTCCCTCCAGTTCCCTCAGCCTGAGGAATGGCTGTTGATACCTGCAGTTGATACCTATTTTTACATTAGTATTTTCTTTTGGTCTTTTTAGTTCCTTAATGCCTGATGAACACTCCTTTATATTAAGTTTTCTGTGTGAAGTTACCTAGTGTGGTTTCCATCTCCTGACTAGTGTACCCACCCTGTAGCTAATTGGAAGGGGGGGCAGCTTAGAAGGTCCCAAAGGAAAAATGAATGGTGGTATAGTTCTAAAAAAGAGGAGAAAAAAAAGTAGGCTGGTTGTCTGGGCTCTACAAGGGATGGGAGAACAGGGCGTAAGGGAACTAGCCTTGGAAGAAAAGGGCTTTAGGGCTATCATGCAGAAAGTTCAGAGTTCCCTGACAAAAGAGCAAGGACAAATACACTCCAGGGACTGGTATCAAAATAAATATAAGTTGATCTCAGAAAGTGGTAAGGGATGGAAGAAAAGGCATAAGATCAAAGTGAATGGAAAGAACAAGAAACACAATGCATGATGGTACATTGGACCCATGGCCTAAACATGGCATTGAAGAGCATGAAAGAAGCAAGCAGTTCTCCTTCCATACAGAAGCCAGGGTAGCTAGCAGGAACAAGAATTTCATCTGAATCACCTAGAAAGAGATCAAAATTTCAATGGAAATGAGGAGGAAGTAAAGGCGACTAAGGAAAAACACAACTGCAGGGGTTTCCCTATAATGGATCAGGGACCAGGAGAAGGAGGGGGTGCTAGAGTCACCTGCACATAAGCATAAAAAAGCATAGGTGGGACTAAACTTATGAATTGGAGTCGAGGGTTCACAGGAAGGGAGAAGAGGGAGCAGTGAATGAGGGAAGCATCATCAGGGAGGCACATGGTCGGGTCAACAGCAGAGGGAACGCTGACCTTTGGGTTAGAGTATATATGGAGTATTGGGTGGCAGAGCACTGCTGCAGATTCCTTCTCTATGGCATGGGGCTTTTAAGGGCCATTGGCTCCTCCCTCAGAACATACAGGGGCAAGAAGAAAACCAGTGGTGTTACCCACTATTCCCTTATTCTGCAGCCCTCTAAGAATCCATGAAAATCACTGCTTCTAACCTTTGGCAAGTGATCATTAGCTCTTCTGCTGACAGAAAGTAGCAACCTTCCAAGGGATCCACAAGAGGTTTCCTACTAGTTTCCTATGGCTGCTGTATAAAATTAGTACAAACATAGTGGCTTAAAATAACATGAATCATTATCCCATAATTCTGGAGGTCGTAAGCCCAAAACGAGTCTTAAAACCAAAACCCTCATTGCTGTTGAGTCGATTCTGACTTGTAATGACCCTATAGAATGCAGTAGAACTGCCCATGGAGTTTCTAAGGAGCTGCTGGGGGATTCGAACAGCTGACCTTTTGATTATCAACTGTGCTCTTAACCATTGTACTACCAAGGCTCTAAAAAGAGTCTTACTGCATCAAAATCAAGGTGTTAGCAGAGCTGCATTCTTTCTGGAGATTCTAGGGGACAATCCATTTTGTGTCTTTTCTAGATTCTAGCTGCTGCTTGAATTCCTTGGCTCCTAATCTACATACATCACTTTGAATTCTGCTTCTATCATTACATCTCCTTCTCTAACTCTCCCACTTTCCTTTGTAAGGACCCTTGTGATTACACTGGGCCCACCTGAAGAATCCAGAATAATCTCACCATTTTAAGATTCACAACCTTAATCACATTTGCAAAGTCCCTTTTACTATGTAAGGTAACATATTCACAGGTTCCAAGGATTAGGACATGGACTTCTTTGGGGGCCATTATTTTGCCCACAACAGGGGTGATGACAGAACTTCACATGTACCAGTCCCTTTGACCATTGGAAGTGGACAGGGGTGATTTTCCTGCTTACCATCCCTGAGATGATGCCACGGTGTGAGGTGGCAGTCACCTGTGGATCATCTTGGGCTCTCGCAGGTGTGACAGTGAAGAGGAAAATGGAGATGCTGGTTCAGGTTCCCTTTCCTGACATGCTCAGGACAATTTGTATGAACAGGAATGGTAAGGGTGTATCTATCCAATGTGACAAGAAGTCCTGGTGGCACATTGGTTTAGCACTCAGCTGCTAATTGAAAGTTTGGCAGTTTGAACCCACCAGCCAGCTCCACAGGAGAAAGATGTGGCAGTCTACTTTTGTAAAGACTACAGCCTTAGAAACACTATGGGGTAGTTGTACTCTGTCCTATAAGGTCACTGTGAATTGGAATCAACTCAACAGCAATGGGTTTGGTTTTTTTGGTGTGTGCAATATAACAAATTTCCATCTTCCACTGTACTGGAAGAGTCTGTTTTTAGCCCTTACTCCTGGGAGAATCAAGGTAAGAAGTGAATGAAAGGAAGGTGGCAGGAGGAAAGAACAGAAAAGGTGCAGGTGAGTGTGCTGCAGAGAGTAAGTTCTCTAGCATTCAGTTCTGCCCTAGGTGTGTTGCCACCACACCAGACCTCCTGCCCAGAGGACACACATCCTCCCATAGAGAACCAGACAAGATAGGAGCCAAATGGCAATACTACACCCTATTTGTAACTTACCAGCCAGGACTTCTGTTCCAGAACACCTGCCAAGTTGGCCAGCAAGAGAGGTTTTCTGGATTTGCTAGGCCAGAAAAAGCAATGTCCATTTGCTCAAGTGACCCTTTGTCTGACAGGTTTAAGAAGCAGCAGAAGTTAATCATCTGAACTCTGATTTCCCAACTGGGGTAATAAAGGAACAGAGAAGGTAGTTAGTGGCTCACGTGCAATACCTGGGGAGGCCTGGAAGACTAACCCCTACCCAAGCCAGGCACGTCCTGGCCATGGTTTATGCCTTCCCAAGGTAGGCTGCCATTTCACCCACGCTAAGGCTCCTAGCCATATGGCCCAGGGGGTATGCAAAAAGATGTGTAAGCAAAAAAGTACCTAAAATGGCAAAGTTGTTACCTTCTTTCATAATACATCTCTGGCTTCCTGGTTAACATCTTTTTTCATTCAAAGCAGGCTCTCTAAATATTTCTGTTACCTTTGGGTGTATGAAACCAAAAAGCCAAATTCGTTGCCGCTGAGTTGATTCCAACTCATGGCGACCCCATGTTACAGAGAAGAACTAATCCATAGGGTTTTCTTGGCTGTATCTTTACAGGAGCAGGCCTTTCCCCCACGGTAGTTACTGAGTAGGTTCAAAGCTCAAACCTTTAAGTTAGTAGTTGAGCATGAGAAAACTACATGTGCCACACAGGGACTTTACAGCTCCTCTATTTCCCAAAGAAGGAAGCAGTCTCAAAGAGGGTAAAAGATTCAACAAACATTCATTGTACTCTGTGAACTGGCCACTGTGGTTGTCTCTGGGAGCAGCAAAGACAGACAAGTAGCAGTTCCTGCTCACAGGGCTTACAGCCTTTGAGGGGAGGGAGGAGGGTGAGACACTAATGCAAGAAGTTAGAATATGAAAGTATTATATGCCACAAATAGTGAAGAGATAAAGTTCAGAGGCACCAAAGGGAAGAACACTGCTGGCTAGGAGGAAAGAGAATGTTTTCTAGGGAAGGTGGAGTTTGTGCTGAGCTCTGGAGAAAGTAGAGGTGGAAAGGAGAGTACAGAGCAAGGCTTTTGTACCCAGTTTGTAGGGGCATCAGGTAGAGAGAAGAAAGGGATCGAAAGATATAGAGACTATGGTTCTCCCTTTCAGGATTCTGAAGTTCTAAAAGCATACATATGAAAACAAAGCCAGAAAGTGTCAGTGCATGAAAGAGTAAATTGTGAGAACTGAGTTGATGGGTAGCCCAAGGTAAGGGGTTAACCAAGACAATGTTGAGGCTGGGAGGGAGAGGTGTCCAGAACTGGGTTTTGAAGGAGGTGAGTGGGGTATATGTCTTAGTGTCTTCTGTAGTTAATGTGTGGTGGGGTAAGTGAGCCCAACTACCTGGGGCATTCCAAAAACCATGAATAGACAATGGTTCTAAGACCCAAATGGTTCTAAGACCCAAAAAGTTCCAGAAGGTAAACAGGTGCCTCAGGGTTCCCTTGCAGTGAAGCTACCACATTGATCGGGAGATAAGAAGGATCTGAAATATGTAACTCTTCTGTCAGTGTAACTACTGTGCATGTTGCTTTGATGCCAGAAGCTATGCCACTAGTATTTCAAACACCAGCACGGTCACCCATGGTGGACAGGATTCAGCAGGATTCCAGACTAAGACAGAATAGGAAGAAAGAAAGGCCTGGCAATCTACTTCCAATAATCAGCCAATTAAAACTTTATGGATCACAACACGATACTGCCCAAATCACTTGCTTTGGACACGTCATCAGGAAGGATCAATCTCTGCAGGAGGATTTCATGTTTGGTAAAGTAGAGGGCCAGTGAGGACAAGGGAGATCCTTGCTGAGATGGATTGGCACAATAGCTGCAACAATGGACTCAAACATTAGGTAATTGTGAGGATGATGCAGGACCTGGCAACTTTTTGTTATGTGGTACATAAGGTCACCACGAGTCAGAGTCAACTCAATGGCATCTATCTATCTATTTAAATATGCCACACTGTGTGGTCTAATGGACCCTCTGGCAGTCACTGGACTTAGCTTGTTCCATATTTACTCCAACCCCCTAGTTTGTCTTCCTGGATGGCAGAGATTGGAAAGCTAAAGCCAATTCTCATACTTCAAGGGTTCTAGTTGTTATTTCCTACCAAGAAGATATGCTTTAGGTGAGACCTGATTTGGAAACCCATTTTAGTAGGAGAGACACTGAAGGGTGAGTGGGAGGGCCACCATTCTTTCACTTCCATTCTGTTGATGTGGATTATAACCAAAGTGGCAAGGCCCTGGAGAAGGAAATCTGGTGGTGGCTTCCAACAACAACAGGTCAACAGTTCCCTTGGCAGCCCAACTCTGCAGTTGGTTTTAGGAATCACTCTTGGATGCCCAGTCTTAAGTCTGTTCTTTCAGCCCTGCTAATATTCATTAAGCCATTTGTTGCCATAAGATAGAACACTTCCAATTTAAACTGACTAGATTAGACTCTGTTTGTTGTAAATGAATCCTGATTCATAAAAGAGCTAGAACGTTTCTTATTAGCAAAAGAAGGTGCCAACTGTTGTCACCAGAGATATCAAAGCAAGAGTGAAAAATGGCCCGCTCAAGATGTCCACATCCTAATCCTTGGAACTTGTGAATATATGACCTAACATGGTGAAAGGGACTTTACAGATGTGGTTAAATAAAGGAACTTGAGATGGAGAGAGTACCCTGCATTGTCTGGTAATCAATGATATCAATCCAAATGTAATTACAAATATCCTCGTAAGAGGGACACAGGATAGGCAGAGAAGGAGATGTGATAATGGAAGCAGAGGTCGGAGTGATGGGTGATGGCCACAAGCCATGGAATGCAGGCAGCCTCTTTGTTTTTGTTGTTAGGTGCCATTGAATCATTTCCAACTCATTGCGACAGAACAAAATACTGCCTGGTCCTGCACTGTCCTCAAAAATCTTGCTATGTTTGAGCCCATGATTGCAGCCACGGTGTAATCCATCTCTTTAAGGGTCTTCCTCTTTTTCGCTGACCATCTACTTTACCAAGCATGATGTCCTTCCCCAGCGACTGGTCAGTCTTGATAACATGTCCAAAGTATATGAGACAAAGTCTCGCCATCCTCGCTTCTAAGGAGAATTCTGGCTGTACTTCTTCTGAGACAGATTTGTTTGTTCTTCTGGGATTTCGTGGTATATTCAATATTCTTCACCAACACCATAATTTAAATGCATCAATTCTTCAGTCTTCCTTATTCATTGTCCAGCTTTCACATGCATATGAAGCGATTAAAAATACTATGGCTTGGGTCAGGTGCACTTTAGTCCTTAAGGTGACATCTTTGCTTTTTAACACATTAAAGAGATCTTTTGCAGCAGATTTGTCCAATGTAATACATCATTCGATTCCTTGACTGCTGCTTCCATGGGTGTTGATTGTGGATCCAAGTAAAATGAAATCCTTGACAACTTCAATCTTTTCTCCATCTCTCATGATGTTGCTTCTTGGTCCAGTTGTGAGGATTTTTGTTTCCTTTATGTTGAGGTATAATCCACACTGAAGGCTGTAGTCTTTGATCTTAACTTGTAAGCGCTTCAAGTCCTCCTCACTTTCAGCAAGCAAATTTGTATCATTTGCGTGTCACAGGTTGTTGGTGAGTCTTCCTCCAATCCCGATAACACGTTCTTCTTCATATAGCCCAGCTTCTCAGATAATTTGCTCAGCATACATATTGAAGAAGTATAGTGAAAAGGATACAATCCTGATGTACACCTTTCCTGATTTTAAACCATGCACTATCACTTTGTTCTGTTCAAATGTTGGCAGGGTTGCATTACCTCTGGAGGCTCCAGGGGAGAATCTGTTCCTTGCCTCTTCCAGCTTCTGGTGGTTCCAAGTGTTCCTTGGTTTGTGGCCACATCACTCCAGTCTCTGCCTCCATGGTCACATTGCCTCCTCCCCTTCTGTGTGCCTGTCTCCTCTGTGTATCTGTCTCAAAATTCCCTATGATTCTTTCTTATAAGGATACGTCAATTGCATTTAGGATCTACCTGAATGATCCAGGATAAGCTCCTTCGCTCAAGATCCTTAATTTAATCACATATTTTGACATATAAGGTACTATTAACATGTTCTGGGGATTATGACATTGATATAGTGTTTGGGGGGCCACTACTTAGCTCATTGCACCTGACCCAGGACAAGCTCTTGGGGTCTAGGCAAGGATGGCTGCTTGACAGTGTGGTGACTAGAGGCTGTGAGGGGCCCGGACTTTCCTGTAATCAGTCTGCAATTCCACTCACTCCTCCTCTAACCCATGCTCTGGTGGGAGAAGGGCAACAGGGTGGTAGGAAGGGTGGCTGGAAAGAAAGAGAATTTTGAAATGGGTTGACCAGGACCTGAAACCTCTGGCTACATCTGTTGAAACCCTCAATAGAAAGAAGACGTATTGAGGACTCCTTTGGAATCCAGAAGTGACCCAACAGTTAACAAAAGACTGAACTGGAATGCAAAATGATACAACCATTTTGGAAGACAATATGGCTGTTCCTTAGAAAGCTGGAAATAGAAATATCATATGATCCAGCAATCCCACTCCTAGGAATATATCCTAGAGAAATGAGAATCACCACTGGAATAGACATATGCACACCCATGTTCACTGCAGCATTGTTCACAATAGCAAAAAGATGGAAACAACCTAGATGCTCATCAACAGATGAATGGATAAACTGTGGTACATACACACAATGGGGTATTACACAATGATAAAGAACAATGATGAATCTGCAAAGCTTCTCATAACATGGATGAATCTGGAGGGCATTATGCTGAGTGAAATAAGTCAATCACAAAAGGACAAATATTGTATGAGACCACTATTGTAAAAACTCATGAAAAGGTTTATACAAAAAAAAGAAACAAGCTTTGATGGTTGCATGGGAGAGGAGGGGTGGGAATGGAAAAACACTAAATAGACAATGGATAAGTGGTAACGTCGGTGAAGAGTAAGACAGTACGCAATACCGGGGGAGCCAGCACAACTTGTCCAAGGCAAGATCATGGAAGCTCCATAGATGCATCCAAAGTCCCCGAGGGACCGAATTGCTGGGCTGAGGGCTGTGGGGACCATGGTTGTCCCGGGGAACACCTAGCTCAATTGGCATAACATAGTTTATAAAGAAAATGTTCTACATTCTACTTTGGTGAGTAGCGTCCTGGGTCTTAAAAGCATGTGAGTGGCCATTTAAGATACTACACTGGTCTCACCCCTTCAGGAACAAGGGAAAATGAAGAAAACTAAACATATAAGGGAAAGATTAGTCCAAAGGACTAATGGACCACATCTACCACAGCCTGCACTAGACTGAGTCCGGTACAGCTAGATGGTACCTAGTTACCACCACTGACTGCTCTGACAGGGATCACAATAGAGGGTCCTGGACAGAGGTGGAGAAAAATGCAGAACAACATTCTAACTCACAAAAAAAGACCAGATTTACTGGCCTAACAGAGACTGGAGAAAATCCGGAAATATATCCCCCGGTCACCCTTTTAGCAGTAATGAAGTC
Source organism: Loxodonta africana (assembly GCF_030014295.1). Lineage (NCBI taxonomy): Eukaryota > Metazoa > Chordata > Mammalia > Proboscidea > Elephantidae > Loxodonta > Loxodonta africana. Next base: position 34,135,318 of record NC_087354.1, on the reverse strand, counting down.
ACTCCTAAGGTTTATCCTTCATCCAAAGTTTAGACAGGCCCATAAAACAAAACGAGACTAAAGGGGCAGAACAACCCAGGGGCAAGGACTAGAAGGCAGAAGTGGACAGGAAAGTTGGTATTAGGGAACCCAAGGTAGAGAAGGGAGAGTGTTGACATGTCATGGGGTTGTTAACCAATGTCATAAAACAATATGTGCAGTAACTGTTTAATGAGAAGATAGTTTATTCTGTGAACCTTCATCTAAAGTACAATAAAAAAAAGAAAACAAAGACCCACATTGGATGAGGGCGATTACTTGATATATTCTCTTTGAAACTAAATTCTAGGTGCAGTAAAATTAGTCTGGCAGATTAGTGGTTGCCAGGGCCTGGGGGGTTCAGGGAGTGGGAGTGACTGCTAATGGGCATGGGGTTTTCTTTTGGATAATGAAAATGTTCTATAACTAGATAGCGATGATGGTTGCACAACATTGCAAATGTCCTAAATGTTTTAAAACTGAACACTTTAAAATGACTAAAATAGTAAATTGTATGTTATGTGTATTTTACCACAATTAAAAAGAAAAAGAAATACTCTGACCTTTCCAACTAAATTGGAAAAACAAAGTCCAACCATCTGGACATCCTGCATCCCAACAGACAGCCCTCAAAAGGGAGGTTGTGTTCAGTACCATCCTCTTCCAACCCAGAGAGAAGAAGAGCAGTTGGTCTGAGTGAGCCTAGGCTTGGCACTGAAGGTTTAGGAGAGTGCAGCTGATGAGAAGCAAGGCCTGTGGCTGGGGTAAGGCCCTCAGGCCACCCAATTAGCAGGGAGCAGCCCTTTCTGAAGGACCCACACCTGCCTTCATGGCAGAAATCCTTGGTCCAAAAGGCTCTCCCTCTACAAGTTTTAATAATTCCTGCTTCATCCCTACTCATAGGCAGGTGCTGAAAGTAAATCAGAAAGGACATCCTTCGAGGAGCAGTTCAACTGTCCTGGGGTTTGCTCTGGACAAGAGAAGAAATGCATCTATGCTCCCCTTTCTCTTACAGCGATGGCTGGAGGCAGAGGAAGACCAGTCCAAGAAGTTGTTCTGCTTCTGCTGGTTCTTTATGTAGTTGTGGGTGAGTTTCAAGGAAGCTGGCTGTACTGTTCAGGTGCACGGGGCCTGTTGGACAAAGCCTACCATTTCATTCATTGGTAAAACTTAGTGTTTTCTGCTCCGCGCTGAATCCTCCCAGCAGTTCTTCTATCCTTTGAGGAAGGTATGCCCTGACATCCCCACTTTATAGAGGAGGAAGCTAGAGCCTAGAGCAGTTATGGGCTTTGTCTAGTGTCTCAACACAGTAAATTCTGGAGCCGACAGCCTGGCTCCAGGGACTGCACCTGAGCTGCTACAGAGGGATGAGAAAATGGGGCGAAACAGCTCTTGTTGTAGAGATGGAAAATAGTTGCACATTACATTGCCTCAGGCTTCTGGGCAGTGCAAATGGTTTGTACTCAACTACCAATCAAAATGTTAGTGGTTCATAACTACCACGGCCTCCACCAGACAGAGTCCAGTACAACGAGATAGTGCCCGGCTACCACCTCTGACTGCTCTGACAGGGATCGCAACAGACGGTCCCAGAAGAGCTGGAGAAAAATGTAGAACAAAATTCTAACTCACAAAAAAAGACCAGACTTACTGGCCTGACAGAGACTGGAGAAATGCCAAGAGGATAGCCCCCGGTCACCCTTTTAGCTCAGTAATGAAGCCACTCCTGAGATTGACCGTTCATCCAAAGATTAGACGGGCCCATAAAACAATATGAGTCCTTGCCCAGGGGTAAGGACAAGAATGCAGGAGGGGACATAAAAGTTGATAATAGGGAACCCAAGACTGAGAAGGGAGAGTGTCGATATGTCATGGGGTTTTTAACAAATGTCGTAAAACAACATGTGTAGTAACTCTTTAATGAGAACCTAGCTTGTTCTGTAAACCTTCGTCTAAAGTACAATTAAATAAATAAATAAAAACAGAGAAAAACAAAAATGTTGGTGGTTCAAACCCACCCAGTGACATGGCGAAAGAAAGCCCTGGTAGTCTGCTTCCCTAAAGATTAGAGCCAAGAAAACCCAATGGAGCGCAGTTCTATTCTGTCACACATGTGGTCACCCCAAGTTATAACCAACTTGACTGCAAAGAATTTTTTTGTTTCCTTTACAAAAAAAAAAATTTTTTTTTTTTTTTATCCTTCGTGTGGACTTAGGCTATATCTTCCATTCTCTGAGAGCTCTTGTTTAACTGTGCACAGGTGATGGGTGCGTATGTGTGAGAGGGAAGCACGAGGGAACATATCTTCACCTCAGGTCAGTAGAACCAGACTTAAAATGCTAAAGCCCAGCCTGGACTGTCCTGCCAAAGGGCCCCAGGGTGTTGTTCTAGAATCTAGAAGGAATACTGAGTTTGGGCAATGTTAGGCTGTGGCTTATTGTGTCCCTTGGCTTGGTGAAGCAGGGTTGATGCTGGAAGTCCAGTCCTTGGGAATGAGGAGGGTGGGATGGGGAGAGGAACAATGACGGTTTCTTAAAGGGAAATGAAGAGTCAAACAGCAATGGCTTGAGTAAAGGGGAAAAGGGGAAGTGAATGGACCAGCCAACAATGCCAGGAACTGAGATGTTTCCACTAGAGGACTGTTACGAAAGGAATGTTTCTCCTTTTTCTTTAGACTCTGAAAACACTTTTTGTACTCTTTATTGAAGTATAACATCCTACTGAAAAGTGCACAAATCCTAAGTGTACAGCCTGATGAAGTTTCATAAACTGAACACACTCAGGCAGCCAGAGTCCAGTCCAAGAAACAGCACGACCAGTGCTTCAGACTCCACCTCCAGGCCCCTTTCCAGCCTCTCTGCCCCTCCCTTCAAAAGGCATCCACCGTCTAGACCTCTAACACAGATCAGCCTGGTCTGATTTTGAATTACAGTACATACAAATAGAATCATACCGTAAGCACTCTTCTGTGTCTGGTTTCTTTCCTGCCACGTTATGTTTTGCAAGATGCAGCCATATTGTTGCATGTAGTTGCAGTTTTTTTCATTGTTGTTGCTGTAGTTACTTCATTCTACAAATTAAACATCCTGCTATTGATAGCAAGGAGCCCTGGTGGCACTGGCTAAAGCGCTTGGCTGATAACTAAAAGGTCAGCGGTTCAAACTCACCAGCCTCTCCGAGGAAGAGAGGTGGCAGTCTGCTTCCGTACAGCCTTGGAAACCTACGGGGCAGTTCTACCCTCTCCTATAGGGTTGCTATGAGTCAATTCTGACTTGGCGGCAGTGGGGTTTTACTATTGATGGACATTTGGGTGCTTTCCAGTTTGGGGCTACTAGAAATAGTGCTGCTAAAAGCATTCATATGCAAGCCTTTTAGTGAATCTTATGTGTATTTTTAAGTGCTCGGCTGCTAATCAAAGGTTGGCCGTTCGAACCCACTCAGCCACACCACGGGAGAAAGACCTGGTGATGTGCTTCCATAAAGATTACAGCCTAGAAAACCCTATGGGACAGTTCTACTGTGTCACATGGGATCACTATGAGTTGAAATCAAGTTGGCAGCACCTCACAACAACAACATGTACATTTTCAAATTTATATTAGTATATCCAGTTTAAGCATGCTTTTCTCCTAACAAAACATAACAGTTTTGAGTTATCTCCAAACCTGCCATGAAGCCCTTATACACATACTTACATACGCATTGAGTTCAAATTCTGAAAAAAGAAGGAAATAAAATCCCAAATGCCCATCAACAATAGATAAAGTGCACATTGGTATGTCCACAGAATGAAATACTATACTGCATTGTGTTGAAGCAGGGAATTAAGGGATTGAGAAGAAGAGAAAGTGGCCCTTTTTATTTCCCCTTCCCTGAGGCCATCTTGATTTTAGACACATCACATTAGAAAAAATGGCAGTCTCACCACTCTAGATAGTTGCTAATGGTAATCTCTGTGTACTGGTGAAGATAATAAAGGTCCCCAGCTAGGACAATCAGAAAATCCCAGTTCATAGTAAAGTCTCCACATCAGAGAAAACTCCACTCCTTCAGAGTTGGCCTGTCTGCATTCTTCTTGTCTTCTTTATTCTGATTTTGTGATTTTGTAATACAGTTTCATCTTTTGGAACAAGCCCAGGCAAATGCTGTTGACCGAGTGTTTTCTGAGATAAATAAGAGACTAGTTTTCAGGAGAAGAGTTGCAATGAGAAAAACACGAAGAAGCTTAAAAAACACCTGCATGTGAGTGAGAGAGGAGAGAGAGATTGAGAGACAGAGAGAGAGACACACAAACATAGAGAGAGACAGAGGGGAAGAGAGGAGAAGAAAAGGAGAGAGGGAGAGATTGAAGAAGAGGAAAAGATTGAGAGAGAGAGAAAACATGGAGAGAAGTGAGAGACACACACAGAGAAGGGGGACAGAGAGAAAGACAGAGACAAAAAGAGGAGAGAGGGAGAGAGACGGCAACTGAGAGGGAGAGAGAGAAGGTACCCAATTAAAAAGAGTTATCAGATCTTGAAAATGGTATCTGGATATTTATGTTTCTGAGTCCATGCAAAAGAGTGGATTGTATGCCTAGAAGGATGTTTCACACCTTCTAGCCACTGTCCACTTTTTATACCTGATTCAGATTTACCAAACTCTCTTCATTGAAGTTTCTGTTATCAGGAAAGCTCACGAAGTTTATGAAAGGATTCTGCAATGTCAATATAAATTTCTGTTTCCAAATCAAAAGCTGGGGAGAGACAGCCTACAGGTTTAAAAATCAAAATTTGAAAAGTGCTCTAAGCATTTCAGAGCTCCACGAAAACACATGTTAATATTGATGGCTTTTCAATAAATGTTTGAGAACAAAACTCTCTTTCCAAAGGAAGTAAGCCAAATTGCTTCGTTTCAGATAATTTTCCATATTTCCTCCAAAGTTTCCATAACTCACTTGCATCCATCTCGAGAAGAAAACGGTTTTCCTAGAATCATTCTCAACAAACATCTCTACTTTGAAACAGCTACTAGCCCTGTCTGCATAGATACCATACTGAGGTTTCTCCAGGTTTCTGCAAAGATTGGTTTCACTGGAAGAGATAGAGCGTACTCCTCAGGGAAGACGTTTCACACAGGACCTCTCACCCCTTTTCCTTTCCGGAGAAGACAAACAACGAACTGTACAGAACATTCTCCACTTTGCCACTGGTCGGAATTTCTGAAACTCAGACTGAATTATTTTCCAACATGACTGGTGTGTTTTTCTATGTTTGTTTTTAATCTGTTTCCCAGGCATCTTGCCTGACATTTTCCCAGCATGTTCCATTTAGATGAGCTTTTGTCAGTGAAACGTATCTGAGTAGTGTAAATGGTTTGTACTTGACTACTAACCTAAACGTTGGCAGTTCGAACCCTCTCAGCAGTACCACAGAAGAAAGGCCTGGCATTCTGCTTCCTCAAGGATTGTTATTGTTGTTTTTAGCTGCCGTCGAGTTTGCCTCTTAACTCATGGTGACCCCATATGTTACAGAGTAGAATAACTCCGTAGGGTTTTCTTGGTTCTAATCTTAACAGACACAGTTGGTCAGACCTTTTTTCAATGGCTGCGTGGGTTTGAACTGCCAACCTGTCAGTTAGCAAACCAAAAAATAAACTAAACCCACTGCTGGCAAGTCAATTCTGACTCATGGTGGCCACCCAGGCTCCTCTTACAGCCAAGAAAACTCTATGGAGCAGTTCTACTCTGTAACACATGGGGCTGCCATGCGTCAGAATCAACTAGATGGCAACAGGTTTGGGTTTTGGTTTTTTGTCAGTGAGCTGGGGAGGCTGTCAAACACAAGAGCAGGGAATGAACAATGCCCCTTCCACCTTGCTGTGGGGACAGCGGAGCTATGAGCTGGGGTCGCAGAAGCTGCCTGATTCTTGCTCCCGAGAAGTTAAGTGAAAACCTGAAAACTAAAGGAAATAACACCCTAACTGTGACCCAAGCTACATGATATTAGAAGAAAAATAGTTAACCCTAAATATCACTGAGATGTTTGAGAATATCATCCAGAAACCTTGAATTTGTTGAGGCTTCTGCCCAGAAGGGGTGTCATGGATTGAATTGTGTCCCCCAGAAATATGTGTCACCTTGGCTAGTTCATGATTCCCAGTATTGTGTGATTGTCCGTCATTTTGTCATCTGATGTGATTTTCCTTTGTGTTGTAAATCTTAGCTCTACGACATTGATGAGATGGGATTAGTGGCAGTTATATTAATGAGGCGGGACTCAATATACAAGATTAGATTGTGTTTTAAGTCAATATCTTTTGAGATATAAAAGAAAGAAGTGAGCAGAAAAACATGGGAACCTTATACCACCAAGAAAGCAGTGCCAGTTGCAAAGTGAATCCTTTGGACCCAGGGTTCCTGCAAGGAGAAGCTCCTAGACCACGGGAAAATTGATGACAAGGACCTTCCTCCAGAACTGACAGAGAAGGAAAGCCTTCCCCTGGCACTGACACCATGAATTTGGACTTCTAGCCTACTAAACTGAGAGGATAAACTTCTGTTTGTTGAAGCCGTCTGCTTGTGGTATTTCTGTTATAGCAGCACTAGGTAACTAAAACAAGGAAACACATTGCAGCTTGGGCCCAATCTGAAAATTACCGTTTGCACCAAATAGAATGGGAAAAAATACTCTCCTTTCCAAAATAGCAGCACACAGAGAATCTAGGCAGCTGAAGAAAGTACTATTGTTAGTTACTGTCACATTGGCTCCAACTTATGAGGACCCCATGTACAACAGACCAAAACGTTGCCCAGCTCTGTGCCACCGTCATGATAATTGGCATGTTTGAGTCCTTTGTTACTGCCAGTGTGTATTTTGAGTGTATTCTAACCTAGGGGGTTCATTTCGCAACATCATATCAGACAATATTCTGTTTCATCCATAGGGATTTCACTGGCAAATTTTTGGAATTAAATTTCCAGGCCTTTCTTCCTAGTCTATCTTCGTCTGGAAGCCCCACTGAACTCTGTTCACCATAGTTGACCCTGCTAATATTTGAAATACCGGTGACATAACTTCCAGCATCACAGCAACTTGCAGGCCACTACAGTACGACAAACTGATAGATGGCTAGTGAAAGGAAGGTATACACTGACATAATAAGGATAGAAACCAACAGCAAAAAGTATTCAATTTAGGAAAAAAAAAAAATGTATTGAGTGCCTCCTCCATGCCAGGCGATACAATAGGCACTGGATAAAGACTGGAGAATAAAACAGACCAAGTCCTGCCCACACAGAGCCCACATGATAGTTGGGGAAACAAACAGTAAGGACAGTGAAAAACAATAATGTAGGTTAAGTGGAGAGGGAAGATGGAATGGAGGAGAGAGTGAAGGCCTCTCTGAGGAGGTATCATCTGAGGGAGGATCTCAGTAATGCACAGGAGTGAGCCATTAATCTGGAAGAAGATCCCCCAGACAGAGGAAACGGCAAGTGCAAAGGCCCAGAGGCAGGAAAAAGCAGGGAACGGTACTAGTTTAGGATGTGCACATAAGGATCTGCAGAATGCTGAAACCTGAAAGTAAAAGGAATTCTATCCCTATACGAGGAAAAATAAGTCCCACTTGACTAGATGTTTTATCTGTTTGTTGCTGTTGATAGGTGTTGTTGAGTCAGTTTTGACTCATAGCAACCCCCTGTTGACAGAGTACAACTGCCCAATAGGATTTTCTTGGCTGTGATCTTTACAGGAGGAGATTGCCAAGTCTTTCTCCTGTGGAGCTGCTGGTGGGTTTGAACCACCAACTTTTTGTTTAGTAGCCTAGTGTTTAACCATTGTGCCATCAGTTTTTTACTGGGCAGGAATCATATGTGAATATCAGAACCCAATCCACCTACTGGAACATGAGCACTGGGGGTGGGAGGAGTGGAGGGGGGGGCCTGGTTTGGATGGAGCAGCCTCTCTTCACTTAAGAGGATAACCACCCATCCCAGTTTGCCCAGGATGATCCTGGGTTTAAAATGAAAAATCCTGCATTCCAGGAAGCCCCTCAGTCCTGGACAAACCTACTTCAGGACTGGTATTAAGGAAAAAGCATCGTGAAGCTTAGGAAAATGTCCTGCAATGCAATGAAAAAAAGAAACAGCAATGAAAAGGAAGAGAAGGACTTCAAAAAAAATTTGTGACAAGAAACAGAGGTAATTTTGGGGAGTATTTTCTTGATTTTTTTTTTTTTAAAGAATTAAAAACTGCATGTCCGCAGAAAAATTATACTTGAAAAGAAGAAATAGAATGCAAAAATATTAATATTTATTACATATTAATGTAGATTTAAAATCCCAGGTTGTCTAAACAAAGAAAAGGAAGTGGGCATAAAGAAATGATTCATTTATGGATTCCACTGTTTTCCCAATCAAAATCCCTGTTCAGGGTTTACTGGAGGGAGACAGAGATATGGCCTTGATAAAGCAATTATAAAATTCATCTGAAAGGAAAACCCATTAAGAAGAGCCAACATTCTGGGACATAAAAAAGAGCTGGAACATGCATTGCTATATCATAAGACATAATACTAAAAGCAAAATTGTCCTTGCTTAATAAAAAAAAAAAAAAAAGCAATGGAATCAACTAAAAGACTTAGAAATAAATATAATAAGTAGATATAAGAACTTAAAAAAAGATAAATGTAAATGAATTATTTAATAAATGGTGCCAGAAAAATTAGTTAAATATTGAGTGGGAGAAAAGACTTAGACTACCTACCTCAAACTTTACACTGAAATAACGTCTAAACTATTAAATACAGAGAAAAATGTAAAACAAAAATTAAAGAAAATGAAAAAAAAGCAAGAAAATGGGAGCAAGTACCTGATCTCAGGGCAAGGAAAACCATTCTAGTTACACAAACCACAGAATAAGCCATAAAGAAATAGATGTTTAGATCTGATTCCATTAAAACTCAAAACTTTTGTTCATCAATATATAAAAGTAAGTGATGAACTGGGAACAAATATTGGCAACTTACGTAAGTTAATATGTTTAATACATGAGAAACTCTCACTTATCAATTGGAGAATATCAAAACTACAATTAAAAATTGACAAAGAACAAGTACTGATAATTCACAAAATAAGAGAACAAAAATGGCCAAAAATATTTTTATGTCTCAATAAATAAATGCAAATGGAAATAGTGATAAACCATTTTCAGTTATCAAACTATAATTTTTTTTTTTAATTATAATACTTAGTGATGGGAAAGATGTAGGAAAATTGTCACTCCCAGATTGCCTTTCTGGTAATATGTATCAAGAGCCAAAGAGAAAATCATATTGTTTGATCTCCCAATTCAATTTCAAGAAATTTAGCCTATGAAAATAAACAGATACAGTCACAAAGCTTTGCATATGAGGATATTTAATGCTTCAACACTTATAAAATTGTAAATAACTAGATATGCATAGAAAATTGACTCAATAAAAATACACTGGTTGCCACAATGATTATTTCTGGGTGGAACTGACTATGGCTTTTACTTTATTCTTTGTGCTATTGCCTATTTCCCAGTTTTCCTTCTATAAAAGCAAAAAAAGTATACTATTTATCAAAAACAAAAAAAGCAATCAATGTTATTTCAAAAATATTTACCTGACCTCATGCAGTCCAAGTAAGTACTCGATTTGCACCGCCCTACTTTGAACAACAGGGGGTTAGCAGTGGTTCAGTGGTAGAATTATTGCCTTCCATGTGGGAGACCCGGGTTCGATTCCTGACCAACGTACCTCATGCACAGCCATCACCCATCTGTCAGAGGTGGCTTGCATGTTACTATGATGCCAAACAGGTTTCAGTGGACCTCCAGACTCAGGAAGAGAGGCTAATGAAAACTCAGCCAATGAAAGCCCTATAGACCACAACAGTACAATCCGCAACCAATCATGGGGACGGCACAGGACCAGGCAGCATTTAGTTTCATTGCGCATGGACCGACTTGTCGGCAGCTAACTGCTAAACAGCTTTGAACAAGTCTAGCTGAAAAAGTCTAATGGCAAATTATAGGTAATTTCATTGATCAGAGAATATTCTATTTATGGAGAAGTTCAGATGGACAAGAGAGGGTGCCTCATTTGGGACGTTTGCAATATGGCAGACATCCATCTCCGGCTGATTGCAGAGAAGTGATTTTGCAGAGAAGGGCTTTGGAAATAATGGAAAAAGATATGAGAGAAATGATGAGGGATTTGGCATATGCAAAAAATGCATCCTGTATACACCAGGGGCGGAGCCAAGATGGCGGACTAGGCAGACGTTACCTCGGATCCCTCTTACAACAAAGACACGGAAAAACAAGTGAATCGATCACATACATAACAATCTACGAACCCTGAACAACAAACACAGATTTAGAGACGGAGAACGAACTAATACAGGGAAGCAGCGACAGTTTCCAGAGCCTGGAGCCAGCGTACCAGTCAGGTACGGCACAAGCACAGAGACCTGCTCCACCCCCCTGAACTAACCCCGGGAGGGGGACCAGCCGGTTCCACGGGCGGCGTGGGACGCAGCCGGTAGGAGAAGTCCCCGGGAGGCAGTGACTGATCTTGGAGCAGAAAGAGCAGCATCCGAGCCGGGGAACCGTCCCGCAGGGATTTGGACTGCTCGCAGGTACGCCATAAACACGGAGAGTTGCTCCACCCCCTGAACTAACCCCGGGAAGGGGACCAGCCGGGTCGCGCGGGCGGCGTGGGACGCAGCCGGTAGGAGAAGTCCCCGGGAGGCAGCGACTGGTATTGGAGTGGGGAGAACAGCGTTCCAGCCGGGACACTTGGTCGCGGCACAAGCACGGGGAGCTACTCCACCCATCTGAACTAACCCCGGGAGGGGGCCCACCTGGTTCACGGGGGCGGCACGGCCACGTGGCTGGAGGGACGAGAAGTCCCCGGGAGGCAGCGACTGATTTTGGAGTTGAGAGTGCACCGTCCCAGTAGGGGAGCCTTGACGCTGGGCGTGGGGCTGGAAGCGGAGGATCTGACCGTGACTCCAGTGGGCCAGACCCCCTGGGGGCAATCTCCACACAGCCAGCACACATAGGCGACGCGCCTGCGGGAATCTCAGATATAACAGTCATTCCAAGCAAGACAAGCAACTCTGGCTATATTCTGAGGTGCTACTCTCCTATCTCTCTGTTCCCTCCCCCACCCTCCCCAGGCGGCTTCATTAACATCTGAATAGCCTGAGCCAGAGGGAGAACTCTGATAGGGATCTGACTGCAGTTTTTTTTTAGCGGATTTTCTGGAAAAACTAGTTTCCCAGTGATGGCTCGGAGACAACAATCCATATCAAACCACTTAAAGAAGCAGACCATGACAGCTTCTCCAACCCCCCAAACAAAAGAATCAAAATCTTTCCCAAATGAAGATACAATTTTGGAATTATCAGATACAGAATATAAAAAACTAATTTACAGAATGCTTAATGATATCACAAATGAAATTAGGATATCTGCAGAAAAAGCCAAGGAACACACTGATAAAACTGTTGAAGAACTCAAAAAGATTATTCAAGAACATACTGGAAAAATTAATAAGTTGCAAGAATCCATAGAGAGACAACATGTAGAAATCCAAAAGATTAACAATAAAATAACAGAATTAGACAACACACTAGGAAGTCAGAGGAGCAAACTCGAGCAATTAGAATGCAGACTGGGACATCTGGAGGACCAGGGAATCAACACCAACATAGCTGAAAAAAAATCAGATAAAAGAATTAAAAAAAATGAAGAAACCCTAAGAATTATGTGGGACTCTATCAAGAAGGATAACCTGCGGATGATTGGAGTCCCAGAACAGGGAGGGGGGACAGAAAACACAGAGAAAATAGTTGAAGAACTTCTGACAGAAAACTTCCCTGACATCATGAAAGACGAAAGGATATCTATCCAAGATGCTCATCGAACCCCATTTAAGATTGATACAAAAAGAAAAACACCAAGACATATTATCATCAAACTCACCAAAACCAAAGATAAACAGAAAATTTTAAAAGCAGCCAGGGAGAAAAGAAAGGTTTCCTTCAAGGGAGAATCAATAAGAATATGTTCTGACTACTCAGCAGAAACCATGCAGGCAAGAAGGGAATGGGACGACATATACAGAACACTGAAGGAGAAAAACTGCCAACCAAGGATCATATATCCAGCAAAACTCTCTCTGAAATATGAAGGCGAAATTAAGATATTTACAGACAAACACAAGTTTAGAGAATTTGCAAAAACCAAACCAAAACTACAAGAAATACTGAAGGATATTGTTTGGTCAGAGAACCAATAATATCAGATATCAGCACAGCACAAGGTCACAAAACAGAACGTCCTGATATCAACTCAAATAGGGAAATCACAAAAACAAACAAATTAAGATTAATTAAAAAAAAAATACACATAACAGGGAATCATGGAAGTCAATAGGTAAAAGATCACAATAATCAAAAAGAGGGACTAAATACAGGAGGCATTGAACTGCCATATGGAGAGTGATACAAGGCGATATAGAACAATACAAGTTAGGTTTTTACTTAGAAAAATAGGGGTATATAATGAGGTAACCACAAAAAGGCATAACAACTCTATAACTCAAGACAAAAACCAAGAAAAACGTAACGACTCAACCAACATAAAGTCAAACACTATGAAAATGAGGATCTCACAATTTACTAAGAAAAACGCCTCAGCACAAAAAAGTGTGTGGAAAAATGAAATTGTCAACAACACACATAAAAAGGCATCAAAATGACAGCACTAAAAACTTATTTATCTATAATTACCCTGAATGTAAATGGACTAAATGCACCAATAAAGAGACAGAGAGTCACAGACTGGATAAAGAAACACGATCCATCTATATGCTGCCTACAAGAGACACACCTTAGACTTAGAGACACAAACAAACTAAAACTCAAAGGATGGAAAAAAGTATATCAAGCAAACAATAAGCAAAAAAGAAGAGGAGTAGCAATATTAATTTCTGACAAAATAGACTTTAGACTTAAATCCACCACAAAGGATAAAGAAGGACACTATATAATGATAAAAGGGACAATTGATCAGGAAGACATAACCATATTAAATATTTACGCACCCAATGACAGGGCTGCAAGATACATAAATCAAATTTTAACAGAACTGAAAAGCGAGATAGATACCTCCACAATTATAGTAGGAGACTTCAACACACCACTTTCGGAGAAGGACAGGACATCCAGTAAGAAGCTCAACAGAGACACGGAAGATCTAATTACAACAATCAACCAACTTGACCTCATTGACTTATACAGAACTCTCCACCCAACTGCTGCAAAATATACTTTTTTTTCTAGCGCACATGGAACATTCTCTAGAATAGACCACATATTAGGTCATAAAACAAACCTTTGCAGAGTCCAAAACATTGAAATATTACAAAGCATCTTCTCAGACCACAAGGCAATAAAACTAGAGATCAATAACAGAAAAACGAGGGAAAAGAAATCAAATACTTGGAAAATGAACAATACCCTCCTGAAAAAAGACTGGGTTATAGAAGACATCAAGGAGGGAATAAGGAAATTCATAGAAAGCAACGAGAATGAAAATACTTCCTATCAAAACCTCTGGGACACAGCAAAAGCAGTGCTCAGAGGCCAATTTATATCAATAAATGCACACATACAAAAAGAAGAAAGAGCCAAAATCAGAGAACTGTCCCTACAACTTGAACAAATAGAAACTGAGCAACAAAAGAATCCATCAGGCACCAGAAGAAAACAAATAATAAAAATTAGAGCTGAACTAAATGAATTAGAGAACAGAAAAACAATCGAAAGAATTAACAAAGCCAAAAGCTGGTTCTTTGAAAAAATTAACAAAATTGATAAACCATTGGCTAGACTGACTAAAGAAATACAGGAAAGGAAACAAATAACCCGAATAAGAAATGAGAAGGACCACATCACAACAGAACCAAATGAAATTAAAAGAATCATTTCAGATTATTATGAAAAATTGTACTCTAACAAATTTGAAAACCTAGAAGAAATGGATGAATTCCTGGAAAAACACTACCTACCTAAACTAACACATTCAGAAGTAGAACAACTAAATAGACCCATAACAAAAAAAGAGATTGAAACGGTAATCAAAAAACTCCCAACAAAAAAAAGTCCTGGCCCGGACGGCTTCACTGCAGAGTTCTACCAAATTTTCAGAGAAGAGTTAACACCACTACTACTAAAGGTATTCCAAAGCATAGAAAATGACGGAATACTACCCAACTCATTCTATGAAGCCACAATCTCCCTGATACCAAAACCAGGTAAAGACATTACAAAAAAAGAAAATTATAGACCTATATCCCTCATGAACATTGATGCAAAAATCCTCAACAAAATTCTAGCCAATAGAATCCAACGACACATCAAAAAAATAATTCACCCTGATCAAGTGGGATTTATACCAGGTATGCAAGGCTGGTTTAATATCAGAAAAACCATTAATGTAATCCATCACATAAATAAAACAAAAGACAAAAACCACATGATCTTATCAATTGATGCAGAAAAGGCATTTGACAAAGTCCAACACCCATTCATGATAAAAACTCTTACCAAAATAGGAATTGAAGGAAAATTCCTCAACATAATAAAGGGCATCTATGCAAAGCCAACAGCCAATATCACTCTAAATGGAGAGAACCTGAAAGCATTTCCCTTGAGAACGGGAACCAGACAAGGATGCCCTTTATCACCACTCTTATTCAACATCGTGTTGGAAGTCTTAGCCAGGGCAATCAGGCTAGACAAAGAAATAAAAGGTATCCGGATTGGCAAGGAAGAAGTAAAGTTATCACTATTTGCAGATGACATGATTATATACACAGAAAACCCTAAGGAATCCTCCAGAAAACTACTGAAACTAATAGAAGAGTTTGGCAGAGTCTCAGGTTATAAAATAAACATACAAAAATCACTTGGATTCCTCTACATCAACAAAAAGAACACCGAAGAAGAAATAACCAAATCAATACCATTCACAGTAGCCCCCAAGAAGATAAGATACTTAGGAATAAATCTTACCAAGGATGTAAAAGACCTATACAAAGAAAACTACAAAGCTCTACTACAAGAAATTCAAAAGGACATACTTAAGTGGAAAAACATACCTTGCTCATGGATAGGAAGACTTAACATAGTAAAAATGTCTATTCTACCAAAAGCCACCTATACATTTAACGCACTTCCGATCCAAATTCCAATGTCATATTTTAAGGGGATAGAGAAACAAATCACCAGTTTCATATGGAAGGGAAAGAAGCCCCGGATAAGCAAAGCACTACTGAAAAAGAAGAAGAAAGTGGGAGGCCTCGCCTTACCTGACTTCAGAACCTATTATACAGCCACAGTAGTCAAAACAGCCTGGTATTGGTACAACAACAGACACATAGACCAATGGAACAGAATTGAGAACCCAGACATAGATCCATCCACGTATGAGCAGCTGATATTTGACAAAGGACCAGTGTCAATTAAATGAGGAAAAGACAGCCTTTTTAACAAATGGTGCTGGCATAACTGGATATCCATTTGCAAAAAAATGAAACAGGACCCATACCTCACACCATGCACAAAAACTAACTCCAAGTGGATCAAAGACCTAAACATAAAGACTAAAACGATAAAGATCATGGAAGAAAAAATTGGGACAACCCTAGGAGCCCTAATACAAGGTATAAACAGAATACAAAACATTACCAAAAATGATGAAGAGAAACCCGATAACTGGGAGCTCCTAAAAATCAAACACCTATGCTCATCTAAAGACTTCACCAAAAGAGTAAAAAGACCACCTACAGATTGGGAAAGAATTTTCAGCTATGACATCTCCGACCAGCGCCTGATCTCTAAAATCTACATGATTCTGTCAAAACTCAACCACAAAAAGACAAACAACCCAATCAAGAAGTGGGCAAAGGATATGAACACACATTTCTCTAAAGAAGATATTCAGGCAGCCAACAGATACATGAGAAAATGCTCTCGATCATTAGCCATTAGAGAAATGCAAATTAAAACTACGATGAGATTCCATCTCACACCAGCAAGGCTGGCATTAATCCAAAAAACACAAAATAATAAATGTTGGAGAGGCTGCGGAGAGATTGGAACTCTCATACACTGCTGGTGGGAATGTAAAATGGTACAACCACTTTGGAAATCTATCTGGCATTATCTTAAACAGTTAGAAATAGAACTACCATACAAGCCAGAAATCCCACTCCTAGGAATATACCCTAGAGATACAAGAGCCTTCATACAAACAGATATATGCACACCCATGTTTATTGCAGCTCTGTTTACAATAGCAAAAAGTTGGAAGCAACCAAGGTGTCCATCAACGGATGAATGGTTAAATAAATTGTGGTATATTCACACAATGGAATACTACGCATCGATAAAGAACAGTGACGAATCTCTGAAACATTTCATAACATGGAGGAACCTGGAAGGCATTATGCTGAGCGAAATTAGTCAGAGGCAAAAGGACAAATATTGTATAAGACCACTATTATAAGATCTTGAGAAATAGTAAACCTGAGAAGAACACATACTTTTGTGGTTACGAGGGGGGGAGGGAGGGAGGGTGGGAGAGGGTTTTTTTATTGATTAATCAGTAGATAAGAACTGCTTTAGGTGAAGGGAAAGACAACACTCAATACATGGAAGGTCAGCTCAATTGGACTGGACCAAAAGCAAAGAAGTTTCCGGGATAAAATGAATGCTTCAAAGGTCAGCGGAGCAAGCGCGGGGGTCTGGGGAGCATGGTTTGCGGGGACTTCTAAGTCAATTGGCAAAATAATTCTATTATGAAATCATTCTGCATCCCACTTTGAAATGTGGCGTCTGGGGTCTTAAACGCTAACAAGCAGCCATCTAAGATGCAGCAATTGGTCCCAACCCACCTGGAGCAAAGGAAAATGAAGAACACCAAGCCCACATGACAACTAAGAGCCCAAGAGACAGAAAGGGCCACATGAACCAGAGACCTACATCATCCTGAGACCAGAAGAACTAGTTGGTGCCCGGCCACAATTGATGACTGCCCTGACAGGGAGCTCAGCAGAGGACCCCTGAGGGAGCAGGAGATCAGTGGGATGCAGACCCCAAATTCTCATAAGAAGACCAAACTTAATGGTCTGACTGAGACTGGAGGAATCCCGGCGGCCATGCTCCCCAGACCTTCAGTTGACACAGGACAGGAACCATCCCCGAAGACAACTCATCAGAAATGAAAGGGACTGGTCAGCGGGTGGGAGAGAGATGCTGATGAAGAGTGAGCTAATTATATCAGGTGGACACTTGAGATTGTGTTGGCAACTCTTGTCTGGAGGGGGGATGGGAGGATAGAGAGAGAGGGAAGCCGGCAAAATTGTCAA
Source organism: Loxodonta africana (assembly GCF_030014295.1). Taxonomy (NCBI): domain Eukaryota; kingdom Metazoa; phylum Chordata; class Mammalia; order Proboscidea; family Elephantidae; genus Loxodonta; species Loxodonta africana. The sequence goes on along the minus strand of NC_087354.1, from coordinate 34,117,852 downwards.
GAAAGGAGAGACTGAAAGGGCTGACTCAAGACGGGGAGAGTAAGTGGGAGTAGGGAGTGAGATGTATGTAAACTTATATGTGACAGACTGATTGGATTTGTAAACGTTCACTTGAAGCTTAATAAAAGTTATTATAAAAAAAAAAAAAATGCATCCTAAATCTCCATGACACTGTTGCGGTATAAAGGTCAGAATAAACACATGAAGCATCGAGTGCTGATGAACTGCAGTCTGGCAACTGGGGAGCAGAGCCTACTTAGTAACAGGCCTGCCCTCTACTCCCAGAATAAGTTGGTGTCCAGTGCACACAGCCAGCAGTGTTGTTTATGGAAAGGAAACTACCCTGATTGGGTCAAACATTTAGAAACTCAATCTTACTTTAAATTTAATACGTAGTTACCTCAAAGTAAGCATCCCCGACTCCCCTGCCCAAATAATACAATGTTTGTGGCTTCCACTCAGGGTGAGAGGTAAACAAAGAAAAGGTAAATATTTGGACAATCCTTAAAAGGAAAGAACAAAATGATTAAGAAAATGAAAGAAAGGAGGAAGAAGGAAGGGGAGGGGGGAGAAGAAAGGAAGGAGTGGGGAAGAGAGGGGGGAAGAAAGGAGAAAGGAAGAGAGGTAGGAAGGGAGGGAGGGAGGAAGAGAAGGAGGGAGGGAGGCAGGAAGGAAGGAAAGAAGGAAGAGAAGGAGGGAGGGAGGCGGGAAGGAAGGAAAGAAGGAGGGAGAGAATGGAAGGAGGGAGGAAGGAGATGAAGAAAAGGGAAGAAGAAAAATAATGTTATTTATTAAAAGTAAATAAATAAAAAGCTGGTTGGAGAGTGGCAACAACACCAGGTAGAGTCAGTGGAAATGGGCCCTAGCCTTGACTTCAACCTCCTTATGTGACCTTAACAAATCCTGCAACCTCTGTTGTTGTTGTTGTTAGGTGCCGTTGAGTCGGCGCGACCCTATGCACAATAGAACGAAACTCTACCCAGTCCTAAGCCATCCATGCTTTGAGCCCATTGTTGCAGCCACTGTGTTAATCTACCTCGTTGAAGGTCTTCCTCTTTTCCGCTGATGCTCTACTTTGCCAAGCATGATGTCCTTCTCCAGAGACTGATCCCTCCTGACAACATGTCCAAAGTATGTAAGACACAGTCTAGCATCCTTGCTTGTAAGGAGCATTCTAGTTGTACTTCTTCTAAGACAGATTTATTCGTTCTTCTGGCAGTCCATGGTATATTCAATATTCTTTGCCAACACCACAATTCAAAGGCGTCAATTCTTCTTTGGTCTTCCTTATTCATTGTCCAGCTTTCACATGCATATGATGGAATTAAAAATACCATGGCTTGGGTCAGGCGCACCCTAGTCTTCAAGGTGACATCTTTGCTCTTCAACACTTTAAAGAGGTCCTTTGCAGCAGATTTACCCAATGCAACGCGTCTTTTGATTTCTTGACTGCTGCTTCCATGGGTGTTGATTGTGGATCCAAGTAAAATGAAATCCTTGACAACTTCAATCTTGTCTCCGTTTATCACGATGTTGCTCATTGGTCCAGTCGTGAGGATTTTTGTTTTCTTTATGTTGAGGTGCAATCCATACTGTAGACTGTGCTCTTTGATCTTCATTAGTAAGTGCTTCAAGTCCTCTTCACTTTCAGCGAGCAAGGTTGTGTCGTCTGCATAAGGCAGGTTGTTAATGAGTCTTCCTCCAATCCTGATGCCCAGTTCTCCTTCACATAGTCCAGTATCTCTGATTATTTGCTCAGTATACAGATTGGATAGGTATGGTGAAAGAATACAACCCTGGCGTAAACCTTTCCTTTCCGTATCCCCTTGTTCTGTCCGAACAACTGCCTCTGATCTATGTAAATGTTCCTCATGAGCATAATTAAGTGTTCTGGAATTCCCACTCTTCTCAATGTTATCCATAATTTGTTATGATCCACGCAGTCGAATGCCTTTGCATAGTCAATAAAACACAGGTAAACATCCTTCTGGTAGTCTCTGCTTTCAGCCACGATCCATCTGACATCAGCAATGATATCCCGGGTTCCACATCCTCTTCTGAAACCAGCCTGAATTTCTGGCAGTTCCCTGTCAATATACTGCTGAAGCTGTTTTTGAATGATCTTCAGCAAAATTTTGCTTGCGTCTGATATTAATGATGTTGTTCTATAATTTCCACATTCAGTTGGATCACCTTTCTTAGGAATAGGCATAAATATGGATTTCTTCCAGTCAGTTGGCCGGGAAGCTGTCTTCCATATTTCTTGGCAGAGATGAGTGAGCACCTCCAGCGCTGCATCTGTTTGTTGAAACCTCTCAATTGATATTCCATCAATTCCTGGAGCCTTGTTTTTAGCCAGTGCCTTCAGAGCAGCTTGGACTTCTTCCTTCAGTACCATCGATTCCTGATCATAAGCTACCTCTTGAAATGGTTGAACATCAACTAATTCTTTTTGGTATAACGACTCTGTGTATTCCTTCCATCTTCTTTTGAGCTCCGTCATTTAATATTTTCCCCCATAGAATCCTTCACTATTGCAACTCGAGGCTTGAATTTTTTCTTCAGTTCTTTCAGCTTGAGAAACACGAAGCGTGTTCTTCCCTTTTGGTTTTCCATTTCCAGCTCTTTGCACATGTCATTATAATACTTTACTTTGTCTTCTTGAGAGGCCCTTTGAAATCTTCAGTTCTTTTACTTCATCAATTCTTCCTTTTGCTTTAGCTGCTCGACGTTTGAAAGCAAGTTTCAGAGTCTCCTCCAATATCCATCTTGGCCTTTTCTTTCTTTCCTGTCTTTTCAATGACCTCTTGCTTTCTTCATGGATGATGTCCTTGATGTCATTCTACAACTCTTCCGGTCTTCGTTCACCAGTGTTCAGTGCGTCAAATCTACTCTTCAGATGGTCTCTAAATTCAGGTGGGATATACACGAGGTCATATTTTGGCTCTCGTGGACTTGCTCTGCTTTTCTTCAGTTTCAGCTTGAACTTGCATATGAGCAATTGTTGGTCTGATCTGCAGTCGGCCCCTGGCCTTTTTCTGACTGATGATATTGAGCTTTTCCATCGTCTCTTTCCACAGATGTAGTCAATTTGATTTCTGTGTGTTCCATCTGGCAAGGTCCATGTGTATAGTCACTGTTTATGTTGGTGAAAGAAGGTATGTGCAATGAAGAAGTCGTTGGTCTTGCAAAATTCTATCATTCGATCTCCAACATCGTTTCTATCACCAGGGCCATGTTTTCCAACTACTGATCCTTCTTCTTTGTTTCCAACTTTGGCATTAAAATCACCAGTAATTATCAATGCATCCTGATTGCATGTTCAATCAACTTCAGACTGCAGCAGCTGAAAAAAATCTTCTATTTCTTCACCTTTGGCCCTGGAGTTGGTGCATATATTTGAATAATAGTCGTATTAAGTGGTCTTCCTTGTAGGCGTATGGATATTATCCTATCCCTGACAGCATTGTACTTCAGGATAGATCTTGGAAAGTTGTTTTTGACAATGAATGCAACACCATTCCTCTTCAAGTTGTCATTTCCAGCATAGTAGACTATATGATTGTCTGATTCAAAATGGCCAATACCGGTCCATTTCAGCTCACTAATACCTAGGATATTGATGTTTATGTGATCCATTTCATTTTTGATTTCTAATTTTCCAAGATTCATACTTCGTACATTCCAGGTTCTGATTATTAATGGATGTTTGCAGCTGTTTCTTCTCATTTTGAGTCCTGCCACATCAGCAAATAAAGGTCCCGAAAGCGTTACTCCATCCACATCATTAAGGTCAACTCTACTTTGAGGAGGCAGTTCTTCCCCAGTCATCTTTTGAGTGCCTTTCAACCTGGGGGGCTCATCTTCTAGCACTATATCAGACAATGTTCTGCCGCTATTCATAAGGTTTTCACTGGCTAATGCTTTTCAGAAGTAGACTGCCGGGTGCTTCTTCCTAGTCTGTCTTAGTCCGGAAGCTCAGCTGAAGCCTGTCATCCGTGGACGACCCTACTGGTATCTGAATACTGGTGGCATAGCTCCCAGCAACAGAGCAACATGCAAGGCCCCACAGTACGACCAACTGACAGACACACCACGACCTCTATGGATACCAGTTTCTTCTATAAAATAGGTAGGATAGCAGGGTGGTATTATAGGCTATAGGGCAAAGTTTTAGAATAAAACACAACAGAACTTAACCAGTAATGATAATCCCTTATTTCTGTCATCCAGTCAGCAGAGTTGTATCGTACACACACTCTCCTTTGAATCGGGGTGGACATGGTGGAAATTTCATGCCACAGTCTCCCTCACAACCACCTCTTGACGTGACACATACAAAGAAAAATAGTGTTTTCAGTAGGGAGTAATCATATGTGCCAAATACTGCCGAGAATGCTGAAAAGTATCTGTGGCTTTAGCAACAAGAATAACTTTGGTGACCTCAGCAATAATAGCATCAGTGGGTAATGGGTACAGAAGGCAGGTTTTACTGGACTCTCAAATAAGTAGAAAGTCTAGAAATAAGAAAATGAAGACAGTGTGAAGCATACTTTCAAGCAGGTAAAAGTTATGAAGCACAGCTGTATGAGTGGCAGATCCAGGGTCATATGAAGGTGATTGCTCTTTTTTTTGTTGTTTTTTTTGTTTAAAGGTGAGAGAGACTTTTTCGTGATCATGAGCTGCACAGAAGATGGCAATAAGTCAAGGGAAATTAAAGGTTGGAAACAGAGGTGGGGGTCCCTGGCAAAACAGAAGTCACTGGAATATAAATCCTGGGTGGATGGAGAAAGAGGAACACCTTGTAGCTGAGATAGAAGGGAAGGGAGAATGTGGAAGGATAAGTATGGGTATGAGGCCAGGAGGTTGAGTGTGAGCCTGCTGATTGTCTCTGAAGTAGAAGCACCATCTGCTGAGAGTACTTTACAGGGGTGGAAATCTAGAGCAGGGTAAGGAGGGTTTGCATAGCTGCTGATGGTGACAGGAGAAATACGTGACCAGATTCCCATAAAAGCCTTACAAAAGCAGATATCTGTAGTGGTTTTCACTGGGTTTTATCCATCGTTGCTTGGCTACTCACGTGTAGGTTTGCAAAGTGGGTAATTGGAACAATGCATAATTGAATCAAACAGAGTAGATGTTCTAGAAGAACAAAGGACAACAAGGACAGAGAAGGCAAGCAAGAGGTGTTAGAGAGTGATGATTTTTAGGCTGGATGGGACAGGAAATGAGGAGAGAGGTGACGTGGTATTGGGGGAAAGGAGCAGAAATAGAGGGAACAATCCTTTGGAGGTTTTTGTGTTGCTAAAGAGCAGATTTTCAGAAATTTCCACATGAAAATGGAAGTAAAGTATGCGGAAATAGAAAGAAAACTTGAGGTCAGAGGGAACGATGGAGTTTAAGATTCAAGCTTCTTGAGTTTCCTGTGGTCCTTAATGATGGAAGTAAACTCTCGGGGTAAGTGAGTTAAGTTTCTCTTTACAATGTCTGTTATTAATAATAACCTTCCAGTCTATTCCCATTCTCATCCCCACAACAACCGACTTTCCACTGTAACATTAGGACTACCATCAGTGGAGTCAGGAGAAGCAAGGCAATCAATGCCAACTTTACCCATTGTTGTAGGTGGTAGTCCTCAGAAGTCTCAACTACTGATATCATTGGTTCTTGATAAGCCAATTGGCTCTGCATAGCAGCATTTTAAATCTTCTTTGAGTCAGGGCACTCCTGATACCTTCATATCAAGGAGCTATAATGTCCTGTCCAAATCTTAACACTGATGCGTGCGGCTCATGACAGTGTCCGTAGATTCTACTAGGCACATAGGAAGTAAGAAACAGTTCAACCGTGCCTTAACACTAAAGAGGACCACAAAATGGCCCATGGTCAAACTCACTAGAGAAATCATTAAGAACACAGGATATCATTAAGTAACAGCCAACTACTAGACAGGAAAACAAAGGGGGTAAGAAATGCAGTTGAAATTGCTGAGATGAGTTGGATATGGCCTTGAAGCAGCAGGCTGGGTACAGAAAACCCCAATTCTATTTGAGCACATGCTCCATATGCTAGAAGTGGAATTGTTCCAAATGATGACAAGGTCCAATGTAACCAGGGCAGTGGGTTATTAAGTATGGAGGTAAAGGTCAATGACAATGAACAGATCACAGGACTCTAAAACTAATGTGTTGGTCATGGATTATCTAGAGGGGTGAAGCTCCCCAGGATCATGATTGGGTTTGGGGTGGATGCCAGCATCTTAGGTTAACCTTATAGCTGGCAAATATTATCACCAATGAACAGCGTGAGCTTTGTAGTTGTTGTTAAGTGCCATCAAGTCAGTTCCAACTCATAGCAACCCTGTGTACAACAGAACAAAACACTGCCCGGTCCTGCACCATCCTTACAATCATTGTTATGCTTTAGCCTGTTATTGCAACCACTGTGTCAATCCATCTCTTTGAAGGTCTTCCTCTTTTCTGCTGACCCTCTACTTTACCAAGCATGATGTCCTTCTCCAGGGACTAATCTTTCCTGACAACATGTCCGAAGTATGTAAGAAGTAGTCTCGTCATCCTTGCTTCTAAGAAGCATTCTGGTTGTACTTTTTCCAAGACAGATTTGTTTGTTCTTTTGGCAGTCCACGGTATATTCAATATTCTTTGCCAACACCACAATTCAAAGGCATCAATTCTTCTGTCTTCCTTATTCATTGTCCAGCTTTCACATGCATATGATGCTATTGAAAATACCATGGCTTGGGTCAGGCGTACCTTAGTCTTCAAGGTGACATCTTTGCTTTTCAACACTTTAAAGAGGTCTTTTGCAGCAGATTTACCCAATGCAATGCATCTTTTGATTTCTTGACTGCTGCTTCCATGGCTGTTGATTGTGGGGTCCAAGTAGAATGAAATCCTTCACAACTTCAATATTTGCTCTGTTTATCGTGATTTTGCTTATTGGTCCAGTTGTGAGGATTTTTGTTTTCTTTATGTTGAGGTGTAATCCATTCTGAAGGCTGTGGTCTTTGATCTTCATCAGTAAGTGCTTTAAGTCCTCTTCACTTTCAGCAAGCAAGTTTGTGTCATCTGGATAACACAGTTTGTTAATAAGTCTTCTTCCAATCCTGATGCCCCATTCTTCTTCATATAGTACAGCTTTGGAGGGAAATGGATTTTTGCTCAGAATTTGGAGCAAGTGGTAGAGCACTAGGACAAAGCAAACGCTCCCACCAACCATGTTATTTAGGACAAAAAAGCAACTCTCACAAAGAAGTCATCTTGGTTAAGAAATTCATACCCTTGGCATGGGTCCAAGTGTGGTTAAGTCAGAAGATGGAGTGAGCATTTGGTGAGAGGTCTGGAATTTTAGAAGACTATGTCCTCACAGGATTCCTGGTGGTGCAGTGGTTAAGAGCTTGGCTGTTACCTAAAAGGCTGGCAGTTCAAATCCACTAGCCGCTCCTTGGAAACCCTATGGGGCATTTCTATTCTGTCCTATACGGTCTCTACAAGTTGGAATCAACTCGAAGGCAACAGGTTTTTGGTTTTTTTTTTTTAATATCCTCACAACAACAGGAGTTCCAGAGAGCAAATATATAGGATCGGAAGGGTCCATAGTGAAAGTCAAGGAAAGATGCACAGAGAAGCAGAAACATGAGAGTATGGAAAAGGTGACCTAAGGAGGTCAAATTTTGGATGGTAGCCAGGAATGGATGGAATTAGGAAGCCTCATGTTTACAAAAAGACCTATGACTAAATTTTATTTGGGACAGACCTGAAGTCCTGGCAACCAGTCTCTTAGTGCTCAAAACATATTTATTAGGCTGAATTTTGTCACCTGAACTTTACAATAGTCTCTCTCTTTTTTTTTTTTTTTGTATCTCCAGTGCAGCCCACACCCTAGTTCAGCCTCCATACACCCACCAGAATCAAGGATTTATCACTGCTCTGCTTGGAATAGTTCACCAGCTCTCCACCATATTAGGGATAAAGTATAAACACTTTAATCATGTCATTTAAGGCCCAGCAAAATCTAGTCCCATCCTACCCACCAGCCTACCAGCACCAGTTGCCTACAAGTTGATGCTGATTCACAAAAACCCCATCTGTGCAGAGTACAATTGCACTCCATAGAGTTTTCAAGGCCGTGACCTTTCAGAAGCAGAGTGCTTAACTTATTGCACTGCCCAGGGACCTAACCTATCAGCCCACCTACCTCCATTCCTTTCATGCCAATCACACTGGACTACCTATCACAGGGAAAGAGTGGAATAATGGATGAGAGTTCAACTCCAAAGCTGGTTTGCATGGCTTGGAACCACAGCTTCTTCACATATACTCACTGCATGAGCTTGATCTACTTACTGGCTTCTACTTTCTTAATGATAGCTGCTCAGAGGGTTGCTATAAGATTCCATGAGTTAATACATGCAAAGCACTTAGACTAAGACCTTGGATCAAGTATATGCTCAGTAAATGTAGTGATTATAGAACAAGTATTTACATTCTCCCTGACGCTACAAACTCAGCTCTCTGTTGGAAACGTTTTTCCCAGCTTTCCCATCTCAAAATCCTTGTCTTCTCTCAAACACCACTTCTTTGAAGTTTTCTGAGTTTTTTTTTCTCCTTTTTCCATTCTTCAAATTAAAATTAATCACTGACCCCGTACTCTCGTGAGAATTATCCGAACCCAATTAGAACAATAATAGCATTGTATTTGAATGAACTGCTTAATGCAGCTTGACATAGCACAGACCAAGAGTGGGCTCACCCTTCCACTAAGGGGCACAGGAAAATTCAAGCTCAACAGGTTTTGACGCACGAGTAATGAAAAGGAGGTGTACATTCTTAGACAGAAACAAAAAAAAAGACCAAACCCAGTGCCATCAAGTCGATTCTGACTCATAGCTACCCTATAGGACAGAGTAGAACTGCCCCACAGAGTTTCCAAGGAGAGCCTGGTGGATTCGAACTGCCGACCCTTTGGTTAGCAGCTGTAGCGCTTAACCACTACGCCACCAGGGTTTCCATTTCTTAAACAGAAGTAAAGAAATTTCACTTGCTGTGCTTTAAAGCATGTTTTTGTCTGCTTCCCTGACTGCCTCTTCTCCAAATTACTGTCTTATTCACCTCCACGTTCCAAGTGTCTAAACAGGCTGCTTAGCACATAGCAGATGTTCAGTAAAGATCTTTTGGATCGAATGGAATGGACTAAGATTGAATAAAATTAAACTTATGTTTCAGGGGGAGTCCCTGGGTGATGCAAATGGCTACTTACAGAAAGATCAGCAGTTCAGATCCACGTGGAAGTGCCACAAAAGAAAGGCCTGGTAATCTCCTTCCAAAAAGCCAATGAAAACCATATGGAGCAGTTCTACTCTGACACACTTGGGGTTGCAATGAGTCAGAGTCGACTCGATGGCAACTGGTTTGGTTTTGGATTTTTGTGCTTCAGGGAAATAATCTAGAAATCCATCCAACAGCAAGTCACATTATCAGAAGGCTTAGCTATTTTGGAGGAAAACTTTAAACTGAACCGCTAATAATATGAACAACTAAACTGTATTTTAATGAGCAACAGAAAGCTTATAACATACCACTGCACTAGCCAGCAGTATGTCCTCCCTCTTTTTTTTTCTTTGCCAGTAATATTTTCAATGAGGAAAGTATCTGCAAGTATTTCTAGCTCCCTTTAATGTTATTAAAAGTACCAATGTCACCTAGCAACAGCCAAGATACAGATATTAAAACAGACACTTTATAACGTGTTTCAGTACTTTGCCACCCATTTAGAGTAAATGTCTACATTCTAATAATTACCTACCCCATATTTAAGAGAATAATGTACGCCATTTACCCCAATCTCTTTTTTAGAACCTCTCCCTCCCAAGTTTACTCTTGGTCACGTTTTGACTGACTTACTTAGAGGAGGAGGGGTGGGGGTAAGAATGGGTTAGTTACAAAAATAAAGAAGCCAAAAATTAAAAGGGCTCCTTGATAGGACAGAGTAGATGGTGTGAAAGTATCTTTGGCCACGTCCAACAATATGGCTTGGACTCTGTCTTTTTAAACCTGGACAGGCTGCTTTATTTGCCATTTCATTTTAATGAAAATCTATTGCATCATTGGGGAAAGCATCACAAAGATTCTTGTAATAAAAGCCTTCAGTCAATTTATATGTGCATACTCTTTTGGTGGGAGATCAGAGATAGGTTAGGACTTGCTTGCATTTAACCAAAGCATAAGGCAGTGAACAACAGGCTTCTCAAATCTGGGGTTTAAAAGAGTCTTGAAAGTCATCTCAGTCATCCTCCCACATACCTTCGACAAGTACCCATCCATCTTGATTTAATGCTTTGCAACATAGGCTTCAATGGCAGAGTTGGAGGTTGTCTTAGGCTGGGTTTTCTAGAGGAGCAAAAACCAGGAAAGCATATAAATACAGATAGAGAGAGACTTATATCAAGGAAACAGCTCACACGATTGTAGAAGCTGAGACATCCCAAGTCCATGTATCAGGATAGAGGCTTCTCTCAATTCACGTAGCTGAAGGGGCTGGTGAACCTAATACTGGCCAGCCGGAGAGTCCCACTCCCAGACTGTGAAGATCAACAAATTCCAAGACCTGCAGATAAGCTGATAGCTCAAGTCCCAAGAGCTAGCGGTCAGAAGAACAGGAGGCAGCACAGGATTCAGAGTAAGCAAAAAAGCCAGAACATCTGCTTATATTTGGATGCAGACCACACCTCCAAGGAAACTTCCTTTCAACTGATTGGCTACTCACAGCAGATTCAGTTATGGGAGTGATCACATATAAACACTGAGAATCATGGCCCAGCCAAGCTGACACACAATCTTAACCATCACAGGAACCAATAGAAGGAGACAGAAGGTTGGTGAGAAGGACATGGAGCCCTCCATTTCCGTGAAAAGCTTGGCCGTGAATAGAACAAAGGACACTGGACAGTCATTCAAAGCACAGAGCAAGTCAAAGAACATCCTTTTTAACTTCCCACCCTTCATAGTAGAGGAGTCCTAGTGGTTAAGAGCTGGGCTGCTAACCAAAAGGGCAGCAGTTCGAATCCACCAGCTGCTCCTTGGAAACCCTATGGGGCAGTTCCTTGTCCTATAGGGTCACTGTGAGTCAGAATGGACTCGATGGCAACAGGTTTATAGTAGATATCTGTGAACTTTTATGATAAATGAAGATACAAAGATTGATATTACTAGAGAAAGAATATGTAAAAGAGAGTGCAAAACCTGGGTTAGGCAGGAGGGAGCATGGCCAATGAAGTTCACACAGGTCGAGTGTGCAGTTTGAAAAGAATAACAAAATCATTTCCTAGGTGTTAAGGGGGGAGGGGGGTGAAAACAGAGAATAAGTGAGATGGACATACATTTCTAAAAAAATCATTTTTTTATTTATTTGACACTGATTTGGTTATTCCTCTCTACCAAGCACTGTCCTAGGCACTCAGGATAAAGAGATGAATAAAAATGTATTTCCCTGTACCTGGTGCCAAGGAGAGGCTCAGAAACAGAAAATCATAGCTGCAATACGAAGATAAAACAATGAAAGCCAAGAATCAAGAAGAGGAAGGTTTTTAATCCATACCTCGGTCAGGACAACTTCCAAGGGGAGGTGGCATATTACCGTGATAAAGGAGAAAGATGAGATAGTTTTTACCAAATGGTTGATTTTATCAGTAAATAGGATGTGAGTGTTTTCTGACCACAGTTTTCTTTGAAATTGAAAAGGACAATACAAAAAGAGTGCATACAAGCTTGTATAGATTAATAAGAGCTGAATGCGTGGTATGGTTGCTAAAGAAATCTGGCAGCATCTTCTCCATCTTCTGCATCACAGTAGAGCATATTTTAAAAGCACATCTTGATAAATGATAGATTCCAGAAGAAGGTGACCAGAAGGAAACATCTGAAGATACGTCATGCAAAGACTGTCTTAAAAGATATTGGTGAGTTCAGCCGGGAGCAACAGGGATGGAGATGACCCTTGATCATTGCTGACTACAGATGTGAGCTCTTCCCATAAACCATCCAGTAATACATAAGCTGATAGGTGGCAGGATCAGTTTCCCATCTCCAGATTTCTTGGCACAGTTTGCCAGTGATTTCCAAATTAAGTTATGGATCACTGCCCCACCATCTCCACACCAGCAGGAACCTTAGTCCCTGTGCATGGACGGGGTGAAGGTCTCAGTTCTTCAATTCTTTTGGGTTCCATGTTTTCCTCCGCTCCTCTTATCCTCCTGGATGTACTTTCACCTTGGCCTGTGACTCCTTCCTCAAACTCATAATTCTTTACTCTGCCGAGCAGACTTAGCATAGTCCTTGACCTGGGGAAAAAGATGGACAAAGAGTAAGGGAGTAAGCAGCTGGACTGAGAGTAAAAAGACAGCATAGAGAGTATGGTATCAAAACTATCTCTAGAATGCAGAAAGTCATTTGGCTGCTCCCCCATTTCCCATGACTGAAGAACAAATGGGACCCAACTGTTTGCTGAAAAAAAATGTTGACTGCCAAGCCTAGCAGCATCTGTCATATGCCCCAGGATCATCTCCACTATGCTATTGGCATTGGCTCATGTCCTGGATAGTAGGTGTTGTCTAAATACCCAGGATAGGGGTAAGACTGGAGGAACACCAAGTAGGTTTTCACTGGGGCCAAAGATATAGATAGTTCACACTGGAGGTAACATAAGCTGTCATGAACCAGTTGGATGGCATATAGAAGGGTCTCAAATCTGTTGAGGAAAGATAAATGTCGACCACCGGAGACAGCAAGGGAAAAGACAGAACCAAGAGCCTAGTGCTTGAGAGCAGTAGTATCAAAATGGATAAAAGTTGGCACCAAGTTCAGGGAGATTCTAGAGTGATTGTTGCAAAGACCTGGGAATGTCTACAGCTTCATTTCACAAGACTATGGTGCATCAGTTTTTATCAAAAAGCCAGAGGCAGGGCAAATAATTAGCATGCACCTGAGAAACCAGACGTCATTCTTCATGACACCATCCCATCACCCCCATTTAGCTTCTCCTAACAGAATGACACAGACAATATGTGTAAATGTGAGTCCTCCTGCCACACGTTCTTACTGTTGTGGCTGTCACCAGTAGCTGCAGACAGCTCAGAAAGATGAATTCTGGAAGTTTTGGAAAAAACGTAGCTGAGACTGCTTGACCCTCTCTAGAGGACCAATGGCTGTGTTTCCACTTGGATTTATAAACCAGTAGGTTTATTTTGACCTCTAGGTGATGTCTGTAATGTGGGACCCATTGTAAGTGATGTTGGAGAACTAAAATACATCAAAAGGAGGGTAACCACAAAGTTATTGAGGAGCATTTGAAGGTCCTGGAAATAATCTCTTAACCTTCTCTAAACCAGCAATCCCTAGAGCAGTGGTTCTTGGAGTAGTTTAGCCTGAATCAGAATCACCTGGAGGGTTTGTTAAACCTTTGATTGACAGCCCCAGGCTCAGAGTTTCTGATTCAATTGGGCTGGGAGGGGGTCTGCAAATTTGCATTTCTAATAAATTCCTCGGTTACACCGTTACCACTGCTCTAGCAAAACAGGCTGACTTCAACTATCTTTTCAAACGTATTTTCTCTAGAGGGCAGAGCTGGTACCCCTGAGTTAAAGACTAGAGAGCAAACAGAGCTAGAGATGATCCTAGCAAGCACTGGTAGGGAAGTGAAACAGAGAAGGGAAAGAACCAATAAGGAGTGTTTTATGAAGCCAGTTACCAGTGTGGATGTTGTTATTGTTGTTAGGTGCTGGTGAATCAATTTTCAACTAATAGCAACCTCATGCGACAGAGTAGAACTGCCCCACAGGGTGTTCTAGGCTGTAATCTTTACAGGAGCAGATCTCCAGGTCTTTCTCTGGTGGACCCACTGGATAGGCTTGAACTGTCAACTTTTTAATTAGTAGACAGGTGCTTTTTAACCTTGCGCATAATTGCAGCTTGATATTTCTGGGAAACATGCCTCAGGTTATCCCTCACCCCGCTCCATCTCCACTCCATTCTATGCTACCCCTGCCCCCCAGGAGGGAGAGGATTTGTATGCTAAGTCCCAACAGCCATCAATTGAGGATTGCTCTGGGGGGTTAACTCTTTAACACCTACAGTAATAAAAAAAAAAAAAATTTTTTTTTTTTTTTTTATTAAGGAAGATTTAGGCACAATGAATAGAAGGGCTTCCTACAGTTTGCACTCTTCCACTACCCAGTGACCTCCCTCAAGAGTCTAAATTTTCTCTTGCAGAAACTGGGTGACCATTACGTCAATGAGGAACTTCATTGGGCTGTATATCTTGAAGAGTCCCTCTAACTGAAGATTCTATTTTTGGATGGTAGGTACATATTAGAGACTTCTAGGAGCACTAAGGGTGTTTTTAGAGTCTCTGGGTGGTGCAACAGTTAACATGCTCAGCTGCTAACTGAAAGGTTGGAGATTTAAGTCCACCTAGAGGCACCTCAGAAGAAAGGCCTGACCATCTTCTTCTGAAAATCAGCCACCGAAAACCCTAAGGAGCTCAGTTTTACTCTGACGCACATGGGGTTACCATGTGTCAGGATCAACTTGACTGCAACTAGTTACTGGTTTAAGGGAGTTTTTAGGGAGAGATCTACAATTGCCCTCCTCTTGATACTACTATTAAGTGGAAGTTCTTAACAACTTGTCCTAGTGTAAATACTGGGCCGGTGCTCTGATAGAAATAAAAAAACAAAAATTTTTATTGAAGTAATAATTTCATTCCATGGACTGGAGAAACATGTGGCGTTCTATGCAGACTGCAGTGCGTGTTCCTCCTTGCAGGGAGAACAGCAGGGTATTTAACAGGCAGAGTCAACAAATGCAAATGGTTTTACATCAAAGAGGTTGCTGGTGAAGGAAGGAGGAATATACAAGGGGCTATCAAACTACAGACTTTCTTAACATTAATTTCTAGCCTAACGCAAATCTCTTATTCCTGATACAGTTTGGCTAAGGCAATATTTCTAAAGTGAAACATATAAACGTCCTTGATGTGGAGGTTTAGTGATGGATTGCAAGCTGAGTCAAACTTAGCTGGAGTCCTTGAAATGTGAAATCGACCATTAGTTAGGAGAGAGTGGAGATTCAATCAGTTCTAAATTTGAAGGCTTTTGACACGTAAACATTTCGTATGTATGGCATTTTTTTTTTAAGAGGGTACATGAGATAGCGCCCACGCATTCACTGGGGGAATTCCCTGAAAGCAGTTAAGATAGCAAGTTTATTTACGTAAGTTAAAAGTAGTCTCTGCAATTTTTGTGTGACGGTCAGATTTTTATAGCTGTGATCTGCCTCCTTATTTTAACAAACTTAGTCTCTGTCTAGTTATCAATTTATAAAGAACTAGCAGAAATACAGTGGAAAAATTCCAATGAGTGAAAATTATTTGGGAGTCAGAACAGGGAACTAAGGTTTGATATATACCTATTCTGGCTATGAAGTTATTTACAACATTATCAGTCTTCTTTCCTACCCTCCTGTTGAATCAAGAGTCTTCTCTGGGGCCAGCTGTGTAAACATTCATAACAGGCACTGAGCAAATCTTTGTCTATGTGTCTTAGGCTGGGTTCTCTAGAGAAGCCAAACCGGTGATGTATGTATGTGTATATATGTACATATATATAGAGAGAGATTTATATCAAGGAAATGGATCACATTGTTGTAGGGGCTGGAAAGTCCCAAGTTTGTAGGTCAGGCATCAGGCTGGAGGCTTCTCCTGACTCATGTAGCTGAAGGGACTGATGGCCCAAGATCCGCAGGTCAGATGGCAGGCTGCTGGCTCATATGCTGTGAAAGCCAATGAATTCCAATGTCGACAGGTAAGCTTCTAGATCAAGTCCCAAGAACTGGAGGTCAGATGATGATGAGTAGATGCAGGATCCAGAGCAAGCAAAAGCCAGCAAGCTTTGCCAGAAAGTCCGTGTATATTGTATGCAAACCACACCCCTCAAGGAAACTTCCTTTTCAAATGATTGGCTGCTCATAGCAGATCTCATTGTGGAGGTGATCACATCATTTCATAACTGCCGAACTACATTATAACGGCCAAACCACTGAGAAACATGGCCTAGTGAAGTTGACACACAACCTTAACCATCACACTAGGTTAGAAATTCTGACTTTTGTTTTTCAAGGAGTAAAACTTTGACAAAAAGCTGAATGGTTTCTTTTAGAAGAGTAGAAATGAACATCTTAGTTTATTCTAAAACAAAGTTTTAATTTTGGTCTGAAGTCACCCAATTCAGATATGCTGGCACCTCAATTTGTAAAATCTACATCCACAACTTCACAAATTCCTTTTTTCAAGGTTATGTTATAAACTCAGTCTCTGATCCTTCAAATCCTAACTTAAGACCATGTCACTCCCCTGTTTCAATGACCTCCCAATTCCTCTTGATAAAATCCTTGGCATAATATCTAATACTCCTCTTGATCACTTCACCATTTCCATTTCCAACCACCAATCCCAAAAGAAGCCTAAACCACAGCCATGTTAAACTACTTAATGTTTCATAAATAAATCACTGTTTTACACTTAAAAGTGAGGCCTCGTAAATTCTGTTCCCTTTACCTAAAATGCCTATCTTCACCTTATTCACCTGCAAGCACCTACTGTTGTTGTTAGTGGTCTTCAAGTAGACTCTGACTCATGATGACCCTATGTACAACAGAATGAAACATTGCCCTGTCCTGTGCCATCTTCATGATCGTTGACATGCTTGAGCCCATTATCACAGCTATTGTGTCAATCCATCTCACTGAAGGCTTCCCGCATTTTCACTGACCCTCTTCTTTGCCAACCGTGTCCTGTTCTAGTGATTGATCTTTCTTGATGGCATGCCCACAGGAGGTGAGCTGAAGTGTCACCATCCTCACTTCTAAGGAACATTCTGGTTGCAAGCATCTACTCTCCAAGAATTCAGAAGCTAAAACAACTTACCTGATATTGCCCCATTTCATGGGCTAAGGGCCCAATTTTTTCACACATATTATCTTAACTGCTTAAATGGTTTACTTTTCACAGGTATGGTATCAAGGGCCATTTTTTACGTTTCCATATTGATAGTACCAGCTAGCAACTATGCTACTTAAAAATCCTGGCTGTCAGCACCCTCTGCCACATGAGCTAGTCAAATCTGTGGTTAACAACTAGGGGTTGCAGCAGCCATGTTGGTGACTTCTGGCTTCATGCAGACAGCTCAGCTTCCCTTGTTAGTTTCTATTTTTATTAGTTCAAGAGGAAAAATAGCATCATTGGTGTTTTATGATTGGAAACATGACCTATATATTCTTGGCTGTCCCAACCTTTCCTAGAAGGGGAGAAAAGTGAAATTCAATTTCAGAAATAACGGTTTTTCTAATCTGTGTACTCAGCATTAATATCACCAGGTTAATTAAGGACAATGAAATGTGGCTCACTGAAAACAATGTGGGAAGGAGGCCGAGAAGTTAGATTCCAGAAGTATAAAGCTTCCAAGAGGAAACTGAAGAATAGGATGCATGCCTGGAGCAGTCACGGGAGTTTTAAATAGCTGAACTTACTTCACTTGCAATTTTAGCCTTCTGAGCACAGCCTTTGGAAAGGGGAGTTTTGGAGGAGTCTGGGAAGCCAATCCAGTAGTTCTAACCCAGCCCTTGAGAGATGAAGATCCTAGCCACCACCTGCTTCAGATGGCCATGAGCAGGTAGCTTGTCCAAGCAGGAAGGACGTACAGCCATTCAGCTTCTGAACAGCACTGGATTAGAGAAAAGGACAGATATAGTCTCAGACATAGGAAACCCTTTGACCCTTTGTCCTTACACCTGATGCTTTCTTGATGCTATTGTCTCAGATGGCTCTTGATATTTCATTGTCTCTTCCTGTTTGTCTCCAGGATCAGCCCTATCTAGTCTCTGTTTGTCTCCAGGCTCAGCCCTATCCAGGCCCTGACTCCAATGAGAATCTCACCTTGCACAACAGACAGGGTCTGCCCAGCCCCATTCCTAATGTTCCTGGATGAACTCTTGGATGCTGGGAATTCACCAAAGCGAAACTTCCCCTGGGGGATCATGTACTGAATGGGATCTAGCCTGCTTCCTGGCATTCACTCCATCTCCCTGGTCAGACTGGAAGCAGTCCATAATCAGCTGGAGACGTGATCCCCGCAAAGCTCCTGCCAGTCTGGGTCTAAAAAAGACATCATGGCACACAGGGCCAGACCCTGTCATCACAAATGCAGGCTGCAGAGCTTCGTGAAGACAGCCCACTAACCTCTTTTGGTAACATCTTTCTTCAGTTACCTACTTCTTTAAGGTTCCCACAGGTTCTAGTTCCAACTCTGCTACTTGATAGCTTAGTGGCCTCAGAAATGTCACTTTCTGAATTTGCTTCCTTTTCAGTAAAGTGGACACTGTAAGTTCTGCACCTACCTCTAAAATTCTCCACTCTCTAGTGTTGTGCCAGAGCCTTTCTTTAGTCCTAAAGCAAAAGATAATCTCACCCACATGGTAGAGTAGATCAGTGACATTTGCTATGAGGAAACTGGAAAAAGCAGGTGGAAAAAGAGAGAAAGGGACAAAGGTGGGTGGTTTGTAGTGGCTATTTTTACAGTCTGTCCAGCAGATTCCCCATTCCTGTATCCTGCTCACAGAACCCTTTTTTTCCTGGGAGATTTCTTCCCTAACTGCCCTTAGCTCTGGCAGGGCCGTCAATCAAGTGCTCCACTCTCTCCTTCCCAGCACATGAGGTGGACATGTGACCAAGAACAAACTTGTCACCGCATCCCCTGAACAACATGCTCCAGATTAAGCCAATCCAGAATATTTACCAATAAGAGACAACTGGGTAGTTCTTTCTCTTTACTGTGGATTGAGACGCCTAAGGCTATAGACACACGGCTATTGATGATCATTTTCTCAGCCACATGGAGAAAGCTAAGTGAAAATGAGGGTGAACTTCAACAAAGCAGAGAACCAAGAGGAAGAAAGAATGACTCTTGATCACTTCTCTTCATGCTTCTACTACCCCTATACTGGTCTCTCAGTACAGAGACCAGTCAGTCCCTGGAGAAGGACATCGTGATTTGTAAAGTACGGTCAGCGAAAATGAGGAAGACCCTTAATGAGATGTATTGACACAGTGGCTGCAACAATGGGCTCAAACATAGCAAACATTGTGAGGATGGCATAGGACCAGGCAGTGTTTCGTTCTGTTGTGCACAGGGTCTCTGTGAGTTGGAACCGACTCAATGGCACTGGCGCTTAACAACCCCTGTACGTCCTACATACTTCAACCAGTAAATCCTCTCCCACCACCACCACCACCACCCACTTTATTTTTTGCCTAGTTTGGAGTAATTTTTATCACTTGAATCTGAAAGTTTCCTGAGTCATATAACACTCCTTGCTCATCCTTGCTCTTTCTGGGCCTGCAGCCCATTTCCCGTTTTTTTCCTATCCCTTGATTTCCTTCATGACACAAAACCACCAATGCTTGGACTTCCTACCAGTCTTGATGTGTCTGGGGCTCTTCCAAGTCTTTAAGTTTCCTTGGCCCTTTTGAAAAACATCAACACACCCAAACTCCTAAGAAATACAGTCCGGGGACATATCCAAGTGTGCTATCGTTATTTTGGGACAGAGTTTCCAAGCACAGTGGAAAATGGCAGGCCTAAAGTGCAACCAGCCGAGGAAAGGCAAGTTCCAATGTTGCCAAAGAGGAATGAAGTCCACTTTTCTAATGTGTGCCTCTACCCAAAGCAGACCTTCAGAAAACAAACATGCCCCCTCCCCCGACATCCACATTTCCCTTGGACTAATCAACTGGGCTGTATTAACCCCAAATTAACTTCTGTAAATATTTAGGCGAATGAACCTTCTGCCTACTCACCTGCAAGGAAAGTGGTTGTCGTTGCTGTTAGTTACTATGAAGTCGATTCCAGTTCATGGTGGCCCCACATGTCGCAGAGTAGAACTGCTCCATAGGGTTTTCAAGGCTGCGACCTTTCGGAAGCAGATCACCAGGTGCCTCTGGGTAGGTTTCAACAGCCAACCTTTCTGCTAGTAGTCAAGCACTTAACTATTTGTACCACCCTGGGACTCCAAGGAAAGCGGTAATGATATATTATGCACATGCCTTGTTTACAACAACTGTTGAAACTCACAACCCCTCTTTTTCTAAAGCTCTTGCTACAGTAGGTTGAGAAAGAATCATGCAGTTTTAAAGCTCTAAAATAAAATATCACATGCGGTAATTTCACACCTTAATTACTCCATGAATAAGCACATCTAGTTTAAATGTGGCATCTGGCAAAGCCACAGAGACAAAGGAAAATGCCCCTAATGAATAATCTTTTATAAAATAGCCCTGGAAAAATCTTAGCACCTTTTGGAGCACAACATATAAAAAGCAATGTTATTTTTCCATTTTCCCTAGGTTTCAAGTGGCAGAAGCAATTTGATGGGCTTATGGGCTCCGTATGTAGGTCACTGGCACATTTGCATCTTGTTCCAAGAGCCTTTTTCCATGGGATTTTTGCTTGGGGAGTGAACATATCTAAAATTGAAACCCTCTTTGGTAAGGCTGGTATCTGAGAGGGAAAAAATAGACAGCAGATCCAAAGCTGCGCTAGCAATACTGGTTCTATTTCGGTGTTCAATCTGATGAAAATGATAGAGCTGACCACCTAAACTCCCGAAGTGTCAAACAGCCAAAACTGTATTTAGAAAAAGAAAAAGAAAAAAAAAATCATGGTGTCATTTACAATTCACATATGCCCTTTCTAGATATATGTCCAAAGGCATCTTGTCATTTATTGTTTGGCCTGGCAGTAAGTTCTGGCTATACGGTTCGGTGGCATTGGCCAATGCCTTTTGGAGACATTTTTCTGTAATTTTTTCCATGCATTTTCACAGAAGCATCTTGCTTTCAGAGGGTGACGCCCAAAAGAGGATTACAGAGGTGGTCCTGTCTATATAGAGTAGGTTACTCTCAGTTGGAAGAAAGTCTGCTTGGCACCTGGAGTCTCCAAATGAAAAGTGGCCACAGCCAAGGAAAGACATAATTTTTCAAATTCCATCCTTAAAAACATGTGAACCCACTAAATTACTATTGTTGTTTTAGTTCCCGTCGAGTTGGTTCCAACTTATAGAGACCCTATGTACAACAGAAAGAAACACTTTCCAGTTCTGTGCCATCCTCACAATCGTTGTTATACTCGAGTCCATTGTTGCAGCCACTGCATCGATTCTTCGAGCATCTTCCGCTTTTTAGCTGACCTTCCATACACCACTGAGGCCTTCACAAAAACTACTTTCGGATTTGCTTGGGCCTTCCTCTACTACTATTCAATAACTACTACTAGTTAGACAAGTTTCACTGCATGTCCTCTTAGCCAACAGATTATCCTAACACAGTCTATGACAGGGGTTGAGACACCCTGACATATATGTTGTGCGCCATCAGTCTGGTTATCTATTACTGCCCCTACCTGAAAGAAGATGACCAGGGGTCACAGGTAGCAGCAGCAGCAGCAGCTGCAGCAGTTAACCTTCAAGGCCTTACCTCCCTCCACTTCCTGCCTTCCCTGCAGAAGAGAAGAAATCAGCACCAAGGATTCAATTGCCTCCAGCTACTTAAGAGTTGATGAAGCTAAGAATAAAGACATTGCAATCTACCTCTGGTAAATGCAGTGTAGCGCCATCTTTGAGTGGCTTTCTGGTTTTGATTGCTTCCACACCTGTTCCCCCCTCCCTCTTGGCTCCCATGCAATGTAGGTTAAGACTTAGGAATGCATCCCTGCCCCATTATTTGAGAGGCTCTCAGGATCAGGCTGGAGTCCAGAGAGAGGAAATCTTGAAGCCAGTGGCTGAGCCAGTCTTTTGGGCCCCTCCTTTAGCCTTGCAAGTGGGGAGATAAGGATAAAGGCCAGGAACATGATTATAGAGAGCTTTTTTCTTGACTCTAGCTCAGGCCTGAAGTTACAGGACCACAAGAGAGTGGGTGGCTCAAATGTGCTTCAGCTCAGTTCCTCTCAGCAGGGTAAGTCCCAGGCAGTTATGATGCACACCTTCTGTGTGATCTTTTGTCCACAGGGCCTGGATGAGCTAAAGATGGTTGGAATCCTGGGTATCCCCTACTCAGGGTCTCAACCAACAAATAAATTCAATTTTTCTCCCAGCCATTTGCTCAAGAAACCTTAATTGGGCCTTGGGCCTGTCTTAGTTATCTAGTGCTGCTATAACAGAAATACCACAAGATGATGGCTTTAACAAAGAGAAATTTATTCTCTCACAGTCTAAGAGGCTAGGAGTTCAAATTCAGGGTGCCAGCCCCAGAGGAAGGCTTTCTCTCTGTGTCGGCTCTGGGGAAGGTCCTTGTCATCAGTCTTCCCCTGGTCTAGGAGACTCTCAGTGCAGGGGACCCAGGTCCAAAAGGCACATTCACCTCTTTATTCTTCATGCTTGGTGGTAAGAAGTCCCCCTGTCTCTCTGCTTACTTATAGATCTCAAAAGAGATTGATTTAAGATACAACCTAATCATGTAGACTGTGTTCTGCCTCATTAACAGAACTGCCTCTAATCCTGCCTCATTAACATCATAGAGATAGGATTTACAACACATAGGAAAATCACATCAGATAACAAAATGGTGGACTATCACACAATACTGGGAATTACGGCCTAGCCAAGTTCACACTCATTTTGAAGGGATACAGTTCAAGCCACCTCAGGGCCCTAGGTGAGGTTCTAGGGAAATAAAGATAATTAAGGTACAATTTTGATGTAAGAAACACACAGCATAGCGTGGACAGAGTTGTGTAAACAGATGCTTACATTCCAGAATGATCTATGCTGCTATTGAGAAATGTGCCAAACAATGACCAGCTTTTCCTGGTGATGGAGAGGAGATTCCACAGGTGGGCTGAGTGATGAGCTGACCACCTAAACTCCTAGCAATCTACAGCACAAGCAAAGCTGTAGAGAAGGTTCCAGTAAGAAGGCACAGTAAATAAAAAAATATAGGCAGGTAAGAAGTAGCAGGTTCTTCTCCAGGAAAAAAATACTAGATATTTCAGTATGTCTAGACCATAGGACCTATTAGAAGAAAATAGGATTAGGTAAAAGAGATAGCTCCAGGACTGATAATGGAGGTCCTTATATGTTACTCACTCATTGATTTATTAATTCACTCAACAAATATTCATTGAACACAGTCTCAGTGTCTGGCACTCTTCCTGGCACAGAATGCAGCAGTGAAGAAAATACACGTTGTCCTGATTTCATGGAGCTTACATGCCAGGGAAGGAGCCCTGGTGGAGAAACATTTAACCACTAAAAAAAAACAAAAAACCCAGTGCCGTCAAGTCGATTCCGACTCATAGCAACCCTATAGGACAGAGTAGAACTGCCCCATAGAGTTTCCAAGGAGTGTCTGGCGTATTCGAACTGCTGACCCTTTGGTTAGCAGCCATAGCACTTAACCACTACGTCACCAAGGTTTCCCCCATTTATCCACTAGGCAGTTCAAACCCACCCAGTGCCTCTGCAGGAGCAAGGCTTGGCGATCTGCTTGCATAAAGATTGCTCATTGCTGTGGTGTCTATCCTTAGCCATAGAGACCCTATAGGACAGAGTAGAACTGCCCCATAAGATTTCCAAGGAGCAGCTGGTGGATTCGAACCTCTGACCTGTTGGCTAGCAGCCAAACACTTAACCACTGCACCACCAGGGCTCCCCTGTAAAGATTACAGATGAGAAAACCCTATGGGAGCAGTTCTACTCTGTCACATGCAGTCGCTATGAGTGGAAAATTGACTCAATAGCCCGACAACAACAGCATTCTAAGTAGCAGAGAGGAACAAAGAAGTAAGTAAGATTAGTATTGTGGAAAAAAATCAAGCTGGATAAAAAGATAGGGAAAGATGAAGGATTCTATTTTACACAGGGTGCTCAGGGTGACCTTTGGGCAGAAACCTGAAAGAAGTGAAAAAGTGGGCCCAGGAAGAGGGCTGATAAGCATCACCATCACTGTAGTTTGGTGCCCGTGGTTATCATCCGGGCCCTTAGTACCTCTGAGCCATGTTATCACTTGTCCCTGGTCAATTGCTTGACCTAAACTTCGCAAGGATTCTTCTAGAGAGTCCCTCCTTC
Source organism: Loxodonta africana (assembly GCF_030014295.1). Taxonomy (NCBI): domain Eukaryota; kingdom Metazoa; phylum Chordata; class Mammalia; order Proboscidea; family Elephantidae; genus Loxodonta; species Loxodonta africana. The sequence continues at coordinate 34,093,664 of NC_087354.1, read as the reverse complement.
ATGAGCCCTGTCTCATTAACAGATGGTATCTCTTCCATACTACACAGAGTAGTTGGAGGCCACTAGGCACAGCTTCTGTTTCCTTTCTCCACAACTGAAAACTTGTTCATTTCTGCATCCATCCGGTTCAAAGTCAACTCACCAAAAACCAAACCCATTGCTGTCAAGTCGATTCCAGCTCATGGGGGCTCCCTGTGTTACAGAGTAGAACTGAGCTCCATAGGGTTTTCTTGGTTATAATCTTTAAGGAAGCAGGTTGCAAGGACTTTCTTCCATGGCACTGCTAGATGGGTTCAAAGCGCCAACTTTTAGGTTAGTCATCAAGTGCAAACTGTTTGCACCACCCAGGGACCTTAGCCAAAAAGCAGCACAGTGAAATTCAATTCACCAATTTGACAAAGACAATTAACCAAATAATGCTAAATTCACCACATTCCTTTATTTAACAAAAATGCTCTTAACCAATTAACAAGGACTATTTTATCTAACAGCTTTTACAAGAATGTTCAATTTTTATAACTTATGATGAAATATGGTTTTCTCAATTATAAAAATTTCGTTATTGGTAACCTAAATTTCAGCATGTCGTATGTGAATTTTTTAGCTAATCTGGATTTTTTTTTTTTTAAGAATCAATTTTGAAATCCTTTTAATGTCTTCTTTGTTGTTGCTTCTGTAAATCTCCTAGCACTTTTAGGATTTTTAATCTTTCTTGCACAATTTCATATTTATTGTTAAAAAAATATATATTAAACCAAACCCCTTGCCATCAAGTCGATTCTGACTCACAGTGACCCTACAGAACAGAGTAGAACTGCTTCACAGGGTTTCCAAGGAATACCTGCTAGATTCAAACTGCCAACCTTTTGGTTAAGCAGCTATAGCTCTTAATTACTCCACCACCAGGGTTGCGAAATTTGAGGTACAAATACTGGCAGTTATTCCTTTAAGAATCTTCATTCCCTTTCCTCTGATTTGAATGGCTTCAAGATTTGTCATTGAATTTTTCTACTAACTGCAGGCAAATCAATACAACCAAATTGTTCCTGATAGAAATAAAACTTTCATCATTTTAGCAACATGTTTCCAGTTCATTCTGATTTCTTTTGTACTTTTTGATTGAACTTATTTTAAAAATGTTACTTGCTAGAAATATATACAAGGCTGACATGTCATTCAAGGGGTTAGCAAAAAAAATTTCAACTGCTGAAAAGCCTTTCAAAATAAGGAAAAAATACATTTAAAAGCATTAGAAAGAAATTAAAACTCCTAAAAAAAAAAAAAAGAAAGAAAGAAATTTGAAGTCACAAAAACTTATCACATTTGAAATGCAGAAGTTTGAGATGAAAAAAAACAACAACAATATTTTGTATGGAAAATGTTCATTTTAGAGTGATTTCTCTTGGACAAACTTCCAGAATTTTCAAATTTGCTTGCCAATTTCTCAGGTGGCAGAAGAATTTTAGATTAGTTCATAATTAGAAAATCTCATTATGTAATCAGTAACTAAAAATGAACATTGCCACCAAAGCTGTTAAAGGAGTCACATTAAAGCTTTAGGCTGGAAAACTACCATTGATAAATATAATCAGTTTAATGAATTGGCCATTTGATGAACAAAATTTTGGCAATGTGGGCTTTCAAGAATTCATTGTGGGCCATTATGCCTGTTTTGGAAAGAGCCAGTTCCTTTCAGCCTGGGAAGTCTGAGTCACATCGTATTTCCCACAGGCATTGGTCTTCAGGCTGGTTGTATTCTCATCTGTCTGCTCCCACCAGCTTCCAATTAGATCCGAAAACTCAGCCAAACCTGTAGCCATCTTAGAATCTGTCACTTCACCTTCCTTGGGAAGAGAGGATGTGACTTGTATCACAAGCTGTACCAACACCTGAGCTGCAATTGAGTTCACTTCTATTAATCCTTCCATATATCACTCTGTTAGGATCAAGACCTTTCTCTCTGTCAGCTTATAATGCAGTAAGGAAGCCTTTGGATTTCTGTTGAAGCAGTGCCTTCTATTTTTATGTGTGTCACAGACCCCGAGGCCATCCTATTCTGATTGAGTGCCTAATACTCTTGATACCTAAATCCTAGCCTTCTTGTTCCAAACACAATTACTCTCCATTTTACTGAGAGCATGTCATCCCAGGTTTACAAAAGGAAGACCTGAGGAGTTCCCTGAAGTTACAAAATCTCTTCCTTGAATTAGCCTAGTACAATAGAAGGACAACAGAGGAGAGAGAAAAAGGCACTGAACTAAAAGTCAGGAGACCTGCGCTCCATCCAGGATGCTTCTCATTATGTGACATTGAGCAAATAGTCCCACTTCTCAGAACCTCAGTTCCTACCATGGCGCAATTAAGGGTAGGGGCTGAATGATCTTGGTGGGCACTCTCCGTTTTAACTCCCTGTGACTCTACTATAAGGGATTATTGCTGTTCGGTGCAGTCAGGTTGATTCTCAACTCATATTGCTCCCATGTGATGGAGCAGAACTACCCCCACAGGGTTTCCTAGGCTGTAACCTTTACAGAAGCAGATCACCAGGTCTTTCTCCTGTGGAGCCGATCAGTGGGTTTGAAGCTCCAAGTTTTAGTTAGCCTCTGAGTGCTTAACTGTTGTGCCACCAAGGGTCCTTATTATGAGCAGAGTTACTCCCTATATTATATTACCAAAAAACAAACAAACAAAAAAGAGCCTGCGCCATCTAGTCGATTCTGGCTCATAGAGACCTTATAGGACAGAATAGAACTGCCCAGAGGGTTTCCAAGGAGTGGCTGGAGAATTTGAACTGCTGACCATTTGGTTAGCAGCTGAATTCTTAACCGCTATGCCACTAGGGCTCCTTTTATATATATGTATGTGTGTGTGTATATATACACACACACACACACATACACATATATACATATATACGCATATATAAAAAACATTACATTGATTTTTATATTACATTAATTAGGTATTATTCAGATTTTTTGAAACTAAAGAAAGATGAGCAAGCATGGCCACTAATGACGGAGTTTCATTATTAGAACTCACAGTAACATGGAATGGAATGTGGAGTCATCTTTTCGCTGCATGAACATTCTCTGTTCCTAAGTTCTGAGCTTGACATGTACACTGGGTGTCATAAAGAAGGGACAAGTAATGATAAAATCAAAGTGACTAACTTTTTCAGGGTTCACCTAGTATGTAGACATTAAAAAGGAATAAGATTGGATTGGACTGGACTTCTACTTCCCAGTCTAGAGTACTACTATTGGGCAGAGTTGGTTTCAAATCATCTCAAAGGTGGCTGGCCTCCGTCATGCCCTACTCCTTTGTCTTCAACTATACACTGATCCCAGGTACAATCAGCTGTGGCCAGCATGGCTGTGTTGGTTTAATCAAGGCGTGTGGCAAAAACTGTGGTAATAAATAAAATTAAAATGTGCTTCAGGTCACTCCATGGCAGGTACTTGTAAGCATCATGGCCTGATTAGTGTACAAGCTGTAAGGCTATTACATGTAGTTCTCCAAAATGGATGTTCAGCCTTTGATGCAAGCTTGAATTTATTTAAAAGATCTGACTCTGGCATATTTCACAAGAAAAGATTAAACAAGGTACAATGACGGGCTGGAAGAAGGCGCCATTAAAATCACGTGTGTGAATCTGGAAAAGCCAAGGTTAATCAGGGCTGTGAGGCTTAGGTACAATTTCCAAAGGGAAATGTAGGCGGCACTAGGTCACTCTGGGAAGCAAGGGCAAGATTAGTCAAAGCATAAAAACAGACTTAGCCATTCAAACAGATAAGCAAGAAAACTCAGCTTAAGAGTGGGCCCAAATGTCCACTGATGGAAGAATGAATAACAAACTTTGGTATATCCATACAATGGAGTATTAGCCAGCCATAAAAAGAAGCAAAGTACTGGTACCTGATACAATATGGATAAACCTCTACGCTGAGCGATAGAACCCTAACACAAAAAGTCACCTATTGTATGACTGCATTTATATGAAATATTCAGAATAGGCAAATCCATAGCGACAGCAGGCAAATTGGTGGTTGCCAGGGGCAGGGGCATGAGGGGCAATTCCTTAATGGGTACGGGGCTTCCCTTTGGGGTGATGAAGATGGTGTGGAGCTAGATCAAGGCAGTGGTGCTCAACATTGTGAATATACTAATTGCCACTGAATTGTTCACTTTGAAATGGTTAATGTTATATTACATGAATTCCACCTTAATTAAATAATAATAATGAGACTTTGGGTGGGCAGAAAAGGAAATTCTTTGGGTGTAATGATTTTTAAAGAAGCTATAGTTCTTTGGAAGTTTCGTACAATGCAAATATCCTCTCCTAAATTGTGAATTTTATATCAACTTGTACTTGTGTGTTTTTCAATAAAGTATTAAATGATAATATAGTAGAAAGTCTCAATCTTTTCCTTTACTGTTTGTACATTCTTGCTTATGAAATTCTTTCTAACCTCAATCTAATAAAAATATCTTCCTGCGTTTTATTTTTAAGGTTTTGTTTCACACATTTAGGTCTTTATTTCACCTTAGACTTGATTGGTTTACGGTAGGGCCCTCATTTTATTATTTTGGAGAAAGTGACCTTGTAAACATGAATACAGCAGGCTATGTTTTCTGGTTTATGAAATGGTTTTATAATTTCTCATATGTGGACAAGAAGATATACAAGAATGTTCATTGCAATATTTCCCATAATAGTAAAGGAATCATCCCTGAAGAATAGAATGTGTAGAAAAACTGCAGAATATATTTATACAGCAATAAAAATCACTGAACCAGAGCCCCACATACCAGCAAGGGGAAATTTCAAAATTTGAAAGTTGAGAGAGCATGAAAAGTGACAAAATGGCATTCCTGGAAATAGTTTATAAAAATGTTTAAATGAGAAAAGCAACACCATATACTTAATACGAGTAATAGTTTGAAATGGCTTACAGCTCCGTATGCCTAATAGGTAGTAATAGCATCAAAACACGCATAAGAACGATCAACACCAAATCATGGACCGACTTCTGGGTGCGAAAGAAGAAACGGAGTCAGGCAGAGAGAGCAAGCGGTGCCGCAGCCTTAACTCTGTCTGTAAGGTTTTCATAAACAAAGAAACAAAACCTGAAGGGCTTATAGCATGATGTTATGACAGAACTGGATTCAGAGTACATAGGTATTTTTCAGAGTATTGGCTACACCATGGTTTTCAACCTCATTTTATCGTAATCCACAATAAGAAATTATTTTACATTGTCATCCAGCACACACACGCACACGCACGCACACGCAGATGGGGACACACGCTTCTGCAAACAAAAGTTTCATGAAAAAAAATCACACTTACTAAATTGAAGCACTCTGATATTTTTTCATTCTATTTTATTCTGTTTCTTTTCTTAACAAATGCTACTTGCAATTTGAAAAATGCTGGTTTATAGTTTTTTTGTGTATTTGAAATATTTTACAATTAAAACAATATCAATATCAGTGGCTATATTCTAATTGGGTGAAAGCATCGATTTATCTGGAAGTATCACTGATTACAAGGTAAATACCACAACGGGTTTGGTGTTTTCTTTTTTTAGAGTCACAAGAAAATTTAGGGATGTGCAATGACTTTTAAACTATGTTTAGCAGTGAAACCCTTTTGACACATTAAATGCTAATCATATGCGACGAAAGAGGAAAATGTTACAACCTAAATAACAACCCCAGACTCTTGGGGAGAGAACTGCTTTCTTGGAAAACTTCCTTTGATGCGTGCCTAAGATAGAAGGTGACTCTCAGAGACCTGGCACCAAGTTTTTAGAGGCAGAGAGAGGCTGCTCAACATAACAGGAAGGGAAGAACCTGGAGCTGCCAGGGAAATCTTCCAGGGAAGGGATGAGGAGCAGGGTTGGGAAGAGGCAGGGAGCCGGCCAGATGGCAGGGACTATGAGTGGCAGAATGCAACCCCCTCCCCAGAACCAGCCACCAAAAACGTCTTTTAAGCTCATGGATGTCTGTATACAGGATGTGTTGTTATCGTTGTTGTAAAAGCGAAAGGATTGTTTCACATCAGGGCCAACAGGTATGACTGAGTAGAACACCAAAATCCAAGAGGCAAAAGAGGCCACAGGTACTTAGCCCTCCCTTGGGTTGAGTATAATCGAGAGGATCACATGGACCTGTACTAGGTATGAAATTGAGGGATCCAACACCCCCATTTCAGCTGGATCTCCAGGTGGGGAAAGCCTATGGATGAACACTGGGTGATGACAGCATTTCAATACATAAACTAGGTGAAAACTGGGGGTGAGGGCTTTAGTGAAGGGGAGAAATGGGGAGAGGCTGAGCGGAGCCTTCAGCCTCCCTTCCAGTCTTCCCCCGGTAACTGAGACACCTCTGTGAAAATCAGGGCTCTGGAGAATGCAGTGTGCACCCATTTTACGGATTAGGAAATGGAGGCTCACACTAGTAAAGTTACCAACCCAAGGCGACCCAGTTAATAAAGCAATCTGGTCTCCCAATGTTCCGTTCATTACCCTTTTCGTGACCACACAGCATCCCATTGGTGTGAATTGCTTCCCCAGATTAATTAGGTAGAAACAATAGGATCAGAGTCTTGAGAATTTAATCCTGGTAAGAGTCTGGGGAGATTAGACACAGAAAAGGAATGAGGAATAGGCTATCCTATGGGAAGAAACTAAATGAGATTATTAACAAGAAAAAAAAAGGCAGATAAACCTTTGTCGACCACCATGCGTCTGTCAGTTTGCTGTACTGTGGTAGCTTGTGTGTTGCTGCGATGCTGGAAACCATGCCAGCAGTATTCAAATATGGGGAGGGTCACCCATGGTGGACAGGTTCCGGAGGAGCTTCCCCAGACTAAAACAGACTAGGAAGAAAGACCTGGAGATCTGTTTTTTAAAAAATTGGTCAGTGAGAACCTTATGAATAGCAGCAGAACATTGTCTGATATAGTGCCGGAAGGTGAGCCCCTCAGGTTGGAAGGATGGTTTCGACACAGCGGCTGCAACAAGGAGCTCAAACATAGCAATGATTGTGAGGATGGCGCAGGACCTGGCAGCATTTTGTTCTGTTGTCCATAGGGTCACTATGAATTGGAACCTCAACAACACCTAACAACAACAACAACAAATTTTTAAGTGTTTGCATAGGGCTGAACTGGCTGCAGAAGAATGGACAACGGGAACCTGTGGGCCCAGGTCCTTCTGCCTCTGGGAGATTACTGGACCAATCACCTCCTATCAGCCTCTCTGTGCCTCCTATTAATAAGCCCATGGGAGGGTTTATGGTTGCTGAAGAAACTGCCGGAACAGGTCAAAAGGTATATTTGGTGTCAAGACACCAACAATTTGCCTCCATTTAATTTCCACCTTGCGCCCTCCCTGCCTATTTTTATCAGGGTACGTAAAGCCTTTTGCCAGGAAGAGCAAAGCCAAAAGCCAATTGCTTCTGTGACCTTCCTCTGACTTCCCTTCTCCAGGTGCCTGAAATGTGACCTGTATGTGGATCTGACAGTGCCCAGTCAGTACCCTCTTCACTCTTCATTCTATTGGCACTTTTTTTTTTAACTCTGGAGCTCTGAAGGTTAAAATGGGCTCCACTTAGCTCTGCTTAAAGTTCAGAGCTATAAATACTGACAGGGAAGTCGATCGTGATGTTTTCATGGCAATGTTACTCCAATATTCTTTTAGGAATTTAATGTCTTCTCCTGCCTAGTGCTATGGAGCCCTTGGCTGATGCAAACAGTTAATACGATCGGCTGCTAACTGAAATGTTGGAGGTTCAACTCTACCCACAGGCACCTCAGAAGAAAGGCCTGGCAATCTACTTCCAGAAAATTAGTCATTGGAAACCCTATGGAGCACAGTTTTACACTGAAACACGTGGGGTCAGCATGAGTCAGAGTCAACAGCAACCGACGGTGGTGGTGCTTAGAACTATAAGTGGTAAAAGCCAGACCTAAGTCAACATTTCTTTAAGAACACTAGGCACACCTTAGAGTCAGGGCTTGGATTCAAGTCAGCATCTCTAGATACTATTCGAAGACGTGTCCCCTTGCCCTGCCTACCTGTGAACAAATTCTCCCCGTTCAGTGTGCCCACAACAAGAGCAGCTTGTCGACCTTGAACCTTGAGAGCCAGACCAACTATGAGTGGCGCTGCTTCTATTCTGTTATCCTCGACCCTTTGAAACCATCAAAACATAGCGCGTCTTTTAGAATTAGCAAAGGGAATCCCCTCATCCTCGGAGCCTTTCTGTTGAGGGTGCTCCAAAAATTGCCTCCCCTCGTCTAAAAGGGTTCTGAGCAGGCAAAGAGGTCTGTGGAAATGTGTTTTCTGGGAAGATCCTGGTTTCCCAATGAACCTCCATGTCTTCTGTTTGTCTTGGGGCATGACTCTACCTAAGGTGAAGCATGGTGCCTGAACAGAAAGAACCAAACTATTGTTGCAACTGTGAGGGCAGTGATGGTTCAGTGACAGAATTCTCACCACCCATGCGAGAGACCCAGGTTCAATTCCAGGCTAATGCACCACCCATCGTCAGTGGAGGCTTATGTGTTGCTACGATGCTGAGCAGGTTTCTGTCGAACAGCCAGACTAAGGCAGACTAGGAAGAAGGCCTGGCAATCTACTTCTGAAAATCCTATGGATCACGACAGTCCTAACCGCAACCCATCATAGATACGGCACAGGACCAGGCAGCGCCTCATTCCATTGTGTATGGGATCATTATGAGTCGGGGGCAACTAACAATAACATTATTACTACTAATATTATTCTCAGTAGCTATCACATGGGTTCGCCATGAGATGGAATTGACTGGAAGGCAACAACTAACAACAACAATAATTGGTGTAATCATGCTACCAGTAACAGCCATCCATTTTATGGCTTAGTATTTCACAGATTTTTTTTTGATATCTGAAAGCTAACAGATACCTTGAGGCAAAGAGGTGTGGCAGGAAGTTACCTGGCCGAGATTCAGGAGTCCTGAGGTCACTGTCCATTTGCCATCCTCAGAGTCACTGTGGACATGCCACTCAATCTCTGTCTCTGCGATTTCATAACTGAGCATGAACTAATCTTGCCTTCTGCTTGCATGAGAGCATCCAACAAAACAAGTGTGAGCGGTTTCACTGCTCACTACGGTGTGTAAGCATCAGTAGATGTGCACACGATCACAGAATTCCTCCTCGGACCAACACCCAGGAGCAAGTGGCAGATGGCTCCATTATTTAAACAGAGTATGTACGCAGAGGAAAGGACATTGGTAATGAGCAACAGCTCCAAGGTCAAGTTGTCTGGGTTCAAGTCCAACTACAGGACTTACTAACCATGTGACCACGAACAGGGATCTTTACCTCTCTATGTCTCAGTTTCCTCCACTGTAAAATGAGAATAATAATAGAAAGTTATGGAATACTGTGAATGTTTAATGAAATTCTACCTGTAAGCCCTTTGGAATAGTGCCTGACATCCAACAAATGCATCCTTTTCTATGATGTAGATTTAAAGTTCAAGGCTTAATGAGAAATTCATCAACTACATATATGTATGATTGCATAGCCCGCAACCCTTAAACACTGAACTTGGAAGGAAAAAGACCAGGGCTGATTCTACTGCTACCTGTGACTATAAGCAAGGCACTTACACCCTCATATTGGGTTTAAGAAACAAGAGAAGTGCTTCTATAAAGAGTACAGCCTTGGAAACTCTATGGGACAGTTTTACTTTGTCCTATAGGGTCGCTATGAGTCAGAATCAACTCTACTGCAAAGGTAATCTTTATGGGAGCAGATCACCAGCCTTCCTCTGTGGAGCCACTGGGTGGGTTTGAACTGCCAATCCTTATGTTAGCAGCTGAACCCTTAACCATTGAGCACCGTCTTCCTTTGCTAGAAATGATACAAATATTTTTTTTTTTATTTTGTCACTTGCAGTTCAATTATCATTATGGAATTTTTTTAATGCAGAGAAAGTTTTGGATAATTAAAGAATACTTTTAGATAGCCAGTGTTCCCGTTACCTATCGCTGCATAACAAAATACCCCAAATGTTAATGGCATACAACAAGCACCATTTTATTGAGTTCATGGGTTTTGTGCCTCTGGAATTCAAAGCTTAGCTCGCTTGGCTTGTCTCTGTTCCACATTCATTGTCTGGGGCCTCACCTAGCAGGTCTCAAACAGCTGGGGGTCCCTCAAATAACTGGGGGCTGGAATCATCTGGTAGTTTCCTCTTTCTCATGTACGACACCTGGGCTGAGAGGACAGGACTCAAAAGTGGACACATGGCCTCTCCATGTGGCTGGGGGTTCAGGGTGGTCTGATTCCTTATTTGGTGACTCTGGGATTCAAGACAAATATTGCAAGGAACAAAGTGGAGGCTGCGTGGATGTTGATGACTTACCCTCAGAAGCCACACAGCATCACTTCTGCCACATTCAGCTGGACAAAGCAGACACATGCTTTGTGACTTTGAGATTTAAGGGGTTGGCACATAGACCCTACCTCTAGATAAGAGAAGTTTCAAAGCATTTACAATAATTTTTAATTTCTTTTTAAGTTTTTATGCTAACATTGCTATTCTCAATGAGTTGCCACCTCTGGGAGATGTTCAGGCATGGGTGAGAGCCTTCTGAGTTCTCCTACTTACCAGGAAAAGAGGAGGGTGCTACCAGCATGTAGTGGTCAGTGGCCAGTGGCCAGGATGCTAACTGCCCTACAATTTTACATTTGAGGAGTCTGAAGGCCAGTCCCTGATACATGTTACAATCCCAGGCTAGTTCAGTGGTATTCATGCCTAGTTTTGTCAGACTCTGAAACTTGTCTATCTACCACGCTGCACTATCTTAGAAAAGATGCTTGGCCATTCTTGATATATGTTGCCCATGTACTGTGCTAGGCGTATAATGTTTGAGCTTTGCCCAAGTGATTGAGACCATTGTAATGGGGATGTCAGCTTTCTCCTAAGGTTGCTCCTCTTCTGGGCTATTTTTAAATCCAACTTAACTCACCTTCATTAAATAGTAACTCCTCGTGATCAGCTCTCTAGTTGGGAAGTCACTCTTAACAACAAAGTCCTAGGGGGAAGCAGTTTCCTGTGCTTGGCTCTACTTTTAGCCTCAGCTGTATCTCACCTGAAAGATCAATTAATCAATAAACAGAACTAAAAATAACATTAACTTTAATGGAAAGACTTTTAAACAACATTTTATGGGATTCCATATATACTGAAGAGCCTCCGATCATGGTCTTGCCCTTATATTTATGTAGAACATTATAATTTGTGAAGCTTATTTATTCATGTATTCCTTAATTCAAGTAACCTTTGCTGAGCACCAGTTCTGTGCTGGGTGTGGTGTTCTTGGAGTATCAAAGGTCTTGGGGAATCAAAGATCAGTAGGATATTGCTATGGTCCTCAAGTGCTCATTGTAGTAGGCTGTCACACGAAGAGCTATATCACCATATAATGTGGGCAATACTCTAGCAAAGATGTAAATAAAGTGGAAGGGGCACATAATTCAATGGCAGAAAGCAGTGAAGTGAGGTCTACAGACTTTTGATTTTAAAATGCTGTGATCCAGAGATTCTATTCACGGCCAAATTTATGGTTCATGAGCAGAGGCAAAAGGAAGACTGTCAGATTCGCAAGCTCTTAGAAAACATACTGCTCCCATATTCTTCCCAAAAACTTTACCCGAAGATATATACCAGCCAATTGTGAGATAAATCAAAACAGAGAATTCAAGCATGGAGGAGCCATGGCACAAAAAGAACAGAAGAAAGCCCTAAAATATGTTAAAGATGGATTAAATCTAAACAATTGCTGTAAGTATGGCTGCAGAAGAGAACTTAAATGTCACAGGTAATTCCTCAAAGGAAAGATTCGTGATACAGTAAAAAAACAATTTGTCATCAAGAAGTTGGGTAAAATAAATCCCAGTTATAATATTTAGAATCAGGAGAGGTTGGGTGAGATATCAAGAAAGGTTTTATAAGAGCACTGATTTCTTCAGATTTTGTGGTCATAAAAACAAAAAACCAACCCCATTCTGACTCATAGTGACCCTATAGGACAGAGTAGAACTGCCCCATAAGGTTTCCAAGGAGCGGCTAGTGGATTTGAACTGCCGACCTTTTGGTTAGCAGCCAAGGTCTTAACTACTGTGCCACTAGGGCTCCTTTGTGGTCATAGTCAATATATACTGCACTATATTATATATATGGAGACCTGGTGGCACAGTGGCTAAACGTTTGGCTGCTAACCAAAAGGTTGGCATTTCGAATCCACCAGCCACTCCTTGCAAAACCCTATGAAGCAGTTCTACTCTGTCCTATAGGTTGGCTATAAGTTGGAAGCAACTTGATGGCACATAACAAAAACAAAAACATATTATATATATATATTATGTGTGTGTATACATATATATACACACACATATATATTTGTTGTTGTAGTTAGGTGCCGTCGATTTGGTTTCGACTCATAGCGACCCTATGCACACCAGAATGAAATGCTGCCTGGTCCTGTACCAGTCTCACAATTGTTGCTGTGCTTGAACCCATTGTTCCAGCCACTGTGTTAATCCATCTCTTAGAGGGTCTTCCTCTTTTTCACTGACCCTCCAGCAAGCATGATGTCCTTCTCCAGGGACTGATCCCTCCTGATAACATGTCCAAAATGTGTGAGATGTAGTCTTACCATCCTCGCTTCTAAGGAGCGTTCTGGTTGTACTTTTCCCAAGACAGATCTGTTCGTTCTTTTGGCAGGCCATGGTATATTCAATATTCTTTGCAAACACCGCAATTCAAAGGCGTCAATTCTTCTTCAGTCTTCCTTATTCATTGTCCAGCTTTCACATGCATATGAGGTGGTTGAAAACACCATGGCTTGGATCAGGTGCACCTTAGTCCTCAAGGTGACATCTTTGCCTTTCTACACTTTAAAGAGGTCTTTTCAGCTGATTTGCCCAACGCAGTGCACCTTTTGATTTATGTATATAGATATACATATACATATTTAAAATATATACTGTATAGTCAATATATACTGCACTGTATAACTGGCCAACTGACTGGAAGAGATCCATATTCATGCCCATTCCAAAAAAAGGTGATCCAACAGAATGCAGAAATTATTGAGCGATTTCATTAATATCACATGCAAGTAAAATTATGCTGAAGATAATTCAAAAACGGTTGCAGCAGTACATTGACAGGGAACTGCCAGAAATTCAAGCCAGATTCAGAAGAGGACATGGAACGAGGACTATCATTCCTGATGTCAGAAGAATTTTGGCTGAAAGCAGAGAATACCAGAAAGATGTTTACCTGTGTTTTAGTGACTACGCAAAGACATTTGACTGTGTGGATCATAACAAATTATGGATAACATTGTGAAGAATGGGAATTCCAGAACACTTTATTGTGCTCATGCGGAACCTGTACATAGACCAAGAGGTGACAGTCGTTCAAACAGAACAAGAGGATACTGCATGGTTTAAAGTCAGAAAAGGTGTGTATCAGGGTTGTATCCTTTCACCATATTCAACCCGTATGCTGAGCGAATAATTCAAGAATTTGAGCTATATGAAGAAGAACGGGGCATCAAGATTGGAGGAGAATTCATTAACAACCTGCAATATGCAGATGGCACAATCTTGCTTGCTAAAAGTGAAGAGAACTTGAAGCACTTACCGATGAAGATCAAAGACTACAGCCTTCAGTATGGATTACACCTCAACATAAAGAAAACAAAAATCCTCACAACTGGACCAGTAGGCAACATCATGATAAATGGAGAAAAGACTGAAATTGTCAAGGATTTCATTTTACTTGGGTCCACAATCAATACCCACGGAAGCAGCAGTCAAGAAATCAAACAACGTAATGCATTGGGCAAGTCTACTGCTCAGTGGCAATGGGTTTGGTTTTGTGGATTGAATTGTGTCACACAAAACGTGTCAGAATCCTAACCCCTATACCTGTGGCTGTAATCCCATTTGGGAATAGGATTTTCTTTGCTATGTTGATGAGACCATATCACTGTAGGGTTTATCTTAAACTTTGAGATATAAAAAGAGCAGATTAGGCACAGAGATAAATGAGCACAAACAGGGGAAGATAGATGCAATGTGGTGATCACCAAGGTTCTGAGGAATTCTGGAAGGGACAAAGTTCTTCCCCCGAAGCTGAGAGAGAGGATAGCTTCCCCTGGAGCTGACGCCCTGAATCCATACTTCTAGCCGTCTCAACTGTGAAAAAATAAATTTCTGTTTATTAAAGCCATTCACTTGTGGTATTTCTGTTACAGTAGCACCAGGAAACCACGACAATCAGTTTAGAACATACGTAGAAAAAAAAGTCATTTGTTCAAAGTAGTAGCAATAAAAATATACCTAGGAATAATGCCCTTTATTATGGTGAGGAATTTCCCTTCTCTTCCTATTTTATTGAGAGTTTTTATCAAGAATTGGTGTTGGACTTTATCAAATGCCTTTTCTGCACCAATTGAGATGATCATGTGATTCTTTTCTTTCGTTCTATTTATGTAATGGATTACATTGATTGATTTTCTAATGTTGAACCATCTTTGCATAAGTCGTATGAATTCCACGTGGTCACTGCGTATTACTTTTTTGATATGATGCTGAATTCTATTGGCTAGAATTTTGTTGAGAATTTTTACGTCTATATGCGTGAGATATATTGGTCTGTCATTTTCTTTGGTGTCTTTGCCTGGCTTTGATGTAAGGGTTATGCTGTCTGCATAGAATGAATTCAGGAGTATTCCCTCCTTTTCTATGCTCAGAAATGGTTTGAGGAGTACTGGCGTCGGTTCTTTTCTGAATGTTTAGTAGAATTCTCCACTGAAGCCGACTGAGCTAGGACTTTTGTTGTTGTTGTTGTGGGAGTTATTTTATTACATCTTCAATCTTTTCTAATGTTATGGGTCTATTCAGATTTCCTATCTCAGTTTGGCTTAATTTAGGTAGGCAGTGTGTTTCTAGAAATTTGTCCATTTCCTCTAGGTTCTCAAATTTTTTGGAGTACAATTTTTCATAGCATTGTTTATGATCCTTTTTATTTCAGTTGGGTCTGTTGTAATGTCCCCTGTCTCATTTCTTATTTGGGTTATTTGCTTCCTCTTCTGTTTTTCTTTTGTCATTTTGGCCACTGGTTTTTCAATTTTGTTGATCTTTTTAAAGAACCAATTTTTGGTATTGTTGATTCTTTCTATTATATTTCTGTTCTCTTATTTCATTTATTTCTGTTCTAATCTTTATTATTTCCTTTCTTCTGGTGGCTGTGGGCATCTTTTGCTGTTCTCTATTTGTTCAAGTGGTAGATCTAACATTTTGATTTTGGTCCACCCTTCTTTTTTAATGCCTATGCTTAATTACTAGGAATCAACCTCTGAGCACTGCCTTTGCTATGTTTCAAAGGTTTTGTATGATGTGTTTTCATTCTCATTTGATTCTAGGAATTCTTTTTATTCCCTCTTTGATTTCTTATATTTCCCAGTTGTTTTTAAGCAAAGTGTTATTTAGTTCCCACGCGTTTGATTTTTTCCTTGATCTTCCTGTTATTGATTTCTACTTTTATGGTGCTGTGATCAGAGAGAATGCTTTTCGATGTTTTGGATTTCATTGAGAGTTGCTTTGTGGTCTAAAATGTGGTCCATTCTGGATAATGTTCCATGTGTGTTGGAAAAGAATGTATAATTTTCTGCTGTTGGGTGAAGTGTTCTATATATTTCTATGAGCCACAGCCTTTAGGTCTTCTATGTGTTTGTTGAGTTTCTTTCTAGATGTTCTATCCTTTACCAAGAGCGGTGTGTTAAAGTCTACTACTGTTATTGGAGAACTGTCTAATTCCCTTTTCAGTGCTATTAGAGCTTGTTTTATGTATTTTGGAGTCCTGTTGTTAGGTGTGTAGATACTTATTAAGGTTATGTCCTGGTGGATTGTCCCTTTAATCATTACATAATGTCCTTCCTTGTCTTTTATGGTTGATTTTGCCTTAAAGTCCCTTTTATCTCAGATTAGTATGGCCACTTCTGTCCTTTCATGATCATGTTTGCTTGACATATTTTTTCCATCCTTTGATTATTAGTATATTTATGTCTTTGTGTCTAAGGCATGTATCTTGTAGACAGCATATTGATGGGTTGTATTTTGTTTTGTTTTGTTTTGTTTTGTTTTATCCATTCTGCTGCTCTCTGTCTCTTCATGGGTGCATTTAAGTGATTTACCTTCAGTGTGTTCATCAATAAATATGAGTTTATTGCTGTCATATTGTTGTGCTTTTTTTTCTTGTGGTACTGCCATTTTCTTTGTTCATCTTACTTTCCTGTGCTGAATCCCTTTTGTTTGTACATTTTCTTTTCTTTGGTTAGTATAGATTTTGTGTTTACTAAGACTTTATGTTTTTCTTCTTTTTTATTCTGGATGAGTAGGCTTGTTGCCTTTCTCTGTGGTTACCTTGAAACTTATCCTTATTTTCCTAAGTTTGAAGCAGTTTTTTATTGCTTGATATGGCCTTGACTTCCTCTCCATTTAAAATTTCTATACCTACACAGTTTATTCCCCCTTTAACTGTTTCGACATACAGATTGATGTCTCTGTTTCCATGTTTTAAGCCTTTTAGCTTTGTTTTATTATTGAGAATTCTTTACCTAGGTTGGTATCTGGTGACGCTCCCCCGTGTCCTAGACCATGGTGTTGTTACTAATGTTGTTGATTATCTAACTGAAGAACTCCCTTTAATATTTCTTGTAAGTTTGGCTTGATTTTTACAGATTCTGTTTATCTGGAAATGTCCTAACTTCACCATTGTATTGAGAGAGTTGTTTTTTTTTTTTTAATTAATTTTTATTAAGCTTCAAGTGAACATTTACCATTCCAATCAGTCTGTCACATGTAGGTTTACATACATCTTACTCCCTTCTCCCACTTGCTCTCCCCCTATTGAGTCAGCCCCCACAGTCTCTCGTTTCGTGCCAATTTTGCAATCTTCCCTCTCTCTCTATCTTCCCATTCCCCCTCCAGTCAAGAGTTGCCAACACACTCTCCCGTGTCCACCTGATTTAACTAGCTCACTCTTCATCAGCATCTCTCTCTTCCCCACTGACCAGTCCTTTTCATGCCTGATGATTTGTCTTCGGGGTTGGTTCCTGTCCTGTGCCATCAGAAGTTCTGGGGAGCATTGTCTCTGGGATTCCTCTAGTCGCAATCATACCATTAGGTGTGGTCTTTTAATGAGAATTTGGGGTCTGTATCCCATTGGTCTCCTGCTCCCTCAGGAGTTGTCTGTTGTGCTCCCTGACAGGGCAGACATCGATTGTGGCCGGGCACCAACTAGTTCTTCTGGTCTCAGAATGATGTAGGTCTCTGGTTCATGTGGCCCTTTCTGTCTCTTGCATTCTTAGTTGTCGTGTGACCTTGGTGTTCTTCCTTTGCCTTTGCTCCAGGTGGGTTGAGACAAATTGATGTATCTTAGATGGCTGCTTGTTGGCATTTAGGACCCCAGGCGCCACAATTCAAAGTGGGATGCAGAGTGTTTTCATAATAGAATTATTTTGCCCATTGACTTAGAAGTCCCCTCAAACCAAGTTCCCCAGACCCCAGCCCCTGCTCCGCTGACCTTTGAAGCTTTCATTTTATCCCGGAAACCTCTTTGCTTTTAATCCAGTCTAATTAGGCTGACCTTCCTTGTATTGAGTGTTGTCTTTCCCTTCACCCAAAGCAGTTCTTATCTACAGATTGATCAATAAAAAGCCCTCTCCCTCCCTCCCTCCCTCCCCGCTTTGTAACCACATAAGTATGTGTTCTTCTCCGTTTTTTCTATTTCTCAAGATCTTATAATAGTGGTCTTATACAATATTTGTCCTTTTGCCTCTGACTAATTTCGCTCAGCATAATGCCTTCCAGATTCCTCCATGTTATGAAATGTTTCAGAGATTCGTCACTGTTCTTTATCGATGCGTAGTATTCCATTGTGTGAATATACCACAACTTATTTACCCATTCATCCGTTGACGGACATCTTGGTTGCTTCCAGCTTTTTGCTATTGTAAACAGAGCTGCAATAAACATGGGTGTGCATATATCTGTTTGTGTGAAGGCTCTTGTATCTTTAGGGTATATTCCGAGGAGTGGGATTTCTGGGTTGTATGGTAGTTCTATTTCTAACTGTTTAAGATAACGCCAGATGGATTTCCAAAGTGGTTGTACCATTTTACAATCCCACCAGCAGTGTATGAGAGTTCCAATCTCTCCGCAGCCTCTCCAACATTTATTATTTTGTGTTTTTTGAATTAATGCCAGTCTAGTTGGTGTCAGATGGAATCTCATCGTAGTTTTAATTTGCATTTCTCTAATGACTAATGATCGAGAGCATTTTCTCATGTATCTGTTGGCTGCCTGAATATCTTCCTTAGTGAAATGTGTGTTCATATCCTTTGCCCACTTCTTGATTGGGTTGTTTGTCTTTTTGTGGTTGAGTTTTGACAGAATCATGTAGGTTTTAGAGATCAGGCGCTGGTCTGAGATGTCATAGCTGAATATTTTTTCCCAGTCTGTAGGTGGTCTTTTTACTCTTTTGGAGAAGTCTTTAGATGAGCATAGGTGTTTGATTTTTAGGAGCTCCCAGTTATCTGGTTTCTCTTCATCATTTTTGGTAATCTTTTGTATTCTGTTTATGCCCTGTATTAGGGCTCCTAGGGTAGATCCTATTTTTTCTTCCATGATTTTTATCGTTTTAGTCTTTATGTTTAGGTCTTTGATCCACTTGGAGTTAGTTTTTGTGCATGGTGTGAGGTATGGGTCCTGTTTCATTCTTTTGCAAATGGATATCCAGGTATGCCAGCACCATTTGTTAAAAAGACTATTATTTCCCCAATTGACTGACACTGCTCCTTTGTCAAATATCAGCTGCTCATACGTGCATGGATTTATATCTGGGTTCTCAATTCTGTTCCATTGGTCTATGTGCCTGTTGTTGTACCAGTACCAGGCTGTTTTGACTACTGTAGCTATATAATAGGTTCTGAAATCAGGTAGGGTGAGGCCTCCCACTTTCTTCTTCTTTTTCAGTAATGTTTTGCTTATCCGGGGGTTCTTTCCTTTCCGTATGAAATTAGTGATTTGTTTCTCTATTCCCTTAAAGTATGACACTGGTATTTGGATTGGAAGTGCGTTATATGTATAAATGGCTTTTGGTAGAATAGACATTTTTACTATGTTAAGTCTTCCTATCCATGAACAGGGTATGTTTTTCCACTTAAGTATGTCCTTTTGAATTTCTTGTAGCAGAGTTTTATAGTTTTCTTTGTATAGGTCTTTTACATCCTTGGTAAGATTTATTCCTAAGTATTTTATCTTCTTGGGGGCTACTGTGAATGGTATTGATTTGGTTATTTCCTCTTCGGTGTTCTTTTTGTTGATGTAGAGGAATCCAAGTGATTTTTGTATGTTTATTTTATATCCTGAGACTCTGCCAAACTCTTCTATTAGTTTCAGTAGTTTTCTGGAGGAGTCCTTAGGGTTTTCCATGTATACGATCATGTCATCTGCAAATAGTGATAGCTTTACTTCCTCCTTACCAATCTGGATACCTTTTATTTCTTTGTCTAGCCTAATTGCCCTGGCTAGGACTTCAAGTACGATGTTGAATAAGAGCGGTGATAAAGGGCATCCTTGTCTGGTTCCCGTTCTCAAGGGAAATGCTTTCAGGTTCTCTCCATTTAGAGTGATATTGGCTGTTGGCTTTGCATAGATGCCCTTTATTATGTTGAGGAATTTTCCTTCAATTCCTATTTCAGTAAGAGTTTTTATCATAAATGGGTGTTGAACTTTGTCAAATGCCTTTTCTGCATCTATTGATAAGATCATGTGGTTTTTATCTTTTGTTTTATTTACGTGATGGATTACATTAATGGTTTTTCTGATATTAAACCAGCCTTGCATACCTGGTATAAATCCCACTTGATCAGGGTGTATTATTTTTTTGATGTGTTGTTGGATTCTATTGGCTAGAATTTTGTTGAGGATTTTTGCATCTATGTTCATGAGGGAGATAGGTCTAAAATTTTCTTTTTTTGTAATGTCTTTACCTGGTTTTGGTATCAGGGAGATGGTAGCTTCATAGAATGAGTTGGGTAGTATTCCGTCTTTTTCTACGCTTTGAAATACCTTCAATAGTAATGGTGTTAAGTCTTCTCTGAAGGTTTGGTAGAACTCTGCAGTGAAGCCGTCTGGGCCAGGACTTTCTTTTGTTGGGAGTTTTTTGATTACCGTTTCAATCTCTTTTTTTGTTATGGGTCTATTTAGTTGTTCTACTTCTGAATGTGTTAGTTTAGGTAGGTAGTATTGTTCCAAGAATTTATCCATTTCTTCTAGGTTTTCAAATTTGTTAGAGTACAATTTTATGTAGTAATCTGATATGATTCTTTTGATTTCATTTGGTTCTGTTGTGATGTGGTCTTTCTCGTTTCTTATTCGGGTTATTTGTTTCCTTTCCTGTTTTTCTTTAGTCAGTCTAGCCAATGGTTTATCAATTTTGTTAATTTTTTCAAAGAACCAGCTTTTGGCTTTGTTAATTCTTTCAATTGTTTTTCTGTTCTCTAATTCATTTAGTTCAGCTCTAATTTTTATTATTTGTTTTCTTCTGGTGCCTGATGGGTTCTTTTGTTGCTCACTTTCTATTTGTTCAAGTTGTAGGGACAGTTCTCTGCTTTTGGCTCTTTCTTCTTTTTGTATGTGTGCATTTATCGATATAAATTGGCCTCTGAGCACTGCTTTTGCTGTGTCCCAGAGGTTTTGATAGGAAGTATTTTCATTCTCGTTGCTTTCTATGAATTTCCTTATTCCCTCCTTGATGTCTTCTATAACCCAGTCTTTTTTCAGGAGGGTATTGTTCATTTTCCAAGTATTTGATTTCTTTTCCCTAGTTTTTCTGTTATTGATTTCTAGCTTCATTGCCTTGTGGTCTGAGAAGATGCTTTGTAATATTTCGATGTTTTGGATTCTGGAAAGATTTGTTTTATGACCTAATATGTGGTCTATTCTAGAGAATGTTCCATGTGCGCTAGAAAAAAAAGTATATTTTGCAGCAGTTGGGTGGAGAGTTCTGTATAAGTCAATGAGGTCAAGTTGGTTGATTGTTGCAAGCAGGTCTTCCGTGTCTCTATTGAGCTTCTTACTGGATGTCCTGTCCTTCTTCGAAAGTGTTGTGTTGAAGTCTCCTACTATAAATGTGGAGGTGTCTATCTCACTTTTCAATTCTGTTAAAATTTGATTTATGTATCTTGCAGCCCTGTCATTAGGTGCGTAAATATTTAATATGGTTATGTCTTCCTGATCAATTGTCCCTTTTATCTTTATATAGTGTCCTTCTTTATCCTTTGTGGCGGTTTAAGTCTAAAGTCTATTTCATCAGAAATTAATATTGCTACTCCTCTTCTGTTTTGCTTATTGTTTGTTTGATATATTTTTTTCCATCCTTTGAGTTTTAGTTTGTTTGTGTCTCTAAGTCTAAGGTGTGTCTCTTGTAGGCAGCATATAAATGGATCGTGTTTCTTTATCCAGTCCGTGACTCTCTGTCTCTTTATTGGTGCATTTAGTCCATTTACATTCAGCGTAATTATAGATAAATAAGTTTTTAGTGCTGTCATTTTGATGCCTTTTCATGTGTGTTGTTGTCCATTTCATTTTTCCACATGCTTTTTTGTGCTGAGACGTTTTTCTTAGTAGCTTGTGAGATCCTCATTTTCATAATGTTTAACTTTGTGTTTATTGAGTTGTTACGTTTTTCTTGGCTTTTTTCTTGAGTTATGGAATTGATATTCCTTTTTGTGGTTACCTTTTTATTTACCCCTATTTTTCTAAGTAAAAACCTAACTTGTATCCTTCTATATCGCCTTGTATCCCTCTCCATCTGGCAGTTCAATGCCTCCTATATTTAGTCCCTCTTTTTGATTATCGTGATCATTTATCTATTGATTTCCATGATTTCCTGTTATGTGTATTATTTTGTTTATTTATTTATTTTTTAGAATTAGTCTTAGTTTGTTTGTTTTTGTGCTTTCCCTATTTGAGTTGCGTTGATATCAGGACGTTCTGTTTTGTGACCTCGTATTGTGCTGGTACCTGATATTATTGGTCATCCGGCCAAACAATCTCCTTTAGCATTTCTTGCAGTCTTGGTTTAGTTTTTGCAAATTCTTTAAACTTGTGTTTATCTGTAAATATCTTAATTTCTCCTTCATATTTCAGGGAGAGTTTTGCTGGATATATGATCCTTGGTTGGCAGTTTTTCTCGTTCAGTGCTCTGTATATGTCGTCCCATTCCCTTCTTGCCTGCATGGTTTCTGCTGAGTAGTCTGAACTTATTCTTATTGATTCTCCCTTGAAGGAAACCTTTCTTTTCTCCCTGGCTGCTTTTAAAATTTTCTGTTTGTCTTTGGTTTTGGCAAGTTTGATGATAATATGTCTTGGTGTTTTTCTTTTTGGATCAATCTTAAATGGGGTTTGATGAGCATCTTGGACAGATATCCTTTCGTCTTTCATGATGTCAGGGAAGTTTTGTGTCAGGATTTCTTCAACTATTTTCTTTGTGTTTTCTGTCCCCCCTCCCTGTTCTGGGACTCCAATCACTCGCAAGTTATCTTTCTTGATAGAGTCCCACATGATTCTTAGGGTTTCTTCATTTTTTTTAATTCTTTTATCTGATTTTTTTTCAGCTATGTTGGTGTTGTTTCCCTGGTCCTCCAGAAGTCCCAGTCTACATTCTAATTGCTCGAGTCTGCTCCTCTGACTTTCTATTGCGTTGTCAAATTGTTAAACTTTTGGATTTCTACATGCTGTCTCTCTATGGATTCTTGCAACTTGTTAATTTTTCCACTGTGTTCTTGAATAATCTTTTTGAGTTCTTCAACAGTTTTATCAGTGTGTTCCTTGGCTTTTTCTGCATTTATCCTAATTTCATTTGTGATATCTTTAAGCATTCTGTAAATTAGTTTTTTATATTCTGTATCTGATAATTCCAGGATTGTATCTTCATTTGGGAAAGATTTTGATTCTTTTGTTTGGGGGGTTGGAGAAGCTGTCATGGTCTGTTTCTTTATGTGGTTTGATATGGACTGCTGTCTCGGAGCCATCACTGGGAAACTAGATTTTCCAGGTAGTCAGCTAAAAAAAAATGCAGTCAGATCCCTATCTGAATTCTCCCTCTGACTCCGGGTATTCGGATGTTAATGGGGCCGCCTGGGGAGGGTGGGGGAGGGATCAGAGAGCTAGGAGTGTAGCACCACAGGATATAGAGCTGAACACCGCGTTCACTCTCCGCTCCTGTCCGCCAAAATCCGGGCGGGACGGGTCCCCGGCTATGACGCTGCTTTCCTTGCTCGGAGACCAGTCACTTCCTCCCGGGGACTTCTGCCTCCGGTGCGCGGCACCGCTCGCGCGCACTGGGTGGGCGTTTCCTGCACGAATGGTTGAGCCCGCCCCCAGGGTCTATTCAGGAGAATATAATTGGGCCCCGCGGTCACGCCCCGCCCGTGCGCGCACCCAAATCCCAGAGGGACGACTTCCCGGCTGGGACGCTGCTTTCCCCGTTCCGAGACCAGTCACTTCCTCCCGGGGACTTCTCCTTCCGGTGCGCCACACCTCTCCCACGAACTGGGTAGGCGTCACCCGCACGGCCAGGTGGGCCCGCCCCCTGGGTCAATTCAGGGGAATAAAAATGGACCCTGCACTCACGCCCCGCCTGCGCGCACGCGCGGGCCCAAATCCCAGCAGAATGGCTCCCCATCTGGGACGCTGCTTTCCCCGCTCAGAGACCAGTCACTTCCAGGGATTTCTCCCTCCGGTGTGCCACGCCACACGCGCGGACTGGGTGTGCATCCTCCCGCACGAACGTGTGGGCCCCGCCCCGGGGTCACTTTAGGGAAATATAGCTGACCCCCCCCGATCGCGCCCCGCCCGCTTCTCGCCTAACTCCCGGCGGGACGGCTCGCCCGCTGGGACGCTGTTCTCCCCACTCCCAGATCAGTCACTGCCTCCCCGGTGCTTCTCCCTCCGGCTGCGCCTCTACGCTGCCCACGCCAACCAGCTAGACTTCCTCCCGGGATGGGTTCGGGGGGGAAGGGGTGGGACCCCCTTCTGTGCCGTCTGCCCCCCTGGGCTCTGCCCCAGATCGGGCTCCGAAGGTCACCTGCCTGGTATGCTGGCTCCTGGTTCTGAAAACAGTCGCTGTCTGCCCGTATTTGTTCGTTTTCCGTCTCTAAGTCTGTGCTTGTTGTTCAGAGTTCGCAGACTGTTATGTATGTGATCGATTCCCTTGTTTTTCCAAGTCTTTGTTGCAAGAGCGATCCGCGGTAGGTCCGCCTAGTCTGCCATCTTGGCCCTGCTCCTTGAGAGAGAGTTTTGCAGGATATATTATTCTTGGTTTGCAGTTTTTTTCTTTCAAGGTTTTATATATGTCATCCCATTGCCTTCTTGCCTGCATAATTTCTGCTGAGTAATTAGAGTTTACTCTTATTGTTTCCCCTTTGTTAATGACTTTTCATTTTTCTCAAGTTGCTCTCAGGATTTTTTCTTTGTCTTTGGTTTTGGCAAGTGTGGTTCTGATGACTGGTAACTCTCTTCTGGGGTCTGTGATGATTAAAGTTGTGTGTCAACTTGGCTGGGCCATGATTCTCAGTGTTTTTGCAGTTATGATGTCATTTGACAGCTATGTAATGATGTAATTAACTCTATAATGTGATATGTAATGTAATCATCTGCATGATGAGATGTACTATGAGCAGCCGATCAGTTGAAAAAGAGTTTCCTCGGGGGTGTGGCCTGCTTCCAATATATATGGACTTTCTGGCAAAGCTTGCTGACTTTTGCTAACTCCCAATCCTACATCTGACCTCCAGTTCTTGGAACTTGAGCTAGCGTGTTACCTGCCTACCTTGGCATTCGTCAGCTTCTTTGGTCTGTGAGTCAGTGGCCTGCCATCTTACCTGCTGATCTTGGAATTCATTGGCCTTCACAGCCTGGAGCCAGAAGCCTGCTGTCTGACCTGCTGATTTTTTGGTTCCCCAGCCCCTGCAGCTATGTGAGTCAGGAGAAGCCTCCAGCCTGACCCACAGGCTTGGGGCTTTCTAGCCTCTACAACCACATGTGCCATTTCCATGATATAAATATCTCTCTCTCTGCATATATATATATATATACACACACACACACCCATTGCCATTGAGTTGATTCCAACTCATAGCCACCCTATAGGACAGAATAGAACTTCCCCCATAGGGTTTCCAAGGAGCAGCCGGTGGATTCAAACTGCTGACCTTTTGGTTAACAGCCTACCTCTTAAAAACCAGGAGATATATATATATATATATATATAACTCTATGAAGTGCGGTTCTACTCTGCACACATGTTGTTGCCATGAGTCGGAATTGACTTCACAGCAACTGGTTTGGTTTTTTGGCTTATGGTAAAACTCCAGAGAATTTATCATTAGCGTCAAGACCACAGCTAAGTTATCATGATCATCATAGCTATTTAATATTGTTCTGAAAGCACTAGTAATTAAATAACAATAGGAAAAAAAGATGAAAGAAGGAATGTATAACTATCAAAAAGAAACTGCCCAAATTATCATTATTTGAAAACAAAAAATAATTTCTTTAGGAAACTCAGGATAATCAATTGGAAAATTATTAGAACAAATAAGAAAATATGAAACAAATAGTACATGAAAGTTTCCATATATTCCAAAATTTTTTAAATAGAAAGCATACTGAAAAATAGATTCCTTTTGGAATGTCAATAAAATATATAAAATTCCTAGAAATAACACAAAACAGTAACACATACTGTTCATATATGAAGGAAACAACAGGTTTCTATTAAAGAACATAAAAGAAGACCTGGAAAAAATAGATACATGTACCATGGCAAAGATAATAATTTCTCAAAATTAATTTACAAAGATAACACAATTCTAATTATAAAACCTCAATAATTTAAATGTAAATATTTAATAAAATTGTTCTTGAGTTCATCCAAAAGACTCAACCCTTAAGAATTATATTCTAGAAAATTATCATTTGGAAACTCTCACAGTAATTTTGATTCAGGCAAGAATCAACAACAAATGCTAAAGCTAGTGAGTGAAAGTTTGATCCATAATAAGATAGTATAGAATTCAAAAGGAACTCCCACATAATACTTATTAATTGCAATGAGAAAATAGTAATTTAATAGCAGAAAAACAAGTTAACATCACTAGAAATAGGAAAAATAGATACCATGTGCCTCCTGATACAAAGCACTGAGAAGGACACAGCTTCATTTGTGTGACATTCCTGCCAAAAATGCACAATCTCAGTCTAATCACGAGGGAACATCAGACAAACACAAATTCAGGGATACTCTGCAAAATACCTGGCCCACACCCTTCAAAAATGTCAAGTTCATGAAAGACAAGTCTGAGGAATTGTTCAAAAATAAAAGAAGCCAAAGAGACATGACTCCTGAATGCAGTGTCTGGTCTGTAATTTTCTTTTGCTACGAAAAGACGTTGGGATATTCAGCAAAATTTGAATAAGATCTGAAGATTAGCTAATAGTATCGTATCAATGCTACTTTCCTAATTTTGATGCTTTTGTTGTTGTTATGTAGGAGATTGTCCTTGTTTTTAGGAACTCCACACTGAAGTACTCAGGGGCAGAGCATCACATCTGCAACTTGCAACTTACTCTCAAACAGTTAAGAAAAATATATATGTGTGTGTGTGTATATAAAAATATTCATATATAAATGCGAATGCTTGTGTGTGTATGTGTGTGTATATAGAGAGAGAGACAGTGTGTGGTACAAACACTTAATGTATTCACCAGCTAACTAAAAGGTTTGAAGTTCGAGCCCACCCAGAGGTGCCTTGAAAGAAAGGCCTGGCAATCTACTTCTGAAAAATCAGCCACTGAAAACCCTATGGAACACAGTTCTACTCTGACACACATAGGGTCGCTATGAGTCAAGATTGACTCAATGGCAATTGAAGATATACATAGAGAGAGAGAGAGAGAATGACAAAGCAAACGTTGTAAAATGTTTAAAACTTGGGAAATCCAGTGAAGGATATATGGGATATTTCTGTGCTAGTCTTACAACCTTCTATAAATTGAAATTGTGTCAAAATACCGAGTTTAAACTAAGGGCTGCAGCCCGAGGGCAGCTTTTGTTCCAAGTTTTGAGTGGGACACCTCACTGTAGTCCCGATGCTCAGATAAAAACTAATCTTACAATCAAAAACTTATATAAACACATATATGCACACATACCTACACATTTGGATATGTACAAGCCTGCATAATATTTAAATCATGAAAAATAACCCAAGCAGAAGACAATCCATGGCAGAGATTTAGAAAGGTTACAACACTCTCCTGCGTTTCAGCCATTGCAGCGTGTGAGTCAATGTGTCTTCAGTCACCTGGGCGCAGAATTAAGTCTCCCGTTCACAAGTCTAATTCGATGAGGAGTGAAGGGGTTTAGAAAACAAACTTCTTGAAGGTTGAAACCTAAATTTTACAAAGCGACAGTACGTAGCATCAAAGGCATTGCAGAAGTGACAAGACCTTCCTTCTGATCTGATTCCATCTGGATACAAATTCTACTGAGGCTTTATTAAACCTTTTCTGAAGATTCAACTATGCAAGAGAAGACAAAAACACTCCCACTTCTTGGGAAAACTTGAAAAGAACAGGCATCTCATCACTGTTGGTTAAAAATTGCCATCTCTATTCAGAGCTCATTAGAGAGGGCAGTGAGAACTTGTGCCTGCTTGAATGTACACTCCCACCCCAAATGTATGGAGCCCAGGGCAGAGACAGAGGCTCTCTTAGCTATCACATAAGCTGAGAATGTTCAAGGCCTGGAAATCCCAAACTATAATTACTACTTCTCCAGCTGGAGTGAAACCAACCATACCCAATGGCTCTAAAAGAGACAAATAAAATCTGTTCTTGTTGTTTGGGGTAAACCAGCACTGGAAATCATCACACATCAGCCCTACATCTAGGCCCTCAAACAGTGAGGGAATCTCTACAAACACAGATGGAACCCAGTTCTAGGTGCCTAATGGGAAAACTAGGTTAAACTTCATTAGAAACTAAACACGGCCCACGTGAGGATGGAAGGCTCAGAATCCAGGTCTTGTTTTTCAGAATTGTTGTTGTTGCTGTTGGCTGCTGTTGAGTCAGCCCCCAAACCATGGTGACCCCACGCACAATGGAATGCATTGCTGCCTGGTCCTGTACCATCCCCTGATGATGGGTTACAGATCAGACCATTGTGATGATAGGGGTTTCGTGGGCTGATTTTGGAAGTAGACTGCCAGGCCTTTCTTCCTAGCCTATCTTAGTCTGGAAGCTCCACTGAAACCTGTTTAGCATCATAGCAACATGCAAGCCTCCACTAGTAGACAAATGGTAGCTGCACTAGAGGATCATTGGTCAGGAATTGAACCCAGGTCTCTCACATGGAAGGCAAGAATTCTACCACTGAACCACCACTGCCCTCTCTTCAGAGTAGTAGGGTACTACTGTAACCGATTTTCCCCCAAAAGCAGAGTCTGAGGCAAAGGATCAAGTCCAGGTAGTATATTTTGAAAATGATCCAGGGAACAAGAGTAGAGGAACTGGGGAGAACACAACAAGAAAGGAGAAACACCAGTCAAGGGTTGCAACTGGTGATGTCTGTGGGCAACTGGGACATAGTCCTGGTGCGGCCCTCTGAGGAGCTATGCAGAACGTACCTCAAAACCATCTACTCAAGACATGGAAAAGAGAGGTTTTATTCATTAGCTTCCATTCCCTGTTGGCCAGGGATTACTTTAGGGGGTGTTAACTCCCTCATGGAGTCCCTGTGTGGCATAAATGGGAAAGTGCTGGGCTTTTAACTGAAAGGTTGAAGATTTGAGTTCACCCTGAGGCACCTTGGAAGAAAGTTCCAGTGATCTACTTCCAAAAAATCGGCCATTGAAAACCCTATGGAAGACCAGACTTAATGGTCTGACTGAGACTAGAAGGACCCCAGAGGTCATTGTCTCCAGACATTCTGTTAGGTCAAGACTGGAACCATTCCCAAAGCCAACTCTTCAGACAGGGATTGGACCGGACTATAAGACAGGAAATAATAATGGTGAAGAGTGAGCTCCTCGGCTCAAGTAGACACACGAGACTATGTGGGCAGCTCCTGTCTGGAGGCGAGATAAGAAGGAAGAGGGGGACAGGAGCTGGCTGAGTGGACATGGGAAATACAGAGTGGAGAGGAGGAGTGTGCTGTCTCGCTGGGGGAGAACAACTAGGAGTACATAGCAAGATGTACATAAATTTTTGAATGAGAGGGTGATTTGGTTTGTAAACTTTCACTTAAAAAAAAAAGAAAGAAAACTCTATGGAACACAGTTCTGCTCTGACACACATGGGGTCACTATGAGTCAGGATTGACTCAATGGCAACTAGAAGAAGCAGTCATTAGTAAAAAAAAAAAAAAAAATATGTGCCCTTAATTAAGTACTTATGCTCCAGACCTTGAACTAAGTCCACATTATCTCATTTAAACCTCAGAACAACCTCAAAAGATACATGCTATGATTTTCACTTTATAGAAATAGAAAGCAAGGCCAAGTTGGTTAAGAAACGTGTCCAAGACTACAGCACTAGCCAAGTGTAAGATCCAGAGCCCTCTGTATTTTCATTGTATTAAAAACTTCTTCTCTTTATGAAGCCAGGACTCTCTCTGGGCCCATTGGTTACAGTTTAGCTCCTTGGCCCTCACGAAGTACATCATTCCTCAAATGTTTGCAGGCTCCACAGGGAAGTGGGAAGCTCCTGGCCACTGGAGGAGGACAGGATTATAGATGAATTTAATGTTTGGGGGAAAATTGAAGCAGGAGATAGAAAAAGAAAACAACAACAAAAAAGTGTGTCAGGGAAGAAAAACTCAGTGAGAAAGAGAATGGGGTGGATCAGGGCGGGATGTGAAAGTCAAAATGAAAGTCTACCTCTGAGAAGGGTGAGGTTGGTGCAAAGGTGAAAACGTTCAGGCACCCTGCAAACATTTGGCAGGAACACTGTTATTCACCATTATTTTCTTACAGCAGAAACAGCATTGGGGGTGTAATGCTGGCAGGTGGTCAGGAAATACTGGTTGAAATACAGTGGCCTCCCTGTTTCAGTTTTGAAGAATGTCTTCTGGCTCTTTCAAAGTAACTTCAGACCAAGAAGTTCTTCCTCTCTCAAGAGAACAAAGAGAGAAACATTCAAAAAGACAAGCAGGGAAAAGACAGAGATTTCGATGACTACAAGGTAGATGCTTAACTCATTACTTGACTCATTAAATGTGCAGCTCTCTGCAGTGGAGCAGCGTCGCTCAGAGCATGGTCCACAAACCAGGAGTATCAGCATTCCTGGAAGCTTGTTAAAACGTAAACTCTTGGGCCTCGCCCCAGACCTCTGGAATCATACTATTTCTCAGTTACGCCCAGAAGTCTGTTTTTTTTTTTGCTAGAAAATAATTTTTTATTGAAATCCCACCAGCTGCACGATCTATTCCTGACATTAAGTTCCTTCTCCTTTTACAATTCTGTCTCTCTTAAGTAGTCCCATGAATACTTTCTTATCCCCCATACTCTGGAAGTGGCCATGGCCAAACTTGGAGGTGGTGTCGATGAACTTAAGGTCCATCTTCTACAGGGCCTGGGGTTTGGTCTGTACCAGCAAGGACTTGCAGAGAGTGAGTACTCGCTTCGCTTCTTAGTTCCCACCACGCAGCCTTTCAGCATCATAACAAAGTTGTTAGTACTTCACCAGGGTGGACAAAGCCACCCAGAGGGTTGATGCTCTTGTCAGACAGATTGTAATGCGTGGAGGCATTATTTTTGATTGGAAAAATGCAGAACGCTTCACAAATTTGTTTGTCATCCTTGCGCAGGGGCCCTGCTAATCTTCCTTGTTTCATACCAATTTTAGTATATGTGCTTCCGAAGCGAGCACCAGAAGTCTGTATTTTAGCAGCTCTCCTGGAGATTCTTAGGCACGTTAGTGCAAATAGTTAAGGTGCTCAGCTAATAACTGAAAGGTTGGTTGTTCAAGTCCACCCAGAAGAGCCTTGGAAGAAGAACTGGAGATCTACTTCCAAAAAAATAAGCCATTGAAAAACTCTACAGACTGCAGTCATATTCTGACACATGTGGGGTCACCATGAGTCCAAATCAACTCAATGACAACTGGTTTGCAGTGGAGGACCCAAAAGAATGTGCAAAGAACTCTACAGAAAATCAAGCAGAAGTAAAGGGCCCAGCTGAGACAAAAGCATGATTGTAAAACGGATTGGCTCAGACTCTGATCGCCATTTTCCTTCCTCACGCTTAGTAGCCTAGGAGTGGGAATGGACATCCTCTCGCCTGAGTCTCCACTCCAACAAAAAGATAGAAACAGAAGAGTGGGTAATTTTCATGCCCCACAAATTAACTTCTATGGTGGACTTTTTTTTTTAATTGAATAGTTTATGTTTTGCTAACTTATTTTCAAATATTGTTGTAGCTATTTAAAATGAGCTTAATCCAGCCATTTCTGTAAGCAGAATATTAAATGCTTACAAATGCGTGCATCCTGATACAATTGTGGTCAAGGGACCGTGCATTCTGTGCGCAAAGTCATCAGAGAACAAAACCACCCTAGCAAACTGTCCACAAATTGTTAAAGTCAGAAGCGAGAGGAAGGTGCAATGGACATAGTCATAAATCATGAAACCTGTTTGTACCAAGTGAGAAACCCAGTCAATACTAAGTCTCTACAATGGTCTTTAATTCTGGCTAAAAGAATAAGCACGGTTAAATGCATTTTCAATTTGGGTAATTGTTAAAATTTGCCAGTTACAGACACTGTTCTATAGCATAAAAGTAGTCGTTAAAAAGCTTTCAAGTTAAAAAAAAAAAATCAGTGTCCTATGTGTGAACTGATGTGATGACCACGAGAGTCAGCTCAGAGTGGAAACAAGATTTCATTGGATAGATAGCTGCCCTTGAGTTGACTCCAACTCATGACAACCCCATGTACAATAGAATCAAGTGCTGCTGAGTCCTGTGCCATCCTCACAATCACCGCTATGTTCAAGTACATCATTGCAGCTACTGTGCCAGTCCCTCTCACTGAGATCTCACTCATCTTCAGTGGCACTCTACTTCACCCAACATGAGGTCCTCAGCCAGCAATTGGTCCCTCCTGGTGATGTGTCCAAAGCCAGTTAGTCAGACAACGTTCTGTTGTGATGCACAGGGTTTTCACTGGTTAATTTTTCGAAGCGGATCACTAGGCCTCTCTTCCTAGTCTGTCTTAGCCTGGAAGCTCCATTGAAACATGTTCACCATGGGTGACCCTGCTGGTATTTGAAATAACAGTGGCATAGTTTCTGGCCACATATAAGTCACCACATCATGAAAAACTGGCAGACAGGTGGTGGAAGAAACAAGTGAGGTAGCCTGAAGTTGTATTTGTGGGTAATGGAGGCACAGTGGTCACTGTGGGCAATGTGATCTTTTTGTGCTTCTAGAGTTGTGCTCTGCAGCAAAGTGAGATGGAGATAAGTTTTTTTGTTTTTTTAAAGTTTTTATGAAATCCTCCACTACATTGGGTTGCTATGAGTCAGAAACGACTTGACAGCACTTAACAATGAGAGTAAAAAACCACTACTCTGATGGTAGATCCCAACCCAGTGCCATCGAGTCGATTGCGACTCATAGCGACTGTATAGATAGCTGCCCTGAAATTTCAGGTGTTGAATATTTTGCAGAAAGCTAATTAGCCTTTCAAGAATAAGGGAGGAGGGAAAGAGGTTGGACCTGAAATGATAGGATCTTAGACTTTAAAGTAAGGAGCCCTGGTAGTTAAGTGGTTAAGAGCTCTGCTGCCAACCGAAGGTTTAGCAGTTGGAACCCTCCAGCAAAGGATAAAAATAAGTGAACAGGCTTGAAAGATCTTTAAGTGGCATCATCAACAGACCTGTATGACTGATCAGATGTAGAGACTGGGGAAGAAGGCGGAATCAAGGAAGTGTTTAAGGCTTCAGTTTTAAACGTCTAAAAAAGAGTAACGCCGCTTTCACATAGAGGGAATATTGGAAGAGAAGGTTTGGTCATCTGGGAGAGGGAAGATTATAAAGACAGTTTTGGCCATACTAAATTTCAAACCTAAATGTCCACCAGAATGATAATGGATAAATAAATTATGGCATAGTCTTACAGTGGAATACTTTGCAGCTTTTATAAAGGTGAAATTATATGAAGAGATATGGAATATTCTCCAAGTTATGGGTTAAGTGAAAAAAGCAAAGTACAAACAAACTATATAATATGCTACAATTTGGGTTTTTAAAAATGTATGCGTGTGTGTGTGTGTGTCACAAACACTGATTCACTTACATAAGCACAAAAACTAGTAGCAATGGTTACCTCTAGGAGAGAGATTAAAAGACCCACTGCTGTCAAGTCGATTCTGACTCGTGGTGATCCCATAGGACAGAGCAGAACTGCCCCCATAGGGTTTCCAAGGGGCGCCTGGTAGATTCGAACTGCCAATCTTTTGGTTAGCAGCTGTAGCTCTTAACCACTACGCCATCAGGGTTTCCGGGAGAGATATTAAAGGACTGAAAGTGGGAAGACATGTTTCACTGTATTATTTTGTACAGCTTAAATGTTTTATACAGGCATATGTTGCCTATTTACTTAAATCTATTTATTTAAATTGAATTTTAAATAAACACACAAACAGAAAATGCTTATCTTCCTAAAAAAAAATAAAAACAAAAAACCCAAGGAGCCTGAACTAATACCAGGCAAATGCAAACGAAAGAGGAGCGACATCAAACAAATTAGAATTCGTCGTAAAAAAAACATTAAGCTGAAGAAAGATAGCAAGAAGAATGAATATATAACGATCATGAACCTTTCTGTACCAAATATGATAGCCTAAAAACATACGAATTTAAAACGTGTCAAGGCGAAGGTTAAGTTGATGAACCTCAAGGCACAAAGGAAGACTTAAATTAATCTCTTTTTAACAGAGACTAAAACATCAGGCAATTTAAAAAATGAGCAATAACATTAAAATTTTTTATTACAGAAAATAATGAAATTTGTAACTTACAGTCTATATACCCCTATCAAATGAGTGGGGACCACTTACAGAAAAAAGATCTTCTAGGCCAAGATAAAAACTACAACACGTTCCCCGGTGTAAAAACACTACAGGGTCCCTTCTCTTCCCGTAAAGCCGGCGAAATTAGCAATGAATACTTGAAAAGCCACCACGTGGAAATGTAAAAACCACCTCCCAGAGAAAATCTAAATTACAATGCCATGTTGTCTGGAAAAGAACAGCAGTGACACAGTGAAAACATTACGTCTCAAAACCAGTGGAATGTGACTGAAATTGCACCCAGAACACTATGCGCCTTAAATGCTTTCATTATTTAAAAGAATGAAAAGTGAATAAACCGAGGTCAGATGCAAAAAGCGAAGATGAAGGTAAGAAGATAAATCCAACGCAGCATTCCCCAAATTGCTTTTTATGAAATCCGAGTGACTCTCCCTCTGGGTGTTCAGATGTAACACACACACAAGTTGAAGAGGGAAGGGGACGTTCCCTGCTTGCGTAGTTGGTGAAACTTTTCACAATATACTCTCTCTTGGGGAATCCTCAATGTACAGCATATTAAAGGCTCTGAAAAATGTTGCATTTAAGAAACTGTTTAATGTTGTATAACTTTATATCAGTGCAATAATGGTGTCATCTTACCCTAGAGGTAGAAGTATAAATTGGGATCATTTTTATGGAGGTAAATTTGTCAAAATGTATCTAATGACTTAGAATCTAACTGATAATTTAGCTTCTGGGTAAACATTCTAAAGAAAGAACCCTAAAACCAAAAACAAACAAACAAATAAACATTGCCGTCAAGTAGATTCCAACTCATGGCAACACCGTGTGTGTCAGAATAGAATGGGGCTTCATGAAGTTTTCAATGGTTGTGATCTGGTGGAAGTAGATTGCCAGGAGAGCCTACTTCTCAGAGGCTCAGACGCTATCTCCTAAGCTTCAGGGCATACTGATAATCAACTTGCAGTAAACCCACTTTCCTCCTATAGCAAAGGCATGCTAACAAAGTGTACTAATCCATTAAGCCACCTACATTTTAGGAAATTTTATTTTGCAGGTAAATCCAAGACAATACATGAGCTCTGGTTATTTCCCATCATAGTTTTAACAGCTCTGTTTGTTCCACTCTTCAAGTTTCGGGTTATTTTAATTCAGCCAGCATCTAATTATTGCAGCTTTCCAAGGTGCTTGGTATGTTAATAAACCGATCTCTGCAGCTATCTTTCCCCTTCAAACGTGATTCCTTAGCATCCTCCAAGAATAAGCATTTCTAGACTTTTAATTAAAAGCTCATAAAATGTAAAACATAGTCTAAGCCTTTGCTTTGTTCTTGTATTCTTTCCCTTTCTTTTTTTTTTTTTCCTCTCCTTTTCCTTATTTCTTAGCTTGAGTTTTAATTTTCAGTTTCCAGTGTCTCAACTTAACATTTGACAGAGAGTAGATGATTTCCCCTGGAATGTGTAATGTGTATGAAGTAAATTACACCACATTTCAGGCAATGGATTTGCAATTCTCATCAGGCTGGCTAAGTATCTGTGGGAAACTGGGAGTCAGGAGGCCTGGCTCCAGTCCCTGCCTTGTCACTGTGTGCAAGTCACTTCCCATCCTGGGTCTCAATTTTCTCATGTGTTATATTATATAACCAAAAAAAATAAAGGGGGAGAGGTGGAGAGGTAGAGGGTTTGTTCCAAGACGGCAAGCTGGAAATGCCTATAAGAGTCAAACACAATGAATGGAGTGACCAAGTGGGGACTAGGCAAAATGGAAGACTTCATGCCCATCTTAAGGAAGCAATTGTTTCTCAGCTCCAAGCAAAAATCCAATGTTGCATCTAATTTTTTCTAGAGACACTAGAAATGAGATTTTTTTTTATGAAATCTCCCAATTATTAAATGTTAGCTACTAATTCCATTTTCTAAAATGGTATGAAAAAAAAAACATAGCCAGTCAAAAATACTTACAGCCTAAATTCAGCCTGTAGGGCAACAGTTTGCTACTTCTGATCTGGAAGACTTCTAAGATTCTATCACTACGGGCTTGTCTATAATTCATTCATTAACATGGCGGTATAGCTTTCTTCGCCGTCAATAACAAGCATGTATGATGCACAACTACTGTAAGCAAAACACGGGCCTGTCATTGCGGATGTAATACAAGCATATACGTTCATCAAAGCCCTAATGGACATGGATACAACCGTCCTGTAGGGTAGAGCTCAGTCTCCTTTACACAGATTTTCCCAATCCATCCCCTACATCCAGCACGATCCCAAGCAAAAGAAATTCCTCTCTTTTACCTCCTTATATCACCTTGCATAAAACCCTTACAGAACTCATTACATCTTATTATAACAGTCTACTTTCACGTCTGTCTTTCTCAATAGGCTATAAGCTCACTGAAAGCAAGAACATATCTCTTTCTTTTTTGTTTACTTAACATCTAGTTTAGGACCTGTCACAGTGTTTAAAAAAAAAAAAATGCAAACAAATAAGTTGGCCTGGTAGGAACACAGGACATACATAGTCTGGGTTGGGCATCCAATACATGGAGCTTACAAAAGGGCATACGCATTCGAATTTTGGTGTTGGCAAAGAATATTGCATATACTGTGAACTGCCAGAAAAATGAATAAATCAATCTAAGAAGAAATACCACCAGAATGTTCATTAGAAGCCAGGATGGAGAGACTTCAGCTTGCTTACTGGGGACACATCATCAAGAAAGACCAATTGCTAAGAAGAACATCATGGTTGGTTAAGCGAAGAGTTGGTGAAGGCAAGGGAAGGCGTATGTCTGTAAGATGAATTGACGCAGTGGCTGAAACAATGGATCAAACATAGCAATGATTATGAAGATGGTGCGGGATGGTGTAACATTTCATTCTGTTATACATAAGGTCACTATGAGTCAGAGCAGACTCAACGGCCACTAACAAATACGACATGAAGAAATGCAGAGTTTGGGAGAAGATCCCATTCCTCGAGTTGGAAGAGTGATTTTGTGGACGAGATGGAAATAAGCAGAGTGCACACCACTGACATGATAAGAAATCATACGAGAGGGGGAGAAGAGCTTTCCTCTCCCTGGGTGTCTATACTCTGCACCTAGAGTTTGGTGTGACCAGTGTCACGTGGTAGGAATAAAAAAGATGCCACTGGGGTCTCCTTTTCCCTCAAAATATAGGAAAGTCATTATGGGAACTCAAATTCTAAAACACTCCAGACATTTCTGTGAAAGATCAGGAGGCCCACACTTTCAGGGCCACCCTTGCCTCTGGATTTCAGCTTCACAGACACTTCCCATGGTTGTCACCACATTGAGCTAGACTTGACACCGGCTCCTCCTCTGATTTCCACACCCCCACACCCAACAGCTGCCTCCCTCCCACAAGGCACAAGTCGACGTGGCAAAAGTTACTAAAGACTTACAAGGGAGACAGTTGACTTATTTACATTACGGTGACAGAAGCAAATCACATTGTATGCTTTCCAGCTACCACCTCCTCCTCTGAAAGTCTTTATTATTCTGCAGCCAGTGAAGCCCACATGTAAAAAAAAAAAAAAAAAAAAAATGAAGTCTGAGTCCAGCAACTTTCTTTACTGCACAGGTAGTTATCTGGGCTCCTTTCACAGAATCTCCTCCTACCCCCTCTTCTCTTTCCTTCTTTCTTCTTCTCCTAGCCCACACCAATCCCTTCCTCATCCCCACAAGAACCAGGATCCAAAGATTCTGGTTCCCTCTTCTTGCCTTTGCTCCCTTTTGTGGCTTGAGCTATTGCCAGCTCTCATGCACAGTCTCTCCTCTTCATCCCAGTGGCTCATTCCAGACTTTTCTAAACAAAGGTAGCTTCTTTCTTAAGAAGTCTGCTGCCTGTAATCCTTTCCACAAAGTTCCAGAGCACACAGGAAGCCTGACTAAATGTCCAGGCAAGACCCACAAGGGAGACAGTCAGGACAGTCCTGTCTTTTAAAGTATAGGACTTCAAAGGAAGTGAATTTACTAAGACTTGTCTTCACCCCAGAGTCCCTGGGTGGTGCAGATGGTTAACATGCTTGGTTGCTAACAGAAAGGTTGATGGTTTGAGTCTACCCAGAGTTACCTTGGAAGAAAGGCCAGGTGATCTACTTCTGGAAAATCACCCACTGAAAACCCTATGGAGTACAGTTTTACTCTGACACACATGAGACCTCCATGAGTCACAGGCTACTCTAGGCAACTGGTTGGTATTGATTTGTCCTCACCCCAGGAAACTTGGTAGAGGAGACCAAATTGCAGAATTCAGAGTCATTTTTCTCAGTTTTCCTGAGATACTTGAAACTGTGGTGTCATAGGCTGGGTTCTCTAGAGAATCAAAATCATATACATATACAAAGAGAGAGGTTTATAGACAAGGAAACGGCTCACGCATTTGTAGAAGCTGGCAAGTCCCAAGTCTATGGGTTAAGTGTCAGTCTGGAAGCTTCTCCTGACTCAAGTAACTGCAGGGGATCTCAAATCCAAGATATAGTAAGACGGTAAGAAGGCAGGCTGTTGGCTCAAGTCCCAAGAACCGGAGGTCAGATGATGAGCCTGATGCAGGATCCAGAGCAAAAGCTAGCAAGCTTTGCCAGAACATCCATATATATTGGATGCAGGCCATGCCCTTGAAGAAACTCCCCTTACAGCTGATAGGCTGTTCACATCATGGAGGTGATTACACCAGATCACAAAATGGACGATGATTGCATCATTACAAAACTGCCAAACTACATCATAACTGCCAAACCACTGAGAATCATGGCCCCACCAAGTTAACCATCACATGCTGCAATGAAGCTATGAAACCACCTTTTTTTCTATGTTCTTTTAGCTTTCTTGGAGTCCCTGGGTGGTGCAAAATGTTAAAGCACTCAGCTGCTAACCAGAAGGTTGGAAATTTGAGTCCAGCCAGAGATGCCTCAGAAGAGAGGCCTGATGATCTACTTCTGAAAAATCAACCATTGAAAACCCTGTGGAGCACGGTTCTACTCTGACACACATGGATGGGGTGTCCATGAATCAAAATTAACTCAAAGACAACTGGTTCACTGCTCTAGTTTTCTTGAGACCAGATTGGGAGAAGGGGAATTAGGTTTCCAAAGACTGATTCAAAGAAGTGAAGACCTGGGGGAATTTGGAATGAATTTGACTTTCCTTCTTTTTTTTTTTTTTTTTGTTCTTCTGTGGGAATGAAAAGAACATGTAAAAATCTTGTTAGACATTGGCTGAACAAAAAACCATCCTTCAGACTCAGGCCAAGATACGATCCCAGAGGCAGCCTCAGCAGGGTGGTGTCAGGAGTGAGGGGCCTTATTGCAAAGCGTTATTTACTTTGCATTTAACCCTGAGCAAGGGTCTTAAGAGAAAACTTTGCTTTGGGACCTTATATTTAAACATAAACTTCTGCATTAGCTAGTCCAAATCACTTTTGTTTTAATCCGTTTCTAAGCTAATGCAGTGTTTTCAATATAATTCCACTGTGTCTTGGCAAAGGAAAGACTCTGATGTCATATTTGAACTACCCATTATAATTCTAATCTGTGAGGGGAAATGGCCAGTTCTTTTCTGGCTCCCAGTGTGATGGTAGTATGAATATTCTCTATTCAGTTAAGGTAAATCAGGATGAAAAAGACCTATAATTTTCCCCAAGGACGGCTGAAACAGACAGCCCACATAAATTAGGAATTAGTTATTTGGAGGGTATATATACTTGATAATTATTTTTAGAAGTAGATAACTGTGATCGAATAGAAGTACTCTATTGGTACGAAAGAGGAAGAGAGAGACAGGAGATGAGATAAAGAAATAAGAAAAGTGAATCAGTCTCAGGAATGTTGATTCCCCTGTTGATTCTCAGAAGTGAGACAAGACAGCAGAAGAGCCGGAGGAGCGAAGGTACCATGTTGTCTTCAGTGTGGGCTGTGGCCCCCTCTGTAGTCAATGAATCCCTAGATTCATAGACCATTAGTCCTGGAGAAAACTGAGGCCCCCAGAGACAGGAGGTGTTGTTGTTGGGTGCCGTCGAGTTGATTTTAACTCACAGAGACCCCATGGGACACAGTAGAACTGCCCCATAGCATTTTGTAGGCTGTAATCTTTATAGGAGAAGCCCTGGTGGCACAGTGGTTAAGTTTTTTTAAATCTTTATAGGAGAAGCCCTGGTGGCACAGTGGTTAAGTGTTTGGCTGCTAAACCAAAGGTTGGTCGTTCGAGCCCACCAGCTGCTCCACGAGAAAAAGATGAGGTCGTCTACTTGCATAAAGATTACAGCCTTGGAAACCTGCTGGAGAAGCTCTGCGCTGTCCTATAGGGTCACTATGAGTTGGAATCAACTCGACGGCAATGGATTTTAATCTTTACCAGGAGCAGATCACCAGGTCTTTCTTCAGCGGAGCCACTGGGTAGGTTTGAACAGCCAACTTTTTGCTTAGCAGCCAAGTGCTTAACCGTTGTGCCGCCAGGGCTCCTTAGATAGAAAATAACTTGCCCAAATAACTCCAGTGAGTTAATGTCAGAATAAGGATGAGAAAGCAAGTTTTCTGATCTTCAGTCTAATGATCAAATGTCTACATTCCACCTGAGTTTGGAGCTGTATGTTTCAGGAGTTCATATCAATGGAATTTGCCTCAGTGGTTCTTACTACAAATGAATGAAGACAGCTGCTTTGTGGAGACCATCTTGGGCTTTGGCTTTTCGCCACTACCTAAAACAACTCTCTACCACCCATCTGGCAGTTTGTTGCATTGTGGTGGCTTCTGCGTTGCTGTGGTGTTGGAAGCTATGCCTTTGGTATCTCAAATACCTGCAAGATCACCCAGAGTGGACAGGTTTCAATAGAGTTTCCAGACTAGGACAGACTAGAAAGAAAGGCTTGGTGATCTACTTCTGAAAATTAGCCAATAAAAACCTTAAGGATCACAACAGAATGCAAGAAGATGGACCCCCTAGGTTGGAAGGCATGCAACAATAGCTTCGAGCATACCAACCACCATGAAGATGGCACAGGACTAGACAACTGTTTATTCTGTTGTACGTGAGGTCACCATGAGTCAGAGCTGACCTGGAAGCAGCTAACAACGGCAACAATCCTGAGAAGGGATCTTCCGCCAGGAACTGTGAGGAGGGAACAGTTCCAGGATACAGACCAAAATGTTGAGGTCCCAGGTCAGACCTTCCTCCCTTTGTTCAGTGAGTCTCAGTCTCTGTCTTAAAATAAATGAGCCAATCTCACCTGCCCAGGCCGTCTCACAGAGTTAAGAGAGGATCAAGCAAGATGAGGGAGAAAAAAACTCTCCATCCATTGCAATGTGTGAAATAATTGTGTTGATGTTTAGAGTGTTGTCATTGTGATTAATAGCATGATGAAGAAGATCTTCTAGAAAGAGGGTAGGGATTCCTAGCCTTAGGCTTTGGGGTCATTAGTGCATGCAGCTTGGCAGCTGGGAGAAGTGACCCAGAGACCAGAAACTTCCCCAGAACAAAGAAATAGGCCCCAGGGTCATGGATGGATGGATGAGCCTGCTGGGGCAATATTCCCAGACAGGATGCTAGGAACCTCCTTGAGTGGGTGCCAGGTGTGCTATGCATGGCTTTGGGGTATATCAAGCTCCAGGAACCACATACAGAGTGCAGTCCTGGCTCACTCAAGGACTGGCTTTCAAAATCAGATGGAAGGCAAAAGTCACAAAGAGTCAAATTTTACCTTGAAAATTCCAACTCAGTAGGTCTAATACACCTGATTTTGGGTAGGGGGGTGTAGAGGAGGAGTTTGGAACAGATTGTGGACTCTGGTTGAGCTTCCAAAGAAGTAGTTGGCTACCAATGAAGTGGTTGGCTGGTATTTCAGCCTATGTTGTACAAAAAGCCCACGTCTTTAAAAACCATAATCACACCAAGAAGGCTGAGATGCTCAAGCTCTGAGAGGTCTTGGAGACTAGATGGGCTCAGACAACAGATGAGTCACGTTTCTCAAGCCATGCTTACTCTAGGGAACGTGCTTATTGAAGAGGTGGATGGAAAACACCCCCTCTACCATGTAAATTGTTCTCTTTCTCTCTCTCCTCTCCTTTCCTCTCAGCTTATCATTGATTAGCGTGTGTGATGTGCCTTCACTAACAAATGTTGGTGCCCTGAACCAGTCTCACCAGATTGTTCTCCTCAACTGTGTTTGCTGTTGAGGTCCCACTGGCCCCAGAACATGTGCCATGAATGGGCTTTGCAGTCAGAGAACGGTCAAGTGAAGAAGCTGGGAAACTTCTCACCTCTGCGGAGAGGGGCTCCAGAGATACAGCTGGGATCCCCCTGTCTTCAGACCCTGCAGAGGTCCTAAAGGCAGTACTTGTATGAAACTCTCAATAAAGGACCCAGCGGAACATATCAAAAATGACTGCAATTAGAGGCAGTTGGAGGCCCCATCTGTTATGTTCTTCGACTCTGCAGATAAGAGCTGTCTGGCCTGGGACAAATCCCTCCTGTTTCTGGGGTCTGTGAATTAGAAAGTTTTGACAAGTTAAGCTTTAATTATCTCCCACCTCTAAGATTCTACCTGGGCCAACGATGTGCTAATACAGGCTGTAACTAGACAATTTCAAAAGAAAGAAAATACACTGGACACATCCACCTGCAGCAACACAGTGCCTATATCTCTGAATTTTTTTTATAAGCATCGGTTTGGAGGCCCAGATTCAAAAACAGGAAAACAAGGCATAGTTGGGAGCCAAAGACCAAAATAAGAGGTTGGGAATACTACTTCACTGTTGCATGCAGGATACCTTGTTTATTTTATTTAACAAATATTGCATAGCATCTACTATTGCCAGATACTATTCTAAGTGCTGTACTAGAATTCTAGAATTACTAATTCACTTTGGCCTCATTACACCCTATAAGGAGTCTCCGGGTGGTGTAAATGGTTAACACCCTGTCTGCTAACTGAAAGGTTGGTTGTTCAAGTTCACCCAGAGCCACATAAGAAGAAAGTCCTGGCAATCTTCTGAAAAATCAGCCCTTGAAAACCCTACGGAGCACGGTTCTACTCTGACACACGTGGGGTCACCGTAAGTCAGAGTCAACTTGACATCAACTGATTACAACCCTGTGAGGGAGGCACTATGATTAGCCCCATTTTACTGATTAGAAAACTGAGGCACAAGGAAATTAAGCAATTTGCCTACGGTCATACTGCTAAAAAGCCAGGACTCATTAGCATTTTTGTATGGGCTTTAATAAGATTAACACTGACCTAAGGGGGAAAAAGCAAAATCC
The DNA here is from genome assembly GCF_030014295.1 of Loxodonta africana. NCBI lineage: Eukaryota > Metazoa > Chordata > Mammalia > Proboscidea > Elephantidae > Loxodonta > Loxodonta africana. The sequence continues at coordinate 34,050,139 of NC_087354.1, read as the reverse complement.
TCACAAAGGACCAGTAAGAAGGCTGGGAAATATGTCCAGGGCTTTTGTCCCTCGAGCCTATGGTTTCTCCGCCTCCACAGCGTTTCTCATAGTACGACGTTTTCCGAAAAACCATTAATAGATATTTTGCCAATATATGAGGAGATGGAGGTAGGCTTTAAATGAGGTTCAGGACCTTTTACAACAAGCCTTATCAGGACCTTTACTCCTCCAACGTGCGTTATGAATCTCCAAGGGGTGACAGAATGCAACTTCTCCCAAACACATTTGACAATGGACGCTTATCCTTGGACTGTTTCAAGGCACTGAAATCCTAACATTCTTTGGAAACACCAGCATGATGCAATGGTAAGATGATCACATTCATTCAGTGCTTTAAATGTGATAAACAGCATCCTTGCCTTCAAAACCCTTAGGTCACATTCTCCTCCCCTTTCTTGCACACGTCTAACTTGTCGCGGCATGAACATATCTGTCTTACCTCCGCTGCTAGTGGGCGAGCTCCTTAGGGCTGAGCCATCTCTGGTTTACCTTTGTCTTCTTCACATTAGGGAGCACAGCTTCTTACACATAGTAGACATTCAGATGTTTGTTGAATGAATAAATGAGCATGATAAAACCATTTCCGTGTGAGAACAACAGAAATGAGTTTCCCCAGAAAAGAAAGGAAAGGTGGGAAAATTAAGACTGAGAGTATTCTCTTTTGGTTGGGTTTTTATCGCCTTGCTGGTGTGAGAAACCAGAAAGATCAGGAGAAAAACCTGGTTCTCCCATGAGAGTTAGTTTATGGGTAACAGAAAGGATGGAAGGAGAGCAAGTCACAGAATTATGGAACTCTTGAAACTGGAGTGCACACTGAAGCTAGATCAGCCTAACGCAGTGACCTGTTGCTGCTGAGTCAGTTCTGACTCATGGTGTCCCCCTGTGCGTCAGAAGAGAACTGTGCTCCGTAGTGTTTCAACGACTGATTTTTTTTTGGAAGTAAATCACCAGACCTTTCTTCCAGGGGACAGCAGGATAGACTCAGGCCACCAACCTTTTAAGTTGGCAGCTGAGAGCTTAACTGTTGGCACCACCCAGGGGCTTTACTAGCCTGAGCCTACCATTTTATAAGTAGGGAAACTGAGGCTTAGAGATACACAGTGACATCCTCCAGGCCAAACAACATCAATCTTCAGACTTTAATAATGCTATCAAGCCTGTAAAGCTGAGGAATCATTCATAGGTGCCCTCCTGAAATTGTTTGTAATAGGTAGGCAGGAAAAAAAATCAATTTTTTATTAGATTTTTTTCCTCCTATTTGGAAATAGCCTGGGACTATCTAGTTTGGAAGGGCCAAAAGGGTAGTTTTGTCGTCTGCAGCAAGCTCCCAGCAAACTCTCCCTCTTACATCATCCTGCTCCTATCCTGTTACTCTGTCCCAACTGAGATCTAACTGGCTGTCTAAGGGAAGAGTGACCTGTCGGTGCCAAGTGCTGAGTTTCTATCGGTCTGCATCAAGCCCACAAAGCAATGAGGCTCCCAGTAGAGAACCTGCAATTTCCATTGCTTGCCCACCAGCCAGCCTGCCCAACAGATCATTTTTCACCCATCTTGGTAAGCGTTGAAGTAAAAGCAATGCTTTTTACTCTAGTCAAAAAGAAATCATCGACAGCTGACTTCCTCAGCCTAGGCACAAAACTGTATTCATGAAACGTGAGAGGGAACAACAGCCATCGAGCCAGAATATTTTATGATTTCCTCTGAAATATCATAGGACCTTCCCAAGCTGTGTACCTCTCTCAGCCCTCACTGGAGAAAACTTCAGTCAGCCACGGGCAGGAGGTAGAGAGCTACCACTGAAATTCAGGGCCTTGTCGCTATGAGTCGGAATCGACTCGATGGCACTGGGTTTGGTTTTTGGTTTTTTGGTCTAAACCCAAGACTCGAGTGTGCCCAAGGGATAGTTCTCTTAAAGTTCTCCTAAGGTCAAAGGTATCTGTTTGTGGATAGGAATGCGTGCTGAGAACAAGCTACAGAAAAATGAGGAGTTCCCATATACTGTTCTTTGGAAAAAGTCTTGAATACTGTATTAGCTCTCCCGGACTAAACCAGATATTCCAACACCTATCTGAAGAGTTTGGTCACACTCTAATTGCTGAATGGAGGATTGATTTACATGTGGAGGTTTGGGCCAAAATAGAGGAAAGGGATCATAAGTTCACAAGAAAAAAAACATTCTGGACCTTTATAAGCAAGTATAAATGGCAAGTAGAGTTTCTAATGTCTCATATATATGAAGGGCAATATTTACATTTTATTACATACCTTTATACACTTCATCTCATTTTATTCCCACAATGTGAAATTGGTGATAGTAATAGCAATAGCCACCACCTGTCAGTTTGTTGTACTGTAGTGGCTTACACTTTATTGTGATGCTGGAAGCTATGCCACTGGTATTTCAAATACCAGTAGGGTCATTCATGGTGGACAGCTTTCAGCAGAGCTTCTAGGCTAAGACAGACTAGGAAGAGAGGCCTGGCAATACACAGTGAAACCTGTGAGAGCCGGAATTCCATAGGATTGCCTTGTTTTTCTGGGTCTCACAAGTTTTCCACCTTTGACAGCATGCGGTCTTGCCACTCTTCTATCACTCATTTTAATGGAAAATGTGTGCCTTTTCCTTTCTAACAGGTTTTCGCCTTACACCGGGGCCAGCTTTTGCAGGTTTTACTGTACTTTCAAAAATCAGACAATGAAAATCATATGGATCACAACAGAACATTGTCCGCCTTGTTTGCTTTGGACACATTATAAGAAGGAATTAATCTCTGGAAGAGAACATACTGTTTGGTGAAGTAGAGGGCCAATGAGGGTTAGGGAGGCCCTTGGTGAGATGGATTGGCACAACAGTCACAATAACGGACTCAAACCACAGAGGTGTAACTAGAGTATGGCTGGTACTGCACTGGCCCTGGGCACGTGGCACTACTAAGCAGTTTCTTTTAACCCCACACCGCCAGTGGTGTATCTACAGAAAATGGCTCCTATGACAAGCACCGAAATTGCACCCCATCCAACCATCCGATACCTCTCTATCAGATAACTTCACCATAATATCAGCTCAAAAATACAAGTCGAGCTCACTAATCTTTTAATTAACACATTGCCATGCTTAAGGATGGACACTGCGCTGTATCGAGTTAATAGAAATTGCTCAGTAGCGCCATGCACCCAGGGCTGGTGCAATATACCTTTAATAAGCCACTGCAAAACATGCTGGTGATCAAGAGGATGACACAGAAGCAGGCACTGTTTTGTTCTGGTGTACATGAGGTCGCCATGAGTCAGAGTCGACTTGATGCCAGCTATCTATCTAGCAGCAATAAAAACAGTGCTAGTTGCACCACTGTACAGACACTGAGGTTCCACGAAGTTAAAGAAACTGTCCAGGGTCACACAGGAAGTTGCAGCATCAGGTATAGGAGAAGGTCTCTCTGATTCTTCATTCTATCCAATGTTCATACAGTGTTGAGTAGATCCTACTGATTTTAAAGACACTATTCAAATGTCCTGCTACAGAGAAGAAATGACCGGAGGCATGGCTTTAATTAGCACCTCCACCATAGAAGCAGCCCTTCGTGGCTTCCCAGGCATTCTGCCTGCATTGTAGGAGTGACTGCCAGGTGCCCTGTGGTTGCTGAGGCATAATCACATGATAGAAGCAGATCGTTCCTGTGGCAGAAGTCTCCTGCAGCACATGATTCCATTCAGGCTTTTTGTAAACAACTCTATTTTAATAGCAGAGTGTGGCTATTATTAACTTCTATTGCTATGCCCAGAAATGCAATAAAAATTTAGAGAAAAATAGCATCGTGCAGCTTGGTCGTTTCCACATTAATTTTCAACTGTTATCAACCAGCGTTTCATCTGCCTGACCTTCTCTCATGAGATGCTAGGGAACAATCTTCCAGGGCAGAACCTGGTGGGGGAATAGACACAGCCCTGGCTCTGGGCCTGGTGGTTGGCTGCTGCCATCCTCTGCCCTGCTTGATTCCAGGTGCAAAAAGCCTTGGCCCACCCGCAGCTCAGCACAGCCCAGCTGCTGACCCAGTCGCAACCAGGCAACAGCGTGTGCTTGGGAGCCGAGCTTTTCCTGTGGATGTGGTCTGGAAAGGTTGTGTTGCTGAAGATCTGATCGTAACCAGTTGCCGTTGAGTTGGCTCCAGCTCATGGCAACTCCATGTGTCTCAGAGTAGAACTGTACTCCATAACATTTTCAATGGTTGATATTTTGGAAGTAGATAGCCAGGTCTATCTTCTTCTTCTTCTTTTTTAACATTTTGCCAGATACCTTGAATTTCCAGTTAAAGATAAGCTTATTTCATTTATAATGAACAAATCTTAAGTCATTTGATTTCTACATTTATCAATAATTTGGAAAAAGATAAGCCTGTAAAAAGTCATAGGTGGTGAGGCTGAGCCTTTATACAATTGATTTATCTGTTTTGCTTCGTGTATGTATGTGTGTAGCTGAAATGACGTTTTATTTATTTATTTATTTATTGTGCTTTGGGAGAAAATTTACAGGGCAAATTTGTTTCTCATTAAACAAAACACTTATTGTTTTGTGACATTGGTTGTCCACTCCATGATGTGTCACCACTCTCCCCTTCTCAACCGTGGGGTCCTTTATTTCCCTTCTTCCAGCTTTCCTGTTCCCTCCTGCCTTCAGGGCCTTGCCCCCCGGGCTGGTGTGCCCATTTTATCTCCTATACATGACTGAACTACCTGTGTTATTACTTGTTTTATACACCTGTTTAACCTTTGGCTGAATGTTGAACCTCATGTTTGACTTCAGTACTGAGTTAAAAAGGTGTTTGAGGGCCATACTCTCAGGGTTTCTCCAGTGGCTATCAAACCAGTAAGTCTGGTATTTTTTGTGTGTGTGTGTGTGTGACTTTGAATTTTGTTCTACATTTTTCTCCGGCTCTGTCCAGAGCCCTCTACTGTGATCCCTGTCAGAGCGGTCTGTGGTAGCCAGGCACCATCTAGTTGTGCTGGACTCAGCCTGGTGGAGGCCATGGTAGTTGTGGTCCATTAGTCCTTTGAACTAAGCTTTCCCTTGTGCCTTTGACTTTCTTCTTTCTCTCTTGTTCCAGATGGTATGGGACTAGTAGAGTATCTTAGATGGCCACTCACAAGATTTTAAGACACAATACTCACCAAAGCAGGATGTAGAATATTTTCTTTATGAACTATGCTATGCCAATCGAGCTAGATGTCCCTTGAGGCCATAGTCCTCAGCCCTCAGCCCAGTAACTTGGTACCTCAGAGAGTTTGGATGTGTCTATGAATCTTCTATGACATTACCTTGATCAAGTTGTGACTTCCTCAATATTTTGTACTGTCCTACCCTTCACCAAGTTACCACTTATCTATTGTCTAGTTAGTGTTTTTCCCTCCCCATCCCTCTCCTCCTTTATAACCATCAAAGATTGTTTCTTTCTGTGCATAAACCTTTTCATAAGTTTTTATAGTAGAGGTCTCACACATTGTTTGTCGCTTTGTGATTGACTTATTTCCTTCAGCATAATGCCCTCCAGAGTCATCTGTGTTGTGAGATGTTTAGCAGATTCATCATTGCTCTTTACTGTTATACAGTATTCCTTTGTGTGTCTGTACCAGAGTTTGTTTATCCATTCATCTTTTTGCTAGTGTGAATAATGCTGCAATGAACACGGGTGTGCATGTGTCTATTCATGTGACCACACTTATTTCTCTAGGATATATTCCTAGGAGTGGGGTTGCTGGATCATGTGATATTTCTATTTCCAGCTTTTTAAGAAAGTGTCATATTGTTTTCCAAAATGGTTGTACCTTTGCATTTCCACCAGCAGCGCATCAGAGTTCCAATCTTCCCTAACCCTCTCCAACATTTGTGATTTTCTGTTTTTTTAATTCATGCCAGTAATGTTGGGGTGAGATGGTGTCTCATTGTAGTTTCGATTTGCATTTCTCTAATGGCTAGTGATGGAGACCATTTTCTCGTGTCTGGCAGCTGCCTGAATGCCTTCTTTGGTGAAGTGTCTGTTCATATCCTTTGCCCGTTTTTTAATTGGATTATATGTCTTTTTGTTGTAGAGGTGTTGAATTTTCCTATAGATTTTAGAGATTAGAACCTTGTCAGATACATCACAGCCAAAAAATATTTCCAAGTCTGCAGGTACTCTTTTTACTCTTTTGGTGAAGTCGTTTGATGAGAATAAGTGTTTAATTTTTAGAAGATTTCAGTTATCTAGCTTATCTTCTGGTGTTTGTGTGTTGTTAGTTATGGTTTGTATCCTACTTATGTCACATATTAGGACCTCTAGTGTTAACCCTATTTTTTTCTTCCATGATCTTTATAGTTTTTTTGGTTTTCTATTTAGGTCTTTGATCGGTTTTGAATTAGTTTTTCTGTATGATGTAAGGTATGGGTCCTGTTTCTTTTTTTTTACAGATGGACATCCAGTTTTGCCAGCAGCATTTCTTAAAAAGACTGTCTTTTCCCCATTTAATGGACTTTGGGGCTTTGTCAAAGATCAGGTGACCATAGGTGGATGTATTTACATCTGGGTTCTCAACTCTGATACATTGCTCAACGTGTCTGCCTTTGTACCAGTACCAGCCTGTTTTCACTGCTGTAGCTATATAGTAGTTCTGTGGTCAGGTAGTGCAAGGCCTCCTACTTGGTCTTTCTTCTTCAATAATGCTTTACTTACATGGGCACTCTTTCCTTTCCAAATGAAATTAATGACTAGCTTTTCCATCTCATTAACAAATGCTGTTGGTATTTGAATTGGGATTGCATTGTATTTGTAAATTGCTTTGGGTAATATTGACATTTTCACAACGTTGAGTCTATCCCTTATGTAGGTCTTGTTTGGGTTTCTTGCAGTAGCATGTTTTAATTTTCCTTGTGTAAGCCTTTCACATCCCTGGTTAGATTTATTGCTAAGTACTTTATTTTTTAGGGGCTATTATAATTGATGTTGCTTTCCTGATCTCCTTTTCATAGTTCTCTTTATTGGTATATAGGAATCCAACTGATTTTTTAAGATGGAATCCAAAAATTCCTAGAAAAAAATGAAGATGAAAACACATCATACCAAAACCTTTGGGACAGGAGCAAAGGCAGTCCTCAGAGGTCAATTTATAGCAATAGAGGCACACATCAAAAAAGAAGAAAGTGATAAAATCAAAACGTTAGCTACACAACTCTAACAAATTGAAAGAGAACAGTAAAAGAAGTCCACAGCCACCAGAAGAAATTATATAATGCCCTTTCTTGTCTTTTATGGTGGATTTTGTCTTAAATTCTATTTTATCTGAGAGTAGTATTACCACTTCTGCTCTTTTTTGGTTGTTGTTTGCTTGATATATTTTTTCCATCGTTTGATTTTTAATATAATTATGTCTTTGTTTCTAAGGTGTGTGTCTTGTAAACAGCATATTGATGGGTCCTATTTTTCAATCCATTCTGTCACTTTCTGTCTTTTTTGTGGGTGCATTTAAGCTGTTTACGTTCAATGTGATTATCAACAGTTGTTTTATTGCTGTTATTTTATACTGCTTTTTGTGTGTGTATGTGGTGCTGGCATTCTGTTTTTTTCCTCTTACTTTCTTGTGCTGAGTTCCTTTTGTTTGTGGATTATCCTTTTATTTCTTTCATTTTCGTAGTTTTTTGTTTACAGAGACTTTGTTTTTCTTCTTTATTTTGATGAGTAGGTTAGTGTCTTAGTCATCTAGTGCTGCTGTAACAGAAATACCACAAGTGGATGGCTTTAACAAAGAGAAATGTATTTTTTCACAATCTAGTAGGCTACAAGTCCAAATTCAGGATGAGGATGTCAGCTCGAGGGGAAGTCTTTCTCTCTCTCTCAACTCTGGAGGAAGGTCCTTGTCATCAGTCTTCCCCTGGTTGAGGAGCTTCTCAAGTGCAGGGACCCCTGGTCCAAAGAATGCACTCCGCTCCTGGCATTGCTTTCTTGGTAGTATGAGGTTCCCCTGTCTCTCGGCTTGCTTCTCTCTTTTATATCTCAAAAGTGAGTAGTAAAACACAATCTAATCTTGTAGATTGCCCTCCCTCATTAACATAACTACCACTAATTCCATCTCATTAACATCATAGAGTCAGGATTTACAACACATACGAAAATCACATCAGATGACAATCACACAATACTGGGAATCATGGCCTAGCCAAATTAATACATATATTTTTGGGGGACACTATTCAATCCATGACAGTTAACTTTCTTTGTGGTTACTTTGAAATTTACCTCAATCTTCCTAAGTTTGAACCAGTCTTTTTTTTACATGATACTGCCTTGACTTCCTCTCCATTTGAAAGTTCTGTACCTACACTGTTTATTCCCTTTTATTGTTCTGACCTTGTTATCATTTACAGATTGACGTCTCTGGTTCTCTGTTGTAAGTCTTTCAGTTTTGTTTTATCCTTGAGAGTTCATTACCTAGGTAGGTATCTGGCTGATGCTGTCCCGTGTTCTAGATTCAGATTGTTGTCTGATGTTGTTAGTTCTCTAACAGAGGGACTCCCTTTAATAATTCTTGTAAGTTTTCACATATTCCCTTAATTTCTGTTTATCTGGAAATATCCTAATTTCACCATCATATCTGAGTGAGAGTTTTGCAGGATGCATTAGTCTTGGTTGGCAATTTCTTTCAAGATTTTATACATGTCATCCCATTGCCCTCTTGCCTGTATAGTTTCTGCTGAGTAATCAGAGTTTAGTCTTATTTCCCTTTGTATGTGACTTTTCATTTTTCTCAAGCTTCTGTCAGGATTCTTTCTTCATCTTTTGTTTTGGCAAGTGTGATTATGATAGGTCTTGGTGTAATGGATTGAAGTGTGCCCCTTATAAATATGTGTCAACTTGGTTAGGCTATATGTGGCTGTGCTCCATTTTGTGATTTTCCTATATGTTATAAATCATAATCTCTGCCTGTGGTTAAAGAGGATTAGGGTGAGATGTAACACTCTTGCTCAGGCCACATCCCTGATCCAATGTAAAGGGAGTTTCCTGGGGCGTGGCCTGCAACACCTTTTATCTTACAAGAGAGAACAGGAAAGGGAAGCTTGCAGAGAGGTGGGGACCTCATACCATCAAGAAAGCAGTGCTGGGAGAAGAGCACATCTTTTGGACCCAGGGATCCTGCTCAGAGGAGCTCCTAGTCTAGGGGAAGATAGAAGACAAGGACTTTTCTCCAGAGCTGACACAGACAGAAAGTCTTCCCCTGGAGCTGACACTCTGAATTTGTACTCCTACCTGCTTTGGTGTTTTTTTTTTTACCCTACTAGGCTGTGAGAAAATAAATTTCTCCTTGTTAAAGCCATCCACTTGTGGTATTTCTGTTATAACACCACTAGATGACTAAGACACTTGGTGACTTTCTTCTGAGGTGTAGCTTATGTAGGGTTTGTTGACCTTCTCGGATGTTCAGCTTTTCATCATTCATGATATTGGGGAAGTTTTCTTTCAGCAAATCTTCAATCATCTTCTCTGTGTTTTCCATTTCTTACCCCTGTTCTATAAGTCCAATCACACACAAATTTTTGCTCTTGATTGTATCCCACATAGTTCTTAGGTTTTCTCTGATTTTTCCTCAAAGTGGTATCCAAGGATTTGTCTTCAATTTCATTGATCCTGTCTTCCATTGTTTCAGATATTCTCCTAAAACCTTCTATTGCACTGTTCATTTTTGAAATCTTGTTTCTCTTTTGGATTTCTAATTGCTGTTTTGTATGATTTCTAATTGTTTATTTAATTTGACATTTTGTTCTTGTATTATTTTCCTGAATTCTTCCATTGCTTTGCCTGTTTTTCTGCTTTTACCTATATTTTCCATGATTTTGTTTATTTTTTTCTTAGTTTTGTCTGTGTTTTTCTTCATTTCTTTCCTAATCTCTCAGACAGCCCTTAATATTAGACTGTGGTGCTGTGGTTAAGAGCTTGGCTGCTTAACTAAAAAGGTTGGCAGTTCAAATCCACCAGCTGCTCACTGGAAACCATATTGGGAAGTTCTTCTCTGTCCTATAGGGTTGCTATGAGTCAGAATCGACGCGATGGCAATGAGTTTTGGGTTTTGTAAGGTAGTTCCAGTGCCTTTTCTTCTGTCAGAAGGTCATCTGATGTTTTATTTTGGTTGCTTACTGGAGTCATCTTGTCCTGTTTTTTCATATGTTTTGATATTGTCTGCTGTCTCTGAGACATTCAGGATTTATTTTCTTTTTTATTGATTGTAGGTTTATTTGTTTTGTCATGCTTTTTTGTTTTATCGTTATGTCTGGGCGGAAGGGCTGGGTGTGTTTTGTTGCTTGCTTGTCTGTGGGCATGATAGTTCTCACTACCTTGTCCAGGTGGGCAGAACCAGTCATTTAGCTATAGTGCAGCAGGACATGTCCAGTGGGGCAGAGGGGGAGGGATAAATTGTGTTCAGCACAAACCGGGGCCAGGAAGGTGGGTCTGCAGGCAGCGTGGCAAGGTGAGCTCCAGGGGTCTGGAGGTCCAAGTCTGTCCTGCTTGGGGGAGTGGTGCTCAGTGGGGCGGGGTCAGGGCAGCATGGGACGGGGTCCAGGGGTCATGCCAGTGCCACTCTGGAGCATGACACTCAGCAGGGCAGGGCCAGGGGTGCTGCATGGGGGCCTGGGAACCCATGCCAGTGCAGCTGGGGGGTGCAGTGCACAGCAGAATGGGGCCAGGGTAGTGGCATGAGGTAGGTCCCAGAGGACCAGAGGTCTGTACAAATGATGCTTAGGAGTATGACCCTTGGCAAGCATTGCAGAAAGACTGGAGAGAAGGAAGACAACATGAGGTACAGAGTGGGTTGCTCTGTCTCCTATTGGGAGCTTCGTGAAGTTGCCTTTCTGTATTCCCTGTCCACAGTCAATGGAGGCTCTGCTCCAAGATGGTGAATCCATGCCATGTTAGCTGGCGTCGGGACGGGGGGGGCCTCCTCTCTGTAGCTCTCCTCATTCTCTGTTCTCCATCAGTTCTTCCACTCAGTCCTTGATCTAGTTCTTATCCTTTCATTCGATGCTTAGGGTTCCAGATTGACGTTTGTATCTGTTTTACTTAGTTTTTTAGGTCTTTGCTGTAGAGGGACAGCATGGTGCTTCTATCTATAGTGCCTCCTTCCAGGCATTTCTTCTGATGTGCATCTAAGTGGACTCAAATCTCCAACCTTTGGTTAGTAGCTGTTTTAGAATTCTTACTCATCTAGCGCTGCTATAACAGAAATACCACAAGTAGATGGCTTTAACAAACTGAAGTTTCTTCTCTCAGAGTCTAGTAGGCTAGAAGTCTGAATTCAGTGCACCAGCTCCAGGGGAAGGCCTTCTCTCTCTGTCAGTTCTGGAGAATGTCCTTGTCATAAATCTTCCATGGTCTAGAAACTTCTCTGCACAGGAACCCTGGGTCCAAAGAACGCATTCTGCTCCCAGCACTGCTTTCTTGGTAGTATGAGATCCCCATGTCTCTCTGCTCACTTTTGCCTTTTATATCACAAAAGAGATTGACTTAAGACACAACCTAATCTTATAGATTGAGTCCAGCCTCAGTAACATAACTGCCGCTAATCCCACCTCTTTAACATCATAGAGGTAGGATTTACAACACATAGGAAAATCACATTCGATGACAAAATGGGACAATCACACAGTACTAGAAATCGTGGACTAGCCAAACTGACACATTTCTGGGGGACACAACTCAGTCCGTGAGAGTAACTGAGTACATGAACAATTTGCAGCTACACAGACACACATATAAATGTGCACACATACACATGTGCATACACATACACACACAGGCACACACACGTGCACACACATACACGTCCACAAGCACACACTTCAGGGAAGAGGCGCTCCGGAATTTACTAAGGATCAAAGAGACACAAAAATGGGACCCCATTCTCTTCTCCAAGATGGTGGTTGAATTTAAATGGAAACAATGAAGCAATTTTAAAGAAACTTGGGCAGGGACTAGTTTCCTCTCTAGTCTTGATAGCAAGGCTTGGGTTAATTATTTTGATTGGGAACTGCATAAACATGAGTATTATAACCACAGCTCTTTATTTGATTGTAAGACACTATACCTTAAAAGAAATATTATTGTGTGCATCAGTTTAAGAAAAAAAGTCACTTCCAATTGACGCAGTGGTTAAAGTGCTCAGCTGCTAACTAAAATGTTGGCAGTTCAAAGCCATCTGTCACTCCTCAGGAGAAAGATGTGACAGTCTGCTTCCATAAAGATTTACAGCCTTGGAAACCCTATGGAGCAGTTCTACCATGTCTTTTAGGGTCACTGTGAGTTGGAATTGACTTAACAGCAATGGGTTTGGTTCTTTTTGGTGTTTTCAATTAAACTATGACATGCCATCAACTGTAAGAGGTATCCTAATTACAGAAATGTTAAATGTGAGAAATGTCTTAGAAAAGATAAAATAAGTAAGGTATGTTCATTTCGTAGATGAGGGGATGGCAGGAGACTCAGAGATGGTAAATGGTTTGCTCAAGGTCACGCAGCTAGTATGAACCTAGGATGCAAATCCAGTTGTACCTGACTGCGAAGCCAAGATTCTTTCTTCAAAACTAAACTTCCATGGTCCACCCACTAAATTCAACTCTTTAGACAACAAGGCCTTCCAGAACTAACCAGACTCCTTAGGACATTTTACGTTAAAGAGCCAATCACTCCCACAGTGACTAGCATCACTGGTCGCTGCCAAGTCAATTACCCACAGACCGGTACTGGTCCCCCCCACCCCCTTTCTGACTGCCTATTTTGCTGAGGTCCCATTATGCCTCATTCCTGACCTCTCAGATATGATAGCAGCAGGTCTGTTTTCTAAAGCAGAGTGATGCCAAAGATATGTCAGTGGCTGTTGTTTTTATTTCTCTAGCACAGCAGACCATAATTTCTCAGCCTCATCACTATTAATATTTTGGGCTGAATGATTCTTTATTGTATGGAACCATTTCGTGTACTGTAGGGTGTTTAACAGCATCCCTGCCCTCTACCTACTAGATGCCAGTAGCACTCTCCACCCAGTTGTGACTGCAAAACTGTCTCCAGACATTGCCAAATATTTCCTGGGAATGGGGAAACAAAACTGCCCAGAGTTGAGAACCACTGCAATAGACCTTTATCATTCTCTTTTAGACTTAATTTTTGGTTTATTTCCAAAACATCTCTTTACACTTACCATTGAGTCAATTCCAACTCATGGAGGTTTCATATGTATCAGAGTAGAGCTGTGTTCCATAGGGTTTTAAATGGCTGGTTTTTTCAGAAATAGGTCACCAGCCTTTCTTTCTCCCAAGGTGCCTCTGGATGGACTCAAACCTCCAGCTTTTCAGTTACCAGCCAAGAATGTTAACCACTTGCACCACCCAGGGCCTCCAAGACATCTCCGTAGCACTCCAAGTTAGCCTTCTGAATATTGCCTTGCCTCTGTCCCCATTACATTTGGGAAAAGACAGAAAGGAGACACAGATTTCAACTGTACACATGGACACACAGCCCGTGGTGATTATCTTTTCCAATAGGACAGAAAAAATGTAGTGTTTAAAGAAGCTTCCTCTACTGACTGCTCTGACAGGGATCACAATAGAGGGTCCTGGCCAGAGCAGGAGAAAAATGTAGAACGAAATTTTCACTCACAAAAAATGACCAGACTTACTGGCCTGACTGGAGAAACTCCGAGAGTGTGGCCCCCAGGAACACTCTTAACTCAGTAATGAGGTCACTCCTGAGGTTCACACTTCATCCAAAGGTTAGACAGGCCCATGAAACAAAACGAAACTAAAGGGGCACACCAGCCCAGGGGCAAGGACTAGAAGGCAGGAAGGGACAGGAAAGCTGGTAATAGGGAGCCCAAGGTCGAGGAGGAAGAGGGTTGACATGCCGTAGGGTTGTTAACCAATGCCATAAAACAATATGTGTACTGTTTAATAAGAAGAGAGTTTGTTCTGTAAACTTTCATCTAAAGCGCAATAAAAATAAATTAAAAAAAAAAAAGGAGGTCTCTCTCTCTTCCCATGTCGTATTTTGTCAACAAGACATTATTAGTTAAGCTTATCATACTCCGATTCAGGTGTAACCCACTTCCGAAAGAGTTATCTGCAGTTTTTCACCTTGATAGCAGCAGTTTCTAAAGACAATCTAGTTTTTATTTCTTGAATATAATCTTCACAAATGCATTTAGGCTCCTATAACCAGGTTTTAAAGTGAAAGATAAAGACTCTCCAGCTAGGAAACAGTCCCAGTTTTGTGGATCTGAGTTCAAATGTGTTTCCTCCGTTCCATTTCCACCTTAGTAAGCCAACATGGATGAATCTAAATTAATACTGGAGTCTAATGGCTTGATTTAGATTCTAGGGAGTTAATGGTTATAGGACAGGAGTCTAGATATCAGCTGAGTTCTCATTTCCTCCCTCTCAAGCAAATCCCTGAAGCGTGAGTTTAGGAATAAGTCTAAATATCTTTGTATAATTTTAATGATTATTTGTACTATCTTTTTTTGTCAACCGCCTAGAAGTTCACAGTGTGTTGTTAGAACTCTACAGTTAGGCTAAACTAGCCCGCTAGATTATGCAGATGGAGGTGGAGCCAGAAAACAGAACCTTACCTTGGTTTACATGTACCGTGTTTCTTTCCATGGATATGCAAATTAAGCCACAAAATTCTAAAATGCAGCTGAGGTCCAGGAAACTAAGAAAAGAGATATGTAGTCGTAGGAATAGTGCTTCCTTTGACTAGAAAGCAAAATGAAATTCTTGACCCATTTATTCCTTCACAGAGTCATTTATTTATTATTCATTAAAAAATATATTGATTAAGCCCATACCCTGAGCCAGGCACTGTGCTTAGGGAAAAGGGTATAGTGGAAACAAGCCAGGCCCTCAACACCAAGCTGGGAAAACAGACAAGTACTATGTTGTTGGTAGCTGCCATCAAGCCAACCCCTGACTCATGGAAACCCCATGCACAACAGAAGGAAATGCTGCCTGGTCCTGCACCATTCCCATGATGGGTTGCAGATCTAACTGCTGTGATCCATAGGGTCTTCACTGGCTGAATTTCAGGAGCAGGTCTCCAGGCCTTTCTTCCAAGCCTATCTTAGTCTGGAAGATCTGCTGAAACCTGTTCAGCATCGTAGCAGTATACAAGCTCCCACTGGCAGATGAGCGGTGGCTGCACATGAGGTGCGTTGACTGGGAATCAAGCCCTGGTCTCTTGCATGGAAGGGGAGAATTCCGTCACTGAACCACCACTGCATGGTAATTGCTATGATGTGAAAATATACTCAAGAGTCATTAATCTAGCCTGGGGAAAGTGGAGAAGAAGGTCAAGAAGATCCCTGGAGGAAGTGATCTTTAGGTTGAAGTTAGAAGGGAGCATAACTCCTATTAGCTAAGTGATGAGGAAACGGAAAAGTACTCTAGGCAGACAGAACCTGAGACACCTCCTGACATGATGTCTTCATTTTAAATATAGGAAATCTGAGACTCAGAGTCAAATTTGCCACTCTCACTATTTTTTACTCTCAGAACTAGAATTAAACTACTAAACTCAACTCTCTTACTCACCACTCAGGGCTTACTCGGCTGCACCATGCTTCCCCACAGCCAGATGACTGGCCAGCTGATTTCTAGAATCCATATATTCTTATTTCCACTCAACTATTTATGGGCAACCTCTATGTGCTTTTGGAGACAAAAATATGAATCAGTAGTCATAGGCTTCAAGGACTTTATAGCAAATAAATATAATAAAATACAGAAATTGCTAAGCCCAAAAAGAGGGGCATAGGTGTGGATTCCCTGGGTTGCGCAAATGGTTAAGCACTCAACTACTAGCCGAAAGGTTGGTGGTTGAAACCTACCCAGAGGCCTCGCAAGAAAGGCCTGGTGATCAGCTTTCAAAAATCACAGCCTTGAAAACCCTATGGAGCAGTACTACTCGGTACAAATTGGTTGGCCATAAGTCCGAATCAACTCTATAGCAACTAACAACAACCAATGTGAACAGCCCGAGAGTTCATCTTTGTTGAAGGAGTACTGTTAATTAGAAAACAATAAGCTGCTGGAATGAGGAGATGCCCAAATATCAGTAGCATAAAGAACAGTAAAGTTTAATTAACTGTCAGTTAATAGTTCAAGATGAGCACTTCAGGCCACTCTGCTCTTATGGCCATTCTTCCCAAGATTGTTGTTCTTAGCTGCATGGTACAAGGTGAGTGGTCCAGTCCATGGTCTAGATGGTGGAAGGGGAAAGTAGGTTCTTTATGCCTTAGTCCCTCCCTCCAGATCAAAATATCACCTTTACTCACATTTCATGGGAGAGGACAGAGCCACCTAGCTGCAAGGAACCCTGGGAAATGTAGTCTCTAGTTAGGCAGCCATGTGCCCAATATTGCACATATTACTATGGAAAAAGCAAAATTGCATTTTGGATGATTGCTGGCAGTCTCCAGCCCCAAAGAGAACTTAGATTACATAAAAAATAAATAAATAAATAAGACAGTTCTCTACTCACTAAGGATCCAGTAGTGTTAGATTGCTGCAAATTAGCCTCCAAACCAAACCAAACCAAACCTACTGCCATCAAGTCAATTCTGTCTCATATCGTTGCTATAGGACAGAGTAGAACTGCCCCACAGGGTTTCCAGGGCTTGAAGTAGCCCCAGATTCGGGAAAACATCACATGCATTCACATATGCACAGCATAAAAATTTAAAAACTTGCCATGGAGTTGATTCCGTCTCGTGGTGACCCCGTGTGTGTCAGAGTAGAAATGTGCTTCATATGGTTTTCAATGGCTGATGTTTCAGAAGTAGATTTTCACACCTTTCTTCCAAGGTGCTGCTGGGACCATACTCTACCCGAAACAGGAGGATGGAGGTGGGACCCTAGCACACTAACCTAGCATGCTGTGACAGCCCAGGCCTGGCAAGGTGAACGCACTTGGGAGAATGTAGAATCAAAGACAGATGCAGCAGGAGCCTTAGAGTTCATGTATCCCGGATTGCTCAACTCTTGAGATGAGAAACTGAGGTCTGGAAAAACTAGCTTGTCAAGGGCACATGAATGTTTAATGCAGAGAAGGGGGTAGGTCCTTCAACTCCTAACTCTGAGTCCTGGTTCTTTCCATACTTCCGTTTTCATCACGGGAGTCACTGTCTCAGCCCTGAAAGCTAAGAGTAGTTTGCACCTGATAGCAACTGAAGCATGGCGCCCGATGCTTTCAATAAGTGGAGCCCTCTACTGCCCACCAAGGGACATGCGCATTGTGCTCAGGAAAAGGTCCCAAAATTGCCATTGAATTTCTGCTTCCCACAATAAATAATAAAACAGGATTTCTCGATACAGTCATTCCCTTACCACTCCAAGGACTTTGTAATACGTACAACCCTCCGCTCTATTAAAAAAAAAAAAAAAAAAAAACCTTTGCTTTCGAGTAGATTCTGACGCACAGTGACCCTATAGGACAGAGTAGAACTGCCTTTCATAGAGTTTCCAAGGAGCGCCTGGTGGATTCGAACCGCTGACCTTATGGTTAGCAGCTGTAGCACTTAACCACTATGCCACCAGGTTTCCACTCTATTATTATTTGCTTAATACTTTTCTTTCAATCCACTTAATTTTTTCTTTTTTATTTTTTTACTTAAGATGATTTTTAAAAAAAGAACCTATACACAGAAAACCCTAAGGAATCCTCCAGAAAACTACTGAAACTAATAGAAGAGTTAGGCAGAGTGTCAGGTAACAAGATAAACATACAAAAATCACTTGGATTCCTCTACATCAACAAAAAGAACATCGAAGAGGAAATAACCAAATCAATACCATCCACAGTAGCCCCCAAGAAGATAAAATACTTAGGAATAAATCTTACCAAAGATGTAAAAGACCTATACAAAGAAAACTACAAAGTACTAGTGCAAGAAACTAAAAGGACCTACATAAGCGGAAAAACATACCTTGCTCATGGATAGGAAGACTTAACATAGTAAAAATGTCTTCTACCAAAAGCCATCTATACATACAATGCACTTCCGATCCAAATTCCAATGACATTTTTTAATGTGATGCAGAAACAAATCACCAACTTCATATGGAAGGGAAAGAAGCCCCAGGTAAGTAAAGCATTACTGAAAAAGAAGAAGAAAGTGGGAGGCCTCACTCTACCTGATTTTAGAACATATTATACAGCCACAATACTCAAAACAGCCTGGTACTGGTACAACAACAGGCACATAGACCAATGGAACAGAATTGAGAACCCAGATATAAATCCATCCATATATGAGCAGCTGATATTTGACAATGGCCCAGTGTCAGTTAATTGGGGAAAAGATAGTCTTTTTAACAAATGGTGCTGGCATACCTGAATATCCATTTGCAAAAAAATGAAACAGGACCCATACCTCACACCATGCACAAAAACTAACTCCAAGTGGATCAAAGACCTAAACATAAAGACTAAAACGATAAAGATCATGGAAGAAAAAATACGGACAACATTAGAAGCCCTAATACAAGGCATAAACAGAATACAAAACATTACTAAAAATGACAAAGAGAAACCAGATAACTGGGAGCTCCTAAAAATCAAACACCTATGCTCATCTAAAGACTTCACCAACAGAATAAAAAGACCACCTACAGATTGGGAAAAAATTTTCAGCTATGACATCTCCGACCAGCACCTGATCTCTAAAATCTATATGATTCTGTTAAAACTCAACCACAAAAAGACAAACAACCCAATCAAAAATTGGGCAAAGGATATAAACACACACTTCACTAAAGAAGATATTCAGGCAGCTAACAGATACATGAGAAAATGCTCTCGATCATTAGCCATTAGAGAAATGCAAATTAAAACTATGATGAGATTCCATCTTACTCCAACAAGGCTGGCATTAATCCAAAAAACACAAAATAACAAATGTTGGAGAGGCTGTGGAGAGATTGGAACTCTTATACACTGCTGGTGGGAATGTAAAATGGTACAACCACTTTGGAAATCTATCTGCCATTTTCTTAAAAAGTTAGAAATAGAATTACCATACAACCCAGAAATCCCACTCCTCAGAATATACCCTAGAGAAATAAGAGCTTTTACATGAACAGATATATGCATACCCATGTTTATTGCAGTTCTGTTTACAATAGCAAAAAGCTGGAAGCAACCAAGGTGTCCATCAACGGATGAATGGTTAAATAAATTATGGTATATCCACACAATGGAATACTATGCATCGATAAAGAGCAGTGAGGAATCTGTGAAACATTTCATAACATGGAGGAATGTGGAAGACATTATGCTGAGTGAAATTAGATACAAAAGGACAAATATTGTATAAGACCACTATTATAAGATCTTGAGAAATAGTGCAAACTGAGAAGAACACATTCTTTTGTGGTTACGGGCGGGGGTTGGGAGGGAGGGTGGGAGAGGGTTATTTACTGATTAGTTAGTAGATAAGAACTACTTTAGGTGAAGGGAAGGACAATACTCAATACAGGGAAGGTCAGCTCAACTGGACCGGACCAAAAGCAAAGAAGTTTCCAGGGTAAACTGAATGCTTCGAAGGTCAGAGGAGCAAGGGCAGGGGTTTGGGAACTATGGCTTAAGGGGACTTCTAAGTCAATTGGCAAAATAAATTCTATCAAGAAAACATTCTGCATCCCACTTTGAAGTGTGGCATCTGGGGTCTTAAATGCTAAAAAGCTGCCATCTAAGATGCATCAATTGGTCTCAACCCACCTGGATCAAAGGTGAATGAAGAACACCAAGGTCACACAATAACTATGAGCCCAAGAGACAGAAAGGGCCGCATGAACTAGAGACTTACATCATCCTGAGACCAGAAGAACTAGATGGTGCCCGGCCACAACTGATGACTGCCCTGACAGGGAGCACAACAGAGAACCCCTGAGGGAGCAGGAGAACAGTGGGATGCAGACCCCAAATTCTCATAAAAAGACCAGACTTAATAGTCTGACTGAGACTGGAAGAATCCCGGCGGTCAGGGTCCCCAAACCTTCTGTTGGCCCAGGACAGGAACCATTCCTGAAGACAACTCATCAGACATGGAAGGGACTGGACAATGGGTTGGAGAGAGATGCTGATGAAGAGTGAGCTACTTGCATCAGGTGGACACTTGAGACTGTGTTGGCATCTCCTGTCTGGAGGGGAGATGGGAGGGTAGAGAGGGTTAGAAACTGGCAAATTGTCACGAAAGGAGAGACTGGAAGGAGGGAGCGGGCTGACTCATTAGCAGGAGAGTAAATGGGAGTATGTAATAAGGTGTATATAAGTTTATATGTGACAGACTGACTTGATTTGTAAACTTTCACTTAAAGCACAATAAAAATTATTTTAAAAAAAAAGAACCTTTAGCCAGGGATCAAGAGGAGGGAGGAGGAATGAATAGGCGAAGTACAGAACATTTCAAAAGCTGTGAAACTATCTTGAATGATACTATAATAGTGAACATATGACATTATGCACTTGTCAAAATGCATAAGACTGTACAACACAAAGAGTGAACCTTGATGTAAACGATGGACTTTAACTGTAATGTATTAATATTGGATAATTGATTGCAATAAATGTACCACACTAGTGTAAGATATTAATAATAGTGGAAACTGTATTCAGGAGAAGAGGGAATTATATGGGAACTCAAAAAAAAAAAAAAAAAAACTTCATGTCCTTGCCATAAGTGGAAACCAGCACCATTTGTCTTGAATGGAAAGTAAATATGAAAATAAAAACCATTAAAATAAAAAGACATGTGTGTACTACCTAAAACAACATCGCTTATCATCGGTGGCACACATAGGTAAACACTGCCCTAAACCATAAAGATGGCCCGGGTTTCCCTTTAAGAAGATCCAGGCATAGGGAAGAATCAAAATCAAAGCTGGGGCAAGCATTATGCTAAATTCAACTTGAAAAAAGTGAGATGCAGAACAGTGTTCACCTTCACCAACCTGGAGGTGATTCAGAAGACTGAGCGGCTATGTCACCACGGGATGCTCACAAGAGCACACAATCTGCAAAATTGATTTATGCCCATTTATGAGTGGTGTGATGGTTAAGATTGTGTATCAACTTGGGTGGGCCATAATTCTCAGAGTTTTGGCAGTTGTATAATGTGATCGCTTCCCTGTTGAAATTTGATATGTGATCACCCCCATGATGGAATCTGCTGAGTGTTACTGATGGGAGTGGGGCCTGTGGCAGCTCACTGAACCCTCAGCTTCATTTCTCTGCCCTTCACCACCTACTTCCTTCCTGCTCACCTTGCCAAGGTTTTTGGCTTGTTCTGGATTCAGCAGCTGTCTTATTGTCTGGCCTCCGGTTCTTGGGACTTGAGCTAGCAGCTTATCTGTCAATCTTGGGATTCATAGATCTTCACAGCCTGTGAGCAAGTGTCCTGTTCCCCGACCTGCTGATCTTGGGGTTCACCAGCCCCTGCAGCTACGTGAATCAGGAGAAACCTTGCTGTCTTGTCTGCTGGTCTTAAGATTCATCAACCTGTGAGCTGGAGCCCTGCTCACCGACCTGGCAATCTTATGTTGGCCAGCTTCTGCAGCTGCATGAATTGGGACAGGCCTCTATCCTGATCCACAGACTTGGGACATTCCAGCCTCTACAATCATTGAGCTGTTTGTTTGACATACATATATATGCTTTACTGGCTTTGCTTCTCTAGAGAACCCAGCCTAAGACAAGTGGTCTGAGCCAGCCATAGATCATCCTTTGCAAAGCGTGAACTGGCAGCCTGGGTTTTAACTTTGACATTAGTGATTCTGGGTTCCTAATGCAAAGCCAGGTCCGAAGAGGTAATTCTTCATGTGTTTAATCCTCATGTATTAAATGAATAGGAAGAAACAAGTACAATGAAGTGAGGGGAAAAAAAGTTTTATTAAAGTAGCAGTTGGCCCTAGTGTTTTTCTGAGGGAGGCAACAGCGCTCATTTGGGAAAGTATCTTGGAAAGTGTTTGGAGTTGAAGGTTATTGAGGGGCATGGGTGGGGCTAAACTGCCTGGTAGGAGACAAAGGGAGAAATGTGTATGATGACCCAGCAAAGGACGGAAAAAGAAAGAGGTAGAAGGCTGAGTTGTACATGAAGAAACCCCGCCGGGCCCAGCAGGCCTACTTCACACAAGCCAAAGTGCACCCAGAGGCTGGTACGAACTAGTCACCTGGTGTCCACAGTGCCTCTCAGTTCTCCAGGCCTCCAGAAGATCTTCCAGAACTGGAAAGGCAAAGAGATTTCGGGCACCCATCTCTACCAGCCAAGTGTCTGCCTAAAGCACTCTTGAGAAGGATTCTGATGCCTCCCCACTCACAGTGGGGAAGTAAAATCTACAACAGTGCAGAGAGGGAAAAAAAAAAAAAAGAAACTAAACTTACTGCCATCGAGTTGATTCCTACTCACAGTGACCCTATAGGACAGGGTAAAACTGCCCCATAGCGTTTCCAAGGCTGTAATCTTTACAGAAGCAGACTGCCACATCTTTCTCTCACTGAGTGGCTGGTGGGTTCAAGCCAACTTTTCAGTTAGCAGATGAGCACTTAACCACCGTACCACCAGGGCTCCTGCGCAGAGAGGGCAGGATGAGAAATGTGCCACTTTTTTGTCATCCCTTTTCCAGAGTATTTTAGTTTCCTAGTGCTGCCATAACAGAAATACCACAAGTGGGTGGCTTTAAAGGACAGAAGTTTATTTTCTGGAGGCTTAAAATCCAAATCAGGACCTCAGCTTTGTCAATTTCTTCCTTGTCAGTAGCCCCAGGAATTCCTTGATTCCCTGACGTGGCATCTGTCTCCCCCCGCCCCCCACCCCGTCTGTGAGTCTCTGCCCATTCTGCTCTCTTTGTAACGCAGAAGTGGTTAGGTTTAGGATCTACCCTACACTGAAATGACTCCAACTGATTGCTTAATTACATTACATTGCACTGCATTACATTATATTACTTTACATTACATCACATATGGAAGGCGAATACATTACATTAGCTCACATATTTTGGGGGATGCAATTCAATCCATCACACAGAGGAATTATGCTTTATGTTTCCTCTCAGACCTCCACCTACATTCCTGAATTCCCTATCTGCCTCAGTTACCTTATCTATAAAATGAGAATAAACCCATTGCTGCCAAGTTGATTCCGACTCACAGCAACCCTATAAGACAAAGTAGAACTACCCTGTATGGTTTCAAGGAGTGCTTGGTGGATTCAAACTGCCGACCTTTTGGTTAGCAGCCATAGCACTTAACCGCTATGCCACCAGGGTTTAGTAATAATAGTAATAATAATAACGGGAATAGTAATAATAGTGTCTATCTTATGAGGCTGTCATGAATATTAAATGAACTAATGTAAAAAAATTATATATATATATATATACTTTGTTTGATGGTTCCCAATGGTAGCTAAAGTCCTTATTTCCTATAGCAGATAGAAAATGTAGACTAATGTTAACTCCCTTTATTTCTTTCCCTTCAATCTCTCAAGTATCATGTCTACTCCTGTTTTTGCCTCTCTCAGTCTCAAAAAAGTATCTCCCTGCTCAAGGCTAATGGTGTCACTTGTGCTGTGTTCCTCTTTTCTTGCCTCCTTCTCCTTCTCCTTCTCCTCCTCCTCCTCCTCCTTCTCTTCCTCCTCTTCATCTCTTCTTTCTCCTCTTCCTCTTTCTCTCCATCATCACCATCGACATCACCATCCTCACCATTGTCATCATGGCCATCATCATTCTCGTTTTCCTCCTTGTCTTCTTCCCCCATGGTATCACACCCTCAATTTCCTTCTTTCTCTTGCCTGTATTTTTGTCTCCCTCTCTCTACTGGCCCCTTCACTTTCTGCATCAACATGCTCAGTTATTTTCCATGCGTGGAAAAAAGAGAACAACTCCCATTAACCTTATCTCTTCCCTTCTCCTCTAGCTCTACTTCTCTTCCTCTCGTCACCACCAAAATTCTGAAAAGAGTAGTGTACACACCCTGCATCCACTCACTCATCTCTCATTCTCTGCCCAACTCTCTGTAATCAGGATTCGACCATGACATTTCATGATTGCCGTATCTTACTATCATCTCTCTGCAGCATTTAATACTACTAAGAATAGCAGCTAATATTTATTGAGTGTTCACATTATGCTAGTCACTGTGTTAAGTGCTTCACAGTGGATTTTGGTTGACGCTTCCCATGCTGTGAATCAAACTTGATCTATCTTTCCAAGCTCTAAACAACCTTAGTGACCTAGTAACCAGCTGCCATCAAGTTGATTCTGACTCTTAGCAACCCCGTGTGTGTCAGAGTAGAACTGTGCTCCATAGGGTTTTCAATGGCTGATTTTTCAGGAGTAGATCACCAGGCTTTTCCTCCGAGGCCCCTCTAGGTGAACTCGAACCTCCAACCTTTTGGTTAGCTGCAAGATGCCTTAACCATTTATACCACCCAGGGAATATAAGTTATCATTCTGGTCAGAAAGTGGCACACTCAATTTGAGTAACGTGAGAGGAGTTTAATAGAGAGGGTATTGGCCGTTTGGATGGTGTGGACAGGGCGTAGGTCAAGCACACCCTGGGAGAGAAGCCGAGCATGTAAACCATTTGTACCACCCAGGGACGCTAGTATGAAGACAGGCACCACAAATTCATCCTGACGGAAACAGAACTTCTTAGCACAACCCTATCCTCAGTGTTGCCTGTTTGCCCCTCCAGATCTGCTTTCGACACTTCTCCAACCTGCCCTGTGCTCTGGGAGTCTGCTCTGTGTGGTCAGCTTCAGTGGGCTACCTTGTCTCTGGCTTCCGGTTGAGTTTGGCTAATGGAGGGCCCTGGCAAAAAAACTGAAAAGAGTGAGGAGAGGGAGGGAAAGGTATTGATTCTTCAGCTGCCTTCTGCTCCCTTGGCATGGGTTGACTGTGTCGCTATACTGAAGGCCACAGCTCCTGTCAGGCAGTGCTCAGGGCACAACTCTCCCTAGATTCCAGTGACTGCTCCCTCCTCCTGCCCCTTCTGGCTAAGGAGGCCACAGCCCCACTGTTATAGCCCAGGACAGTGCTTTGTCTCTAGTGCTTGCCTACACCTCGCCCTGCCTTTCAAATGGCCAGTAGCCTCTCTATTAAACTCTTCTCAAGTTATTCAAATTGAGTGTGCCACGTTCTGACCAGAATAATGACTTATAGGCACTGAGTGGTGGAAATGGTTAATGCATCAATTAACTGAAAGGTTGGAGGTTCGAATCCACCCACAGGTACTGGGAGGAAAGGGCTGGTGATCTACGTCCGAAAACTCAGCCATTGAAAACCCTGTAGAGCATAGTTCTACCCTGACACACATGGGATCACCAGGAGTCAGGAACACCATGAGTTGGAGATGACTCTGTGGCAGCTGGTTTTCTCCATCATTTCATGGGATTGCTAACACATCATATACTTAAGATTGAATGAAGACTCACCCTAGACTCCCTCACTCCTTATGCCCAGTAAAAACCCGTTGCTCTTGAGTCGATTTTGACTCGTAGCAACCCTATAGGACAGAGTAGAACTGCCCCATAGGGTCTCCAAGGCTGTAATCTTTATGGAAGCAGACTGCCATATCTTTCTTCCATGGAGCAGCTCATGAGTTTGAACCATCGACCTTTCAGTTAACAGCCAAGCACTTAACCACTGTACTACCAAGGCTCCTTATACCCAGTAAGTCTTGGCCATTTTCCTTTAGCAATGTATTGCCCAAATCCACTCTCTCTTCTGAATTCCTGCTGTCCTTCAGTTCTCAGCCCCATATCTCAGCTCCCGCTCCTCACTTCAGCAGAGTCCTATTTCCAAAATAAAGATCTGACCACATTAGTTAGTCCTTTCCTTAAAAACACCTCCATGGTGTATAGAATGAAGAGAGGAGTTACAATTTATCCAGTGGTTTGTAAAAAAAAAAAAAAGGCAAGTCTCTTTGTAATCTATAAACAAACGACTACTATGAAATTTTTTAAAATTTCTATATAATTCTATGTTTACCTTTACCTCTGTACATATCGAGGCAGTATATCTTAAAATTATGTTTCACTAAATGTCTAGATAGCATTGAGCAGTTATTTCAAGCTTTTAATGTAAGCTTAGGCAAATTTAATTTCTAATACCTAGGCAATATCATAATAATAACAGCAATGTAGATTATTGCGTCTTTCCCAGGTCTGTGAGAGCAGCTAAAAGACAAATCTAAAACAGAGGAAAAATATTTGCATCTTATCCAACAAAGAAAAACACACCTAAGTCTCCAAAGCAAGCAAAGCAATGCAGCAAAGGATCCAATAATTCTGTTTGACTCTGCTTGCTGGGAAGGTTTCATTTTGCAATCGTTTTAGCACAGCCCACCCTCCGCCCGATGAATATGGCAGCAGAGAAAATAACCCCCGAGCCTGAGTTAGACACTGGCCCGGTGACTGGTCCTGCAGAGAAAGTGTGAGGCCAAGCAAGGCAGCTTCTCAGTGGGACAGATGGACATCAGCCAATTAGAGAGCTGATTCCTGAGCTACTTTGTTCTCCGCAGGGCAAACAGAGCCCAATGTTTTAATTCCTTGGGAGCGAGAATCTTTCACTAGCGGGCCTCCGCATAATTTTTTATTTGGGAAAGGTTTAAAGAGATTTGTGCCGCAGTATTTCATCTGAAACCCTGGAACTGTCCCAGCAGTGGGTATAGATTAGGGGACAGTTGACTTCACACATTGATATTCAAACAAGAAAGTCGCTATTCTTCAGAAGTGGCAGGGAGATGCGTGAGTGACAGCATCCAACGCCAGCTGTGCAGGGGCAGGGAGCTCCCTCGGCCTTCAGGAGTTTCTGTGACTATTGGCAAGCTGGCTTTCCTCTTCCTGGAGGGCACAGTACTTTGTAAAGGCAACCACAGGCTTGATTGCTCTCAAGGAAATCGCTCCATCATCTCTCTCTCTCTCTCCTCTCCCTATTTCTCTCTCTCTCCTCTCCCTATTTCTCTCTCTCATTTGCTTTTTCTGTTCTATTTCACTGGATTTTCAAGCCACAGACTAGGAATACTTGTACTTGGCAGCAAGCCCACAGTCATAAAATCCAAGAAGGATTGTTTATTTATAAGAATTCTGCAGTTAGGGTAAGTTCAATAGAATGTTTCAATGTAAAGTAAGCAAGAAGCATTGGATAATCCATCACCAATTTATATTTTCCATTGAAAGAATGGCATTTATCACTATCTGCAAATAGCCATCTACTCCCTTCTTAGTGTTTGCCAAGGCAAATACCCAGCCAGTGAACGTGTTAGACAACCCTGAGCGGACATGAATGCGTAAATCAAATTTCTGGATTGTGTAGACATCATGTAGAGAGCTATAGGAGCTGCTCCCAGAATATGGAAAGAAGGCAACCCCTGAAGTCCAAAACTATAAGAATTGATTTTTTATTTATTATGGCTAAAATATATGTAAGAAAACATATACCAACTCAACGATTAAGAATTGACTCTTAATGCCTAATATTAGGCACAAACAGAAATGATTCAACCCAAGAGGCAGCCTGTAAGGTATGGTGGACGAGACTTAAGGAAACCCAAGTCCCATCAAGGATCACAGAGGGTGGCATCAAGGAGGCAAGGCCAGGGAGTGATTGAAATCAAAAGAGGCCAGAGATGTGCCCTGCCTGTACAAGTACCATGTGAACAAAGAGGTGGATGAATAGCACAAAACAAGAAAGGAGACCAAAGAGCACCAAGGTATGGGTTGGCCCAAGTACACAAGCTCTAGCTTCTGGGTTGTAAACCAACAGACAAGAACCCAGTCAGAATTCCCACCATAGTAATGCCCCAGGAGTTCCTGTTTGGGCAGCTAGATGGTTTGGTCTCTCTCTCTTTTTTCTCTGTCTCATGTCTGTGAAGAGTTGATGGCTTCCATTTTTTAGATGCTTCTCACCATAACCTCCCATTCCCTGACAATCTCTGCTGGCAGTCCACGTTATGTCATTCTACAGGTACAACTCCAAAAGGATGGATCATGGCCAAGTACATACAACAACATGGAGGAGAAAGGTAGAGGTATGACTGAGGTCTAGACTGAGCTTGATACTAGGGTAAAATATATCAAAATATTAATAGGAGTTATCCCTGTATGAGAGCTTATGGATGATCATAATGTCTTCTCTGTATACTCCAAATATTACTGTTGTACTTATGGGAAAAAAATAACAAGATTTAAAGGCATTACAAGAAAAATAATAAAAGAAAATTCCAGGAAGCCGTTTAAAAGGGGGTTGGTATTTGGTAGTAGAAGAGGAAAAATCCTATAATCACAGAGTAGGTGAGTGGAGCCAAGAAGTAGGGTATTACAGAAGAAATTCAGGTAAGTGCAAAATCAAATATTAACAGAGAACAGGCTCTAGCCAGTGTACTTGGGGTGGGAGCATAGCCCTAGTCAATGGGAGGATGAATGAAAGAAACAAGGCAAGACTCCAGTTCTAATTAGACATAGGAATACAAAGAAAGTGTCCTGAGGTAAAATAGTAGTAATGAGAACTAAGATATTCAGGAGACAGGAAAAAGAAAACACTAGGGTTCCAAAAGAGACTAAGTCCTGGTCAGATGAGTAGTAAGTGATGATACTTCAGGTATTTTAGCTATTTCTGTGTAAAAAAGATCTACAAAATATCAGTGGCATAGAAAGTACTTAGCTCACACGTATGTGGATCAACTGATGGTCAACTGTTTTGACTCGGCTTAGCTTGGTGGCTCTGCCAGTCTTGGTAAGCTTCTTCATGTATTGCAATTCAGCTTCGGATTGACTAATATAAACTCAGCTCAGCTGGGATGTTAAACGGGCATTGTCCTGCTCCCTATGCCTTTTATCTTCTTCCTGAGACCAGTATGTTCATCTAATAGTGAAAACAGAAACGCCAAAGAGCAAGCCCAATTGCAAAACTGTGCCTTAAACTCTTGGTCACAGAAGAATAATTAACATTCCATTGGCCAAAGAAAGTGACTGCCCAGCCCAGAGTCAAAAGCTTGGGAATGATACTCCCCCATGGAGTTTGGGGAAGGAGGAGTAAATATTCCTGAACAACAATCCACCAGCCTTCAAGTTTTGAGATCTAATAAATACAGAAGCTATGAGGAATAAAAGGAAAGATGGAGAAGGCGAGAACAAGGCTAGGCCTGATCCAATTGCCATTTTTGCCAGACAAGCTACAGGTTTTCTAACCTCCCCTCCAAGACAACAGGAGACAAAAGTTCAGATTTTCATACTTATATCTTTTTCTTCCCACAATGGAGACCATATGACCCCATTAACACATTGGCCTTGCCCTACATCCTTATCACAATCAGAGTGATTGAAAAGCTAAATTTGTTCTCACAACCTGAAAGACCATGATAGTCCTATGAAGCCAACTACTCAGCTGTCACCATCTGAATGGTTGGCCCATTTCCCAGAAATGATTTTTTTTTTAAGTGTGGAGCAGGAATACTTTTTTTTTAATCAATTAAAAATCGAGTATAAATAGAAACCAACATAAGGGCTTGGGATCAATATAACACAGTGATTACTGCTAGAGAAGCACTTTTGAACACACTTTCTCAGCTCTAAATGCTTAAAGTATAGATACTGATATAGGTAAGCCAAATGCTCAAAACAAAACAAAATCTCCATGGACCAGAAATGGGACAGAAACCTAAAGTGATGAACAGAAATAAATTTGAAGAACTGCTGGGCTTTGGATCCCCCCCAACTCCAAAAAAAAAAATGGCAGTGTCCAGGAGTTCAGCTCAAGTTGGGAGTGACAGGGATGAAAAGTTTCCGTAAGAAATGGGATAAGAGCCAGGCTTGGAGGCTGGAAAAAAAGGCTACGATTTCATAGATAGTAGCTACAGAGGTTAGGGGCCAAAGCGTAGACTGGGCAATATGAATAAACACTCACTGGTTCTACAGCTGGATCTGTGATATCCTCAACAACACAACTGAGCTAGAGCCCTCAAGCCATTTTAAGACCTGGTCCTAGACCAGCGGCTTAGGAATACAGGTGGGGAACTTGTAGGTCCAGTACAAATATAGCAAGGTCTTTAGACAGATAGGAGGCAGAATGAAAAACAAAAATGAAATGAACCTAAAACTTAATTCCCACTCAGAATGAGCCTTCAAAACAAAATTAAATGGAGAAGCGGTGTCCACATAGGACTGCAACCTGATATAATGTTTTGAAGCCTGAGCAGGGACACCTAGCACCTGGTAGGTATTCAATAAATATTTGTTGGCTAAATGAGTGGATAACTTTCAGCCTCTGGTGTCTCTAATACGTGTCCTGAGCCTCAATACTCACTACCTCCCTATTAGATACAAAGGGTTCTTTTAAACTTATTTTGGAATTATTATTTTTCAGCATTAATTTCTGTAACTATCAATGGGATATGGCAACATGAAATCCTTTCACCATTTAGAGCTTGTTCCATGATGCTTCACGTATATGAAGCATTGAGGGGCAGGACAGAGACAGTACAATGCACATAACCCACTCTCCCAGTCCAGGCAGGGCACATTGGATAAATTATTTTATTTTACTTAATAAAACTCACCTGCCAACATTAACAGCTGTTTTTCACAGATTTGGATTCTCATTCGCGTAGGAAAAAAAACTGTAGTAGAAATACGAATATGATCCTAAACTACTAGTTCATGGTAGGCCACTAATTATGGCAGGAAAGTACAAAGACATGGATGGATGGACGGATGGACGGACGGACGGACAGGCAGGTGGGCGGGCGGACGGACGGACGGATGGATGGATGGAATAGAGGAAAATATTTACAGATAAAAATATAAAAAGTTTTCCTGTGAAAAAATGATGCACTTAAGACTGGGGAGGTTTGCAAGACATGTAGATTGAGAAGTTTAGAATCTTAAGACTAAAAAGTTTTACCATAAGCTTATACTGGCATTGCTCGTCTGTGCTGCTTAGCCATTTTTACTGAGAGGTCTGTTGGTTCTGTAATAGTTTCTCCAAGCACTGAGGGAAAATGGCCTTTAGAAACACTTCACTGACCCACACAAAGACAACTGTGTTTTCTTTTATTCAGAGTGGACCAGGAATAAATGGGGAGAAATTGCTTCAGCTTGTATTACAAAATGAAGACTGAGATGTTGGGGTAGTATATAAGAAGCATAACTCCTGCCTTCTATGTGTGAGAAATGGAATTCAATATGTTGTCCCAGTCAACTCTCTATATGATGAAGAAACAGAAATACTTAAGTCCTTTTTATGTAGCAGAGATATTTTCCACGCATGCTGTAGCACAAAAATGTGGAGAAGCTATTCTTTTAAAGTCGCTTGGGGACTGTAAGTACATCAGGCACCTGTGTGGAGGCCATATTTTAAAGTGTAAAGCTTAGCAGTGGGATTAATCCATCAGAGCAGGTTCAATAACTACTGTAGTATGTTTAGCTATCCAAGTTCAATTATAGTGAAACCTTTGTGCAATATTCGTATTGCTCTTTTCAAAATGCTTGCAACTCTTAGCAAGACCAATCTTAAAGAAAAAAAAAAAAATGTAGCCCATGTTTCCCTTTTCCCTCCCACCCTCAACTAATGTAGGACTATAGCCCACAGCAAAGCCTACACCCCCGAAACATCATACACACATGTGCACGTGCAAACATACCCAATTAATTTTGGGAGAACACAGGGAGCTTCTAACACATACTTACAAATAAAATCCAGTCTGTCACCATGGCCATCTGCAGTTTTATTCCTCCTCTCCTGCAACAGCCCTCTCTGCTGAATATCCCCAGAAGGCGTCCAGCACCTGTGAAGAGCAACCCTCTTTCCCCCTATTTATCCTACACTCTACTCTTTTATCTGTTCATGCCCCCCAAGGTCTTGCAGAGTTTTTACCAAACCAGCATTTCCACCTTTTATAGATGGCCCTCCACAACCCACCATGCACTCAGACATGAATCCATCTGAGGCTGGGCTGGAAGACAAATCTATGTAAAAATACATCAGGCTTGACTCGGAATGGCCTTTCCTCAATGATGACTCAGTTTTTGTTACTTCGCCAAGATTTTCCTTTTTCATTCTATCTGATTCGCTTCCACTGGGGTGAGTTCTATCCCATGGGGCTCCTCAATCCCTCACACACGTCAGCTCCTGGCAGGTTTACCCCTCCCTCCCCCAGGCGGCGGAGGCAGGTCTGCCCGCCAGCCATGGGCACAGCTGAGGCTCGGAGTGGGGGCCTGGCTATTGGTCATCACCATTGTCATCAGCATCATCAACAACATCTGTTTTAAAATTAAGCAAAAAAAAAAAAATTTTTTTTTTTTTAAATGAGTAGTTTGGGGTTGCAGTCTTAGTCCTGGAGGTATTTAAAATACCTCTTGTGGGAAGAACAAATGTTTCTAAAACCTAAAATAGACAAATTGCACCGGCCTACTTTACAGCAAGTCTTAACAAGGCACTGACAATAAAAACTTCCAGTTTTCTTTTGGTCTTGACGAGACTCAAAGTGTTGAGGTTTGGTTTGCAATTTTCCACTGGTCAAAAGAGACCACTTTCTCGAATCACAGCCTACAGGCGTTGGCACCTATGGCTGCCCCCAACCCTGGGTCTTGTCTCAAAAAAGAGGGGGAGGGGGAAGGGCTGCAAATGATCTTTCTTCCCATGGCTAATAAATTTATTGCCCCAAAACAAGGTATCTTGGTGGACAGGATCAATGACTTCCCTAATGAAAAGCACATTTCTATATATGTTCCTAACAAGATCCCACAGAGGGCCTGTGACCATTGAAGTCACTGAAGCCTGTACAGTTTTCAAAGCTAACTGCTTCCAGGTGCCCAGAGAATATGACTTGAGCTCAACTAGCACTATTTCCAACCTCGTGCCTGAGTGCCTTTGTTCCTGCAAGTGTTAGGTTTCCCTCCTTCTCCTCTTTATGGCCACAGGTTTCTGGGTTGCATAACATCCAATAAGAGAGCACTAAAGGGCTTCGCTTTATTGTTTTGTTGTGTTTTATTGACTACATGTTTTATTCAGCTAATGTGTGCCGGAGAGGCAGGCAATAACAGCTCCATTACACCACTCATGCTCTTCCTCTCCACCCAGCACCCAGCTTCCCGCACAGTTTTATCGCATCCACATGCAGATGTTAAAGAAAGAAGAAAGGAACTAGTGAGGGCTGCAAGGCACGCTGCTCAAAGTGTTAAAGCTGGAATTGTGCCTTTCCTGAGCGATCCTTGAAGACCAAGAACTTTCCAAAGAATAGCAATTTGTTGCTGCCCTGGTCATGGAGTTGGTCACCAGATCTCATCTTTCCAGAAGAATGTTGTTGCTCTTTGGAGAGAAGCCCGAGGGAACTTTCTGGCTGTTTGGAGGATTCAGGGCATCAGGATTGTGTCAGGGAGTGCCCAACAAGCCCTACGCCGTTCCTGCAGCTTAGAATTCAGTGACATTTCAGCAAAGGCAGAGGAGCTCTCTCACACCCTTTAGATTTTGACTTATAACTTTAATAATGTTTGAAAGTAATTTGTAGGAGGTTGTATAACCAAAGCTTTAGAGTCAGAGGCCAGTTGCAGCTGAGTCAATTCTGACTCATGGTGACCTTACGTGTGTCAGAATAAAACTGTACTTCAAAGGGGTTTTAATAGCTGATTTTTTAGAAGTAGACAGCCAGGCCTTTCTTCTGAGGTGCCCCTGGGTGAACTCAAACCTCCAAACTTTTGGTTAGCAGTTGAGCCTGTTAACCTTTTGCACTACCTAGGGACTTCAAACCAGAAAGATCAGGGTTCAAATCCTGGCTCTCTACCACTTCTTAGCTCTCTAAACTTGGACAAGCTAAGTTTTCTAAGCTTCAGTTTCCTCATCTGTGAAATGGGAATAATCTTACTTGCCTCAGAGTTGCTGTGAATATTCAACAAGATAATTATACAGCACATAACTTATCACCCAAATGCACACTAATTAGGAGCCTACTTTTTTTTTTTTGCATACTTGTAAACAAACATTGCATTCAATTTTTGTTGCTTGCTTGTTGTCACTTAGCATTAAAAAGTATCTTTGTGGTTTTGCACATCTTTGTTAACATTGTTTTAATTGCATCATGATATTCTGCTGAGCAAAGGTACCATAATTTTTAACATTGTCTTTATTGCTAAATATTAAAGATTTCGCTAGTATCTTTATAAATAATGTGACAATATGCATATTTGTCCATGAATTTATCAGCATTAATTACCATTTTCTCCTTGAGGTAGATGAATAGGTAAAGGCTTTCAGGGTCAAAAGATGCAAAGATTCTTCAAGCCCAACACAGTTGCTAAATTATTTTCTGAGAAGATTCCTCTTACATTTTACAAAGATACCAACACCTCTACTCCATCATCAAGAAAGAGGTATGTTTCAAATTTGCTTATTTTTACAAAAGCCTCATATTTGGGCATGAAGTTCACACTGAGTTTCCCACTCTAAGTGAGGAGGGAAATGGAAAATGTTGGCAACTACGCAGCTAACTAGAATTATACAGAAAATTGGAAGAAAAGTAAAATTGGGTTGTCTGAATATTTTTAGCTCTCCACATTGAATTTCCAGAAATACCCTCGATAAAGACCAAACCCGTTGCCATCAAGTCGATTCTAACTCATAGCAACCCTACAGAACAAAGTAGAACTGCCCCCTAGGGTTTCCAAGGCTGCAATCTTTATGGAAGAAGACTGCCACACCTTTCTCCTGCCGAGCAGCCGGTGGGTTCAAACTGCCAACCTTTCGGTTAGCAACCGAGTGTTTAACCACTGCACAACCAGACCTCCTCCATACCCTCAATAGTATAGAATGTTGATTATTGCTTCAACATTTTAAGGTCCAGTGTTTCTATCCTAAAGGAAAAAGAGTTATCAGATGAGACACTCAGCTTCTTGATGAAGAGTCTTTAGTACTCAATAGGTAGAACAAGGGTGCCCAGTTACTGGATTCTGAATATTTCGAAGGTCCTCTAGGAAGTGGGGTTTTCAATGTGACCTTTAGTGTGAAGTTAACATCGTAGTGGAAAGGGGTTTATGGATGATCCATCCCAACACTCTCTTTCTTCTTTTTGCGTTTTTTTTTTTTTTTGGATACAAATATATACAACAAAACAATTGCCATTTCAATTTTTTTTTTACATGTACAATTCGGTAAATCGATTACATTCATTGTGTGGTGGAACCGTCATCACTACCTGTTCACCAATGTTTCCATCACCTTGACAGACACTCAGTGCCCCGTGAGCAATGATTCCCCTTTTCCCCTCCCACCCGCTCTTTGGTCTCCATACCAAACCAAAAACCAAACCCAGTGCCGTCGAGTCAATTCCGACTCATAGCGACCCTGTAGGACAGAGTAGAACTGCCCCTTAGAGTTTCCAAGGAGCGCCTGGCAGATTCGAACTCTCGACCTTTTGGTTAGCAGCCGTAGCGCTTAACCACTATGCCGCCAGGGTTTCCTTGGTCTCCACAAAAAAAAAAATTTTTTTTTCTTTTTTTGGCCTCCATACAGACGCCTATTCTAGAGAAACTTTGGTCTCTATGTATTTGCCTGCTTTTGTGACTGACTTACTCCACTTAGCATGTT
Source organism: Loxodonta africana (assembly GCF_030014295.1). Lineage (NCBI taxonomy): Eukaryota > Metazoa > Chordata > Mammalia > Proboscidea > Elephantidae > Loxodonta > Loxodonta africana. The sequence goes on along the minus strand of NC_087354.1, from coordinate 34,014,453 downwards.
TTCAAGGTTATTCCATGTTATAGCATCAATATTCTCTCTTTTACAAGTGAGAAAACTGAAACCTTGAGAATTTAAGTGATTTTCCCACTTACCCAGCAGATCAAGGACCACCCCACAGGCAACTCTCAGAGGCCTGCCCCAGCCTCTACAGCACAGCATCTACACCACCACCAGGTGAAGAACACATTCCTAGAGATGGCGCAGTGGAATCCCTGGGTGATGCAAACAGTGAACACACTCAGGTGCTAACCGAAAGATTGGAGGTCGGAGTCCCCCCAGAGGTGCCTCGGAAGAAAGCCCTGCTGATTGGCTTCTAAAAATCAGCCTCTGAAAATCCTGTGGAGCACAGTTCTACTCTGATGCGTATGTGGTCGCCAGGAGTCAGAATCGACTCAACAGCAACTGGTTTTACTAGTTCGAGATGGCTGAGATCTAAGCTCTCACGTCCACTTAGGGGACCTATCTTGATGGAGCTGAGAAATGTGCCCTAATGAGGAAAAGCAGGAAACCATTAGCCAACATGCCTAAGTGTTAGGACAATAAGCACGAAAGCTGTATGCATTACCCAAAGCCTCACATTCACGAATCTGCTCAACAGCACCTTCTCTGGCAAAACTCCCCTCACCACCCTACGTTGAGCACCCTACCTACCACCTCTGTGCAGGTAAGAGATGAGGAGAACTGTTGTCCCATGGAGCAAAGACCTCTGAGTTATCCCTCTCAAAAAAATTATTGCCCCACAAAGTGAGAAGCATGAGCTCCATCTAGGAGTACTTTTGATTGCCCAGTGATCCAACAGGCCCATGGCCAAACCTGCCCAGCAGCCTTTTTTGTCTGGCCTGTGAGCTAACAATAATTTTCCTGCTTTAAGTTTGGAAAAAGAAAATAATAAAACAGAACCATATGATAACTCAAAGCCTAAAATAATTACTATCTGATCCATTAGAGAAAAAGTTTGACAACCCCAGTCTAAATTACAGCTCATATTATTTTTACACTTAAAATTCAGATCTACCAGCTGCTCCTTGGAAACCCTATGGGACAGTTCTACTCTGTCCTATAGGGTCACTATGAATTGGAATCACCTCCACAGCACTGGGTTTGGTTTGGAAAGCCTATTTTAAAGGGCCGGGAAAGGGACAGCCTAGGAAAACAGAAAACTTTAAGACAATAAGAGCTCTACCCCAGCTAAGCACCACAGGGGAAAAAACTGTGTCCTCCCCACCCATGCCAGCAAGGCCTATGGGAGCCTCCATTTCCACCTTCACAAGGCTATAACAAGGCACCCAACACCCCACCCAGGATGGTGTCAGAGGAGGCTAAGTAGGAAGCCATGACTTTCATCCCTGCAGGCTGGTAATAAGCCCCCTACACTGCAGAGTTAGAGGAAACCATGTGAGGAGCTGGAACTCCCACCCTGCCCAGCAGTAGCAAGGAGCCCACCTTCAGGTGTCAGTGTAGGGCAGGTGGGGAAGCTGGACTTCTACCTTTACCTGCTAGTAACGAGATGATGACCACCCCCCTTCCCCCGCTGAAGAGTTGTCAGAGGAAGCCAGCTAAAACAGATGGTTTAATAACATGTAAATTATCATGATACCACATTAAAATGTCCAGAATTTAATCAAAAATTGCATATCATACCAAGAGCCAGGAATATCTCAAAATAAATGGAAAAAAAATCAATGGCTATCAACATCAAGATGACAGAGATGTTAGAATTATTTGACAAAGATTTCAAAGCCACTATGATGAAAACACTTCAACAAGCCATTTGGAATTCTCTTGAAATAGATGAAAAAATAGCCTCATCAAAGAAATAGAAAGTCTCAGCAGAATACATTTCACTGGCCAGAACTGGGTCACATGGCCACCCCTAGCTGCAAGGGAGTCTGAGAAAATATTTTAGCTTTCCAGCCTCTTGGGTAGAGGAGGACAAGCAAAATGGGGTTTGTAGGTGGTATGGGAATAACCAATCCGTGATGTCTTCCACTGACCTATTTGTAAGACCTCTTTGCAACCTGCTGACATTTCCTGATTCACCAAAATGGAGTTAGCATTTTCTATGTATCTCTTTGAGCTCTCCTTTTGGTGTTTGCTCTATGAGCTCATGCGCATGGCCCCTAATCCTTTGTGAGCATAATAAGAAAATAAATGATTACTTCATAGTTGAACGATGATTGATGATTATCAATAAATGGTCTGTGCAAGAAGAGACTTCGAAGATTGGAATCCTTTCATTTTCCACTGATTTTTTAATTACTGATTTTAAATAAGCTATTCCAAGGTTGGAAACCCCACGGGCATAGTGGTTAAGAGCTACAGCTGCTAACCAAAAGGCCAACAGTTCGAATCCACCAGGCATTCCTTGGAAATTCTATAAGGCAATTCTACTCTGTCCTATAGGTTTGCTATGAGTCGGAATTGACTCAACGGCAATGGATTTAGTTTGGTTTTATTAGAAGGTTACTATTTCAAGAGAAATATAAAAAAATATTTTTTAAACTGCAACACCAAAGGCTATGTGTTTTCTGACAGTATAAACGATAACAAACCTTTTTGTTTTTTCAAAATGACTTTGAAACACATCCACTCAAACAAATTAACGTTCCCCCTGACTGACACCTTGTGCCAGGAATGACATCACAAGCCAATTTGGGTAGAGAAGGAGGGGATGGCACATACAGAGAATAGGAACTAGAGAGGCATTCTGCCACTTTTTAAGATATGAACAATGGCACCTCATTTAAAAAAGGGGGAATACTTTACATAACCAATATTTAACCAGATTCGGGGGAGAAGGGGAGGCTGGGTGGTGAGTGGGAATATAGTTGAACATTTCTCAGAATAGAAGGAGGCTCATGGTTGCAGACTGTGACCCTGGCGTCATGGTGTGACATGCTGTTCCAGGACCAGGGAGGAGTGGGGCCCACACCTTTTAAAATGGTTTAATAATAACAAGGGCTGAAGTAAAACTACTTCAATGATTGCATATCTCATTAGGTTCTGTGTTAACGTGCCTCCAAAAGTTTTATTTGGAGAAATATGTATTTCTAATATATGGTGCTCTTAAAAGTGGCCAAGGAGTGAGGTGCTGCTGAGGGAGGAGGCTAGGAAAGAGGGTGTGAGGCCAGGGTTTTCTGTGGAAAAAAAAAATAAAACTAGAAAGACAGGCAGGTTGGGACAGACTCTTTCTAGAAGGGAAGTAAGAGATGCCAGATAAGGTGATCCTGCTCTGAATCCTGGGGCAGTTTTCACCTCCCACTCATCTCCCAGAATGTTCGGCCTTCCCAGGTGGGTGAGAAAGGCCAGGGCCACCAAACAGCTCGTCCTCCCCTCGGATGATGGAAAGCTGGAGGCCTGATTCTGGTTACTACATGTTGAATGGAAGTAACAGAAATAGCCTTCTGTTCTGTCTGTTCAAACAGTTGACACACTCGCTGCTAACCAAAAGGCTGGAGGTTTGAGTCCATCCAGAGATGTCTCGGGAGAAAGGCCTGGCGGTCCGCTTCTGGAAAATCAGCCAGTGAAAACCCTATGGAGACCAGTTCTGTTCTCACACACATGGCGGTGCCATGAGTCTGACTCAACTCACAGCAGCTGGTTGGTTGTTTTCATTTGTTTGCTTTTGATTTTTCTGCTGAAGCACAAATAGGAATTCAGTGGAAGGGCTCTTATCTAATAAGCCAGTCCAAGCTCTCTTCCTTCAAGATTTCAATGCCCAGAAGAGAGCACCTGGTCAGCCTCATGTGGGTCAGATGCCCGCCTACTGGGCAAGGACTCCTAGTTTTCAATTCCATTAAGACTAACTAAAATTGGAACAGCCATGGCCAATAGGGTTATTAACGCTGGGCAGGTGAAACCCGGTTGTCCAGACAAAGGGTAGAAGTCTCAGAGCAGTGAGCTAATCCTGGGAGGGTAAAAACAAGAACAGGTGGCCTGTGGTCTTTAAGCTCCTCATTCTCACCCCCAGCGCACGTGCCAGGCACTGTGCTGTGAATGCTGTGGGCATTATGTTTTCCATTCTTACAACAGCCCAGTGAAGGAGGTCCTAACACTATCCCTGCAAAAGCTGAGTCTCAAGGCAATTATTAAGCAATTTTCTCAAGATCGTGCAAATAAAAAGATGGAGAAACACTAACACCGGCTCAGAGAGTGACTCTTGCTAAGAGCCAGAGTTAACCTTGAGATTTTCCAAAGAGAGGAGGATTTGCCTCAAGACTGTAGACTGTAGCACAGATAGCCTTTCCAGAGTTTCTAGCCTGCATCCAATGCACCCAAACTGCTGGATTCTTGGACTCAAGACTGCCAGAGATTCCAGCCTGCCGGCGTGAGAATTTTTTTTCTTTGAGGAATTGGCTCACATGATTGTGGAGGTTGGCAAGTCCAAAATCCATATCCAGAGTAAGTGTCTATTCCAGGAGACCCTAAACATCACTGTGGTCCACCAGTCAGGGGAGGGGCTTATGGAAGTCCAGTGATCAGTGGAGTTTTAGCTTGAGTCTGTCTCACAGTTGGTCCAGTGGGCCCCTGAACCCATCCTCTAGTTATTTAAGTAGCACGCTGATATACAAACCCAAGTGTGACCATCTTACAAACTTCCTTGGCTGTCTCCCACAGGCCCAGCCCTGAGCCACTAGAGTTCCATGCAAGATTTCTTCTTGGAAAACAAAATTGGTTCTGCTGTTAAATACAAAACAAACAAATATTGTTAAAACCTCTGACCTAGGCAAACACTCTAGAAACTTCCAGACACAGCCTGTGAAGAGATGACAAACATCACATAAGGATTCTATAATGTGTTGTTGAAACATATGGGCAGGAACACTTCCTTGACAATAAGCACAGCAAGAGAAAATGGTTTCAGCAAGTATTTTCTGCCACTTTGGCAGGAAAAAAAAAAAAAAAAACCTGTCATTTGTTAAACGTCCATATTAATTCCTTGCAACTTGGCTATAGCTGCAGTATATGAGTCATTGAGCACATTTGCGTTTTCAATCCTAAGCATAGTAATAATGCATTATATAGTTTAAAGTTGAAGCTTTTAAAGACAGTCAAAATTAAAACCCCTTTTAATAAAAAGGCTGAAAATTATTACATGTCATTTTGATGCTTTCAACTATATATTTAATGTTTTATTTCTTATATCAATTATCAGTATGAAATGTTATTTATTTGGCTTTTTTTTTTTTTTAACTCAATGCATCCCAACCATATTCTTTAGTACTCATATTAATTGGAAATATCCCACTACATCTGATTTTGTGTGCAGGAACTGTACTCTCGTAACAATGACAGAACTCAATTTTAAAATCTTTGCTCTATTATTGCAGAGGGTATAATTTGTGCCCCAAAGCTTTTGTTAATACTTCTACAAACTGTGATTCTTTGATGTGGGTTTCATCGTACCATTGATCTCTAAAAATCGCAATGCCTGTCCAGCTCTCCCCTGCCTTTGCTAAACAATTCAGCTTCCCCAGTTACTATTTCTGTGTCCAATTCAACCAAAGGAAACCCTAACAGACAGCAGCCCACACAAAGCCTTGGAGCAAATAGCATTGGGAGCAATAGACCTGTGAGTCCTTCCTTTCCTTTCTGGCATCTCAAAGACCTTTTCCAATTGTGTGATGCAGTAGAGGAAATGCAATTGAGAGTTGGGAGACACAAGTCCCATCATACCATCTCCATGGCTAAACTCCCTGGGCCATAGTCACTTGCTTTCTGAAATAGGGACAATGATCCTCACCTCTCTCAGCACTTTGGGCTCTGTTACAGCAGAAGATCTATGATTTTTCACAACTTCAATATCTCTTAAGAAAGTGAGCTGTGAGGGGGAGCCAAAATAAAGTCGGGATACTCTACGGATAGGAAAAATATTAAAGTATATTTGCTTCACAGGTGACAAAGGAGCCATAGTGGCACAATGGTTAAAAGCTTGGCTGCTAACTAAAAGTTGGCAGTTCGAATCCACCAGCAGCTCCTTGGAAGCTCCACGGGACAGTTCTACTGTGTCCTACAGGGTCGCTACGAGTCGGAGTCGACTTGACGGCAGCCAGTTTAGTTATCGGTTTCACAGATAACAAAGCAAAGCCACTCACATGTTCTGATTTGAACTTTCAATAATCCTGTGTGGTGGACAGGACAAGCAGTGTAGCCTGCTGGTTAAGGACATGACTTCGCTCCCTGCCTCCACGTTAATAGCATTGTGACTCCTGGCAAGTGACTTAACCGCTTATGCACCTCAATTTCCGCATCTCTAAAATGAGGATTAGAGTAATGAAAAAAGTGTTGTTTCGAGAATTAAGTGAGTAAAGACATGTAAAGGACGTGAGTCAGCACATGGTACAAGTTAAGCGCTCAAATGAACGTCAGCTAACATTGCTGTTGCCATCGATGTCGTTATTATTATGCCGATTGTGCACATAAGGAATCTGAGGTTCTGAGTGGTGGATACCGTGCGTGGATTGGCTTGCTCAGTTCCCATTTCAACCTACTTCTAAAGTGCGTCTCTGAGGTCATAGTCCAAAAAACCAAACACAGCAGTTTCCAGACTCTGTGAGACTTTGTTGGGTACCACTGAGTCGATCCAACTCCTAGCGACCCCATGTGACAGAGTAGAACTGCCCCATACAGTTTTCTCTGCTGTAATCTTAACAGAAAGCAGATTGCCAGGTCTTTCTTCTGTGGAGCTGCTAGTTGGGTTTGAACCACCAACCATTTGGTTAGCAGCCAGGTGCTTAACCATTGCACCAACGCAGGTCTTTCCATGAGTCCTAAAGTCCTAAATATGATTTAGGTTCCATCATCCAGTTGAATGTATGAGTGAGAAGACAGGCAAAGATAAAGGCATTCACTGTACTGGTACAGGGCTCCTCAGAGGAGTGGAATTCTGGGGTCTGTAGCTGATCTGGAGACTGCCTGACTGGGCAGCTCCCTAACTGTAGAGAGGCAGCAGCTCCTTTGGTGGCTCATTTCAATGATACAGTCTTTGGATTTGCTCCTAGAAGCTCGGACTAAACTCTGTTTCTTCCATATCCCCTATAATATCGTGAGCTACGTATGCGTCTGGAAACTCTGCTGGCGTAGTGGTTAAGTGCTATGGCTGCTAACCAAGAGGTCAGTAGTTCGAATCCACCAGGTGCTCCTTGGAAATTCTATGGGTCAGTTCTACTCTGTCCTATAGGGTCTCTATGAGTTGGGATCAACTCGACGGCAGTGGGTTTGATGTATATGTCTTAATAGATCTCATTTGCTTAGACCAGGTAGAGAGGGTTCTGTTGTTCGCAGCTACGAAGACTGGCTAACGTGGAGGTTGTCAGCAACAATCCACAATCATAGGCGTAAACAGTAGAAGACCAGACTGGGTTAATGACTCTTACGTTAGTGCTCATTTCACTACACCGCAGAAAGAGAAAAGAAAATCAGTCAACTTTAATCTAAATCTATTCACTAAATTTACTTTTTTAATGTTATATCTAAACCATCACCTAGGAGCTGTGCTAGGTATTCAGAATGTTCCAGGGTTAATATGCAGTTAAATGGCTTGCCCTCTGGAGCTTTTAATCACTGAAAGAGGCAAAATGAAGGAAATAGTAAAAATATTATGTGATATAAGTGCTTTAGTGAATTCATATATGGTACAGTTTTTTTTTTTTTTTACAGTAGGAACATGGCAGAAAAAGGAACTACCCCAGGAAGCCATAGGGAGGGTTTCTCAGGTGAGGGAGGCAGAGAGGGTGGGAGGGGAGAAAGCAATTCCAGGCAAAGGGAACAGAACATACAGGAACACAGAAGTTATAACCTGGGCTTTGCAGGGTTGTTTTAATATTCAGCTGAAAATTGATATGATTTTATTTCAAAATTGGGTTACTTCAAAAGTGTTACACTCTGTAACTGTTTTAAAACATTTCACTAGGGTATTTATTACAAGAGATTCAAACAATCCATATAGAAGACATGGGCCATGGATTAGCCGAGAAACACATATGGCTATAAAGCATTTTGGCTTGTTTAATTACATTAACAGAAACCGTCAGTCCCCCTGGATAAACAGGGGCCATTGTGATTTATAATGTGAGGATACTACATTCAGTTGGCAAGTATTCCTGAGTACTTGTAATCTACCACGTACTGTTGTAGACATAGGGGATACAGCAAGACCCTTGTCCTGGAGAAGTATACATATTGAGATTGATGGGGAGGGAGCTTTTTGTTTTATCTTCCTTCAATGAAACACTGACCATTTGTAGAAAGAAAAATAAAATTTATAACTTCCCCTTCTCATGCCTTTCCCTGTGTCCAGAACTTTGGACGCCTATTGTCTTAATTTCTTAGGGTTGCCATAACAAAATGCCACCAAGTGAGTGGCTTGAAAGAACAGAAATGTATTGTTTCACAGCTCTGGAGGCTGGGAGTCCAAACTAAGGTCTCAGGCATGCTGATTTCTACTGAGGGCTTGAGAGAGGAAGTTTCCACAGCTCTCTCCTCCTCGCTTCTAGTGGCTGCTGGCAATCCTTGGCCTTCCTTCGCTGCTTATGGATGCATCTGCCTTCGTCATCACATGGCATCTATCTTTACCGTGTGTGTGTGTGTGTCTGGGTGTCTGGGTGTCTGGGTGTCTGGGTGTGTGTGTCTGTTCTTTATAAGACACCACTCAGAAAGGATTACTATCCTACTTAACTGATAACATCTGCAAAAAAAAAAATCCTATTTTCCCAAACGAGCCTACATTCACAGGTACAGAGATTAGGACTTCAACATATCTTCAGGGGGGAACACAATTCAATCCATAACACCTATTATCCCAAATAACTCTCATCTCTTTCTTAACCCCTGTAGTCAACGTTCAACTACTAACAGGCTTTCTATCCAGTAAATCCATGAGATAGGAGACCTCCCAACCCCTCCAGTACCAACGACCTAAAAGTCTATACCTCTATGGACTTGGGAGTCCTTGGGTGGTACAAACGGTTAAGTGCTGGACCACTAACAGAAAGATTGATGGTTCAAAACTACCTAGAGGCACCAGAAAGGCCTGATGATCTGCTTCTGAAAGGTCACAGCCTTGAAAACCCTACGAAGTGCACTTTTACTCTGCATATATGGGGTCGCCATGAATTGGAATCAACAACAACAACAAATATGACTGGGGAAGTTTCTTCCAGATGTAGATATAATTACGTTTGCTGAGGATAGCTGAGATGGAGCATGAATGGTGGGACAGTTGTTTTTTAAATTCGCGTATAACCAGATGCGCTTAAACTAAGTATGGAATTTCTCTACCTTTGAATTCTGGGGGCCAAAGTCAGACAAAGTCTGAAAATTCCCACTGTGGAGACATCTGGGGGTCAACTGAACAGAAAAAATTATATACACAACCCCCATAGAATCAATTACAAAGAGAATTTGATAACTATTAGTAATGAAACATAAATGTAACTTTATAATTTGACCAGCTGGCTTTTGCAGGCTTCTGTCATCATCTTGAAAAATAGAACATTTTTCAAATCTAAAGCTGAATAACACAGGCTGGAATTAAATTACAAGTGCAGTCTGGACATCATGATTTCCAGTGACTAATGAGGATTTTTTTTTTTTTAATGAGGATAGGGAAGTAGTCAGAAAATCTGGTTCTGGTTTCTGGTCCACCTTAACCAAAACAGAACAAAAACAAACAAACAAACAAATGAAAAAGCCAGTTGGCGTAGAGTCAGTTCCAACTCATGGCAACCTCATGAATGTAGAGCAGAACTGCACTCTATAGGGTTGTCAAGGCTGTGACCTCTTGGAGGCGGATAGCCAGGCCTGTCTTCCAAAGTACCTCTGGGTGAGTTTGAACGATCAACTTTTCCATTAGTAGTTAAGCGCTTGACCGTTTGCACCCCTAGTTCCCGTCTTTACTTGCTGTATAATTCCAGATACGCTACCCAAACTCTTTGAAGTTTGGTATCCCCATGCCTAAAATGAGGACAATAATGCCAGCCCTAATCACAAAACTAAGGAGTCCTAGTGGCCCAGTGGTTAAGCGCTCAGCTGGTAACTGAAAGGTCGGCTGTTCAAACCCACCAGCAGCTCCACAGGAGAAAAGACCTGGCTATCTGCTGCCATCAAGATTACAGCCTAGGAACCCCTATGAAACAGTTCTACTCCATCATAGAGGGTCATTATGAGCGGAATCGACTGGGCAGTACAACAACAACACTGCCAAACTGTTGTGAAGTTCAATAGAGACCATGAAAGTGAGAGCACTTAGCAAGTTGCAAAAGAACTGTAAATCCTTGGCGAACTGTTCTTGTCTGTGAATCCTGGACATCCGTATTTTTTCTTGTACTTAAAAGGGACTATGGTTGTTATTGTTAGTTGCTGTTGAGTTGATTTCAACTCATGGCAACCCATGTGTGTCAGAGTAGGACTGTGCTCCATGGGGTTTTCAAGGCTGTGATCTTTCAGAAGCAGACCTGTCTTCCCAGGTTGAACAATCAACCTTTTGGCTAGCAGTCAAGCGCTTAGCCATTTGTGCCACACAGGGACGCTGTTTTTCCAGATACTATGCTAACTGCTTTGTATACATTTTGATTCTCACAACAATCCTCCCATCCCCATTCTACAGATGGAGTAAACTGAGATTCAGGAAGATGAAGGAACTTGTTCAAGTTCGTACAGCTAGTTAGTGCAAGTGGAGCGAAGTCTCAGACTCAGATCTGACTGACTCTAGGACACGGAGAAGATACTTTGTTTATGAAGGTATTATGGACCAAATTGTTCCCCCGCCCCGCCCCCACAAAATGCATTGAATTCTTGGCCATTGCACCTGTAGATGTGATCTTGTGTGGAAATAGGTTTCCTATGTCATGTTAATTAGATCATAACCAATTAGGGTGGATTCTAAATCTAATCACTTCTGAATTACAAAAGGAGCAGATTAGACCCAGAAGCAGCACACATGGGGGAAGAAAATGCCATGTGAGGATCACTAAGGAATCCAGGAGCAGACAGCACACCAAAAGAAATACACTGTGAATTTATTTTAACATAAAAAAATCAATCCTATTTTAGTTACGGGAGCCACCAAGTTGTGATGAGGGAAGCCCCATACTGCAAGGTGAGCATAAGCCCTACTCCTTTTCAACATGCCTGTGACCCTGGACACATTTAAATGTTTCTGATTCCAGCCCAGGGCTACCAACAGGGAAGGAATCAATGCACCCTCTTTTGGATGTTCAGCCTCTAGAATTGGGAGAAAATAAATTTCTGTTCTTTAAAGCCACCCTCATGGTAGTGTAGCAGCATTAGGAAACCAAGACAGTAGGTATATCCAATAACAGGGAGGACTCTATCAAAACAACACTTGCAAATATCAGTTTCTAAACACTAACAAGAGCAAGAGCTATTGTTTGTCTATAAACGGTCCAACTCTTCGACATTCTCCTGACCTGCCCAGTCCCATCACCCTCCCAGTTCCTACAGAAAAATCACTGTGACTTCTTCTCAAGTGTCGTAGGCGCTACCTTAACCTGTGTGTTACACAGGCCAAAGAGGTTAGAATTATGGCCTCTCACCCTGAGGACAGTGTTGGTTCAGTGGTAGATTTCTCACCTTCTATGCAGGAGACCTGGGTTCAATCCCCAGCCAATGCTCCTCATATGCAGCTACCGTCCATCCATCCATGGAGGTGTGCGTGGTGCTATGATGCTAAACATGCTTCAATGAAGCTTCCAGCCTAAGATGGACGAGGAAGAAAGGCCTGGAAATCTAATTCCAAAAATCAGCCAGTGAAAGCCCTATGGATCACAATGGTTCAATTCCCAGCCCATTATGGGAATGGTGCAGGACCAGGTAACTCAATGGCAGCTAACAACAGCAACATGTATCTAGAATGGTTTTAACACTGGGAGAATTGGAAACAGTCACTGGAATAATTTTCTATATGGTTTTATTCTCTCATGGAGCCCCAGTTGGAGAAAGGAGTTTAGGCTCTTCCTTCTAGAAAAACAAACCAGTGTCTCATTAGGAAAGTTCCCCCAGCAGGAAAGGACAGAGACTTCGGGATTCTGACATTGATACGGGCCAGAAACTACTGAGTAGAAAAGGAACACTACTGAGTTATACTGATGGGTATAAAAATTAAGTCAACATTGTTGAGGATAATGTAAAAGGTCTTAAGAAATATACATCTCTATTTTTTTTTATTAATGTAGCAATTCCACTTTTAGAATTGCAACTCAATGAAAAAAATTACAGATATATGCAAAAATGTTAGTCGTGGGACAAGTTTCTCGCTGTGTAAATTTGGGTATGCAAGCAATATCCATTTACTTCATAATCTGTAAATCAAAATAAATGTAACAGCAGCAATCCCATTCCACCAGGGAGGTGGAAATTAGTCTTCGTCCTTTTTGGAATCTCCTCTCTCTTCCTGGGGTCTCTAGTCAAAGGAATCCAGAAAGTTTACATCGGGCCAATGTTGGTGGACCCTGATGGCTTTTATCCCAAACTGACATGGTCTCTGACAGACAATCCGCACCCATGCTCTAATCCCTGTCCTCCATGCCGATTTCTTTGCCTTGCTTGGACATAGGAACATTTGCCAATGTACATGGTCAGCCTTCACCTGCCCTTACCCGGTAAGGTCCTGCCAACTCCTGAAGCATGTTCTAGCAACTGGGCACGACTTCTGATCCTTTCAGTCTCTCCCCTCCCTTTTATGATTCCAAAATTCCTCTCCCAAACAAAGTCACTTTGCCCTTGTTCTTTGCATAATCCCCTCAATAAACTGAGACTCATACAAAGGCCAGGAAGAAAGTCTTCATGCCTCTGCAGACAAGAGCACAAAGGCTTTGGGCTCTTTTCTTAGAGAGAGGGAGCGTAAAAACATGGGCAAAAGAGAACACAAAACACAAAGACACTCTTACCCTTTCATATTCCTCCACAAAGGCCAAAAGAGAATACGAAATTGTCTTTTTAAATCATGCTGCACATTTATAGCAAGGCTATTTGAAATAAACAAAATGATTTACGATATGAGGATATTAATTAATTATAATTTATCTGATGTAAAGGATACTGTGCAGAGATTAAAATATAGCAAAATAAACCAAAAAAAACAAACCCCTTGCTGTCGAGTCAATTCCGACTCATAGCAGGTGCATAGGACAGAGCAGAACTTCCCCATAGAGTTTCCAAGGAGCGCCTGGTGGAGTCAAACTGCCAGCTTTTTGGCTAGCAGCCAAGCTCTTAACCACTGTACCACAAGGGCTCCTCCTCTCCTATATAGCCGTATAGGAGACTCAATAACAGAAAAATATTAACTATATGAAAAAGGCAGGAAAGGTGAAAACATAGATGACAAAACAACATTTAAATATGTTCCCATGGCTATAAACCCAAAGTTTGTAGAATGTGAGTATAAACAGTAAGACCTGCGAAAGCCAGAGCAGGTGTGAGGCAGAGACCTGTCAGAAAAGGAAAACTCAAATATTTTCCACTAATAGAAAGGGTAGAAAAGTGGTAAGGCTGCACCCTGTCAAACGTGGAAAACTTGCAAGACCTAGAAAAACAAGGCAGTCTTGTCTAGTTCCGGCTCTCACAGGCTTCAACTGTGTGTATATTAAAAAAAAAAAAAAAAAAAAATTTTTTTTTTTTTTTAGGTGCCATCAAATTGATTTTTAACTCGCAGGGACCCCATGTGACAAAGTAGAACTGCTTCATAGGGTTTCCTAGGCTGTAAACCTTTAAGGAAGCTGATCACCAGGTCTTTCTCCCATGGAGCTGCTGGGTGGGTTCAAATCACCAACCTTTTGCTTAGCAGCCCAGCTCTTAACCTTTGCAGCAGCAGGGCTCCTGCATAGATGGCCTATATTCAAACACGCTTGACATGCAAATGCAGACCGCCTCATGTCACGGTGCACGGTGAAATTAATGCAACTTCTTTCTTTTTATTTGCATGTATTTAATGAAATTTTTATGATGACGTGTTTTATTTTCTTTTCATGATCAAGTTTTTACAAAGAGCCCATTTCCCTCTACTGCCTCGGTTCCCTGCCTCTCTGCCTTGCTTGGCTGATAGCTCTGGCAGCTGCCAACAGCCTGCTAGCTCTGACTTTGAAAGAACAGAGCCCAAGTCATGTGAACTCTAATTGAAAACATTCTTCAAGGGCTTTAAAAGCATTGTTGGCTCCTCATTTCATGCTGAGGACGGGCCTGCATCTGGGGTTCACGGGTACTGAAGAGAAGCAGGGAGCATGGTTCCAGTCAAACCAGAGGACCAGATGGGGGAGGGAAAGGAAGCAGGAGATAAAGAAAAGGTTGAGGGAAAGAGAAGGAAGGACCCGGCACTTCTCTGACCAACTTTTCTTCTTTAAAGAGGAAGCAAAATATGTGGAAAGGGCAAGGGCTTGGATCCTTGCCTGTACGATGTAAATAACACAAGATTCATGACGTGACTGCAAGGATTTTACAAGAGCGTAATTTTGAACATTTAGCTTTAACCTCCCCTACAACTCATCTTATTATGCATTGACCCATGGTTCCTAAAGGGACATCAGTGGATCCTGATAGCCAGCCCAAGTGAAAGGTCTAGGAAAAGGAAGTTTGATGGGGCGCCCCGGGGCACCAGGATGGGCTCTGCCACTAGCCAGCCCTGGGGCCTTGGATGAGATGCCAGCCTCTCCCAGCTCGGCCTTCTCCTGGAATGAAGAGCTCGGTGGATGGTGCTTGGCAGAGTCAGCTGCTCAAAGCCCTAAATGTGCCAACAACTCCAGGCTTCTGTGGGACTGGGATGAGTGTCGCCACTCCGCATGGGTAGTTTTTGCTTGATTGGTGGGATCTCTTGTCTCTATTCTTTTCCTCTCCTTTTCTGTCTCTCTGTCTGTCCTTCTGTCTGTCTGTCTCTCCATCTCTCTCTCTTTCCCTCTTTTCTCATTTTGCAAATGCTTTAATGTCTTTTTTTTTTTTTTTTTTTCTTTTTAAATAAAATGTTCTACAGTTGAAAGGGGTTTGGAAACTACGGCATTTGATAATTTCTGCATTCCCTGGTAGTACAGTGGTTGAGTACTACAGCTGCTAAACAAAAGGTCGGCAATTCAAATCCACCAGGTGCTCCTTGGAAACTCTGTGGGGGTGGTTTAGTCTGACCTATAAGGTCGCTATGAGTCGGAATTGACTTGACTGGCAACAGGTACAGGTTCTTTCTTTCTCTGCTACCATTTGGTGATTATTTATTGACTTTTTAAATCAGTGTGGCAGCAACAAAGTAATTAAAATATCAATGCTGGGAGAGTGCCTAAGGCAATGCTGCAGCAAAGATGAACACCTCCTGTGAAGGAGCCCCGGTGACACAGTGGTTAAGCACTCAGATTCAAATCCACCAGCTGATCGGAAGGAGGAAAGATGTGGCAGTCTGTTTCCATAACGATTACAGCCTTGGAAACCCTATGGGACAGTTCTGCTGTGTCTTATAGGGTCCCTATGAGTCACAGTCAACTCATTGGCAATGGGTTTTTGGGGTTTGGGTTTGGGTGTGAAACATGGGGTCGTAACGAAAAAAGGGGAAGAAAAGAAGGAAAGGAGGGAAGGAGAGACAGAAGGAGGGAGGGAGGGAGGGAGGGAGGGAGGGAGGGAGGAAGGAAGGAAGGAAGGAAGGAAGGAAGGAAGGAAGGAAGGAAGGAAGGAAGGAAGGAAGGAAGGAAGGAAGGAAGGAAGGAAGGAAGGAAGGAAGGAAGGAAGGAAGGAAGGAGGTAGATGAAGAAAAGAAAGAAGAAAGAGGGATGGGCTGGAGAGAGTCTGTGGTCTTTGGTAATCTATGGGCCCTGGAAGTTTTGGCTTTCATAGGTTCCCTCTTCCATAAAAAAAATATATATATATATGTATATATAAAAAACTATATTTACAACTGATTTTTGTTATAAAGTTGAACATGATCCAGCTTCAGCTCTCTTCCTCTACTTCTGGTTTTTAAAAGAAATTAAGACATTTCTGTGGGCCTAAAAGTATTGTGATCCCTGG
Source organism: Loxodonta africana (assembly GCF_030014295.1). NCBI lineage: Eukaryota > Metazoa > Chordata > Mammalia > Proboscidea > Elephantidae > Loxodonta > Loxodonta africana. Next base: position 33,998,454 of record NC_087354.1, on the reverse strand, counting down.
GCTCTGCACCAACTGAGCTCAATGGGCAAATCCCCCCGTGCCTCACCCATCTCTGAGAACAGGTGAGGGGCCTCTTACCCATGGTCAGCTCCTTCTGGGGTTTGAACAGATGGACCGGCTTGTCCCTACCCTGACCCCAAGCTGGTGGCGAACTGTCCCAAATGAGCAAATCTAGCGTTAAAACCTAGGGGAGAAAGGTAAACACGGTGTTCTGTAGGAATTCCTAAAGCCTCTCTGGGAGAAAATGATCAAAGAAATGGTAAATGAATCTGAATTAACAAACTGTCACCCCTATTCCTCTCAATTCCTTTACCATCATAAGTAAGTAAATGAATGAATGATAGTTTGGAAGAAATAGCAGATCATGATTGTATTATTTTACTTGGTTTCAACCAAGAGCAATCGACATCCTTTCTAGTCTAACTAAGTCCACAGTGAAGACAAGGGAAGAAGCTCATTATAAAAATACATGTGTGACCTGGGTGCCCAAAGGGAAGAGGCATGACTGCATAGCATCACAGTGAGATTTTTTTCAATACCTTGAGCTCAGTCTAAGGCTCTCTAACACACAAAGTGAACTCAAGGTCTCAGAAGGGCACTGTTCAAGAAACAGGAGTTGACTATGGAAGATCAAAGGAGCCCTTGGTGGTGCAACGGTTAAGAACTCTGCTGCTAACCTAAGGTTGGCAGTTTGAGCCCACCCTGAGGCTCTGCTGGACAAAGACCTGGCAATCTGTTCCCATAAAGATTACAGGCAAGAAAATCCTATGGGGCAGTTCTGCTCTGTCACATGGAGTCACTGTAAGTCAGAGTCAACTTGAGGGAGAAACACAGCAAGACAAAGGAACAAAGAAAGAAAGGGTGGATGGGGGCACAGTGTCCCCACCATGCTGAATGTCAGGATGAAATCAGGAACTCAGGCACCCACGTTTTGTGTTATAATGCCCAAGAAGACAGTATTCATGACCTGCTGAAGGAGGTGGTTATTGTATTCAAAACTCCCACGTTTGGGTTTGGGAGGCAAAATACAGAAAAGAGGTGGGGAGCATGGCCCGGGAGGGGCCCTGGGTAGATGAACTTTGAACCCCACCACAAGGTAGCTGGGTGACCTTGGGCATGTCACCTCAGCTTTCTGTGTCTGTTTCCTCATCTGTGAGTCAGGGATAATTACATTACTTGTTGTGAAGATTAAACGAGAGAAGACATGTACACTTCCTGGCTTAAAATGAGAACTCACTAAGGGCTCGCCATGATAATTATCATCCTTACAATTATTACCATCAATATTTTAGATGTAGCTAACTCCAGGGGGTATCATGAGAGGTGATGATGTGGCAAAGTCTTAACTTTTGGCTATGAGGGGCTTCCACTAGATAGGTGCACTTTTAGGGGATTGGAGGAGAATAGGATTGGTAGGGATCCATTAAGGTTTAGTGATTTCTTACTGTCTCTCTCTCTCTCTCTCTCTGATGCACTCTCTCTCTCTCACTCACACACACATACACACATACACACACACTACTTCGCACAGGCTCAGATACCTGCTCTTCCCGTGCTCAGCCTATCAGCCTATTGTTGTTAGATGTCATCCGGTGGATTTCAGCTTATGAGACAGAGTAGAACTGTCCCACGGGATTTTCTAGGCATTTTGATGAAGCAGGAGCAGGATAAAGTTTTGAGTCCGGTAATAAACAAACAAACAAACCTTGGGCTATATGAAGTCCATAATATTGAGTAAAGGTGAGTGGGCTAGGTAAAATCTTGGATATAGATGAAGTCTGAGAAAGGAAATAATCCAATAAACAGGCTAAAGCAAAGTATCTGAAGGGAAATATAGCCTGGGTATGGAGTAAGACTGCGGTCCACACACAGCCCAGCATTTGGGTAAAGCTGAGGGACTAGTGAAGCTGGATAAAACCTAACGACTGATAAAGTTCAGGGCTTGTGTGTTAAATGAAGCTGGAGCCGGGATGACTCTGCTCTTCACTCTAAGGTCCAGGTGAGGGACATTCCTGGAGGACCATGGTTCCCCCAACCACGGTCTCCATCTTTTCTCTCTTCTGGTTGGTGGCACTGCCTTATGTTGGGCTCCTCCAAGAGGTATGAGCAAACTTTCAGTTCTTTTGACATCTTCCTCAGAAGAGGACAAGGGGACTGTCTCATACACTTGGGGCCACCTATTTGTTAGCTTGATCCTGAGACTCTCCAGTCTGTCTCAGAGAGGTTTTCTTTTCCCTTTGCTCAAAGTTATGACTGGTAGGAGCCCCTCCCTCAGTTTCCCTGATTCCCACTCATGATACTGGAAGTATGGAGCTGATCCCAGTTAAACTCATGCCTCTAATTCCATGAGCTTGCACTTCCTTCCAGGGTCTTGGCTCAAACCTCTAATCATCCAACCTTCTGGAAGAAGGACCTCTGTTTCCCCTGCATCTCAAGGTGAGTACAGATTCCCCAAAGTGACTGGAAGTGGCTTCCCCAAGCAGCAAGCCTAGAAATATGGCTGAGTCCTGAATCACACCGGGAGTCAGAGAACCTAAACTCTGGACCCTGGCTCTGTCCCTTAGGTTCGAATCCCACCGTGTATCTCAATTTCGCCTCTCTACAGGGTGAGTTCAAGGAGATGAGCACTAGACCCACCAGAGGCTCTGAGGAGGTCTACTTTTATTTCCTTTATTCACTGCCTAAGAAACCTGACGGTGCAGTGGTTAAGTGTTCAACTGCTAATGGAAACACTGGCAGTTCGAACCCAACTAGGGGTTCCATGGGAGAAAGACCTAGCAATCTGCTCCTGTAAAGATGTACAGCCTAGGAAATCCTATGGGGCAGTTCTCCTCTGTCATATAGATTGGCTATGAGTCGGAATCAACCCAGCGACACGCAGCAACATATTCTCAGCCTACAGTTTCATTGAAGAAAGGTCTCCACGGTGTTAAAGGGTTTGAAAACCACTGGATCATATGGTCACTCGAGTCCCCTCCAGCTGTGGCCGCCCATCATTCTATGACAACTCCCTTCAGTCAGTAATACCAGGCACCAGGTGTGGGGACCTGCAGGAGGAGGCGGCTCAGATTGAGTTCCCTCTGGCCCACAGCCAGGCGCTGGGCCAGTGTCTGCACCCTAATGCTGCAGGAACCAGCCCTGAGTGGGAGCTCTGGCTCACATTCCAGCTGCCGGACAACAGCTGCCCAGACCCTGGCAGCAATTTCATGGTCCTGATAGCTCCCCCTCTCCCCCCGCCCCCACCCAGCCAGACCCTGGTCCTGTCACCTAGGCCGTGAAGACAAGGCCTAAGGGAGTGTCTGCAAAGTTAGAGAAGACAGACCAGCCGAAGGCTTTCTGGGGTGGCCAGAAATAGGCACTGTGGCCCTCAGAGAGGAGAAAACCTACGCAGCGACTGCTCATAGCTGCAGCCCCACGCAGCTTGCACAGCTTCAGAAGTCCCTCATTATGGCCAGCATCACTTCCAGTCCTTCCAGGGCCTGACTGGGACAGGAGCACCTGCCGGCGGTTTCTTTTCCAGTGTGAGAGTGAAGTCAAGGCTCAGAATCGCATGCAGCCTGCTCACCTGCCTGAGCCCAAACAGACCTGCCTTTGGCTTCCTCATTAAAGAACTTTGAGCAGCTTGTTTAGTCTCTCTGAGCTCCAGTTCCTTCATCTGTAAAAACCCAGTTGCCATCGAGTCAATTGACTCACAGTGACCCCATTTGTGTCCGAGTAGAGCTATGCTCCCTAGGGTTTTCGATGACTGATTTTTTTCAGAAGTAGGTTACCAGTCAGCCTTTCTTCTGATAACCCTGACTTTTAACCTTTTAGTAAGCAGCTGAGCACGTTAACTATTTGCATCATCTAGGGACTCTCCCTCATCTATAAAATGGGGGTAAATACACCTATCTCAAGGAGCCCTGGTGGTACAAATGGTTGCGTGCTTGGCTGTTAACCAAAAGGTTGGTGGTTAAAACCCACCCACCAGAAAACTCTACAGGGCAGTTGTACTCTGTCACACAGAGTCACTCTGAGTCAGAACCAACTTGAGGACACCCAACAACAACACCACCTATCTCACCGATTGCTTGAGGATCTAATGAACTATTGTAAGTAAAGAACATAGCACAATGCCTGCATGTAGTATTGTTATTACTATTAAAATTCATAATGAATTGTTTGCGTCTGATGCTGTTTAAAAAGTGCTAAGTCTCTTTCCAAACACATGCTTGGGAAAAATTTATAATTTAAATGTTTATTAAAGAACCCAGGAGACCTCAATGCCAGTTCCGACTCCAGCTCTCTCTCTTTCTCCTTTACAGTTTGAATGACCTCGATCAAGTCCCTAAAAAGAAGAGGTTGGTCTAGGTCAGTGGTCTGCAAACTTTAGCATGTGTCAGCATCACCTGAAAGACATGTTGTAATGTAGACCTCTGGACCCGCCCACAGCGTTTCTGGTCCAGGAGGTTGGGGGGTCAAACCTGAGAATCTGCATTTCTAACAGGTTACCAGGTGATGCTGAGGGTGCTGGTTGTCAGGAGCCACACTTTGAGAATCACTGGATTAGGAGATCTTAAAAGTTCTTCCCAGTTCAAATGTTTTGTACTTTCTATATTTGCATCTCACATAATTATATTTTAAATATTTATGTTTTATGCTCTTATGATTTGATATTTTAAGTCTATCTGGGTTCTTGTCTGGGTGGATTTTCCATGAAGGTACCATAATGTAGTGGTTAAAAGCAGACAGCTGGAGTTAGGCCCACGGTGTTTGAATTCTGGCTGCTTGCAGAGTTTTCTAGCCAAGTTTTCTCATGTAAAATGAGGATAAGAATAGTATCTGCCTTATAAGACTTGAGGTAAAGACTGGTGGTTACCTACCAGTCTCCCCACAATGAAACATCAGTTTTGTGTCCCACCCCAACAGATGAATCATAATTGGTCAAAACCATTATATTACCCTTTACCAGAAACTGTTGGGGGACTAGAAAAGGCATATTACATGATTCTATAAAGATAAAGTCTTCTAGAGCCTTCTAGGAAAGATGTTCATTCCTGCCCAATGGTGAGAACTTCCCAAAGGGAATGTCTTTTTTTACTCAGCCCTGTCCAGCTTCTTTCTTGCTTGGGATGCTGTCATGTGAAGACAATGCTGGAGCCACAGCAGTCATCTTGCAGCCATGAGGTCACCTACCACTGACTCACTGAGGATGACAGAATGGAAAGACAGAAAGGATATTGAAGGTGGCTCTGAGGTGCTGAGCCAACCCTGGGTCTGCCAACTTCCAGATCTTTTTAATAAGAGATCACTTTGGTAAGTGTTTCTATCCTTACTGTATACCAGATATGCTGTGCTAGATCAGATGGTACACATAAATCACACATTGGTGCAATGCCTGGGGCATAGTATATACTCAATAAATACTGATCTGGACAGTGATGAAAACTCCAACCCTTTCCTTCATGTTGCACCTTCTTTCATCATTAGTAAAGTCTCCAGGTCAAAGAAGCACATTTTGAAAGGCAAGCAAGAATTTCTGAAAGTATCTACTTTGGTGAGTAGTGTCTGGGGTGAGAGGCCATCTAAGATACTCCACTGGTCTCACGCCTTCAAGATCAAGGAAGAATGAAGAAAACTAAAGACACAAGGGAAAGATTAATCCAAAGGACTAATGGACCACGTCTACCACAGTCTCCACCAGACTGAGTCCAGTACAACTAGATGGTGCCCGGCTACCACCACTGACTGCTCTGACAGGGATTGTAATAGAGGGTCCCAGACAGAGCAGGAAAAAAATGTAGAACAAAATTCTAACTCAAAAAGAAAGACCAGACTTGCTGGCCTGACAGAGACTGGAGAAACCCTGAGAGCATGGCACCCGGACACCCTTTCAGCTCAGTAATGAGGTCACTCCTGAGGTTCACACTTCACCCAGAGATTGAACAGGCGCATGGAACAAAACAAGACTAAAGGAGCGCACCAGCCCCAGGAGGGAACAGGAAGGCTGGTAATAGGGAACCCAGGGTTGAGAAGTGAGAGTGTTGACATGTTGTGGGGTTGTTAACCAATGTCATACAACAACGTGTGTACTAACTGATGAGAAACTAGTGTTCTGTAAACCTTCATCTAAAGTACAATTTGAAAAAAAGAATCTCTGAGTGTACATTCGCTAAGTGTCCACCATGTACTTTTTTGCCCTTGAGGGGGTTGTAAGCTATGCAGACGAAGTCCTTATCCTAAAGGATGCTATAGTCTAACCAAGAAGGACAAGCTAATAATTAAGAAAAAAATTGACTCCTAAGTATTACTCTGTACAGCACTAGCAGAAGTGGTGTAGATACGTTTCATTTGCAATTTAACAATAAAAGTAATGTAAGTAAATGGCTTAAAATTTCAGACACTCTAACTATGTATAAAATGAAGTCCAAGTCTCCCTCTGCTCCCTCTTTTTGCCAAAGGTCACCACTGTTTACAATTTCTTATATATCTTCCCAGGAAAAAAATTATGCTTGTACCAACATTTGAACATCAAGCTTTTTAAATAGGTAACAGCTTTATTGAGATACAATTCATATAATCCACACACAATTCACCCATTTAAAGTGTACAATTCAGTGGTTTCTAGTATATTCATAGAGTTGTGCAACCATCATCACAACCAATTTTAGAATATTTTCATCACCTCAATAAGAAATCTCATACCCATTAGTGGCCACCCTCCATTTCTCCCCACTGCACTCACCCCCCAGCCCTGGGCAACCACTATGGATTTTCCTACTCTGGACATTTCATGTAAACGTAATAATCTAATATGTGGTCTCTTGGGACTGGCTTCTTTCACTCGGTGTAAGATTTTCGAAGGTTCATCCATCTTGTATCGTGAATAAGTACTTGATTCTTCTTATTAACAGATCAAATTCCATTGTTTGAATATCCCACACTTCATTTACCCATGTATCAAATGATGGAACTTTGGGTTATTTCTACCTTTTGGCCTTCATGAATAATTCTCCTAGGAACCTTCAACTACACCAGCTTTTAAAAATAACCGCAGAAAAGGGTCCACACCTACTTTTCTCCACGGTTGATTTTTCTCTCAAAAATCCGTTTTGGAGATCTTTACACATTATCACACACACAGAGAAAAGAAAGTGCATTGTGAATTTGCTAGATGCAATGATGAAGAGCAATTTGTTTGTGTGGGGAGAAGCCATCCATACTTTGAATGAGGTGAGTTTACAGCAAAAAAGAAACAGCTAAAAAGAGATGATTTTTGCAAGCAACTGGAAATGGTCTGGTGAATACAGTAGCTTCCGACATTGTGGCCTCATTTGTTACAAAAAATCACTGACAAACCTCATCATCATTGATGGATCTGCTCAGCTCACATCACCCCAGCTAGAGATACCCTCAGTCCAACACCCATCATTACAGTTAGCAGCCTTCCCGCCACTTCTCTCTCTCTCTCAATGCCTTCTCTCTTCTCTTCCCAGTTCAGGCCTCCACCCATCCTCCAAATCTTGACAAATGGAACACAAAGCCCTCATGCTCCCAGTTCGTGAACACCTTCCATTTTCTTTATAAACAAACAGTCGTAGTTACCCTAGAGTGGCTGCGTGTTAACTACAGCAGCAGCCTTGGTGGCTACAAGCAGTAAAAAGTTGGGGCGATGATAAGGGAAGGCAAGAGAGACACTCCATTTTTTTTTCCCCTTTGTTACCTGCTACCAAAAAAAATTTTTTTTTTATCAAGGTAACTGAAAACCGTAGCCCTCCCATCTTGAACTACCCACCCACCCTCAGGCAAACTTCATGCAAAATAATGCAGGATCCTCTGATTTCTACACTTTAACACCCTATTATTATTTTTTCCCCAAAGTCAGAACTGGTTGCTATATTTGTAATAATTCATTCCTGAAATATTCCACCTGGCGACCAAATCAGACTGGCAGCAGAGTAAGGCTGATTATACAAAAACCCATCTGTCCTCATTAATCTGGGTAATGATGTGCAGAACCCCAGCCGGGTACCCTGGAAGTCAGCACTGGGGCCTCGGTGCAGGCGGTGACAGGCGGCGACATGGCTGTACTCTGGCTCCCTTTTTGATCTACAAAAGCCACATCAGAGGTGATGACAGCCCCAGGTCTAAACACAGACGCAGAGACAAATCATTAGCTGGAGTCAGAGGGGACCAGACCAGTTTTCTACAACATTCAAGCCTGTCCCATCGCCAAATGCACAGGGGACTTGGTTAATGGCCCCTGCCTTTCCCCTGCTTTGCCACAGCTACCCAACACTTTTTCCTTGACTTGAAGAAATAATTTATTTCATTTTATCTTTTTTAAAATATAGTTTTATATAATGGATATCTGGAAATAAAACACACAAATTCACATACTGCAAATTTATCCTCATTCTCATTGACCAGCTCACGTTCAAAATTTAAGTTACTCAGTGGGCTGAAATGGTTGGAATTTGGCTGAAATCTCATGGGCCATATGCTCACCCACTGGGTGACCCTAATTCCAAGTGATCTCAGAGCTCCCCCTTCTCAACAGCAGGGATGTTGTCTGCATGTCTCCCATGCACCACTGGCACTGATGCCATGTTCATCTCCAACCCAGACATGGTACCATGAGGGGCAAGCCCAAGTGAGTTCAGAGGCAGCAGCTGTGTGTCTAAAATAAGGATTTGCCCTCATCTCTAACTGCCCAGATGTCTGCTGGACTCTCCCGTTGAATTCCCATGGGGCCATTAGCACTACTGTCTAAACCTGAATGCATTGTTTTTTCCTACAAATGAAGTTCTCCTCCCAACATCCCAGTTTATATTCTGGCACACCTGTCCTCTCATTCCACACTCAGAACTTGAGCACCACAATTCTTGACTTCCTCCCTGACAGCTCTGTAGCCACTGAGTCAGCTTCCAAATTCAGGCAATCATTTGGCTGTGTCTATTTCTACCTCTACCAAGTTCAGCCATTCATGACTTCCCATCAAATTAGCGCAGTTCGTCATTAGTGTTGAGTTAGCTCTGGGTCACGGAGAACTTACGTATTACAGAATGAAACGTTGCCCAGTCCTGCGCCGTCTTCATGACCCCTGGCGTGTCTGAGTCTATTGTTGCCATTGTGTCAATCCATTTCATCCAGGGTGTCCCTCATTTTTGCTGACACTCTACCAAACATGATGTCCTTCTTGGAGATCTGATGACACATCCAGAGAAAGCAAGTCGAAGTGTCAGACAATATTCTGTGATCCATAGTTTTCCTTGGCTTATTTTCAGATATAGATCACCAGGTCTTTTTTCTTAGCCTGTCTTAATACTAAAGCCAAAACCAAACCTGTTGTCGTTGAGTCAATTCTGACTCATAGTGACCCCATGTATGTACAGTAGAACTCTCCATAGTATTTTCAGTGCTGTGACTTTTCAGAAGCAGATCACCAGGTCTTTATTCTGAGGCACCTCTGGGTGGATTTGAGCCACTAACCTTTCAGCTAATAGTCAAGCACTTAGTCATTTGTGCCACCCAGGGACTCCTGGCTGTCTTAAAAGACATCTTAATAAGTGCCAGTTATCACCCTCAATATATATTGAGGTTATTATTCTAATTTGCTTATTTTTGTTAGAAATTTGGGGTAAAGGGCATCTTAGGCTCGGTTCTCTAGAGAAGCAAAACCAGTAAAGCATATAAATATATAGAGAGAGAGATTTATATCAAGGAAATGGCTCATGTGGTTGTAGAGGCTGGAACATCCCAATTCTGTGGGCCAGGCTGGAGGCTTCTCTGGATTCATGTAGCCACAGGGGCTGGTGAACCCAAGATTGGTAGGCAGATCAGCTCTGGCTCACAAGCAGAGACCAACGAATCCCAAGATCTGTAGGCAAGCCAGCAGGTAAGCTGCTAACTCAAGTCCCAAGAACCAGAGGCTAGACGAACAGGAGCCAGGCCCAGGATCCAGAGCAAGCAAAAGCTCTCAAGTCTTGCCAGAAACACCATTTGTATTGGATGGGAACCACACCCCCAAGGAAACTCCCTTTCAACTGATTGGCTACTCACAGCAGATTGCATCATGGGGGTGATGACATTATATCAAATCTCATCATGAAGTGATCATATGACTGCCAAACAACATCATAACTGCCAAACTACTGAGAATCATGGCCCAGTCAAGTTGACACACAACCTTAATGATAACACTCATAATCTTTTTTCTTCTGTGACTAGAAATATGGATGCTTAAAAAATATTTCCTATTGACTACCCAATTCTGATTCCCTGGCCCTGTGGGACCGCAGCAGGAATGTCCCAACCCTTGCTTGGATGCAGCCAGGTTACTGGAATTACTGGGGCTGGTGAAGGCTGCCCCAGGCCCAGCTCTGCTGGGCTCCGATTCCCTTATGGGTAGGGGTTTGCGCCTTTCAGAACCTTCCCCTCACTGAAAAACTCTGTTAGAGTCGCTCTAAGCTGCATTTCCGGGTGTGAACAAGTGGATTCGCCGACACATGCTTCCAGCCTGTGGGTCTGTGCCTTCTTTCCATGTACTGCAGCCTAAAATTAGATGACATCACTGGGAAAACATTCATCTGCAAGAAAATAGATCCATCCAGCAATATGGACCCCTGACTCTCAGCCACCTTTCGTGAAAACAGCCTCTGATCTGGACAAAAAGCAGCGGGTGGAGGAGACTGTCTTGGGAAATCATCTTCCTAAGTGGTTCAGTTTACCACCCTCCACAAAAATGGACTCAGGCGCTTTGTTATATGAAAGCTTCTCCAACGCCACAGAGCGCCCAAGTTGTGTTCAAATTTGGATTTAGAGATGCTAGTCATCACAACAGCACAGAATACAACACCTGGAGCTGGGTTAGCACCTGTCCTTTGGTTAGAAATTGCCAGAAAGCAGTTGATTGTAACATTATTAGAAATATCCCTTCTCTGACCCATACATATATATAGGGAAATGTATAGGCTAATGTGTAGGGTTGTTTGTGTGCACCTGCATGTGTGTATGTCTATAGATATAGACATAAATATAGATCACCAGATTAAAGACACTAAGGAAACTAATCTCGTTTGCTTTTTTCTCTAATCAAGATGCATTTTTTGGAGTCTGCATTCAATTCCAATTAAGGGATGCTTTCCTACCTTTTACAGAGGAACAACTATATTTAACAGCACCATTCACTCTAAATAGTAATTGGATTTTACAAGGTAGAAAGCTTTTAAAGCTACCTTGAGTCTCAAAATCTTCTCTGTGCTGTTCATAAGCCAAGTTGGCTGAGCTGAAAGTACAAGTGCCCTGCCAGGGGCTGCCCAGGCACCAGAGAACCATGAATGGCTCCCCTGCTGGTGAAGAGCAGAACCATCCACAGAGATGTGGCTGGTTTTCACAGCCAAACCCAAGAACCCAACCCATTACCACTGAGTCGATTCTGACTCAAAGTGACCCTATAGGACCGTGTACAACTGCTTGATAGGGTTTCCAAGGAGTGACTGGTAGATTTGAACTGCTGACCTTTTGGTTAGCAGCCGAGCTCTTAACCACTGCACCACCAGGGTTCCTTCGCAGCCAAGGGAGGAAGCGATTTTTTTAAAAAAACATCTAAGTGATTTGAGGAAATTGGCACCCTGACATTTTTAAGAGTTCAGAATTCGATTTTAAAAATGATGACTGTAAAGAAGAGGGAGGAGAAGCATGCATTCAGAAATATATCTGATTCTGTTGGAAAACGTATCAGCTTAAAAAAAGATTAAGAGAACTTTTGCAACATCCTTTGAGTCTAATCCTGATGTCTTTCATCTCATTCAGCTTTGATGGCAACAAATCAAAATAATTACCTGTGTCAAACTTCACATAAGCCAAACTGAAACATCACTTGTGTCAGCAGGGTAAGTTAAATAAAACAAAGTAAAAAATTGCCTTGAGCATTGTGCTCTTTTAAATAACTATCCATATGGGATCAAATTGACAACAGCAACTCGAAAGGTTAGATAAGAAGCTTAGGAAGCAGTGAGTTTCTGTTAATGGAGGAGGAACAATTCAGAAGAGGAGAATGAGGATGGTTGCACAACTTGAAGAAAGTAATCAGTGTCACTGAATCGTACAGGTAGAAATTATTGAATTGGTATATGTTCTCCTGTGCATATGTCAACAACAAAAAATAAATAAAATAAATTTTTTAAATGAGAGGGGAGGGAATTAACCAATCAGACATCCTCCTCTCCCAGACTGTGAGCCTGCTGTCATTACAATCCAACCCTCTGCTGGCACCCCACCATTTTCCCTCAGATGATATTCAAGAGTTGATGGATAGAAATGCTGATATGGAGCTCAGCACACAGACCTTGTGAACCCAAACCCATATTCTCCAGCAATACCTTCTCCCTCTTATTCTCTTTGTTTGTCTTAATCTGGATCTCATTACCTGGAAGTATTGCAGCTGGAGGACATTTCCCCACATTCTATCAAGGCCCATTCTATGCAGAATATATTGTTCAGGGGTTTAAGGGACTAACTCTTGGAGCTGGGATGCCTGGGTGTGAATTCCAGCTCTGGAGCTCACTAGCTATGTGACCCAGAGTGATTTACTTATCCTCTCTGTGTCCCAAGTTTTCTCCTTTGTAGACTGGAGATAATAATGTTGTCATTGGGTGTTCTGAAGTCAATTTAGACTCATAGCAACCCCGTGTAACAGAGAACTGCCCTATAGGGTTTTCTAGGCTGTAATCTCTATGGGAGCAGATTGCCAGGTCTTTTCTCCTTTCAGTTAGCAGCTGAGCACTTAACCATTGTACCACCAGGGCTCCTTTTGGAGATAATAATAGTGCCTACCTAATAAGGTTGCTGTGAGTTGGAATCAACTTGATGGCAATGGCTTTGGACTGGTTTTGGTTAATAGAGTAGTTACAAGGATTAAATGGTAAACCGTATGTGCAGAACTGATTGGAATGCCCAGCCCATTCTAGGTGCTCAGTTATTATTATAACCATCGTTCCATTAACAAGCATTTTCATAAAAAATCATTTAGGCACCGAAACTCATGAATTGCACACATTTTTGTTTGTCCGATGCACCAGCTTTAATCCTCATTGTCTTTTAGGTGATTTCCCTTTCTCGAGTCTTAGCCCTCCCAATTCATTACCCACACCCAAGCTAAGGGAATCTTTCTAAAAGCAAATTTGATCATGCTTCGTCCCTGCTTCAAATTGTCCAGCTGCCATGATATGACGTTTGTTATTTTCTTGAATCCTGCCCCTGGCTATTCTCCACCAAACCTTCACCCCTACCCACACTCCAGTTGCACTGAACTGCTTGCAGCTCTCCAGGTCTGCTCTTTTATTTCACACCTCAGTGCTTTGCCCACACAGCTCCCCCTCCTGGCAAGTCCTTCCATGCCTGGCCCACCTGGAAAATAAATACCCCCTCATCTTTCATGTGCAGCTTTGGAGCCATTTTTCCATGAAGTGTTTCTTGGCCCCCTGGCATTTGATCACAGCATCTTTTAAGACTTCAGTCCACTTACTTGTCTTCCTCTGGCAGGAACTGAGGCTTATTCCACTTCCCGTTCCGCATACCCAGCATGGGCCTGGCACAGAGTACATAAATGAGGTGGATGAATGGGCCTGCAGTGCACCGGCAGAGACAAAAAAGATCTACATCGTGGTGTCTGCTCTCAAGGAACTTGGAATCTAACTAAGGAGCCATTTCAAATGCATTAGTGGTTAGAGAGTAACACCAGCCAATACTTCAGAAGGTATACAATCAACATGCAGTTAAATGTTTCATGAATGGTGCAAATATGATCTCACCTTCAAAGTGAGGGCATCATTTGGGGAGCATTATGAATTGAATTGTGTCCCTAACAAAATATGTGTTGGAATCCTAACCCCTATACCTATGGATATAATCCCATTTGGGTAACAGGTTTTTCTTTGTTGTGTTAAAATCAGTGTAAAGTATGTCTTAAACCTAATCACTTTTGAGATATAAAAAGAACAGATTAGGCACAAAGACAAGTGAGCACAAAGTGGAGAAGAAAAACGCACAAGTGAAGATTACCAAAGAACTGAGAAACACAGGGACTATGGAAGCTGAAACAAGCACCTTCCGCCAATGACCACAGAGAGACAGTCTTCCCCTGTAGCCATAGCCAGTGCCCTGAATTTGGACGCCTAGCCTCCCGAACTGTGAGAAAATAAATTTCCGTTCCTTAAGGCCACCTACTTGCCGTATTTCCGGTAAAGCAGTACTGGCTAAGACGGAGATTTGGGAAGCATAAAATAGCAACCAGTATCTATTGAGCACATCTGTTAGGTGTCAGAGATCATGCTAATTGTGTTAAAGTCATTATGTCATTTAAGCCTCATTAATCGAGCAAAATATCAGTTTGAGCAGATAGAAATCAGACGACCGATACTGCACATAATTGGGTTTTACATCAGGCGGTCCTTAGTTACAACATCTATTTTCTCCTCGTGTGCACATTGTCAATTTGTATTTATTAATCCTGTTACAGAAGGAATGTAAAGGGAAAAAAGGACTTAATATAATCTTTGATTCTACAGCAAGACAATGACTTCGAAAGATAAGCTTTAGAAAATAAAACAGAGAGGGAAAAAGAACCTTAATTCCAAACACTTCTTTACACATCAGAGGAAAACCCAGCCAACTTGTAGTCCATAGAACTTTACTGTAAACCATAGGTAGAGGGGACTCACATACGATGTGAGGGAAGTTCTTCCCACAAGAAAAAGAGGGAATCCCAGCCTTTCTAGCCCACAGGAATGTGGGAAGGAAAGAGATGGGAAAAGAAGTAAATCAAAGATGCTAGGGTGCTCACCAACTTCCCTTAGGGTCATTCGTGGGGGTAGAGGGTCAAAGCCTTCAAATGGGTGGAATTCAAGAATACTATGGTTAGTGGTCTGTTTCCCTGGGCATAGCTTCAAGATGGTGCACCTCCAGGAAAATCCTTACATTTAGCCTGATAACACACCTAATACAGCATAACAATGAGAAAGCAGCAATTTTCAATGAAAGGTGTAGAGACAATTGGTGATCTATGTGGGAAAGAAATAAAACTGGATATTTACATTATACAATACATAAAAATCAATTCCAAGTAGGTTAAAGATTTTAATATGAAAAGAAAATTATAAAACTCTCAGAAGGCACCAATGTGAATATCTTTATGATTTGGAGATAAAGAGGACTTTTTTCTTTTAAAACATAAAAATCACAAACCCGAAGATTATAACTTTTAAAACTCAGCTGTATTAAAATCGTTAAAATTAAGAACTTCTATTTTTTGTATGATTTAAATTTTCCATAACAAAACTTCTTTCAAATGTAAGAATTTTGTTAATGAAAAAATGAAAAACCGACCACAAAGTAAATGAAACATTTAATTCAACACAGTAAATAATAATGGACTGTCGTTGTCGTTGTTGTTAAGTGCCATCAAGTTGGTTCTGACTAATAGCAACAACAGAACGAGATGCTGTCTGGTCCTGCGCCATTCTTACAACCATTGTTATGCTTGAGCCCATTGTTGCAACCACTTTGTCAATCCATCTCTTTGAAGGTCTTCTTCTTTTTCACTGATCCTCTTTTTTTTTTTTTCTACTGTATTGAGCATGATGTCCTTCTCCAGGCACCGACCCCTCCTGAAAACATGTACAAAGTGCATGAGATGAAGCCTCACCAGCCTCGCTTCTGAAGAGCCTTCTGACTGTACTTCTTCCAAGACAGATTTGTTTGTTCTTCTGGCAGTCCATGGTGTATTCAATATTCTTCACCCATACCATCATTCTACTGTATCAATTCTTCTTTGGTCTTCCTTAATCAAGAAATAAAATAAATAACCAAAGAGAAAATGAGTAAAAGAAATACAGGATTGTCGTAAAGAGAAAATACCAACGGCCCATACACATATGTTCCATTTCATTAGTAATCAAAGCAATGCCTATTAAAGCCACAATGAGAAAACTTTTCACATTCACCTGGTACGGATATGACATGATACGACATGCATATGGAGCAGCTGTGACTCGCATCTACAGCTGGTAGAAGACAAAATTACTGCAGTAAGTTTGAGAAACAGTTCGGCATTACCTAATAAAGTTAAATGTGAACGTATTCTACAGCCCGGAGATTCCTCTCCCCGGAATGTATCCTGAGTAACCTTTAAACGTATGTACTGGTAAAAAAAAAAAAAAAAAAAAAAAACTTTTTTTTTTTTTTTTTTTACCAGGGGGCATGTCTGAGATCATTCACAGCAACATTGTTTATAGCAAGAGTCAGAAAACACAGCAACTACTCAACTCTGCTGCTGTAGCAGGGACGCTACCTACATAAATAAATGTGGCTGTGCTCCAGTAAAACTTTATTTATGGACATTGAAATTTGAATTTCATATATTCGTGTGCCATGAAACACTATACGTAATTAGATTTTTCTCAACCATTTAAAAATGTAAAAATATTCTTATGTCGTGGGTCACGAAGCTTCAGGTGGATCTGGCCCATGGGCTATTGTTTTCTGGCCTCTGGTTTATAATGTGGAAAGAAGTGGAACGATGCAGTTGTCCATCGACAGACAAATAGCTGAATAAATTGTAATACACTTAAACAATGGATACTATACAGTGGAGGAAATAGAAGAAACTCGCACATCAATGTTTGATGAAACTCAAAAACAAAAAGTTCATCAAAAAAATGTTTTTAAATGAAGACCACTATGTTAGTCCAAGTCCTTCAGGAAACAGAGACCAAGATGGAATTAAACGTGAAAGGATTTTATTATGGGAATTACCTATGTGAGATAAAGCACTAGGGGAGCTGGAGTAAGGCTTGGAGAGGCAGCGGGCTGCAATGCAAGTATGACCCTTCAGGGAATGAGTAAGGGCAAGAAGGTTGAGCGGAAGCGTCCTACTAAGAAAGTTCTACAGGAGTCTCTGAACCAAAGTTGGCCCCAAAGGGCCTGTGTGCCAGGAATAGCTCTGCCTCAGAATCCTCACCACAATGAGTCATGGCAGTGAGCAGCCCATGGGAGACGTGGCTTTGGCACTAACATGGCACGGATTTCAGAGTGCATCAGCGGGGGTCCTTGGTCAATCATGCTCACTATAGTGAGAATTCTGTGAGGTCCATTCTCATAGTGTAAATCCCATTCATAAAATGTTCTAAAACAGGCAAAACTAAATACTGTTCTGTTTGTTGACTTATACATAGGTACTGAAACACAAAGATAAGTAAAAGAGTGATGAACACAAACTCAGGATGGTGGTTTACTCTGTGGGGAAGGGTCGGAAAGTGATTGGGGGGTTCCACACAATGGCTCAGCATTATGGCCCTGGATGGAGGGTAGATGGGTGTACATTTTTTATTATTCTCAAAGCTGCACGTAGATGTTTTATATAGTCTTTTATGTATATGATATATTGTCCAATAATTTTTATTGAAAAATATCTTTTGCATACCTAAGTAGTGTATGTAAATATTCAACCATGCTACAAGTATAAAGACTATGTGCTAGGCTGTTGTAAACTTTAGAGATTATGTATGTAAAGCAACCTAGTTAAAGCTCAATAAATAACAGCTTTTTCCCTCCTTTCCCTCTTGCAGAGTCTTCAACATCAGCCTGCGTTTCTTCAGGTTTTTCAAGGAGATGGCTCTTCTGTTTTCACTGAGGAAGATGGTCAATGGAATCAAATCCTTGTTATTGTTGAATACGGTCAAGTCAATTTTCAACTCATAGCTACTTTCTGTGGCAGAGTAGAACCTCTCCATAGGGTTTTCTAGGCCGTGATCATTATGGAAGCAGATCACCAGGCCTTTCTCCCTCGAATCTGCTGGATGGGTTCGAATCACCAACCTTTGAATTACCAGCTGAGCTCCTTGGAATCAAATTATCACCCTTCAAAGGCATTTCAATGAGCAGCCTCTCCATCGTTCTTTCTCCTTCTCATCAATGTGGATGTGGACGGCATGGCCATAGCACCTGGTTCTGTCATTTTCCTGATTGGACTCACAGGCATAACAGAATGGATCAAAATAGATAACCTCCATTGATAAAATGCTCAAAGGACTGTGTGATTCTGACTTGTCCCAATATTAACATCCTCTGAAAGCCAGAGGCTTATGCTGTGTTCTCACAGTGTTTTATATTCCCCACCAGCTTAATGCATTGAAATTGTCACTAAGTGGCTCTGCATTAGCCAGAAAAAAAAAACTCATTGCCATCAAGTCGGCTCTGACTCATAGCAACCCTATAGGATGGTGTGGAATTGCCCCGTAGGTTTCCAAGGAGCACCTGGTGGATTTAAACTGCCAACCTTTTGGTTGGCAGCCAAACTCTTAACCACCACACTACCAGGGTTTCTAGCTCTGCATTAGGCTCTAGTTAAAACTCTTGGCTTTTGAGAGAGAAACCCAGATAGGAACCTGATAATGTCAAGGAAGAAGTCTCTATTCCTAATGCATTAGCACTCGTCAGTAATTGAATTTAAGTTTTAACAAATGCCATTTTTACTACTATTGAGATTTTTCTTTTGACCTATGGATATACATTATAGTAAAATATTTTAACATCAAATTAAGGTTCCATTCCTGGAATGTTTTTAATTTATTCATGAATTCATCTTTATTTAATAAAATGCTGAACCCAATTTGCTAGTGTTATATTCAAGATTGCTTGCTTATTTTCATAACTCAAATCGGACAATAATTTTTTGTGTGTGGAGGGACATCTTTGTCAACGTCGTTACCAAGGTTACTTATAAATAAATGAGGAAACTTTCCATATATTTTCTTGCTTTATTTCTTTACATTGGAAAGAAAGCTACCAATACAAACACACATCTGGGCCCCTACATCTTTTTTTAAATATAAATTTTGGCATCTTCTTTTTTTCTGCAAACCCATGTCCATAGTTATTCTATTTTTTAAGATTTTCTGCTTCTAAACTTTTATAGATTTTTTTTCCTTAAAATTAATTCATATTTTGAGGTGTTCAAATTTATTTTCTTGTTGCTGTTGTTGTTAGGTGCGGTCAAGCGGGTTCTGACTCATATCACGGACAGAGTAGAACTACCCCATAGGGTTTCCTAGGCCTCACAGGAGCAGATCAGCAGGTCTTTTCTTCCGAGGAGCCAGTGGGTAGGTTCAAACTGCTAACCCTTTCTAACCTTATCACCACCAGGGCTGCTTTATTTTGCTGGAAATAATACAATTATTTTTATTTGTTTGTAATTTCCCTCTGAGTGTGAGCTTTTCTCAATTTCATTCAACATCAGAATGATTTTAGCCACAGAAACAATTCTCAGACATAATTTCAGATAGGCAAATGACAAGACTTTCAAAACTTTATGAAAATGATCAAAATAAGCTGCTTGTGTTGAAGTGGGGCTAAGGAGTCTCCCTGGTTAGTGCAAACGGTTATTGTGCCCAGCTGCTAACCGAAGGGTTGGCGGTTGAAGTCCACCCAGAGGTATTTCAGAAGAAAGGCCAGATGATCTGCTTCTGGAAAACCAGTCACAGAAAACACTGGAGAGCACAGTTCTGCTCTGACACACATGGGGTTGCCATGAGCTGGGGTCGACTTGATAGTAATTGGTTTAAGGAGCCCTTGGCCCCACTCCTTAGAACCACTTTCATCCCCTACACCAGCCTCTGAGTCACCTCCGTTTGGCTCTAGGGTGCTCAGTTTGAAAACCACTGCTCTGAATTCTGATTAAATTCTCTGTAGCATTAACTTGCTTCCCTACTACTGCTAATGTTGATTTTGATTCTCTGATTACATTTTTAACACAAAATGCTATGTTTTGTTTATCAGACCCGTTCTAACCTTCCTTAAAGCAGTGTACCTAATTCCTCTATATATCTGGAACCTTAAAAAGCTTAAATCCTACCATTTAATTGGCAATAAAGGCCAAAAACTTTTCAAGAAATCAGATTTATTAACAGGTGGAACAGTTTTAACAGTATGTTTGGGAATCTAATTTATAATTTTCTTTTCATTAAAAAAGATTAAATATATTTTTTAAAAAATAAATCTTGAATGACTGAAAACATCTGGAGAACTTTGCTTCCAGACCTCTTATCAACCATTAAAGTCATTCCATTTCACTTTCCTTAAAAGCTTTTCTAATCACCATTATCTCCCTTTTCATCAAAGTCTATTGTGTTTTCATCTCACCCTTGGCCTCCAGAATTTTATTGAGCTCAAGTTAGATATTTTCTAAAATTTTCTACTCTTTCCTATAATAAATTTTTTTTTCAGTGTACCCTGTTCCTCCTCCTCAGAGGTTTCATGTTCCCTCTCTCCCACGTGCAATCCTTTGATCAGGGAGAGATCTCAATCTTAATGTTTGCTCATAAAAAGCGTGTGTGGTTTTGCTTTGGTCCCCATCCCAGGCTGGCTGTCTCCTGTTGAACCAGACATCTCTGCCCATTCCTAGCCTGCTCTCCTGTGATTTGCAATTTAATTAACTTAAGGAAGTATCCTAGCTCATCATCTTTCCAGTCGGAAGCAGTGTGTACTTATTGCCTTGCTAAAAGTAGTAAATGAAAAACCTAGTCTCCAGTTTGCACTAGTTCCTCAATTTTTCTAGTTGTCAAAGCTTCATTTCTCCATTTTCATTATTGGGAATTATAGACCACCAACAAGGGGAGTGGGGGAGGGGGAGAGGGAGAAAGAGGAAGCGCTATAATGGGGAAAGAATTTCCTACAATCTTTGATGAGTCAGAATCAACTCAACAGCCACGGGTTTGGTTTGTTTTTGTTTTTGTTTTCCTCTTTATGGCTTTATACTGTTCCTTGGAGCTTCCACTAAGTTCTGTGAAGTAGAAACTCCTCCTGGCTTCTAGTAAGTTATTAAGTAATATTTCTGGCTTCTACCTGTTGAAAATCTGAATCTCCTATATTTTCACAATTATGTCAGTGGGAATGTGGAGGAAGGTAAATTAGCTTCCTGCCATCATAATCCAGAAACTAGTGTGGTGATTTAAATACATTAGGCCAAGATCAAACCTGCACCTTCCCCCCGAAGTTGTTAGGGGCGATTGGTAGAACTCAGAGTAAAATTTGTCCCTTGAGTTTGAAGAAGACAGAGTCAGGATCTGCAGATAAAAAGTGAAAGACCTATATACAGAAAACTATAAAATGTTACTGAGAGGAATTTTTAAAGACCTAAATAATTGGAGGGATATACCATGTCCATGGATTTGAAGACTCAATATTTTAAGGATATCAGTTCACCCCAAGTTGATCTATAGATTCATTGAAATTTTAACCAAATCACAGCAGATCCTTTTTGTAGAAATTGACAAACTGATTCTAAATTTTATACAGAAATGCAAAAAGCCCAAGGATATACACGGACAACCTTGAAAACAAAGACGAAATTTAGATGACTTACACTTCCAGATGTTAAGATTTATTATTTATTAATAAGACTGGGAGGAAGTCACACAAGGAAAAAAAAAATCAATGGAACTGCATTGAGAATCCAGAAATATTCACATATATATATTTACATGAATTACATCAAAGGCAATATTGTAGTACAGTGGGGAAAGGATATCTTTTCAAAAAATGGGGCTGAGTCCATCTGATATTCAGAAAAACAAATACGTGTGAATTTCTATCTCTTACCGTAAAGAAAATCAATTCCACATGGAATTCCAAATGTATAATTCAAAATATGATACGTAAAACTATAAAGCTTCTAGGTGATCACATAGGACGATACACAGTCTTCATGATCTTGGAGTAGGGTAATATTTCTTTTAAACAAACATAAAAAGCACACATAGAGGAAGACTTACAAATTGAACTTTTAATGAAGTAAGAATTTCTAATTATCAAGAGACATCATTAAAAGAGTGAAAAGCAAGGCCCTGAGGGGGAGAAAGAGCTTTTTATCTGGAATACATAAAGAACCTTTACATGTCCATTTCAAAAAAAGACAAATAACAGTCTTGAACAGGAATTTTACAAACATTTTTTTTTTATTCTAAATGGCCATAAACATATGAAAAGCTTCTCAACATTATTAGTTATCAGGAAAATACCTGCCAGACCATCTAAAAATGTTTCTATAAATAAAACTATACCAATATTGACAATGGTATTGGGCAATCCGAACTCTCATAGACTGCTGATAAAACCACTTCAGAAAACTGTTGATCAGCGTTTGCTAAAGCTGTATATATGTCTATTCTATGACCCTTATTCCTAACGTACCCAAGGGCATTGCATACGTATGCACACCAAAGACTTCATAAGAATATCGTTACTACTATTATTTTCAATAGCCAGAAACTGGAAACAACTCAAGTGTTCACCCATAGTAGACCGAGTATATAAATAGTGGTGTGGTTGTACAATGGAATACTACACTCCACTGAAAAATGAACAAGCTGCTCCACATAGCAACAGGGATGAGTCTCAATAGCCTAATATTAAGCAAAAGAAGACAGACATCAAAGAGTACATGCTGTATGATTGCATTTATAGTAAGCTCAAAAATATGCAAAACAAGTTTGTACCTTCTGGAGTATAATGTCTTGGCAGAGACACAAGGAAGACATCTGGGGAGCTGGTAATGTTCTATTTCTTGAGCTGAGTGTTGGTTACACAAGGGTTTGCCCAAGTTGATACATCCAGAAAATGGAATAAGGGTTTCAAACTTCAAAGTTCAATTACACTATTTTAATCATGTGTGTATATAGCAGCGATGAGGAGATCCACTTTAAAATGGATATGCATGGGAACATATTTCATTTCGCTCTCCATTTATCACTAGTTTGGTGGCTAAAATAACAGCCATGCCTGAGAAACCACTGCCACCTAGTGGCACCCTGCCCTAATTGCAGGATCAGATATTTTGAACATGTCTCAACTTTGAGTGTGCCTACTGCCAATTCAAAATATGAGTTAATTTCTCCCCTCCACCAAATTTCTCTTAATTTCTCCCCTCCACCAATATTTCTTTCCCAAGCAATTCTTTATGGAAAGCAATCACTTTACCTCCTGATTGCCTCAGCCAAGTAACATATACACATAAAGAAGCATGCTGTTCATTGTCATCAAGTTGACTCTGACTCATGGCGATCTCATGTGTGCAGAGAAGAAATGCGCCATAGGATTTCCAAGGCTGTGGCTTTTCGGAGACAGATTGCCAGAATTTATTTTCGATGCACCTCCGGGTGGGTTTGAACCACCAATCTTTCAGTTAGTAGTCCAGCGCTTAACCGTTTGCACCACTCAGAGATTCAATAAAAACGTATAAAACCCACCACCCAAAAACGTATAGTCATTAAAAATAATAAGAATGATACCTACCAACCAGTGATCAGCTACTACATCCCAGGCATTACATGAATCACATTTTTTAGATTATCTCATTTACTTCTCCTAACAACTCTATAAGGAATCTACTACTATTATATTTATTTTAGAGATGCGGAGACTGAGACATGCTGAGGCTTCCCAAGGTCAACATAACTACTAAGTGATCAAACTGAGATTTTAATCAAAGTCTGTAAAATTCTACAGCTCCTGCTCTCCTATCTTCCAAGCAAGCAACTTGGACATTTTCTTTTCACAGAGAAGAATCCAGAAATGTGAGGTACAAAGCTGAGAGGAGTACCAAGGACTCACTGAAGACCCCGAGCACCAAAAAAAAAAAAAACCAAATCCATTGCCATCGAGTCAATTGTGACTCATAACAAGCCTATAGAATAGAACTGCCCCTTATTATTTCCAAGGCTATAATCTCTATGGAAGCAGACTGCCACATCTTTCTCCCATCGGGTGGCTGGTGGGTTTGAACCACTGACCTTTTCATTTAGCAGTCAAATGTTTAACCACTGCACCACTAGAGCTCCATAGACTGTGAGTAAATCACTTCACTTTTCAGAAACTCAGTTTTCTCATCTGTAAATTACAAATCTTGCCCAGATGATCTCTGAGGCTCCTTCTTGCCCCATCACCTCATAGCTCCAGAACACAAAAGAAAGGCATTGATCTAAGTCACTTGCAAAAACGTTTTTGTGGTTTGGTACAACTATTTTTAGACCATCACAGAATAAGAGCTCATTTCACGGAGCCAGTCACAAATTTCCCACAATCTTTGGGGGAAATCCAGGCTTGAGGGATTCTAGCGCTTAATGAGATGATGTAATGCAGGAAAAATATATAGCTGGAAGAAAATTTTATTAGTGTGAGTAAATGTGCATTTTCAAGTGAATTACAAGACCTAAGAAGTAAATGTATACGTCCCATGGGGAAAATCACCTAAGACTTTAAAACAGAGCATGTAGTGTTCATTTACAGGCATTCTGAGAACCTCTGCAGATGTGAGTAAAAAGGAAAATTGTACAGGAACTTTAGCCCCCAAAAGAAAAACAAGTGACCTCAGAAAAATATCTTCAATTAAGCAAATTGAGGACACCCGGCAACAGGTGCAATTGTGAGATAAAGGGGCTTTTTAATGCAACATGAGTTATGTTCATGAATGTATTCATTCAGCAGAAATGCACTGATGTAAAGATGTTGATGTGACATCTACAGAATTAGCAACTTTTAAGAATAATGCATGAAGCTGGTCTGGCATTCAAATAGTGAAGCCTGTGCTCTCCAGTTCAACATGTCTATTTGCAAGTAAAGCATGTTGGCTGATGCAAATAGACGAAGTAACATTCTGGGTCATATAAATTTATTGTTGTTTCTAAATGATCCTATGATACGTTGGGCATATGAGTCCTGGCAAATACCAATCCCGTGATGTTGATTGCAGGATTTGTAATTTCGACCAACTGTTAGTGACTGGGAAGTCTGGTTCTTTCCATTAGCATCTCAATAGCTAAACTTAAATGAATAAAATAACCAAGGCTAGGCATTGCACAATGAGAAAGACACCCCAGCAAGATGTACTTTTGTCTTGTTTTACCTGTTTTGCCTCTGCAGAGGTGCTCAAGGTATTTTTTAGTCATTAAACAAGAATTTATCAGTGTCTAAGCTAGGAATCCACCACCCGTCAGTTTGTTGTACTGTGGTGGCTTGAGTGTTACTATAATACTGGAAGCTATGCCACCGGTATTTCAAATACCAGCAGGGTCGTCCATGATGGACAGGCATCAGGGAAGCTTCCAGGCTAAGACAGACTAGTTAGAAAGGCCTGAATATCTACTTCTAAAAATCAGCCAGTGAAAACCCTATGAATCACAGCACAACAGTATTTGGTAAACGGTGCTGGAAGATGAGTCCCCCAGGTTGGAAACAAACCCAAACCCACTGCCACCAAGTCAGTTCTGACTCATAGCGACCCTATAGGGTTTCTGAGGCTGTAAATCTCTACAGACGCAGAATGCCACATCTTTCTCCCACAGAGCTGCTGGGAGTTTCAAACCACCAACCTTTTGGTTAGCAGTCAATCGCTTTAACCACTGTGCACCAGGGTTGGAAGGCAGTCAAAATACATAGCGGCTGCAACAATGGACTTGGGCATACCAACAATCGTGAAGATGGGGCAGGACTGAGCAACATTTCATTCTGTTACACGTAAGCTCACCATGAGTCGGAGTTGACTGGACAGCAATTAACAATAATAACAAAAGCTAGGGATAAATTGAAGGTCTAGACATGTTGGGGAATGGCATTAGTGTGCTCAAAACCAATACAGCATTGCAAGGAATCACGTGCTACACCACAGCCTTGATGGGACTAAGTGACGAACTCATCCCCAGTGTGCAGTTACCACACTGAGACAATCTGGCTCACAGCATGGGAGGGACCAGGCTGGACCCATCCACAAAGGAGGAGGCTGGAGCACAGTGAGATGGTGAAACGGCCCACACCTTCAACAGATGCAAGTGCCGAGGGCTCCAAGTGTGGCCTGAGGGTTCCTCTGAACAAGACTCCCCTGCACATTTTACTGTTGCTGCTGCTGTCCACACCCACCTCACCCCCAGCACTTCCTCCAAGTATCATCTACATCCCCAGTACTGCTCAACCCCTAAATTTATCTCATCTTTGTATATTCAGAACTTGTTTATTGGATATATAGATTTGTAAATTGTGCACATTTACAAGGTGAATAAGACATGTCCCCTGATTTCTCTGATCTCATAGCCCAGCTGAGGAGATGGGACATGTCCAAAAATAACTACAATTGAAGGTTAAGAAACCACAGCCATTCAGGGAGCCTGGGGGAAGAGGTGGCATTTGAGGTGGACCCTAAGGGATAGACTATAAATTTCAACAGGCAGATAGGAAAATTCTTGCTCGTTTCTTCAGAATTTGTTTTCTTGTTCACGTTCTTCAAAGAATTTCAGCTATTTGTGCTTTTTTTTTCTCTGTCCTCCAAATAGGCTCGTAAACAATACTCATTGAGTGTTTGTTGGATGGATGGATGGATGGACGGACGGATGGACAGACAAATGGATGGATAACACTCACTGCTTAAGCTCTATAATAGCTCCCTATTGTCTACTATATTGGGTTTAAGCTAATCTTGATTGACTTAATTAATCAGACCACAGTCCCAGTTTGTTCTTTACTGTGGTCTAGCAATTTCTTAAACATCTCGCAGGAATCTTTGACTATACCTTATCTCTGGATTTGCCTATATGATACTTTTGCTCTAAAATGTCCTATTTACCTCCTCAAACTCTCCATCTGCCAAAGCCAAGTTCAAGTCACTTCTTCCAGGAAGTCATTTGGAGTACAGTAGCCCATAAGGATCTCCCCTTTTTCTGAATTTCCACAGAACTTGCAATGGACATCACACGATTTGGCCCTGGAAGACTTAATGCCTGGAATCGCCTCTATTTCAAATGAAATCAGGTTGTTCTACAGGAGATTGTTTTTCATGCACAAGAAATGTTTTCCATTTATGATGTAGCCTTTCCTAGATCTTGCACAGATCTTGACTTATAAAAGCTGCTGAGCAAGGTTCAATGGGGGGAAAAATGGAGACTGAGCAACATCTAAATCCAAGCTACCTAGTTTACCAGTCATTAATTTCTCTGAGACTCCACTTCCTCATCTGAAAAAATGGGCTTAAAATGCCTGTATTGCAAACATGTTGTGACAATTAAACAAGAAGATCTATGTGAGCGTACCTAGTATGGCACTTAGCACATTTTAGGCCTTCAGTAAATGCTCCATTCCTTCTTCTCTTGGAAACTAAAAGATATGGGAATAGCCTCCTCCCTCCAAGGGTTTACAGCATCAAATTCTGAAACGAACAGTTTGGTATTTCAATCATTTGTCAGAAGACGATTTTGCAAAAGTCAAATCTTAAATTTGAAATCTCTGTTTTGCAGGGTCAGCCCTTGTTCAAAAACATCGTGTAATCCAGGAGGGAAGAGGATGGTGCTCTGTGCAGGCAATATAAATGTACCACAAGTCTGCAGAGTCAAGGATTTATCAAAGCAATGCGATTCTCTTACAAGCAAAGATCCTGACAGCTACATTGTAGCTCTGTAATTATCTATAAAACGCCTGCAGATCATAATGGTGCTTCATTCTTCTCCGTGAACTTGCAGCCTTTCCCTGCCGTTTGGGTTGTGCCCTTGGCAGTGGGTGTATGCAGACAAGCAAAGCAAAGCCTTGAATTTGAGGGTCCTAGACCAGAGCAGAGACCACTCCTCATGGTGCCTTTCACTGGCTCTGTTTACAAACTCTCTGTGATAGAAATCTAAACTTGCTTAAGCAAACGGCGGCAATAATAATACAGTAAAACCTGCAAAAGCCAGAACCTGTGTAAGGCGGAAATATGTCAGAGAAGAAAAGCTCAAATATTTTTCACTAATAGAAAGTGATAGAAAACTGATAAGGTTGCACCCTGTCAAAGGCAGAAAACTTTCGGGACCCAGAAAAATAAAGCAGTCCCGTCAAGTTCCGGCTCTCACAGGTTTCACTGTAATAACAAAAAGGGTGTTTGTTGTTGTCGTTTCTGTTGTTAGATGCTGTCGAGTCGATTTGACTCATAGCCACCCTACGTACAACAAAATGAAACATTGTCCAGTCCTGCACCATTCTCACAATTGTTGCTATGCTTGAGCCTCTCGTTACAGCCACTGTGTCAGTCTATCTTGTTGAGGGTCTTCCTCTTTTTCTCTCACCCTCTACTTTACCTAACATGATGTCTTTCCAGGGACTGGTCACTCCTGCTAACATGTCCAAAGTGCAAGAGACAAAGTTTCGCCATCCTCACTTCTAAGGAGAATTCTGGCTGTACTTCTTCCAAGACAGATGTATTCGTTCTTATGGCAGCTCATGATATAGTCAATATTTTTCACCAGCACCATAGTTCAAATGCATGAATTCTTTTTTGGTCTTCCTTATTCATTGCCCAGCTTCCACATGCATATGAAGAGATTGAAAATACCATGGCCTGGTCCTGTGCCATCCTCTCAATTGTTGCTATGTTTGAGCCCATGGTTGCTGCCATTGTGTGAATTAGCTCTTTGACGGTCTCCCTCTGCTTCACTGACTCTCTCTACTTTACCAATAAAGGGTGGGCAGGGGGGATTTTTTTGTTCAGACAACTAGGAAGATCAAAGTGGAACCAGCCTCAGACATTATTAGACACAAGAACCCCAGCAATACTAACCGTACTCTCTCCACACTTCTGAATTCTCCTCTCCCCGGTCACTGATCTCACTTTCTCTTTCTACAGATGGGCTTCCTCCTGGGACCCCCTCCAGTTACCATCTTATTTCTTTCTTTTGTAGTCAAATTTCTGGAAAGTGTTGTCTATAAAAGATGACTCCATTTCTTCATTTCCCACTCTCTCCCCAATCTATTCCAGACTGGCTTCTGTCCAACCACTTCAACCTGAAACTGCTCTCATTCAAGTCACCAATAACCACCTAATTGCCCAATTTGACTATACTTTGAAGTCTTTGCTGATTCTTTCGGTTGTATTTGAGCCTCTTGGCTCTCTCTCACCCTTACATTGTTTCTGCGTAGCATTACCTCCTAATCTTCTCCTACCTTCCTGACTGCTCCTTCTCTGGCTCCTGTACTGGCCCCCTTTCCTCTACTCGTCTCTTAAATATTCTTATTCCCCAAGGTTCCAACTTCCACCCTCTTCCTTTTCACTCTATATGTTTTCTTGGATTGACATATCTACACTCGTGGCTTTCATTGCCACCTCTCAGTGATGACTCTTTATCTCCAGCCCAGATCTTTCCTCTGAATTCCAGACATCTAACTGGTAACTGAATGTCTCCTTTCCAATATTCCAAAGGCATCTAGAATTCAACAGGTCCAAACTAAACTCAGCATCTACTCCATTGCCCTAAAACATATTCCCTCTTCTTTTCTGAATGGCACCATTCTTCACTTAGGACCTGAAGCTAGAAATCTGATAGCCACCCTCGACTCCCCAATTCAATTAATCCCAAGTACTGGTCATACATAAACTATATCCCCTTTCCTCCAAGACCAGCGCCACTGCCTTAGTTCAGGCCCTTCTCATTTCCTATATGGTCTACTTCAAAAACAGTTTCCTTACCAGTAGGTCTAAATTCTCCTTGAAGGATGCTCTTTCTAGAACACAGCATAATTGTGGTCGTGTTACTCCTGTCCTGCTGCTTAAACTCTTGAGCTGCTTATAACTATCCTTAGAAAAAAGACCACACTCTGTAGTAGAGCATAAAAAAAATTTTTTTAAACTCTTTCGTTATCTGGCCCATGCCTGCCCCATCAGTCTCATTCCCCTTCCAGGCTTTCTCATGATCTGGCCTTACCAACTGTCTGGTCATCTAGTGCTGCTATAACAGAAATACTACAAGTGGATGGCTTCAACAAAGAGAAATTTATTTCTTCACAGTAAAGTAGGCTAAAAGTCCAAATTCAGGGCATTGGCTCCAGGGGAAGGCTTTCTCTCTCTGTGCTGGCTCTGGAGGAAGGTCCTTGTCCTCAATCTTCCCCTGGTCGAGAAGCTTCTCAGGTCCAGGGACCCCAGGTCCAAAGGATGTGCTCTGCTCCTGGCACTGCTTTCTTGGTGGTATGAGGTCCCCAACTCTCTGCTTGCTTCCCTTTCTTTTTATCTCTTGTAGGATAAAAGGTAGTGCAGGCCACACCCCAGGGAAACTCCCTTTACATTGGATCAGGGTTGTAACCTGGCTAAGGGTAGTGTTACAAACCCTAATTACAATAACAAAATGGAGGACAGGCACGCAATACTGGGAATCATGGCCTAACCAAGTTGACGCATATTTGGGAAGGACACAATTCAATCCATGACGCCAACCCTGCAAGGCTGCTCAAATACGGATGCTCTCTGCCACCTCTACAACTTGGCTTGACCTGCTTCCTTTTACTAGAGTGTTTTTCCCTTTGTTCACCTAGAATGTTCCTACTCATCCTTCGAGTCTCAATTTAGCTATTATCATATCTAATGTTATTGTTGTTAGGTGCCATCGAGTCTGTTCCAACTCATAGCCACAGAACAACAGAACAAAACACAGCCCATCCTGTGACAGTGCCACTGCTATCCATAAGGTTTTTCACTGGCTAATTTTTTTGTTCTGAAAGTATATGGCCAGGTCTTTCTTCCTAGTTTGTCTTAGTCTGGAAGCTCTGCTGAAACCTGTCCACCATGGATGACCCTGCTGGTATCTGAAACGCTGCTGGCATAGCTTCCAGCATCACAGCAACACACAAGCCACCTCAGTACAACAAACTGACAGACAAGTATCTAATCTCCCTTTCTTCTTCCTAACAACGGCGCCCCAGCTCCCTCACACAAACACTCTTATACTCAGCTTTAGACTTTTCCATCTCGGAATTAACAGGCCAAAATTGGAAAGAAAACTAGGACCCAGTGAAAGATAACTTAGCCCTGCTAGACATTTGTTACCCATGCTGGGTAACCAAACTATTCTTTTGATGGCCTCCTGGGCTAAGGACCAAGAGACAGAAATGAAAGCTTCAGGGCCATCCAAAATAAGGAGTCCGATAGGGCCCTTCTACACCCTACGTTGTGCCATAATAAAGAAAAGCCAAGATCTTGGGGTAAGAATGAGCCATAAATAAATTGGACTCCTTACCCTCAGCATGGCACTGCAGGGACAGGTGCCATGATGCTGAGCAGAAAGTGGAGGGAGAACGGTGAAGGAGCAAAACCCATTCCTGAGGGGCAATAAACTCACATCAGCTCTTACACAGAATTACGGCCCAAATGCATCAACAAGGTAGTCTAAATTAAGATGTGAATTTAATTTAAAGTGGTTACAGATTGATGGCGCCCCCTATGCCTAACAGAAGTAAGCATAAGTGCTCTTTGGATAAAGGCAAATTCAACTTAGGCCTTGAAGAATCTCCACAAAGAATTTTTCAAGGGCAATGACTAGCACATAGTAAAAAATAACCAAGCATACAAAGTGACATGAGACCATGACTGAGAATAAGCAGAAAGCCACAGAAACTGATCCATAAAGTTTTCATATACTGGAATGATCAGACACAGATAAGAAAACAACTATTCCTATTATATTTAAGGACAATGTTAAGTAAAACAGACTTGATTCTTGTCCCCATGGAACTGATAACCTAGTAGATGAATGATTACCTTAAGTTGGGTTTCCCAGAAATGGGCCTAGACACAAAGATTTATGTAAAAGCGATTTATTTAAGAAGGAGTCCCAGGAAAAACCTGTGTGGGAGTGAGAAGGAGGCCAAGCAAGGATGTAATGTGGAGCTAAGTCCCAGAAGGTAGCTTTGGTTCAATCCTGCAGAGAAGCTCTGGAGACAGAGGAGCTGTGAGGTCATATTTCAGAGTGGTTCCCATCAGGAGGCAAAGCAGCTGAAGTATTTAGACACCCACACCCATGGTTCGCTGGTTAAGGGCCATCCCCCGGGCATACAGAAATTCTCCAGCAATTCCCACTTTCTGTGAGCACAGGCAGAGCAGGTTCCTGCAGCCTGAGGGCCATCGGCTGACAAAGAGATGCAGTTCCCGCCTATTGAAAGTGAAAGCAAGAAAATGGCAAAGGGATTCCAGTGAGTTTGGACAGTGCACAACAGCATCACTACAATGATCGAGAGTAAAACCATGAAGAAATATAGATTTGGATTATGTTTTCTTAATACGTTCTGTAAGACACTTGGCTGGCAAAAACTATTCAGAGGTCTGCTATTACCAAGGAGCTCTGGTGGCACAACTGTTAAACACTTGGCTGCTAACCAAAAAGTCAGCGGTTCAAACCCACCCACCGGCTCCATGGGAGAAATGACCTGGCAATCTGCTTGTGTAAAGACTACAGTCTTAGAAAACCTCTGGAGCAGTTCTGCTCTGTCATATAGGGTCAGCATTGACTCAATGGCACCCAGTAACAACATGCTATTAGTACTTGGAAAAATAATCTAAAGTTTGACAATAAATGGCCAAGTTATGATAAAAGACTGGTAATGGAAGATGCAGAAGTTTATTTTCCAACTGCTATCTTGAAAGCCTGGTGGTCATCTGGCAACTGAGCCAAGCTGACTGGCCTCATTCCAGCCTCCCCACTTCCCAAATTTTCTTCTCCCATCTATGACACCACAAAGCAATTAGCAGTCATGTGTCATGAGAGCTCTGTGCCAAGGATCAGCCTCTTTGTCTCTGAGCAGCCTTATGTGAACCAAAGGGAGGCATGTAAACTGTTTCTTAAAAGGAATTTGTGATTTCTTCCAACACACAAGACAGAATGAGTTACATTTCCATTTTAGAAATCCAGGAACTTGTAATGGAATCAAAGCCAGAGAACCAACGACTAGGACAGGACAGTGCCTGGTCCATAGTGTTGTTGTTACTTGGCATCAAGTCAGCTGCAACTCATGAAGACCTGACAGATGGCGGTGCCAACACGGCCCAGTCCTGTGCCATCTTCACAAGCACTGCTATTTTTGAGGCCGTTGTGGCTGTCGTGTCAGTCCATCTCATGGGGGGTTCCCCTCATTTTCGCCAACACTCTGTTTTGCCAAACATGTCCTTTCCTAGAAATTCATCTTTCATGAAGCTTGTCCAAAAGTGAGGGCAAAATTTTGCCATCCTCATGTCTAAGGAGCATTTTGCTAACATTTCTTCTAAGACTGATTTGTTCATTCTTCTAGCAGTCCACGGTGTGTTTAATATTTTTTGTTGATACCACAGTCCAACTGTGTCAATTCTTCTTCTGTCCTAATTTTTCAATGTCCAGCTTTTGCATGCATATGAGACTACTAAAAAGACCATGGCTTGGGCGTGGCGCACTTTAGTCCTCATAAAAAAAAAAAAAAAAAAAAAAAACCTGTTGCCATTGATTCAATTCCTACTCATAGTAGATACGACAGAGTAGAACTGCCCCATAGGGTTTCCAAGGAGTGGCTGGTGAATTCCAACTGCCAACCTTTTGGTTAGCAGCCTGAGCTCTTAACCACTTCACCACCAGGGCTATTATTAGTCATCGTAGGCACTCAATAAATATGTTTTGAATAAATAAGTACACCAATATCATCAATAAAAGAAGTAAATGTAAGTCTCTCTCTCTCCTCTCCCTCTCTCTTTTTCCCACATATGGAGCCATTGAAGAGAACTCTGTAAGTACCTGTGCGTCCAAGGAGGAATGTGGGCACGAAAGTGAAAGATTGGACGAGGAAATATTCAACATCTTTAGAACAAAAAGCGATGTAAATCAAAACTATGTAGTATTGATACAAGCACACTGTTTTGTTTTTTTTTTTAAGAAAGGGGAGTGAGTGGAAATCTAAGTTTTACAGCTTGGCCCGTTTTAAATTCACATTCTAATAGTATACAGTTTTTCTTATTAAAACTATACATAATGAAAACTCCTCAATTCTCTGACATCTGATTAAATTATTTCACTTCCTTTTGCTTCTTACTTTTTTTTTTTACTATTTGGGCTTTTTTGGGCAGAAGGCATTATGACATTCTCAGAGAAAGTTTTTCTACCACTTGGAATCCCGTGATTGTGCAAACATTAAGAAGCACCAATGTTTTTTCATAAAGTCACAGTCAAAACAATTCTCAGGCAGTGAGTTTTAGCACCACGCAGGCAGGTGCTGCACCTGTGGCCCCCGGGAAACCTGAAACCCCACTCCTCACCTCAACATTGCAGTTCAATGTCGTGTTCTTTCTAAGAATGCAGGTGGTGAGGGAGAGAGCAGGATGGCTGTCAAATAAAATGAGGCATTTCAGAACCTGAAGGAGTCTCAGAAACCAATTTTCTGCAAAAGTTTAAGCAAGTCCTTTTGTAGGACACACTTGGTAGCTGTTGAACTTTGTGTTACGCAACAAGAGCCCAGGTGGACGACGCCAGGGTAAACAGCTCAAAGAACAACTGAGGAAGCAGTGACCCTGGGTAAAGACTTTGGTGCAATGTGTGGACAGGTTTTCAGGTAGTTCTCGAGCTATAGGTTCCCATCATCGCTATTGCTGAGAGCTGGAGCTAGAGATTATACACAAAGCAGAGGTAGTCCACACTCAGAGGTATAAGCCTCTCCTGAGATACGAAAGCCAGGGCAGACACTTTGCAGAGCACTGGTGGACAGAGAGAAAAGCATTCCTACCTCCTTAAAATTTCAAACCTAGAAGATCTAGAAGGAGCATGCTGGGAACAAAATGGCTACAGTTATAAAAACTGTAGCTGGTAAAGACTGTGAATGACATGAAATTTGAGCTCTTGCATATAAAAAAAATGAAAACTGGTTTTAAAACTCAAATATGAGGAAGTGCCTATTCTGAAGCAGACCATCGTGACGTGTGGGAATGGGTGAGATGTAAAGGGAATGAATGAAGGAATGAATCAGAACCAGGATGGTTAAAAAAAGGAGAAATAAAAGGGCCCAGGAGAGCACTATTTCCCATAGCCACACCCAGTTAAACATGTCCCAAGTTCCCTAATAAAGTTCTTAGCATTATCACCAGCATTATTATCATCTGTGCAGGAAATGTAAGTTATTAGAGATACTTAGCTTAACTCTTAATGAGCTATAAACATAGTTATTCCATAGAACAGGCTCACTGATACTCAGCTCTCCCTTCAGTTGCCATTTATTAAGGAACGCTCAGGATGCAGTCAGAACAACACTTCCCTGGACCAGTTGGACCCAGTTGACAGGCGCAGCCAGTGTCTGGCCAGATGGGGCGGATCAGTTAAGCCACATCCTTCCCTAGGCTAGTCTTATGGCTTCTAGATGTCTACACAGGGCACTTTCATCTCTCTGGACCCCGGGATCTTCATTTATATATGAATGGGTTAGACAACTTCATTTTCATAGTCCCTTTCAGCATCCCAAATGTATTAATTTCCTATTGCTGCTGTGACTAACTCAGTGGCTTAAAACAATGCAAATTTATTATTGTACAGTTCTGTAGGTCAGAAGTAAAAAAAAAAAAAAAAATGAGCTAAAAGTCAAGATGTCAGCAGGACTGCATTCCTGCTGGGGGCTTTAGGTGACAATCCATTTTCTTGCCTTTTCTAGTCTCTAGGGACCACCCTCGTTCCTTGGGTTATGGTCCTCCAGCAAAGTTGGGCAATGTCCTTCTTACATTGCTCTCTCTCTAGATCTCTCTTCTGATTTCCTCTTCCACTTCTAAGGATTCTTATGATTCCATTGGGCCCACCCAGATAATCCAAAATAATCTCCCTATTTAAAGGTCAGCTGATTAGCAAACTTAATTCCATCTGCAACCTTAATTCTTCTTTCCCAAGTAAACTATTCACAAGTTCCAGGGATTAGGATATAAACATCTTTGGGGAGCCATTATTCCATCCACCATACCAATAACACAGAATTCTGTCTCTATGATAATCTGGTTTTACTCCTATCATTTACCCTTAACTTATCTAGGGCCCAAGAAGTAAGTTCCATTTAAATACGAAAAGAGGCTTTGACTGCCAAACAGCCTGACATTAAACAAACAAAAACACCTGTTGCCGTGGCGCCAATTCCCACTCAACATGACATTAAGAAACGTAAAAAAGGAGAGAGGGAACTGACATTTACTGAGCATCTAATATATATACCAGCTACTGTGTTGCATAGGTCCCTGGGTGATGCAAACAGTTTGCGCTCAGCTACTAACCTAAAGGTTGGTTTGAACCCACGCTACCAATTGCCAATCTGACACAAAGGATCCTTGTCTTTTCCCGAGTAAGAATACACACAAAAGACAAACTTTATCTTCAGTAAGCTTTATTCTGCTTGAGTCAAGCAAAAGGAGTCAGGGGGGATCTAAGCCTCTCCAAAAGACTGACTCGAAAAGGGAAGCAAGGCTAGGGCTTATATGGGTTCAGTGGAGACAACAGAGTAATGAATATTTCGTGGGCTTCTTTCAAGGGCCAGGTACTTCTCAGAATGGCGGTGTATGTTAATTAGGTTGCACACGCATCTGGAATCCAAGATGGAACCTGCTGATATTCAAGATGGGGTCCTCTCAGCAGCCCTTGGCATCACTTATTATGCGATATAGCACAAGTGCACTTGATCTTCAGCACTACATCGCCATCTTCGGAGGGCTAAGGAAGGTCAAACAGCAGCCACACTCTGCTCCTCTGCGCATAAGGAGCCTGCTAGGAGGAGGGGACTAGAAAGACACTAAGAAGGAGATAGTAATTCTCAGGCTGCCCATTCTCGGGCTGCCCCAATCCTATCTCATGTTGACAGAGTGGGTTCCTGTTTACCCAACTTCTAGATGGTAATCTTTTTAAAAGGTCTTTTGTTCCACCAGTACAGTTAACCCTATCTGTCTCACGATAGGGTGATAGGGTGTGGTTCCTGTTTACCCAACTTCTAGATGATAATCTTTTAAAAGCTCTTTTGTTCAGCCACCCACCGGTGCAGTTAACCCTATCTGTCTCACCCATCCAGTAGTACTGTGGAAGGAAGTTCTGGCAATCTACTTCCAAAAAATCAGCCATTGAAACCCCTATGGAGCACAGTTCTGCTGTGATAGACATGGGGTCACCATGAGTCTTTTTGTTACTGAGTTGTAAAAGTTCTTTATATTTAACCAGTATATGATTTACCAGTATTTTCTCCAATTTTATTGGTTGTCTTTTCACTTTCTTAATAAAGTCTTTTGATTAACAAAAGTTTTTAATATCAATGAAGTCCAATTTATCTATTTTGCAGTTGTTGCTCATGCTTTGGGCGTCATATCTAAGAATCCATTGCCAAATCCAAGGTCATAAAGGTTTACTTCTATGTTTTCTTCTAAGAGTTTCTTATTTTTAGGCCATTGCTCTCCTATTTTAGATAATTTTTTTATATGGTGTGAGGTAGGGATTTGTCTGAAGTCTTGATAAGACATCCCAGGATGATCCCCTTTCTGGGATCTGAATGTCCTCCAGGCAAATGCCACCTGTAATAAATCTTTTGTCTTTAACCAATAAACCAAACAAAACCCAGTGCCATCGAGTCAATTCTGACTCATAGCGACTCTATACATTGCTCATTTTAATAGTGAAGCAGGCTCGTTATGATGTGTTACTTTGAATTTATTCCTCAGTGCTCTGTTTGAAATATGAACGTAAACTGGATTTTATCTTATATCCATGAAGAGGAAACCCTGGTGGTGTAGTGGATAAGTGCTATGCCTGCTAACCAAAAGGTCGGCAGTTCAAATCCACCAGACACTCCTTGGAAACTCTACGGGGCAGTTCTACTCTGTCTGATAGGGTCACTATGAGTCAGAATCAACTAGAAGCAATGGGTTTTAATCTTTACAGGAGCAGAGTCAGAATTGATTTGATGGCAATGGGTTTGGTTTTGGGTTTTGGATCCATGAAGAACAGGTAGTTCGCTTGCACCTGGGAAGCCAAACTGTGTAATATCTGGCCCCTCTCAATAACAGTTAGGACTCATTCATTTACCCGTTATAAAAAGAGGGGTCCCTGGCAGCTATCTCTCTGCCACTTCTCTGGCAGCAAGAACCAATGATGAAAGTCTCACCCCTTCCTCGATTGGATGATGAAGAACTCAGTTTCCTAGGGGTCCCATGGCTGTGGAAAGATCACCAGTACCCTTCCCTTTCTTCCCCACCAGGTCCAGATAGGAGGCAGCATTCAGCTTTTC
The DNA here is from genome assembly GCF_030014295.1 of Loxodonta africana. NCBI lineage: Eukaryota > Metazoa > Chordata > Mammalia > Proboscidea > Elephantidae > Loxodonta > Loxodonta africana. The sequence goes on along the minus strand of NC_087354.1, from coordinate 33,960,393 downwards.
ATTCACTCATGCTCTTACCTTGTGAGTCTATGTTTTCTTCATAGACCACTAGTTTAGAAGAACCAGCTAGCTCTACTTTCAAACCTAGAAAGTGAGTCTTTAACCAGATCAACAACCCTTCCCTCTCTCTCATCTGTACTTGCTCACATCTTGCCTAGCTCTAGGGCCATATGGTTCTTCAGGCCCTTCCTCTAGCCCAGCTCTAAGCTTGCTCACCGGCTGTGAATTCCTACTGCCCTATATCCCAAGAGTTTCTAGTCCACATTGCATGTAAGAATTACCCATGGAGCTTTGTAAGCACTGAAATTCTGGGCCCCACCACTGACAGACCCAGGCATAAGCTCCAGGTGTTGTTGTTGTTAGGTGCCGTAGAGTCCATTCTGACTCATAGAACCCATGTGACAGAAAAGAAATGCCCCATCAGGTTTTCTAGGCTGTAATCTTTATGGGGAAAGAGCCCTGGTGGTGCAAAAATTAAGCACTCGGCTGCTAACCTAAACATCGGCGGTTCAAATCCACCAGCTGCTTCAAGGGAGGAAGTTGTGGCACTCTGCTTCCATAAAGATTACAGCCTTGGAAACACTATGGGGCAGTTCTACTCTGTCCTGTAGGGTCACTATGAGTCAGAATCGACTAGAAGCAATCCATTTTAATCTTTACAGGAGCAGATCACCAAGCCTTTCTCCCTCGAAGCCATTGGGTGGGTTTGAACCTCCGACCTTCTGGTGAGCAGCTAAGTGCTTAACCCCTATATTATTGGGGCATCCTAACATGCAGTTCGGCATGAACAGAATGATCCCACAATAATATCCTGAACGACAGTATCAATGCCCACATTAGTGTGATATGTAGCCCCTCTCCCTTAGAGACTTCCCCCGTCCCACGCACACATACACACAAATGCCTAGGAATCCTCCAGCCTGCTCATAACTTCCACAGGCCCAGGTCTTCATCCCACCTCTTCCCTGGAACAGCCTCACCAGACATTTGAAGGCTCTCCTGGTGACTATAGTGTACAGTCAGCTCAGGTCCTTTCCTGCTTCAACAATTTCAGAGTTCTCTTCACGTGGCTCTCCCTGTAACCCTGGCAGAGGATGGGGAAATATTACCAATTCGGATAATGCTCATTAAATTAGAAATGAATTCTGCTCTACCTTGAGAATAAGTTGAAAAAGAGAAATTAATTTTTGAAGCCAAATTCAATAAATTCATAAATTAAAAAAAAATTCTAGATCCCTTGACTTTATTTTCACTTCAAGTTTATTTCTTTACTACTCTATTTGAATTCATACTTCTGACTTTCTTCCTTCACTGCAAATCATTAAGAAAAAAAAAATCTACCCACTTCTATTAATTCCCAGTAATGCTGGATCTAAACCAGCACCAAAGATAAATGTGTGTTATCCCATCACTCATTCATAGGAGGAAATCAACTATCAACTTAGTTTACTTCAAACCCTATCACCGAATTTGGCTCAGCTACCACCGATATTCCTGATTTAAACTATTCCCCCCAAATTAAAACTATCTGAGGTCTTTTTTGGCTTCCTTTCAGTTTTACTAATATTTTGTCAAATGGAGCTTCTGGGTGGCACAAACAGTTAAGGCATTTGGCTGCTAACCAAAAAGTTGGAGGTTTGGGCTCACCCAGAGATGCCTCAGAAGAAAGCCCTTGTGATCTGCCTCCAAAAAACCAGCCACCGAAAACTCTCCAGAGCACAGGTCTACTCTGTCCCACGTGGGATCGCCATCAGTCGGAACTGACACAAAGACAGCCAGGAATATCTTTGTCAAAGAATTTTTAGTTTTACCTACGTGCTGTTTTTAAATAAATAGTTTCCCTTCACTATCAAGTGTGATTGTATTTTTTCCTGGGACCAAAACATTTCCCAAGGAACATATGCCCAATTGTATAGCGTGAAGCAGTAGGTAAGCCCTCTTCCACACACCTGTCTTCAGGGGATGGATGTAGTGATGAGAAACAGTCATGGTCATGGCTCCCAGTTAACTTTTCCCTTGGAGTATCCCAAGTTGGGGAAGAGAGAACAAAACATTTAGGACTCTGAGTAAGCACCGGCAGGACATTCCTAGGGACCCTTGGGAAGCCTGCTCATTTTATAGTTCAGGTTGAGGAATGGTGATGTGGCACTGTTAAAGGAGGGACTTGTAGAAGCTATCGCACCATGAAAATGAGCTCAACCTGAATTGCAAAGTCATAGAGGAAAGAGCGGACTAAAATTTTTTTAACAACAACAACGTGATGCTCTGAGCACAGTGCTTATCCTACCAACAACCTTAAGAGAGAAACAGGAAACCTTCAGACCAGTGTTCACTGTAGCACTTTTCACAACATACAACAGGTGTGAGCAATCCAAATGTCCATTGACAGATGAAGGGATCAACAAAACGTGTATGTATGCACAATGGAATACTACTCAGCCATAAAGAAAAATCAAGTTCTAATGAATGCTGCAATGTGGACGAACCTTGAAAACATCATGCCAAGCAGGCTAAGTTAGTCACGAAAGGACAAATACTGCATGATCTCACTTATATGAAATAAACCAAGATATAGAAACCAAATATTATAGATGGTTACCACTGGTGGGAGGGAAGAAGGAATTTTTGCTTAGGGAGTGTGGAGTTTATGTTAATGGTGGTGGAACAATTTGGAAAAGGATAGCAAGAATGAGCATACAACCTGAAGGATGCAATCACTGTTACAGAATTGTACACTTGGATATTGTTGATATGGCATGTTTTGTTATGCATATTTTCACCACAATAAAATTTGAAAAAGAGAGAGAGAAAGAGAAACAGAAGTCTTGGATGCCACCAGGGGTTGTTGTTGTTGTTAGGTGCCGTCTCGTTGGTTCCAACTCACTGCCTGGTCTTTCGCCATCCTCCCAATAGTTGTTACGTTTAAGCCCATTGTTGCAGCCACTGTGTCAATCCATCTCGTTGAGGATCTTCCTCTTTTTCATCAATATTCTACTTTACCAAGCATGCTGTCCTTCTCCAGGGACTGGTCCATCCTGATAACATATCGAAAGTATGTGAAACAAAATCTGACCATCCTCTCTTCTAAGGAACATTCTGGCTGTACTCCTTCCAAGACAGACTTGTTCATTCTTCTGGAAGTCCGTGGTATATTCAATATTCTTTGCCAACGCATTATTCAAATGCACCAATTCTTCTTTGGTCTTCCTTATTTATTGTCCAGCTTTCATATGCACATGAGGCGATTGAAAATACCATGGCTTGGGTCAGGCACACCTTAGTCCTCAAAGTGACATCTTTGCTTGTGAACACTTTAAAGGGATCTTTTGCAGCAGATTTGCCCAATGCAAGAAATACGTCATTTGATTTCTTGACTGCTGCTTCCATTGACCATGGATCCAAGTTAAATGAAATCCTTGATAACGTCAATCTTTTCTTCACTTATCATGACGTTGCGTATTGGTCCAGTTGTGAGGATTTTTTTTTTTTTATGTTGAGGTGTAACCCACACTGAAGGCTGTAGTCTTTGATCTTCATCAGTAAGTGCTTCAAAATGTACCACTAGGGGTACATTTTGAAAATCCCTAAAAAAGTTCAAACTTGCAACATAAAATATATATATATATAAGTACCAAAGACTGTGTGAAACAGAGAACCTCACTCCCGACCCCCACCAGCCTTATATTCTAAAGTGTAGGTGAGACCCCAGAATGTGAAGAAGCTCAGAGAAGGGATGATGAGCAGGCCTGGGATAAGGCTAAGCAAAGGACTAGGTAAAAGTGAGAAAGAGTTGACGTTAGGGATGTATATTGGTTATCGTGTCTCCATAAAACATTACCCCAAAACTTAGCAACTTATAAACAATAAACCTTTATTGTCTCATAGTTTTCGTGGGCCAGGAATTCAGAGGTGGCTTAGCTGGGTTATTCTGGCTTAGGGTGTCTCATAGGGATGCGGTCAAGATGTCAGCAGGACACCCATGTTCACTGCAGCACTATTTTCAATAGCCAAAAGGTGGAAACAATCTGAATGCTCATCAGTTTAGAATGTGGTATATCCATACAATGGACTATTATTCAGCCATAAAGAGAAATGAAGTTCTGATACATGCTATATTATGGATGAACCTTGAACACATTCTACTTATGAAATAAGTCAGACTGAAAAGGACAAATAGTATATGATTCCCGTTATATAAAATATCAAGGGCAGGTAATATATAGACAGAAGTTTATCAGTGGTTACCCAGGGATGTGTGGAGAAGGGAATAGAGAGTTGTTGCTTAAGGGGTACTGAGTTTCTGTTTGGGGTGATAACAAAAATTTGAACTGTATAGTAGAAGTGATGGTTAAAAGCACGGTGAATGTGATGAATGTCACTGAATTACACACTTAAGACTGGTAGACACAGCAAATTTTTTTTTTTTTTTTGTCATATGTATTTTACTACCAAAACAAAAAGATGTTAGCAGGGATTTCAGTTATCTGAAGGCTTGACTGGGACTGGAGGATCTATTTCCAAGCTCACTCAAGTGGCTGCTAGCAGGAGGCCTCAGCTCCTTGTTGGATTGGTCAGAGAGCTCAGCTCCATGTCACACAGGCCTCCCCACAGGACTGCTGGGGCATCCTTATGACATGCTAGCTGGACTTCTCCCATGGCGTAGTGATCCAAAAGAAAGATCAAGAAGGAAGTTGTAATGATTTTTATGATCTAATCTTGGAAATTTAAATGCATACCGTCATTTCTACTTCATCCTATTCCTGAGAAGTGTTCCCTGAATCCAGCCCACTCTCCAAGGGAGGAGAAATGGGCTCCACCTCCTGAAGGGAGGAGTAGCAAAGACTTTGTACATATTTTAAAACCACCACGGAATGGGTGGTTTCAGGAATGGAGTGGCAGGCAGAGAATTTTGTTGTGCACATTACTTGGCAATAAAAGCACTATTTTTACATTCTAACACAGTTGCTTCCAAATAGCTATGTCAAAATGCCCACTGCTTCAGTTATATTTACAATCCCTTCCAACTCCAACAATCTCTGATTGTGCATTAGTGCAGCCTTGCAAATCACTTCGTGTTTAGGTGCCCAGAGCCAAAAAGCAATTGTATTGACCTACTGTGAAGGTCTTACAGGTCATGAGCCTTCTGGGGGACCCAAGCTAACTTCACCTCCCTCAGACGTTCGTTAACTGCAGCCCGTTAACCTGCATGGGTTGATCAATTTGCATATTTGCTTTGTGTATTAAATTCATATTATTTCCGAGCAAAGGATAGCTTTGTCCCTGCAATGGCTCCCTAACGCCGTCTCAGATAAAAATAAGCAAAGCTGCTTTTAGAAGCTTGGTATACTTTTTCCTCTTCTGACAGCCTTCAAGTGGCAGCATATGATTTGGTCCCCGAGACACACAAAGTGTTTTAATTAAAGGTTGTCTAAAAATACAGAACGTTTCCACAACCACATCTGCCATTAACTCTTCTGACATTCTGGTGGCATTAAGTCCCAGAAAATTCTTTACATATTAAAAAGAATCCAAGCGCGCCTGAGCACTGCTGGCTATTTGCACTGACAAAACCAAACAGCACGTTTTCAGTTGGTGACCACAATAATTACAGGCACTGCGGGGCCCACTGCAATTTGTTCTTACAACTTGAGAAACAAGCCTGGAGATTTTGTGGCATTTTGCGGAATGATTTTATTTGAACTCCCTGTGAGGAGAAGAAATGGCACAAGTGTCCACTAAGCCAATCGAGAGAACTGGCTTTTTCTCCCCAGTTGATGGCCAACTCTTCCTGTGACCTTGAGCAAGTCAATTAACCCCAGTGGGCCTCAGTTTTATAATCTATAATAAAAGTGATAGCTATTGATCACTGATAGATAATGTGCCGGGGACTAGAACGTCTAACCTTTCCACCATCCTGTTGAGGCAGATCCTACTATTTTGCCCACTTTATAAGTCCCTTCCATCTTGACTGTGTATAGCTCATAAAAAAAAAAATAGGATGGTAAAAAAAAAAATAGGATGGTAAAAAAAAAGGACTTTTTTTGAGTGGCAATGAAAGGTCGTGGTCAACAGCATATACTTTGGAGAGAGAGAACCCAGGTTCATTTACTAGCTGAGTGATCTTAGGCTAACCATATAAATTCTCTGTATCTCAGGTTTGCCATCAATAAAATTCGAGTAATAATACTACCTATCTTACAGTCTTATTAATGTGGATTAAGAAGTTAACATTTGTAAACTACTTACAACAAAACCAAAGAGAAAACCAAATCGATTGCCACCGAGTCAGTCCTGAGTCACGGTACTGCCATGTGTTTCAGGGGAGAGCTGTGCTCCGTAGGGTTGCCAAGGCTGTGACCTTTTGGAAGTAGATCACCAGGCCTTTCTTCCGTGGAGCCTCTGCATTGGCTCAAACTGCCAACCTTTCAGTTTGTATCTGAATGCTTAACCATTTGTCTTAGGTTAGGTCAAATGATAATAAATCTGTTATGATCCTGGAAAGCCTTTATTGAGCAGAAGAGGCCGGGGAATGATTAGTCCTGGCAAAGAAAAGAAAGATGTGCTTTCGGGAATGGACTCTATCCAGATGTGCCTCTAGATGCTCCAGAGGTGGAAAGGAAGAAGAACCTTAGGGCCGTAACAAAAGGCCAAGGTACCTGGAAAACAAGGTGGAGCCCCTCGGCAGTCTCAGGCTGCGTTTGGAGACACTCGGGTGGAGGGTGACAAAGCCATGGCAAATGAACCGCAACAAGAGCCTGCAACTGCAGGGCAGAAGTCACAGCATTTGGTGCAGAATCCTAAGCTGTCAGTGACAATTAGACCCAGTCATGAGTCTCTAGTCTTCTTTCTCTATAACCTCTACAGTAACCTTGTCAATAATCAATCAAAACCCATGAGCCTAAATCCAACTTTTACCACTGGCCCTCTCTGGCCCACAAATAGACACCCACAGAGCCTGACTGAAATCTTGCCTTCTTTCAACCCTTCTTCATCCAAAACGCTTTTCCCTATAAATGAAATGCTGCCATGCATAATCCCAAGGCTGCTTCAGGTAACGTGTGAGTTCAAGTCTTTGAGATAATAGATTGAAGTTCCCCATGCATTTCTATCTACCTTATAATGTAATCTTTGCAGAGGTAACCAAAGATAAATATTTCACTCATCAGAATTTTTGGAGTGGCGAGATGGGTAGTGTTGATTATTGAGAGAAAAGCATCTCAAGTGAAAGACCAACTACACTTCTCAAGGGCTTAGGACAGCTGGAGGGCCATGAGTAGAAAGTATAGCTGCATTGAACAGGGCACTGCTTAGAGAAATGAAAGGGACAATAGCAAGGGAAGAGATAGGATGTCAAGGAGAATTTTTGGCTGAGCACTGTTATATGGGAACAGCTGCAGTCCATGTGGAGGATACTTAGAGAAGGAGGCATGGGGAGACGAGGTTTTTAAGAAGCGTTGCTGTGCATATCAAGAATGTACCCCCTCCTTCCTCCAGTCCTCGTCTTGGAGATTTTTCAAAAGACTATGTAAAAACTGGCAGTGCTTCCACTTATATTATTCTGAGAGACTTTTATTTTAATTGATACTATACAAAGATGGGGCCACATGGGGCCCCAGTTATAGTTAGGATATATATACAAAACACACTGCTTTCAATAGAACCCCAGGCATGGAATTCAATAATTCTAAGAACACAATACCCAGGCAAATATTATCTAAGCAATAGTATTAGTGCCAGATTTCTATAAGAACATGTGCCTTTTCATCCTAGGGGACCCCACTACCAGCATTAGGAACAGCACAGAAGGGAGGTTGCACAGGGCAGAACAGGACTGCTGTTGGGAGCACACGCAAGAATCCCCTGGGGTACCATGGTCTTGGGGGTCATCTAGCTCAGTTGACATAACATAGTTTATAAAGTAAATGTGCTACATCTGACTGTGTTGAGTAGCGTCTGGTGTCTTAAAAGCCCATGAGCAGCCACCTAAGATACATCTACTGGTTCCATTCCAGCTGGAACAAAGGAGAATGAAGAAAACCAGACACAAGGAAAAGATTAATCCAAAGGAGTAATGGACCACAACTACCACAACCTTCACCAGATTGAGCCCAGAACAATTAGATCATGTCCAGGTACCACCACTGACCGCTTTGATAGGAATGACAATAGAGGGTCCCAGACAGAGCAGGAGAAAAATGTAGCATACAATTCAAACTAACAGGAATAAAAGACCAGACTTGCTGGCCTGACAAAGACCGGCAAAGCCTCAAGAGTATGGCCCCCAACACTCTTTTAACTCAGAGTGAAGTCACTCCCAAGGTTCACCCTTCAGCCAAAGATTAGACAGGTCTATGGGGCAAACAATAACACACGTGAGGAACGTGCTTCGTAGTTCAGTCATGTATATGAGACTAAATGGGCACACTAGCCCAAAAGCAAAGATGAGAAGGCAGAAAGGGACAGGAAAACTGGACAAATGGAAACAGGGAACCCAGGGTGAAGAAGGAGAGAGTGTTGACACATCACAGGGTTGGCAACCAATGTCACAATACAATTCGTGTATTAATTGTTTAATGAGAAACTAATTTGCTGTGTAAAATTTCACCTAAAGCACAATAAAAATAAAAAAGTAAATAATAATAAAAAAGAACCAACCTCACAGGGTTGTTGTGAGGGTCAATAAGCACTCAATAAATGTCACAAATTATTTTTGGATTAAAAAAAAAAAGAATCCTCTGGGGACTCCTACACCTATCAGGAAGCTGAGAAGTGGTGGAGTTCCAAAAAACCCATGTGGGTCCAGCACCGTTGGTTCACTTTGGTTACTATTATTGTAAACTATTATTATTTTATACTCCTAGACCAGGAAAACATGACTACTATCAGAATTCTTCAGTTCTAGTACAATGTCATTCGTGAGACACAGGGCCACACTTTTAATTAAACAATAACTTCAGAGAAACCTAGCCGGAAACCATGTCTTCTTCCATCCTCAGAGAGGGCCTGAATGACTCTCTCTCCTCTCCTTCACAGCAAAAGTTCTCCATTTCCTCATCTCTCATTTACTCTCGAACCCCCGGAATTGCTTCTGAGACCACAATTCCAGAGTTTCTGTCACTAATCACTAAACCACATGAATAGTTTTGGGTGCTCATCTAATATGGCTTCTCAGCGGCTTTCAGTGCTGGTGACACCCCCTCATCTTAACCATTCACCCCTTGCCTTGGCTTCTGTGAGGTTACACTGCCTGTTGTCCTAATTCTAATCCTCTGGCTGAGCCCTCCCTGCCTCCCTACCATTTTGTTTTCCCTCAAGGACTCAGTTCTAGGACCTAAATTTATGATCCTGCATCCCTTCACTGGACAGTCTCATCAACTGACACAGCTTCATTATTATCCAAAATATCAGAGTTCTTATCAGAGATTAAAAAAGACCTTTTTTTATCAGGTGGCTGTCAGATACATGAAGAAATGCTCGCAATCACTAGCCATTAAAGAAATCCAAATCAAAACTACAATGACATACCATCTCACCCTAACATTACTGGCATGAATCAAAAGAGCAGAAAAACAAATGTTGGAGAGGATGCAGGGAGATCAGAACTCTTGTGCACTGCTAGTGGAAATGCAAAATGGTACAACCATTTTGGAAAATGATATGGCACTTCCCTAGAAAGCTAGCAGTAGAAATATCATAGGATCCAGCAATCCCACTCCTAGGCATATATCCTAGAGAAATAAGAGCCCTCATATGAATAGACATATGCACGTCCATGTTCACTGCAGCGTTAATCATAATATCAAAAAGATGGAAACAACCTAAGCTCTCATCAACAGATGAATGGATAAACTAGGGTACATATACACAATGGCATACTATGCAATGATAAAGAACAATGATGAATCTGTGAAACATCTCACAACGTGGATGAACCTGAAGGGTATTATGCTGAGTGAAATAAGTCAACCACAAAAGGACAAATATTGTATGAGACCACTACTGTAAAAACTCATGAAAATGTTTACACACAAAAAGAAACAATCTTTGTTGGTAACGAGGGAGGTGAGGAGTGGAGAGGGAAAAACACTAAACAGACAATAGATAAATGGTAACTTTGGTGAAGGGTGAGACAGTACACAATACTAGGGAACCCAGCACAATTTGACCAAGGCAAGGTCACTGAAGCTTCATAATAGACACATGCAAATTCCCTGAGGCACCGAATTACTGGGCTGAGGGCTGGGGACCATGGTCTCAGGGGACATCTAGCTCAACTAACATAACATAGCTCATAAGGAAAATGTTCTATATCCTGCTTTGGTGAGTAGTGTCTGGGGTCTTAAAAGCTTGTGAGCCACCATCTAAAATGCTCCACTGGTCCCACCCCTTCTGGAGTAAGGGGAAATGAAGAAAACCAAGGACACAAGAGAAAGATTAGTACAAGCGACTAATGGGCCCACAACTACCACAGCCTCCACCAGACTGAGTCCAGCACAACTAGATGGTGACTGGCTACCATCACTGACTGCTCTGACAGGGATCACAATAGAGGGTCCTGGACAGAGCTAGAGATAAATGAACAAAATTCTATCTCACAAAAAAAGAAATAAATAAATACCTGACTTGCTTGTATGACAGAGACTAGAGAAACCTCAAGAGTATGGCCCCAGACACCCTTTTAACTCAGTACAGAAGTCACTACTGAGGTTCACCCTTCAGCCAAAGACTAGACAAGCCCATAAAACAAAACGAGGCTAAATGGCCACACCAACCCAGGGGCAAGGAGGAGACAGGAAAGCTGATAAAGGTAGAGAAGGGGAGAGTATTAACACATATGGCAACCAATGTCAAAACAATATGAGTATTAATTGTTTAATGAGAAACTAATTTGCTCTGTAAACCTTCATCTAAAGCACAATTTAAAAAAAAAAAAAAAGCCCCATCTAATTGTACATGTTAAATCTCCAGTTGGATATCTCAAAGACCATTCACATTCAGTGTGTCTACAACTGAACACAGAATCCGCCCTTCAAACTTCATTCACTTCTAATATTCCTCCTTTCAGTAAATATCAAAAATAATAATGTTGACAGTGAACATACACTCTCTGTTTACCATATCCCAAGGACTGTGCTATGTATATTGCAAATGACTTCTATAAATCTCTTGCTTTACACAGCTACTCTAAAAGTTGGATATTCTATTAGCTCTGATTTGCAAATAAACTAAGGAATAGAGAAGTTAGGTTATTTCCTTTCTGCTAGAGAGTGGTGGGTCTACTGTCTACATAGTTGTCGTGTTGGTTAATTTTATGTATCAACTTGGCTAGGCTATGTTTCCCAGTGGTTTGGCCAAATGCTAGACTAGTTGCTGTTCTATAATGTAACATAATGCAATGTAATTTAATTGCCTTCCATAACGTAATCTAATGTAATGTAATCAATCAGTTGAAAGGGGAATTCCTTAGCACATAGTCTGCCTCCAGATTATATACAGATATTTTGGCAGAACTCTCTCTCCACTCTGTACTCTTTCTGTCACCTGACGTACAGATATATATAGTTTACTGTTTCTGCTTCTTTAAAGAATCCTGACTGAGACACTAAGTCAGAAACAATGGAGACATTATTGACACCCTCCAATAGCCCCTAACCAACTCATTGCCAAGTTCTATTTAGTTTCTAAATAGCAGTTGATTCTCTCCACTCTCTCCGTATCTATGGCCACCTCCCTATTCTAGATACCACTATTTCTTGCTGAGATGCTTGCAATGACCTACCCATCCTGCTATATCCCCTCTTCTCTGAGTTCCCACCCTGCAGTCAAAAGTATCCTTTCAAGTGTGAATCTGATCATTTAGGCCCATAATATCTTCTCATTGTTTTCAGTATAAAGACCAAATTGCTAATGATAACCTACAATGCTTCTCAGGGTCTGCCTCCCTCAACCTCCCAACCCTACAGACTGATATACACACACTTGTCTCCCCTTCTTGTTCCTTGGGCTCTAGTTCCACTGTTCTTTCAGCTCCTCCAATGCATCTTGCCTCCTCTTCCTTCTACCCACGCTCTTCACTTTGCCTGGAATGCTCTTTACTCCTAGATTTATCTAGTTAACACTTACTTATTCTTCAGAACTCAGACCAAATTCATTGCCTAAGGGAAAAATCCCTGCCCCACATGGTGTGTTCTTTGCATCATGGCACTAATCTCATTTAATACTTTCACAGGTTTCTGTTTCATTATTTGATTGGTGTCTCTCATCCTCACTGGTTAGTAAGTACCTTGAAGACATCAACCATGTCTGTTTTGTCCACCATTGTATCCTCCTTTAACCAGCACAAGGCCTGTCAAATAATTGGCACCCAATGATGTTGAATGGATGGGTGGATGGGTGGATGGGTGGATGGGTGGATGGGTGGATGGGTGGATGGGTGGATGGGTGGATGGGTGGATGGGTGGATGGGTGGATGGATGGATGGATGGATGGATGGATGGATGGATGGATGGATGGATGGATGGATGGATGGATGGATGGATGGGGACTGTCAGAAACTCAACCTACTACCCTTTTTTGTCCTGCACATTTGCCCGAAAGATGATCTTTTTCTTCTTTGCACATTCAGCTATGTCTTCAGTACGTTGTGTGTGGGTGTTAAGCACCAGAAGTCAAGTGATTCCTATAAACCTAAAAAGAGGCCAGCTGCCAGACTCATGACAGCAATGAATAAAACTGAATAAGAAAGTAGAGTTCTAATCGCAGCGGCAGACAGTGCAAAGACATAACCTGAAGTCTGGAAACATGCTCCCGGTCATAGCTTTGTCACACATTTGCCATGTGACCCTGGAGAAATCTCTTTGCTTTCTCAGTTTTTCCAAATGCTATTAAAAATAAATAAAGTTGGGGCTGAGATTCTTCATCTCTCAGAATTCCTACTTGCTTATTAATGAGTTTCAGTTTATTTCAATTACAGTATTTGGATTCTTCACACAGGGGATTTCACATTGGAAACAAAAGAGAGGTTTAAAATAAGGAAATTCTTATAAGAAATAAGCATGGCTTTTAAATTTCATTCGGCATTACTTTTGGACCAGAGACTAGTGTTTGTTGCATTTTAAAATAAGTAGTTTAAATGTTCTAATCCTTTTAGTCAGAGGAGCCCTGGTGTTGCAGTGGTTAAATACTGGCCTGCTAACTGAAAAGTCAACAGTTCAAACCCACCAGCTGCTCCTTCGGGAGAAAGATGTAGCAGTTTGCTTCCCTAAAGATTACAGCCTTGGAAACCCTATGGGGCAATTCTCTGTGCTACAGGTTTGCTATGAATCGGAATCCACCCAATGGCAGCGGGTACTCATTTTAGTAGCTGGGGTCATTTATCTGTTGCAGTGGTTAGGAGCTACGGCAGCTAACCAAAAAGTCAGCTGTTCAAATCCACCAGCCGCTCTTTGGAAACCCTATGGGGCAATTCTACTCTGTCTTACAGTGTCGCTGTGAGTTGGAATCAACTCGATGACGACGGGTTTGGTTTTTGTTTTGATTTTCTATAGACTTTAACATGGAGGAACCATGGTTCTTTCATTATTAGAAGGATTAATTTCTCTTTATCATAAAATGCTGCTGAATGAAGTCATTTTATGCACTGTAGTTCATGGCTGCAGAATGTTGTCCAAGTGCCAATCATCCAAACACATTTATTTTTTTAAAGAAAGTTAATAAACTATAAACATCACAAATTGAGCTTCACCTTCTTTTCATAATTGTTGAATACTATTTGTGCACTTTGCAGAAATTATTTCTGAAAGGAAAGGAAAGGAAGCCTCAGATCTGTGTTAAGTCTAATTACGGTAAGTACGGTGGGTGACTTGGAGTGAGACCCATACCACCGGGAAACTTCAGTTCATTTCCTGTCTAAGTGTAAACAAACACATCCACTCTGCTTTTAATAAAAGCAATGGCAGGGCAATAAAAACTCGGCTGACATGAATAAAGATGAAGTTATAAACCCTTAATGGCAAAATGCCCCAGTTAAAGAGACACAGGCCCAGAATGTGTTAGTCCAAATCAGATGCATGTGAATTCCTACCGGTGAGGAAAGAACCTGTAAGTTTCACAGTGATGCTAAGCTTCAAATGTGTGAGTTCCACCAACTCATTCTCAACCAAAACTTCTAGGTTTATTTTAGATTTGGCATTTGAAAGGCAGAAGGGAAGCGACGCTCATGAGTGGTGAATCTGCTGTTTCTTTGTCAGGGGTGGGTGAACATGGCCGAAGAGAAGCTGGAGATTTACAGAAATGCACACCTCTTTTATATAATAGTTAATTCCAAAAGTAATTAAATTAAAAAAAAAAACCTTCTTTATAAATGTTTATATCATAAAGTAAGTGAGGGATTGTCTCTAAGGGGACAGAAGAAAGAAATGCAGGTGGTAATCGAGCTGCGTTTTAGGGCTCAGGCCAGCTTGCAGACTGAAGAACAGGTTTATATGCATCAGCTGAGTGATCTTGGGCAAGTCCTTTCCTCGCTCTCACTCTGACTCAGTTTTCCAGTTTGCACTTTATTTCAAAATGGAAGTCTTCCAAAGTCCCTTGAGCTCTGATGTTCTAGGATGTTGTAAGATCATCTCCATGACTTCATGGAAGCATGTGTTCAATTTTTTCCTGCCTCTGAATTTTCATAAATGAAAATTAACCTCCTGATAAGTGACCTCTTCCTTGTAAGTTTGGTTGGTGAAAGTCTTTCTAGACAGCTTGATCTACCGTACGGCATTCAATCGCTGATTCATCGAACTCTGACCAAGTGCTGTGTGCCTTGTCTCTGATAAGTATCAGGAGTTACCCAGCTGAGAACGAAGCCCTGAATTGTATGGCTTCGTTTGATATGGGTCCCCAGAGAAGCCCTCTCTAGTCAACAGATGCTCCTTATAACCATCTTTATTTCAGTGTTCTCTAACTGCATCAGGGTTTCCAACAGCAGTACGAGTAACCTACAGAACTAAAATAAAGTCTACATCAGCCTATGCTTTCTTGTTCTGGCACCAGGCTGGAAAGATTTTCAATGAGTGTAGACAGAATGTTTAGAAAGGTCAAATGTAAGATACAAACAATGCGACACACTTGAAATTTACTTTGTATGGCCTAGGAGTATGACTGAGAGCTAGGCAGTCGTCCACTGAGGCAGCTAAAACTCGGGTTCAGCTGGATGTCCCAGAGTCTGCCAATTAGGAAATAAATATGTTAGGATACTGCAGACAAAGAAAACAAATACTGACTTCAACTATTATTTCTAAATTGTGTGAGTTTGCAATGAAGCTGTTTCTCAATGGGAACCTCTATGTAGCGTGATGCAGGCAAGTGATAGCAGGGATTTACTTATTTAAAGATGAGTGATGGTTCTCCTAAGTAACAGTGGAGGAGCCAGCTAATACAGAGGGTGACTTATTTAACTTTGCATGTATTCCGTATTTACATAATTACAAAGCAAACATTTATTAGTACGAGTATTATATACAAGGCAGAGGATTAATGAGACGGATAAACACGACAGCAGCAACAATGGACTCAAACATACCAACGAGCATAAAGTTGGCCCAGGACCAGGTAACATTTCCTTCTGTTATACGTGCAGTCACCTTGAGTTGGAGCTAACTCTACAGCAAATAACAACAACGACAAAAAAAAAGAAAAAACCATGACCCCTGCTGTTCAACATATAAATTATAAGAGAGATAAGACACTGACATAAACAAGTATTCTAGATATCTGCTTTTTAAGTAGCAGAGTGATGATGGTTCTATTCCGTTCATCTCTTCAAAATCTCCTAAAAACAACACAAATGCCAAGTCCAGAATTGCAGGGGACAAAGAAGGGAGGTTGGCTAAAGCTGCAGATCTCAAACACAGGCATCAACACAGAATTCTCCAAAGTAAACGGCATGACTAGAGGCCCTTGTTTGAAACGGTGCAGTGGGGTGCAAGGACTGGTGCCAGGACCCTTTCTGCCTGAGGACAAAGGAGAAACCAGGGAAGCAGGAACGAATGGGTAAACACAGACACATGCCATATTTGCAGGAAGTAGTTTATCGTTGAGGCGAGGTGGAGGAAACAATCTGCGTTAGAAGCAGCCCTGTTTTTGCCAAGTTCTGTTGTCTAGGTAGAAGTTAAAAACCTAAATGAACTTATTCACATATACAAAACTCTGTAGAATGGGAAACTAGGGGAAATGCCTGCTAGCCTGAAACACATTCCTGAACCTACCCCACTGAAATTTCCTGAAAACAGCTGTTTCAAGGAAAACTCATCATGCTGAAAAATGAATAGGAATTAAAATATATATACATATTTATACAAAAATTACAAAATTAAAAAAAAGGTGAGTAAAGGAACTGAGAAGATACATGACAAAGAATACTTCCTGAGAAGGAATTTTGCCATAAGAAGGTGAAAATTGTGATCAAACATATTGCCACGAATTTTCAAAACTTAAAACAATCACAACTATCAAACAAAAGCACAAATCAGAAACAAAGAGCTGCAAAAGCTGTGAGAAGACTGCATTGTTGTAAGGTGACACCAAGCTGGTTCCAACTCATAGCAATCTTATGTACAACAGAATGAAACATTGCCAAGTCGTGAGCTATCCTCACAATTGTTGCTATGCTTGAGCCCATTATTGCAGCCACTGTGTCAATCCATCTCATTGAGAGTCTTCCACGTTTTTGCTGAACCTCTACTTTACCAAGTATAATGTCCTTCTCCAAGGACTGGTCCCTCCTGATAACATGTCCGAAGTATATAAGACAAAGACTCGCTGTCTTTGCTTCTAAGGAGGCTTCTGGCTGTACTTCTGCCAAGACAGACTTGTTCATTCTTCTGGTAGTCCATGGTATATTCAGTATTCTTTGCAAACACCATAACTCAAATGCATCAATTCTTCTTTACCCACTGCCGTCAAGTTGATTCCCACTCATAGCAACCCTATAGGACAGAATAGAACTGCCCAGTAGAGTTTCCAAGGAGTGCCTAGCAGATTCAAACTGCTGACCTTTTGGTCAGCAGCTGTAGCACCTAACCACTACGCCACCACAGTTTCCAATTCTTCTTTAGTCTTCCTTATTTATTGTCCAGCTTACACATGCATATGAAGTGATTGAAAATATCATGGCTTGGGTCAGGGGCACCTTAGTACTCAGGGTGACATCTTTGCTTTTGAACACTTTAAAGAGGTCTATTGCAGCACATTTGCCCAATGCAGTGCATCTTTTAATTTCTTGACTGCTGTGTCCATGGGCGTTGACTATGGATCCAAGTAAAATGAAATCTTTCACTACTTCAATCTTTTCTCCATTTATCATGATGTTGCTTATCAGTCCAGTTATGAGGATTTTAGTTTTCTTTATGTTGAGTTGTAATCCATACTGAAAGCTGTAGTCTTTGATATTTATCGGTAAGTGCTTCAAGTTCTCTTCACTTTGAGCAAGCAAAGTTTTATCATCTATATATCACAGGTTAATGAGTCTTCCTCTAATCCTAACACCATGTTCTTCTTAATATATGCCAGCTTCTCAGATTATTTGCTCAGCATACAGATTGAGTAAATATAATGAAAGGATACAACACTGATGCTCACTTTTCCTAATTTTAAACCACTCAGTATCCCCTTTCTCTCTTTGAATGATTGCCTCTGTGTCTATACACAAGTTCTGCATGAGTACAATTAAGTGTTCTGGAATTCCCGTTCCTCATAACGTTATCCATAATTTGTTATGATTCACACAGTCAAATGCCTTTGCATAGTCAATGAAAAAAAATGTAAACATCTTTGTGGTATTCTCTGTTTCAGCCAAAATCCATCTGGCATCATCAGTGATATCTCTCATTCCACGTCCTTTTCTGAATCTGCCTTGAATTTCTGGCAGTTCCCTGTCAATGTACTGCTGCAACCATTTTTTAATTCTCTTTGGCAAACACTTATTTTTTCGTGATATCAATGGTATTGTTCAATACTTACCGCATTCTATTGGATCACCTTTCTTTGGAATCGGCACAAATATGAATCTCTTCCAGTCAATTGGCCAGGTAGCTGCCTTCCAAATCTCTTGGCATAGATGAGTGAGAGCTTCCAACGCTGCATCCATTTGCTGAAACATCTCAATTGGTATTCCATCAATTCCTGGATCTCTGTTTTTCGCCAATGCCTTCAGTACAGCTTGGATTTCTTCCTTCAATACCATCAGTTCTTAATTATATGCTACCTCCTGAAATGGTTGAATGTCAATCAATTCTTTCTGGTACAGTGACTCTATGTATTCTTCCCATCTTCTTTTGATGTTTCCTGCATCATTCAATATTTCCCCCGTAGAACCCTTCAATATTGCAACTTGAGGTTTGAATTTTTCACTAAGTTCTTTCAGCTTGAGAAATGCCAAGTGCACTCTTGCCTTTTCTTTTTCTAATTCCAGGTTTTTGCACATTTCATTACAATACTTTACTACAACTTCTCGAGCTGTCCTTTGAAATCTTACGTTCAGCTCTTTTACTTCATCAGCTCTTTTACTTTATCATTTCTTCCATTTGTTTTAGCAAATGTTCAAAAGCAAGTTTCAGGGTCTCTTCTGCAATCTGTTTTGGTCTTTTCTTGATTGCTTGCTTTTTTAATGACTTTTTGCTTTCTTCATTTATGATGTCCTTGATGCCATTCCACAACTTACCTGGTCTTTGGTCCTTAGTGTTCAATGCATCAAATCTGATCTTGAGATGGTCTCTAAGTTCAGATTGGATATTCTCAAGGTAGCACTTTGGCTCTTGTGGACTTGTTTTAATTTTTCTTCAACTTCAACTTGAACTTGCGTATGGTCTATTCCCAGTCTGCCCTTGGTCTTTCTCTGACTGATGTTATCGAGCTTCTCCATTGTCTTTTTCCACAGATGTAGTCAATATGATTCCTGTGTATTCCACCCAGGGAGGTCCATGTGTATAGTCATCATTTATGTTGTCGAAAAAAAAGTTATTTCCAATGAATAGGTCCTTAGTCATGCTAATTCTATCATATGATCTTTGACATCGTTTCTATCACCAACACCATATTTTCTAATGACTGGTCCTTCTTTGCTTTCAGCTTTCATATTCCAATCATCAGTAATTATCAATGCATCTCGTCTGCACATTTGATCAATTTCAGGCTGCAGAAGTTGGTAAAAATCTTTAATCTCTTTATGTTTAGCATTAGTTGGTGCTTAAACTTGAGTAATAATATTAACTGGTCTTCCTTATCATTGTATGAATATTATACTATCACTGACAGTGTTATACTTCAGGATAGATCTTGAAATGTTCATTTTGACTATGAATGCAATGCTATGCTTCTTCAATTTATCATTCTTGGAATATTAGCTGGTAGACTTCAAGAAAGAACTAAAAAAGGAGACAAGGCCAAGATAATGGAGTAGTCACAGTCTATAAGTTGTCCTTTTACACTTTTGGTGAAGTCTTTTGATGACCATAAGTGTTTGATTTTTAGGAAGAAAAATATGGACAACACTAGGAGTCCTAATACATGTCATAAACAGAGTACAAAACATAGCTGATAATGTACAAACACCAGAAAAGAAACTAGGTAACTGGGAGCTCCTAGAAGTCAAACTCTTATGCCCATCAAAAGACTTCATCAAAAGAGTAAAGAGACAAACTACAGACAGGGACAAAATTTTTTACTACAACATATTCAATCAAGGTATAATCTCTAAAATCTATAAGTTACTGCAAACCTCAACCACAAAAAGACAAATAACCTGATTTAAAAAATGGGCAAAGAATATGAACAGGCACTTCACCAAAGAAGACATTCAGGTGGCTAATAGATACATGAGGAAATGCTCACGATCATTAGCCATTACAGAAATGCAAATCAAAACTACAATGAGATACCATCTCACTCCAACAAGACTGGCATTAATCCAAAAAACACAAAATAATAAATACTGGAGAGGTTGTGGAGACACTGGAACACTTATACACTGCTGGTGGGAATGTAAAATGATACAACCACTTTGGAAATCAATTTAGCTGTTTCTTAGAAAGCTAGAATAGAAGTACCATTCAATCCAGCAATCCCACCTCTTGAAATATATCCTAGAGAAATAACAGTCATCACACAAATACATATAGGCACACCCAGGTTCATTGCAGCAGTGTTCAGAATAGCAGAATGATGGAAACAACCTAGGTGCCCAACAACAGATGAATGGATAAACTATGGTCTATTCACACAATGGAATACTATGCAACAATAAAGAACAACAACGAATCTGTGAAACAGTCATAACATGGATGATCTGGAAGGCATTATGATGAGTGAAATTAGTCAGTTGAAAGAGGATGAATATTGTATGAGACAACTATTATAAGAACTCAAGAAAAGGTTTAAACACAGAAGAAAACATTCTTTGATGGTTACAAAGATGAGGAGGGAGGGAGAGGAGAATTCACTAACTACGTAATAGGCAAGAATTATCTT
This sequence comes from Loxodonta africana, assembly GCF_030014295.1. Classification (NCBI taxonomy): domain Eukaryota; kingdom Metazoa; phylum Chordata; class Mammalia; order Proboscidea; family Elephantidae; genus Loxodonta; species Loxodonta africana. Next base: position 33,939,882 of record NC_087354.1, on the reverse strand, counting down.
AGGTGAAGGGAAGGACAGCACAGAATATAGAAGAAGTCAGTACCACTGGACTAAATCAAAAGCTAAGACATTTCCTGAACAAAACCAAACACTACGAGGGACAGAGTAGCAGGGGTGGGAGCCTGGGCACCATGGTTTCAGGGGACATCTAGATCTATTGTCATAACAAAGTTTATTAAGAAAATGTTCCACATCCTGCTTTGGTGAGTGGTGTCTGGGGTCTTACAATCCATGAGTGGCCATCTAAGATGTATCAATTGATCCCAACCTACCTGGAGCAAAGAAGAATGAAGAACACCAAAGACACAAGGAAAATATTAGCCCAGGAAACAAAAGGGGCTGCGTGAAATGGAGACTCCATCAGCCTGAGACCAGAAGAACTAGATGGTGCCCAGCTACCACCAATGAAAGCCCTGACAGGGAACACAACACAGACTCCCTGAAGGGGCAGGAGAAAAGTAGGACCTAGAACTCAATTCTAGTAAAAAGACCAGACTTAATGGTCTGACTGATACTGGAGGAACCCCAGAAGACATGGCCCCTGGACTCTCTGTGGACCCAAAACAAAAACCATTCCTGAAACCAACTCTTGAGACAAAAAATAGACTGGACTATAACTCAAAATAATACTAGTGAAGAGTGTGCTTCTTAGTGCAAGTAGATACGCGAGACCAAATGGGCAGCTCCTATCCAGAGGCTAAATGAGAAGACAGAAAGGGATAGGAGCTGGTTGAATGGACACAGAAAATCCGGGGTGGAAAAGAGGAATGTGTGGTCACATTATCGGGATAGCAACAAGGGTCACATAACAATGTGTGTATAATTTTTGTATGAGAAACTACTTGAGCTGCAAACTTTCACCTGAAGAACAATAAAAAGCAGTAGTATAAGAGAAAAATAAATCATTACACAAATGAAGATTATATTGGAAACAATACAAGGAAGAAAAGGAACTGGTAAGACCGCAGTAATAAATGTAAAACACAAGAGTAAGAAAAATATTTAGTTTTGGAAATGAAAACAATGTAAGAGTTAATGAAGGTTTTTTTTAATTTTAACCAAAAAAAAAAAAAACAGTCAAAGCACATAAAACATAATTATAATTATCCCTTAAAAAGAGAGCTGAAATAGGGGACTAGATTAAAAATATATTTTTTGAAGTATTATTCAAGAGGATTATCCAAAATAGGAGCTATGAATCTACAGGAGCCCTGGTGGCGCACAGATTAAGAGCTCAGCTGGTAACCAAATGTTGGCAATTCAAATCTATCATGAATCTACAAATTGAAAAGGCATATTATTACCTACCTTTCGGGCAGGGGGTGGGGAGGGGAGAGTGAACTGGTACAAAATTAATAATATCAATATATATTCTGGAAAATTACCTGATTTCACAGACAAATAATTATTTTGCTAGCCTGGTAAAAAAAATTCGTGGGAGAAACATGTGGCAGTCTGCTTCCATAAAGATTTACAGCCTTGGAAACACTATGGGGCATTTCTACTCTCTCCTGGCTATGAGTCATAATTGACTCGACAGCAATGGGCCTGGGTATTAGGGGAAAGAAGAAGCCCTGACGGCTCAGTGGTTAAGCACTCGGCTGCTAACCAAAAGTTTGGCAGTTCAAATTCACCAGCCACTCCATGGGAGAAAGATGTGGCAGTCTACTTCCATAAAGATTACAGCCTTGGAAGCCCTATGGGGCAGTTCTACCCTGTCCTATAGGGTCACTATGAGTCGGAACCAACTCTACAGCAAGGGGTATTAGGGGAAGGAAAAAAATCAGATGGTCTCAGATTTCTCCACAGTAACAACATAAGAAAAGCCCTATTAGAGCAATGCCTACCAAGTTCTCAAGCAAAAATTGTGGTGAAAGAATTTTAAATTCATCCAACTTGTCTTTCATATATCAAAGCTACAGGCAAATATATTATTTCCTATGAGGTTTTCTTGAGGAAACTACTAGAAGATGAACAACAGACAACCATTTGATAAAAGGAGAAACTACAGTGAAATAACAGGTATTGGACATTTAATCCATTTAACTCTCAGACCACCACCAAAGAAATTACAGAGGTTGTTTTTGTTAGCTGCCGTTGAGCCAGCCCTTGACACACGGCGAACACACGTACAACAGAACGAAACACTCCCCACTCTTGAGCCATCCCCATGATCAGTTGTGGATCGGACTGTTGTGATCCACAGGGTTTTCAGTGGCTGATTTTCGAAAGTAGTTACCAGGCCTTTCTTCCACATAGAGTTTGTAGTTCCATAAACAAATGTGTATGGTATAAACCTTGACAATATAAAAATGATTAAATAACAAGAGTTGGGAGAAGAGAAGATGGGTGTTGCATAATATGCTAATTCTCTCATCATTTATAAGCTGGTACATGAAAAAATAGTGATAATAGAGGTTTAAATATAAATAAAGCTATAGAAGTAACACAAAGAAAAATAATGTAATCCAATAAAACTGGATGGAGAAGGGGGCTGGAAAATAAAAAGAAAACAACACACTGATTTCAACATTGCTTAAAAATTGAGCATCAGAAGTTATAGGTGCAAAGTATCCACTAGAATGCAAGTATAAAAAAAACAAAAACAAAACCCATTGCTGTTGAGTCGATTCCAACTCGTAGCAACCCTGTAGACAGAGTAGAACTACCCCATAGAGCTTCCAAGTAGTGCCTGGTGGATTCGAACTGCCAAGCTTTTCATTAGCAGCCATAGCTCTTAACTACTACACCACCAGGGTTTCCAGCACAAGTATAAGTCTCCCAAAATACCAGGAAAAAATATGAATACAGAACAATAACAGTAATGACAAACAGCTTACCCACAGATGATACAGTAAAAGATTTTTTCAAAAAACAGAAATTAGCATTAAAATATAACAAAACAAAATCCAAGCCTATCTGTCTTATCAGTAAATGATTTGGTGAAATCCATTTATTAAATGAAGAAGACCCAAACAATGGAGCACTACACAGCAGTTAAAAAGAATAAGGCATTAAAATCCAGCTGCTTTCTTGCAGAAATTGACAAATGGATCCTAAAATTCATACGGAAATGTAAAGGACCCAGAGTAGCCAAAACAATCTTGAAAAAGAAGCACAAAGTTGGAGGACTCACACATCTCCATTTCAAAGCTTACTACAAAACTATAGCAATCAGAACTGTGTGGTACTGGCATAAGGGTAGACATACAGATCAATGGAACAGAACTGAGAGTCTAGAGATAAACCCTTATTTATGATCAACTGACTTCTTTACAAAGAATAAGGCAAAACTCTAGTCTAGGCATTGCCTCTAACGTATAAGCTTACTGTGTTAAATATCAAAAATAATGATTGTTATTTTTTAATGTTCTCTATCACATGTTACATTTTAGAGAAAAGTATAATATAAAAAAACCAGAGCACTCTGGTTCTCATCCAACCTCTCACTTCTTCTCTGCTCTTCTTTCCTTCTATACTCTTGCTCTACCTGGGGATAATCTACAGCATCTGTCAAAAAGAAAAAAAAAAAAGTACCTCTAAAGCTAATGCACATGGAAAGACCCCAGAGCTCAGCATCATTCCTCCTCCATCAGACTATAACCAGTCAGGGCCTTAGCAGAGTTCTTGAGCACCAGGTGCTAATAGGAAACAGCCAATCCATCCATGGCAGCTGCCGCCATCCTTCAGCAGGTGTAGAAAGAGTAACCATCGTAGAAAGCGTTATATGCTCCTCCAAGTATCATTTTCATTATGCACACCATCTCCCTGGGGAGCATTAACAGTTTCTGCCAAAGGCTGAAATGGCAGCTCAGAGGCCCATTCTTGCATATCTAAATTTGAGACTGTATAACCTACATCTGCTGAAATGTGCATGGCCCTTGGCCCATCATGTCTATTCTAGAGATTTATCTTAGAAAAATATTTGTACCTGTGCAAAATGATTCATATACGAAGATATCCATTTCAGCATTGTTTGTAATAGCACAAAAACAGAAAAATCTAAATGCCCATTAATGTAGAAATGGTTAAACAAATTATGATGTATCCATGTTCAGTAGGGTCCATACAATGCATCCATAACGTGCATTTAAAAAGAATATTGATAGATCTACATATGGCGGCCCAGTGTTTAAAGTGATTGACTGCTAACTGAAAGGTCAACGGTTCAAAATCACCAGGAGCTCCACGGGAGAAAGATGGGGCAGTCTGCTTCCTTAGAGATTTATAGCCTTGCAAATCCTGTGGGGTCACTCTGAGTCAGAATCAGCTCGAAGGTGGTGATAAGGTGAGATAATCCATACCATGCATTTAAAAAGAATGTGATAGATCACGCACCCACATGGAAAGTTCTCCAAGACATATCAACAAAGGAAAAAATCAAGGTGCAGAAACCATGGGAGGTTTATTTAAAACACGCATCTATTCGTATCATGATATAAATGTATTGGAAAAGGTCTGGAAGGATTCATACAAGGCTGATAATGGTTGTTCCTAGCAAAGGAATTCAGAAGAGGGTTGAAAAGTATTTTATTTCTTCTATGATGTTTGGATTTTTTTTTTTTGCATATTACTTATGCAATTAGGAAACAGTCACTTGTTAACTTTGTGAAAAATTTGGAAAATACAAAAACACATAAAGAAGAAAATTCAATTTACTTATAATCCTACTGCCCAGAGATACCCACAATTAAAATTGAAATAAAATTTCTTCCAGTATTCTGTGGACCTTTCTATGAAATGTTCGAAGGTTTTAATATGTAAAATCCCCAGTGTAGAGCATAGAATGACAATGTTGAGCAATGGTTGTACCCTTTAAGTAAACCTTAAGGGTTGTACCTTTCTGTTGAAATCAGCACAGCATTGCACATGCACTATAATTACAATTAAATTTTAAAAACTGATATCAAAGAAAATAATAGAAATGAAATGCCTCCAAGATGCTAAAAAATGTTATTCTATGGGCCTACAAGGCATGTAGTCCCCAGATAGGTGGGCACCTGTTTTAAAATATACCGTAATTGTGTTAAGTTGCTTTTATAATCCAAGTAAGTGTTTATGATCTTCCAAGTTCTTTAAGAAGTAAAGTTTTTAAAGGCAATGAAATTTTAATCCTCACCCCATGATACTTCTCATCCCCATAGTAGCCTCTGTAAAGAAACATAAAATTCTACAACACCAAAAACCAAGGTCTAACAGACATGTCAATGCCAGCATCTGAGAGGGATCTCCAATAACTAGAAGGCAGATGGACATGAACTGAGAAAAATACCTCCAAGCCTCACCTCATAGGAAATTCAGGTTTTACCTCGTCAAGTGGCCCAGGCTGGAAAAAAGAGGTATGATGTCTTACTTCTCCCATAGTCTAAATCAGAGAGACAGGATCTGTACCACATTCAAAATTGGGCAGTGATATAGGTACATTTTCAGGATGGCTGCAGGAGAGTGGCTTCACCACCACCACCCCATTTGGGGTGGAAGAGTTCCCATAAGTAAGCTTGTCTGGGAAGAGACAGAAAGAATCCCAGACATGCATGCTGGGTGTTGTGCTTTTTATATACACTATTAGTTCAGCATATCAGAGTATAGAGAGGATCGTGTTTCAACAAAGTAGAATTGAAATAGGCAAATAAAAGGGAAGGCGGTAAGGTAAGGATTAATTGAAAGGAAAAATAAAACACACACACACAAAGAAGAGTAAAAACCCTCATTGGAGATAGTAAATGCCAAAATTGATGGTGCAGAAAATTGAATCAATAATGTGGAAGACAACTAGAGAATTATCCTCAGAATGTAAAAGGAAGGAACAGAGAGACTAAAATGCTGAAAGATAAAATGATGTGTAGAAGATAATGGAACAGTGCTCTGACATACAGATGATTGATATCCCTGAATAACATAGTATAATAAATAAGAAAGAAATAATAACTTAAATATAATAGAAGAAAGTTCCCCTTAGATCAGTAATTCTCAAAATGTAGTCTCCAAACCCTTGGGCTTTCTCTAGACACTTTTAAAGAGTCCACAAGGACAAAATTATTTTCATAATAATACGAAGACATGATTTGCCTTTTTATATACACTATTAGTTCAGCATATCAGAGTATAGAGAGGATTGCAAAAGCAATAATGGGTAAAACCGCTGGTGCCCCAGCTCAGATCAAGGCAGTGGCACCAAACAGTATTGTTATCATTGTTAGTTGTCGAGGCAGCTCCAAGTCGTGAACCACAGCTTGACTGAAACTTTGCGAGTAACCCTAAGCCAGAATCTGGCTAATGACTGACAACCTATGCTTATTCAGACCTGGGCATATGGCATATTTTTTCTCAAAAAATGAACAAAGTAAGCCTGTCACTCACAGGACAACTGACAGCATTTCTTGGCAATGCTGAAATTTAAGGTTTTAAGGAGTAATTAGGATTTTGGAAAACTTGCATCTGCCACTGTGAGTCTGAGAGTTTTCCAATACATAAAGTTTTTTCTGATATGACAGTAGCAATATTAACTAACGTGATTTTTTTAATACTGTATAATGAGATGTGTCAACATTTGGAAGATCTACAAAACTCAGTAAATCAATATTTTCCAAATAACAAATGCATCATGTTACAAAAGATCCATTCAAAATGCAAGATAGATTTTAATGTAACAGAGGACAAATAGCTCATTGATATGATTTCAAATTCCACATTGCAAATCACCTTTAAGAAAATATCACTTGCCAAGTTTCGGTGTAATATCAAAGGAAAACATTCATTATTATCCAAAAAGACTTAAACTATACTTCTCTCTTCTCCAACTACATATCTGTATGATGGTGGATTTTCCTCATGTACTTCAACCAGAAGAACATAATGCAGCAGAGAGAAGAAGTCCCACCCACTGACCCACTGCTGTTGAGTCAATTCTGACTCATAGCAACCCTATAGGACAGAGTAGAACTGCACCACAGTTTCCAAGGGGCACTTGGAGGATTCAAACTGCTGACCTCTTAGTTAGCAGCCATAGCACTTAACCACTATGCCACCAGGGTTTCCATAGAAGAAGTAGGTATGTGAATTTAACTGGCTTTTATTTAGCCCCTCTTAAAGAGATTTGCAAAAATATAAAACAACATCAGTTTTCTCGTTGAATTTTATTGTGTTTTGGAAAACAGTTTCCATAAAGGTGTATAATTTATGGTGAGATTTAATGGGTTTATTATTGATTTTAGATGAATTAGTAAATAATTATTTTAATATTTAATAAACATTTAAAATATTTTAATATTTTCAGTTTTAATTTCTAATATGGTAAATATTGATAGATATAGCCCACACAAACAAAGTTTTTGGGTATTCTCAATAATTTTTAAGGCTGAGTGCAAAAAGTTTGAGAACTACTTGGTCAATGAAGAAAAAGACGTGTGTTTGTGAGTTAGAATCAACTCAACACAATGGGTTTGGTTTTGGAATTTTTTTTTTTTTTGGCCTAATTGAAGGACTGAAGTGTCCACCACATGAGTTACTCAGGATTAAGTTGGTTATGCTGTGATAATAACGACTCCACAATCTCAACAGCTTGTAGAAAGAAAGGTTTATTTGTTGTGCACACTACGTGGTCACAATGGGACGGCTTCTGTTTGGGAGACTGCCAGTCATCACAGCAGAAGAAAAAGAAGGCATGGCCAACCATGAATTGGTCTCAAAACTTCCACCTGTCACTTCTGTTCATATTTCATTGGATAAGGTAAGTCACATGGGCAAATCTGGCTTGAAGGAGAGTAGAGAATTCCTCTTACATGAAAGGACACCAGGTATGCATGAATTGTAACAGTCTTTCATACTTCATTTCGGGTAAATGTCGATGCAGAAAACCCACACTATAGACAAATCTCAAAAAAAAAAAAAATTTTTTTTTTTTAAATGACAGGGATAAAGAAAATAATACAAGTATCCAAGCACAACGGTGAGAGTTTCCTACAAAAAGAAACAAAATCAAACTGGCCTCAATCTTCTCTGCACCTTTAAATGCCAAAAGACACTGAGTTAATACCTATAGTGTTCAAGAGTAAAATGAATTTTAAGGGTAAAATGAATCCAAGAATCATATAGGTCAGATTCTAGGCGACAGAAAACAAGTTGAGACATTTGAGGGCTTGAAATATACCACCTTTCAATATAATCTCAAAGGTATTTTCCAATTAACTGAAAAATGAGGCAACATTAAAGATTGGAAATGGGGAAGCCAGTTATTAATGAAATGTCAGTAAATCCTGAAATCAGACTAAACACTTGTTAAAAATCTGATCAGAAAATGGAAGGAAAATAACAAAAACCATTGCTGCGAAGGAAATAGCACATAAAAAGTAATAATTTAATAATAACAACCAAGATCTAAAATTTCAAATCATAGAAACAAAGATAAAGAAGTGGGAATAGAATGGAGTTTTATTAGAGCTTTAAAATTTCTGTTTCTGAAATCAAATTATATAAGTTGCCTGTTGATTCTGACAATTGATAGAATATAGGTTAAAAGCTTTAAAACATTTAAAGACAATCAATAACAGAAATAAAATGATATTTATATATCGTTTTTTAATATAATATATATACCTTTCAAATGATGTAAAAGATAAAAACAATGTAATTAGGAAACAAGAAAGCTTAAAAACGGAGGGGAAAAAACAGTTGACATAAGTAAAGCCAAATATTATCAATTACGATGATAACTGAAAACTAGGCCAAACTTACTCATAAATGAGAATTGCTCTTTAATGGGTATTTAAGGATACTGTTTATAAAAGACACTCCTAAAAGAAGGTGGAAAAGATTAAAAGTAAAATGACAAGCAAAGGCCTATCAAAGAAAAAGCAAAGCTGAAATACCAATTTGCTTCATATACAGTAAAGTTTAAGAAAATAAAAAAGCATTAAGGCAAACAAAGGTGATTATTTTATCCTGAAAAAGAACATAATTTACAATGTAAAAGTAACCATCGTACATCTTTATGTGCTGAGTAGCTTTGCATCCATTTATACAACAACAAAAAAATGTATAAAGAGAAAGAAATGACTACAAATAGGAAGTGGCTGAAAAACAAGAATGAGTATGGCAGGTCAGGAAGGTAAAACTCTATTTGGAAATAGAAATATGAGAACATTTTTCAATTAATCTACAGAAAAAATGATGTTTAGATTACACCTTATCTAGAAATCATGAAATATATACAAAAATTAATCATATAATTGGCCAGAAGAATAAGCTTAATAACTTCCAAACAGCAGAAATTGTATAGGCCAGATTTGCAAAGAAAATTTCCAGAAAATTAAAAACAAAAAAAAAAGTGGGAAATTTAATTTAGTGCAATACAAAAAGAAGTACTATCAAGCTGCCATTAAAATAGGAAATCGAGGCTAGGTTATACATTAGAAAATCTGTTAGTATAACTTAAATTGTTCGTAGTTTATGAAGAAAACTAAATCTCTTATTTTCTAAATACATACTGAAATGGAATTTGATAAAAATACATTCCTGATACTAAAATATATGTATATATATTCCTAAAGAGAAATATGGTTTATTAACGTGATTTTATAAAATACCTACCTTAATCCAAGAAAAATCAAATCACAATTTATAATGAAACACTAAAAGTCAGAGCCAAGAAAAGAATATGGATTTTCCCCCAAAAGGGATAGCCAATTCCACTGACCAAAAAAAAGTAAATTTAAAAAAATACTGTATAGAAAAAGAAAGTAATTATTAACATCTTAAGATGACCTAATGATATGCTTAAAAAAAAATTTTTGGGGGGGATATCAATTTATTAGAACATACTAGATTTTAGTAAAGAAACTAATTACAAAATAAATATACAAAAACCAGTAGCTTTCTATATACCAGTAAGATTTACTTATAAAATATAATAAAAGATTTTATTTTCAAAAGGAAGTTAAAAATGTAGAACACTTAGGAAAAAAACTAAAATATCTTATATGAAGAGAGCTATAAGTGTTATTAAATGGCATAAAAAGAATATCTGATTCTGATCCAGATTCCAATGACATTTTTTAATGTGATGGAGAAACAAATCACCAACTTCATATGGAAGGGAAAGAAGCCCCGGATAAGTAAAGCATTACTGAAAAAAAAGAAGAAAGTGGGAGGCCTCACTCAACCTGATTTTAGAACATATTATACAGCCACAGTACTCAAAACAGCCTGGTACTGGTACAACAACAGGCACATAGACCAATGGAGGAGAATTGAGAACCCAGATATAAATCCATCCACATATGAGCAGCTGATATTTGACAAAGGCCCAGTGTCAGTTAATTGGGGAAAAGATAGTCTTTTTAACAAATGGTGCTGGCATAACTGGATATCCATTTGCAAAAAAAATGAAACAGGACCCATACCTCACACCATGCACAAAAACTAACTCCAAGTGGATCAAAGACCTAAACATAAAGACTAAAACGATAAAGATCACGGAAGTAAAAATAGGGACAAAGTTAGGAGCCCTAATACAAGGCATAAACAGAATACAAAATATTACCAAAAATGACGCAGAGAAACCAGATAACTGGGAGCTCCTAAAAATCAAACACCTATGCTCATCTAAAGACTTCACCAAAAGAGTAAAAAGACCACCTACAGACTGGGAAAGAATTTTCAGTTATGACATCTCCGACCAGCGCCTGATCTCTAAAATCTACATGATTCTGTTAAAACTCAACCACAAAAAGACAAACAACCCAATCAAGTAGTGGGCAAAGGATATGAACACACACTTCACTAAAGAAGATATTCAGGCAGTGAACAGATACATGAGAAAATGCTCTCGATCATTAGCCATTAGAGAAATGCAAATTAAAACTACAACAAGATTCCATCTCACCCCAACAAAATGAAACAAAAAAAAAACGATGAGATTCCATCTCACTCCAACAAGGGTAGCATTAATCCAAAAAACACAAAATAATAAACGTTGGAAAGGCTGTGGAGAGATTGGAACTCTTACACACTGCTGGTGGGAATGTAAAATGGTACAACCACTTTGGAAATCTATCTGGCATTTTCTTTAAAAGTTAGAAATAGAACTACCATACAACCCAGAAATCCCACTCCTCCGAATATACCCTAGAGAAATAAGAGCCTTTACATGAACAGATATATACACACCCATGTTTATTGCAGCTCTGTTTACAATAGCAAAAAGCTGGAAGCAACCAAGGTGTCCATCAACGGATGAATGGTTAAAGAAACTATGGTATATTCACACAATGGAATACTACGCACTGATAAAGAACAGAGACGAATCTGTGAAACATTTCATAACATGGAAGAACCTGGAAGGCATTATGCTGAGTGAAATTAGTCAGAGGCAAAAGGACAAATAGTGTATAAGACCACTATTATAAGATCTTGAGAAATAGTATAAACTGAGAAGAACACATACTTTTGTGGTTACGAGGGGGGAGGGAGGGAGGGTGGGAGAGGGTTATTTACTGATTAGTTAGTAGATAAGAACCACTTTAGGTGAAGGGAAGGACAATACTCAATACAGGGAAGGTCAGCTCAACTGGACTGGACCTAAAGCAGTTTCTGGGATAAACCGAATGCTTCAAAGGTCAGCGGAGCAAGGGTGGGGGTTTGGGGACTATGGCTTAAGGGGACATCTAAGTCAACTGGCAAAATAATACTATTATGAAAACATTCTGCATCCCACTTTGAAATGTGGCATCTGGGGTCTTAAATGCTATCAAGCAGCCATCTAAGATGAATCAATTGGTCTCAACCCACCTGGATCAAAGGAGAATGAAGAACACCAAGGTCACATGATAACTATGAGCCCAAGAGACAGAAAGAGCCACATGAACTAGAGACTTACATCATCCTGAGACCAGAAGAACCAGATGGTGCCCGGCCACAACCGATGACTGCCCTGACAGGGAGCACAACAGAGAACCCCTGAGGGAGCAGGAGAACAGAGGGATGCAGACCCCAAATTCTCATAAAAAGACCAGACTTAATGGTCTGACTGAGACTAGAGGAATCCTGGCGGTCATGGTCCCCAAACCTTCTGTTGGCCCAGGACAGGAACCGTTCCCAAAGACAACTCATCAGACATGGAAGGGGCTGGACAATGGGTTGGGGAGAGATGCTGATGAAGAGTGAGCTACTTGTATCAGGTGGACACTTGAGACTGTGTTGGTATTTCCTGTCTGGAGGGGAGATAGGAGGGTAGAGAGGGTTAGAAACTGGCAAAATCGTCAAGAAAGGAGAGACTGGAAGGAGGGAGCGGGCTGACTCATTAGGGCGAGAGTAAGTGGGAGTATGGAGTAAGGTGTATATAAGCTTATATGTGACAGACTGACTTGATTTGTAAGCTTTCACTTAAAGCACAATAAGAATTATTAAAAAAAAAAAAAGAATATCTTTTTTTGGATAGTCATATCATGTTCCTGAATAGGACAGCTTGATACTGTAAATAATTTTGACCTTGTGGACTCCTTGAAAGTGTCTAGAGAACCCCAAGGATTTGGAGACTACATTTTGAGAATTACTGATCTAAGGGGAACTTTCATCTATTATGTTTTAGAATATGTCAACTATTCTCTAATCTAGAAATACAACTAAATTTCTATCAGAATTTGATTTTTTTTAACTTGACTAAAAAATAGTCCACAAATTTATCTGGAAGGATAAATGTATTAAAATAACTAGGAAAAAAAAGTACAATTTTTAAATGTGTCAAATATGTTTAAATGTGTTACTTGTACCAGGGTATATCAGTTAGTCAATTTATTTCACATTCATCCAATAAATAAGCACTGAGCACACGCTCTGGGCAATGTGGGAGGGATGCAGTGGTGGACAGGACAGACAAGTTTCCTGCCCTTAGGGTCAGTGGGAGAAGGGCATTCATTGAAAAGGGAAGACAAAGAAATAGAAGGGAGGGTGTGAAAGAAGAGGGAGGGAGAGAGAGGGGGGAAAGGAAGAGATAAAAAAAAAAATTCTGAATGTAATAAGCATTAAAAGGTAATAAACAGGATAATGTCATTAGAGGAACTAGCAGAATAGGGATCAACCCACTAGGTAAGATGGTCAGAGAAATGGAAAGGAATCCTATTTCAACTTAGGCTCAAAGAATGAAAAGAAGCCAACAGTCTGGAAAACTTGAGGAACAGAGTTCCAGACGAAGGGAACAGCATGTGCAAAAACGCTGAAATGGGAAAGGGTTTGGTTTTGCAAAAACTCTGAAATGGAAAAGGGCTTGGTTTTAAGGATTCAGAAGGAAGCCGTATGAGATGGGGTGAGGATGAGAGGGCTGGAGAGGTGGTAGGAGTTAAATTGTGAAGGGTCTATAGACCATGGTAAGAAGTTTGAATTTTATTTCAAGACCAACAGAAAATATCTACAGAATTTTTAACATGAGGCACAAAACCAAGTTGCCATCAAATAGACCCTGACTCATGGTGACCCCATGTGTGTCAGTGTAGAACTGTGTTCCATAGCGTTTTCAAGGCTGTGACCTTTCAGAAGCAGATTGCCAGGCCTTTCTGCCAAGGCATCTCTGGGTAAGTTTGACTCTCCAACCCGTTGGTTAGTAGTTCAGTGTGTAACCATTTGTGCCACCTAAAGTCTTATATCAAAATAAATTCAACTTCATTAAAAATTTAAATATGCAACTAAAGGCTTATTTGTAAGAGTCAAAAGAGAACTTACAGACTAGGGAAAAAAATTTTGGCTACAACGTATCCTACAAGGGACTAATCTCTAAAATTTATAGAAAAATTCAACATTTCAGCAATAAAAAGACAAACGATCCAATTAAAAAATGGGCAAAGTATATGAAGAGAGACTTCATCAAAGAAGACATGCAGGCAGCTAATAAACATGAAGAAATGCTCATGATTATTAGCTATTAGAGGGGTGCAAATCAAAACCACAATGAGATACCATCTCATCCAAACATTACTGGCACTAATCAAAAAAAAAAAAAAAAAAAAAACAGAAAACAACAACTGTTGGCGAGATTGTGGGGGAGATTGTAACTCTTATGCATTATTGGTACAACCACTTTGGAAAATGGTACAACCACTTTGGAAAATGGTACAACCACTTTGGAAAATGGTACAACCACTTTGGAAAATGGTATGATACTTCCTCAAAAAGCTAGAAATAGAAATACCATATGATCCAGCAATCCCACTCCTAGGTATACGCTCTAAAGAAATAAGAGCCATGACATGAATAGACATATGCACACACATGTTCATTGTAGCATTATTCACAATAGCAAAAAGATGGAAACAACCCTAAGTGCCCATCAACACATGAATGGATAAACGAACTGTAGTATATACTCATGATGGAATACTATGCAACAATAACGAATAATGATAAATATGCAAAATATTTCAACATGGATGAATTTGGAGGACATTATACTGAGTGAAATAAGTCACTCACAAAAGGACAGATAATGTATGAAACCACTACTATAAAGTAATAACAAAAGGGAAAAAAGACAAAAAATATTCTTTGTTGGTTGCCAGGGTTGGGAGAGGGAGGGAGGGAAAATTACCAATTAAATAGAAGACACGAGTTAATATTGGTGAAGGGAAAGGCAATACATAATACGGGGGAAGTCAGCACAACATGACCAAGGAAAGGGAGGACGCTGGGAGGAGCACAAGAATAAAGGGCAACTACAATAACAACTATAGTTTAGACAATGATGCAGCAAAAGTATTAATAAACAATAACTTACAAGTAGATACACCAAGAGGTGTATGAGGATGTAAGAGAATACACCCACTGGCAAATATAGGTTTGGTGGTAGATATTTCTACATACAGGACTGTAGGTGCAACTCATATAGAGTACACAAGGAGTATAGTCAGGGAAACCTCTTAGACATACCCAAGCACTTCATGGGATGAAGTCCCTAGGCTAGGGGATAAAGAACCATAGACTCAGGGGACATCTACATCAATTGGCACAACATACTACATAAAGACAATGTTCTGCATTCTACTTTGATGAATAGCTTCTGGGGTCTTAAAAGCTTGTGAGCAGCCGTCTAAGATACAACCGTTGGCCTCTTCTTATCTGGAGCAAGGAAGAGTGAAGGAGACCAGGGATTCAAGGCAGCAATTACTCCAAAGGACTAATGGACCACATGAACCACATCCTACATGACCCCAAAACCAGAAGAATTAGATGGTGCCTGGCTACCACTAGTAACAGCTCTGACTGGGATCACAACAGAGGATCCTGGACAGAGTGGGAGAAAATTGTAGAACAAAAAATCAAAATCACAAAAAAGACTAAGCTTGGTCTGACAGAGACTGGAGGAACCCCCGAGACTATGGCCCCAAGACACTCTTGCAACCTTGAAAGGAAGCCATTCCTTGAGACCACCTCCCAGCCAAACAATAGACAAGCACATAAGATAAACAATAATGCCCAAGAGGAATCTACTCCTTAGAACAATCAAATATGTAAGATCAAAAGGCCATCATCTCCCCAAAAGCAAAAATGAGAAGACAGGAAGGGCAGAAATTAGGACAAAAGAAAATGGTGAAACCAGGGCAGAAATGGGGAGAGTCCTGACACATTGTGGGAAAGGAAACCTACGTCATGGAAAACTCTATGTACAAACTGTCAAATGGGAAACTAATTTGCTCTGTAAACTTTCAGCAAAAGCATAAAAAAAGAAGGAAACAAAAAATGTGAATGTAATGCATGCTTTGTAATTGTTTCAGAGGAAATAAATTCATTATATGAATTTTAGGTCCTTTAAAATGCCTTCTAATATTCTCAATTTACAAAATCGCAAAAGAAAGGAGATCAGAAAAGAGAAAAAGAATTATCAAAATGTAAATAATGATTGAAAAAAAATTAAATAGTGGTGAAAAACAACTCCAAATAAATCGAAATATTATATTACATTTCAATGAATGTAATAAATCTCTTATTTTTAATACAAAGGCTAAACAAGAAGTACATGTTGTTGTGGACTGAACTGTGTTTCCCAAAAGCTACGTGTGTCAAATTGGCTGGACCATGATTCCCAGTGTTGTGTGATTGTCCACCATTTTGTCATATATTGTGATTTTCTTAGGTGTCGTAAATCCTATCTCCATGATTTTAATGAGGTGAGGTGGGATTATCAGCAGTTATATTAATGAGGCAGGACTCAATCTTCAAGATTAGGTTCTATCTTAAATCAATCTTTTCTGAGATATAAAAGACAGAAGTAAGCAGAGAGACATGGGGACCTGATACCACCAAGAAAAAAGAGCCAGGAGAATAATGCATCTTTCGGTCCTGGAGTCCTTGCCCTGAGAAGTTCCTAGGCCATTTAGAGAAATACAAATCAATACTACAAAGAGATACCACCTCACCCCAACAAGGCTAGCATTAATACAAAAAATACAAAATAACAAACGTTGAAGAGGTTCTAGAGAGATTGGAACACTTATGCACTGCTGGTAGGAATGTAAAATGGTACAACCACTCTGGAAAACTATTTGGCACTTCTTAAAAAACTAGAAATAGAAGTAACATATGATCCAGCAATCCCACTCCTTGGAATATATCCTAGGGAAATAAGAGCAGTCACATGAATAGACATATGCACACCCATGTTCATTGTGGCATATTCACCATGGCAAAAAGTTGGAAGCAACCTAGGTGCCCATCAACAGATGAAAGGATAAACAAAGTATGCTGCATACACACAATGGAATACTAACTATGCAATGGTAAAGAACAATGATGAGTCCACAAAGTATCTCAAAACATGGATGAATCTGGAGGACATTATGCTGAGTGAAATTAGTTAGTCACAAAAGGACAAATATTGTATGAGACCACTATTATAAGAAGTTAAGAAAAGATTTAAACACAGAAAAAAACTTTCTTTGATGGTTACATGGGTGTGGAAGGAAGGGCGAGGGTAATTCACTAACTAGATAGTAAACAAGGATCAACTTCAGTGAAGGGAAAGACAACACACAATACAGGGAAAGTCAGCATAACTCTACCAAAGTAAAAGCTAAGAAGTTTCCTGGATACATCCAAACACTTTGAGGCACAGAGTAGCTGGGGCTGGGGACCTTAGTTTCAGGGAACATCTAGGTCAACTGGCATAACAAAGTTTATTAAGGAAATGCTCTGCATCCCACTTTGGTGAGTGGTGTCTGGGGTCTTGAAAGCTTTCAAGCACCCAGCTGAGATGCATCAATCAGTTCCACACCACTTGGAGCAAAGGAGAATGAAGAACACCAAAGACACAAGGAAAATATTAGCCCAAGAGACTAAAGGTCCACATAAACCAGAGACTCCACCAGCCTGAGACCAGAAGAACTAGATGGTACCTGCCTGGCTACTACCAATGACCACCCTGACAGGGAACACAACAGAGAGACCCTGACAGAATGGGAGAAAACTGCAGTACAGAACTTAAATTCACTTAAAAAGACCAGGCTTAATGGTCTGACAGAGACTGGAGGAACCCCCGAAACTATGGCCCCCCAACACTCTGTTAACCTGGTACTGAAACCGTTCCCGAAGCCCACTCTTCAGACAAAGATTAGACAGGACTATAAAGCAAAAAATAATACTCGTGAGGAGTGTGCTTCTTAGTTCAATCCGATACACAAGATCAAATGGGCAGTTCCCGTCCTGAGGCAGGATGAGAAGGCAGGAAGGGACAGGAACTGGTTGAATCGACACAGGGAACGCAGGGATCAAGGGGGGAGTATGCTGTCACATTGTGAGGATTGCAACTAACGTCCCAAAATAATTTGTGTATAAATTTTCATATGAGAAATAAACTTGAGCTGTAAACTTTCACCTAAAGCACAGTAAAAAAATAAAGACACCTAAAGATGTACATTTGCTAAACTAAAAATGTTATTTTGATAATATAAATGAAAATACCAACTTACGAAAAAGTAGAGCATATTCCTATTTTTGTTTAAAATATATGTGTGTATGTCTAGTATTTCTACATGATAGGATTATAGCTTTCAAAAATGTCAAAACATGCTTTTTTGTGTTAGCTGAATTTTTACAACATACTCAGAAAATCTGACCTTTTTTATTACAGCGATAATCGGAAAACCAATAAAGCAATTTTTATTTTTAATTTAATAAAATTAGTGATCAAAAAGGGAAAAGCTAAAGTCAGTGGAAGAAACCAACATATTTGACCACCTAAAAAATGAAGAACTTCAGGATGCCACCATAAAGTATGAAAAAAAAAATTTTTTTTTAGACAAATACTGGAAGAAATACCCCAAAAAAAGTGATAAAGGATTTATATTCATCATATAGAGTTCAAATTATTAAGAACAAAATAAAACTAAGGCTCTAATAGTTTCGTGAACAAATGAACTAAACAGGAAAATCACAAAGGAAGAAATACCAGCAGCCAGTAAGTATTTCTTAAATTCGGTCTCACTTAATTCGGATTTACTGACAGAAATGCAGAGATGCCATTGTTTTGTCTATTCCTTGGCTCCTGGGACTCCACACCCTCTTGATTCTCCCGCCATATCCCTGACCATTCCTCTCCTTTCTGCTTCACCTAGAAGTGTTAGAATGCTCTGGAACTTGGTTCTGGCCCTCTTCCACCCTTCTCTGTCTATTCTAACTTCATGGGTAATTTCACACAGCTCCCTGACTTTAACACCATCTAAATGTCAGTGGGAAACCCTGGTGGAGTAGTGGTTAAGAGCTAAGGCTGCTAACCAAAAGGTTGGCAATTCTAATCCACCAGGTGCTCCTTGGAAACTCTACGGGGTAGTTCTACTCTGTCCTATAGGGTCGCTACATGTCGGTAATGGACTCTACGGCAGTGAGTTTTGTTGTTGTTGTTAAATGTCAGTGTTGTTAGTGGCCCATGAGTCACCCCTACTCATGGCAACCCCATGCACAAGGAAATAAGTCGTGATCCATAGGGTTTTCATTGCCTTTCTTCCTAATTCATCGTAATCTGGAAACAGCTGAAATTTGCTTAGTATCACAAAACCAAACCAAACCCATTGCCGTCGAGTGAATTCCGACTCATAGTGACCCTATGGGACAGAGTAGAATTGCCCCATAGAGTTTCCAAGGAACGCCTGGCGGATTTGAACTGCTGACCTTTAGGTTAGCAGCTGTAGCACTTCACCACTAGGCCACCAGGGTTTCCCTTAGTATCACAGCAACACAAAATTCTCCACCAACAGACAGGTGGTGGCTATGTTTGAGGTGCACTGGCCAAGGATGGAACACAGGTCTCCCGCATGGAAGGTGGCAATTCTATCCCTGAACCACTAATGTTCTCCACCTGCCTCTGCCTGGAGCATTCTACCCCCAAAGCCCACAGCCTGGCTAAAAGCCATGGAGACAAAATTCCTCTGGTTTGTCACTCTTGTCCTGGACTTGCTAACTTCTTAGGAAAGATGGGCCTTCCTGCGTCACAGGGAGGCCTGGGGAAAGAAGGAGACAAGTCTCAGAGTGTTCCAGGGAGTGGAGCATGTTGAAATTACAAAGTCAAACAGACTTGGCTTTCAGACAATGGCAAGGCAGATAATTAATTCAGATGGGACTCTGAGTTCCGGATTTGTTTTTCTCTCATGTGGATCAGGGTTTGTTTTGGTGGGGAAGTAAATAAGTAATAATTTTGTGTCATCTTCCTCAGCTACAGAGCTGTGTCACATGACCCAAAGTTTTACCAAAGGCAGCACTTTTAGTCTGTAAAGTTGCCAAGGCAACACCAGCTGCTTATGACATCATGTGACTGAGGGGACACAGACTGATTTTAGAAGCCTAAAATTATCACTCAATCTGCTCACCAAAATTCTGAAACAGCCAAGACGGCACCAAGCCCAAGGAAAAGCTTCATAAACACAGTTCTGTGCAAACGAAGACGGCGATGAATAATGTATTGTTCTCTGAAGTCTGGTACTGCAGCCTCAAATCACATACTAAAAACATAATCAAGATCAACGTATGTTGGCCACGCTGGACACGCCTGCTAATTTGTTTTCGATTACAGTTCTTCCCAACACCCTCATGGATAAAAATGGTTTTTAGCTTTTGTTAAATGGACTTTAAAGATTGAATTCCATTTTTATTTATGTGAAAATTAAATCTTAAATTGTTCTAATTCAAGACACACTGAAGATAAATAGGAATGATGGTCTTCTATCATAATATATAATTACATAGTAATTGAGGATATATACTCATACAATAATTGTTTCAATATTTTTATAATAATTAACAACTATCCGTGGACCATATTACAAGTCCAAATTTGGGACTTTCTCAGGAGGAATTAATTACATAGACAGATGCAAGAGAACTGTAACATAATTCTAAACTGACCATTTTTCAGACATTTAGAAGCAGGAAAGCTGATCTCAACCTCATCCCACACCCTTCTAGAGAACAAATAAATTAGGATGGAAAGTAAAAACTATATTAACTGCAAAATACAGTACTTTATTATCTCACGTTGCCCGGGTTTTTTTGGTTTCCAAAAACCCACTTTTAAATTAAGGTAATTACGTTGAAAATTACGCTTGTACTGACGAAATGAGTCTTTGAAGAAAAAAACCCAGACTATAAATATTCCTTGTAAACAGAAAGACTTTTCAACTCTTTAAATTTAATTTTGCAAGCATGAATTGAGCACCCACTGTGTGCAGGGCAAAGTCCCTGGGTAGTGCAAATGGTTAACATGCTTGGCTGCTAACTAAAATGTTGGGGCTACGAGTCCACCCAGAGGCACCGCAGGAGAAAGATCTGGTGATCTACCTCCAAGAAAAGCGGCCACTGGTAGCCCTACGGAGCATAAGTGTGCTCTGACACACATGGGGTCCCCATGAGGCAGAGTCAACTCCACGACAGCTGGTTTTACGTGCAGAGCAGTGTGCTAGGTTCTCCAAGGATCCAAAAATGAACAAAATATTATCCTTTTCTCCAAGCATGTAAGATAAAGATACAAATAACTAACCAAAGACATAAATAACTAACTTTTATGGATTGAATTGTATCTGCCAAAAATATATGTTATAAATTCTAACACTTGTAGTGGCTATAATCCCATTTGGGAATGGACTTTCTTTTTGATGTTAATGAGACAGTATTAGTTTAGCATACATCTTAAATCAATCTCTCATAAGACGTGAAATGGATTAAACAAGTAAGCAAGAAAGTAGAAATAGTGGAAGAGAGATAACAAGCCCCATGAAGATTGCCCAGGAGCAGAAGCTCAAAACAGACAAGAACCTTCCTCCAGAGCCAACGGAGAAAGAAACCATTCTCCTCAAGCTGGCATCCTGAGTTCAGACTTCTAGCCTCCTAAACTGTTTGTTAAAGCCAGCCACTTGTGGTATTTCTGTTATAACAGCAGTTGATAACTGTTATGGATTGAATTGTGTCCCCCAAAAATGTGTGTTAACTTGGCTAGGCCATGATTCCCAGTATTATGTGGTTGTCCACCATTTTGCAATCTGATGTGATTATCCTATGAGTTGTAAATCCTAGCCTCTATGATGTTAATAATAATATAGGGTCATTATGTGTCGGAATTGACTCAACAGCAGTGGGTTTTTTTGGGGGGGTTATGATGTTAATAAGGCAATTATGTTAATAAGGCAGGACTCAATCTACAGGATAAGACAGTATCTTTGAGTCAATCTCTTGAGATATAAAAGAGAGAAGAGAGCAGAGGCAAGAGGAACCTCCTACCATCAAGAATGAAGAACCAGGAGGGGAGTGCATCCTTTTGGATGTGGGGCCCCTGCAGGCGAGATGCTCCTTGACCAGGGGAAGATTGATGACAAGGACCTTCCTCCAGAGCCAACAAAGACAGAAAGCCTTCCCCTGGAGCTGAATTCTAGCCTTCTAGACTGTGAGAGAATAAATTTCTCTTTGTTAAAGCCATTCAATTGTGGTATTTCTGTTGTAGCAGCACTAGACAGCTAAGACACTAACACTGAAAATAGAAGAACCACAGGAGCACAGGAGAGGCAAAGCTCCCTTCTAGTTAGAGGACCAGGGAAGGATTCATGGAAAAAGTGACATTTTGAAATGAGCTGTGAAGGATGAGTAAGACTTTAACAAGTTGGGTGCGGAATGGCACACTGAAAAGGAGACACAGCTTGGGCAGTGTCAGTGGGGTGGGGAGCTTAGGTGGAAAGTAAAGAAGCAAAATATGTGCAGAAATTTGTTTGGTGGGAGTAATAGGACAAAACAGATTGGGGTCAGGTCCTAGAGGTCGAATACCATTCTAAGGAACCTGGACTTAAATCTAAGAGTGACCAGAAGTCACTGAAGTCTTTTGGTCAAAAGAATGGCATACACTGTAAGACAGTTCATTTGGGGAATGTCCACGGAGTGAATAATAAAATAGAGGAGTGGGGAATCATACAGGTGACAGGTAATGGGGATTGGAGTTGGGTAAGGTCAGCGGACAAGCAGATGGATGTAAGATATACTTGAGAGGGATGATCAGTAAGACATGGTGGCCAACTGCTTCAGTGTAGGTGGAATTGAGCATTAAAGACAATGTATATTATATAAGAACTATTAACCTACAAGCGAGCTCAGAGCTCTCATCCCCATGGCAGCTAAAGAGAATTCTGGCTTTTTCTATTCAGTTTCTTCTCCTTCCCTGCCCACCAAGGAGGGGTGTGTGCGTGTGTGTGTGTGTGTGTGTGTGTATGGGATATAGAAGAATTGAAAAGGACAGTAAATGACTACCAAAAGTGGGGATTACAACCTCGATCCCCTTTAACGCATGACAAAGCAAAGAATCCAATTTCATTCTCAATGATTTTTCCCTGGTGAATTTTGGTTCTTTAAAAGAGGCCCCACTCCAGAATTGAAATATTGGACCACAACATCAAAAGTGTGACATATACCATGACTCAGCTTGGTTTGATTTGGTTTGGTTCTGGGAGAATGGCAAGGAAGGGAGAAAATTTTGGTTTAATTTTGAAATATTAAATGCCAAGGCCCAAATACAATGTCCAATAGGCAATTCTAATTCATCATAGTAAAATTATTGTCGTGAAATCCATAATCGTTGTTGGAATGGTTTAATTCATGTCCCACTAATTGTAGGTAACGTCAATAAATAAGGTAAATAGGCCAAAATTTAGTTTCTAGATATAGCTGCAAAATTAGCTCTTAAAATGTTTTAGTCTGCTTTAAAAACACGTGTACGTTTTTTAAAAGGTTCATCTTTTTCTAAATCTGAATGAAAAATATATGGCATTACGAAGATAATCTTATCAAACACTGAAAATGTATTTTTGAGATCTGATTAAGACAAAATTTAAGCTATACTAATTCAAAGTTTGTTAGTTAAGCTCCATTATAAAGGTAATTCAATTTCATCTTAGAAAATTTGAAAAATATGGAAAAGAGAAAGAGGGAGAAAAAAAAAGTTGTCTTTAACCCACCACATAAGTAACAACAACTGTTTTATGTTGGTATGTTTGCTTTAATTTTTTTCCTCCGTATAGATTTCTTCTAAGACAAGACAGATTTGTTTGTTCTTTTGGCAGTGCATGGTATATTCAACATTCCTCACCAACACCATAACTCAGAGGCATGAATTCATCTTCCTTATTCATTGCCCAGCTTTCACACACACACGAGGCCAGAACGCTCCTTAGAAGCTAGGACGGAGGTGCTTTGTCTCACGTACTTTGGACACGTTATTTGGGGGAACCAGTCCCTGGAGAAGGACATCATGCTTGGTAAAGTGGAGGGTTGGAGAAGGAGAAGAAGACCTTCAATGAGACAGATTGACACAGTGGCTGCAACAATGGGCTCAAGCATAACATTGATCATGAGGGTGACAGAGGACAGGGCAGTGTTTTGTTCTGTCGTACATAGTGTCTCTATATGTCAGAACTGACCCGACAGCATCTAACAACAACAACATAGATTTCTTGGTTGCTTTATATAGCTTAAATTATATTTTATGTGTAAATTTGTGTCACTTAATATGAGTATGTCCATGTTATCATAAAATACCCATAATTGTTATTTTAATCACTAAATAACATTCCATCAAGTCAGTATACCATAATTATTTAATTATCTTCTATTGTTGAAATTTTAGCATCTGATATATTCGCTAATAGAGGAACATCTCATTGTGCGTTTTTCACACTTAGGTTTGTTTCCTCGAAATGTGTTCTCAGAAGCAGAACTGCTAATTTAAACATAATGTGATTTAAATCAAAATATCTTGGCCTAGGACTCCCTGGGTGGCAGAAATATTTAAACACTTACCTACTAACTGAAAAGTTATCAGTTCAAATCCACCTGGAGACACCTTGGAAGAAAATTCTGACAATCCAATTCTGCAAGATCACAGCCGTTGAAAACCCCACGGAGCACAGTTCTACTCTGACGTACCTGGGGTCACCATGAGTCAGAATCGACTCAATGCCAACTGAAGAAAAAAAAAAGGTCTTGACCTTGACCTGATGTACAAATTCAATCTCTCATGCCTAATTTTTGGATATTCAGTAGGAGAAGGACATCATGCTTGGTAAAGTAGAGGGTCAGCAAAAAAGAGGAAGACCCTCAACAAGATGGATTGACACAGTGGCTGCGACAATGGGCTCAAACTTAGCAACGATTGTGAGGATGGTGCAAGACCAGAAGTGTTTCATTCTGTCATGCACAGGGTCACTATGAGTTGGAACTGACTCGACGGCACCTAACAACAACAGTAGGAAAAAATGAAGAATTGTAGAATTTCACAGTAGCAACTTTTTCTGTTACATCATTCTCTCTCTATTTTTCTGTTTGTCTTACCTTCAAGTAATCAGAAATTAAAAGCAAGAAGGGTAAACTGAGGCTTTTGGCAAATGAACTGGAGAGGTGATTAGATGCTAGAGGGAAATGGATGAGGAGCATGTCCCCCTATCCTCGGGTTCTTACTGTGGGTCTCCTGCTTCTTCTCCCAGTTCTGATTGACAGCTCCTGACACCCTTCTGAGACTTTGCTTTACCCTCCCCTATTTGGTGCCCTGTGACCACTCCCCAGAGCCCCGGCATCATGAGGAAAAGCAATAGCATCTTAACTTGGATTTGACCGACTCAAACCTAGATTTCGTGATATTAGTACATGTTCCTCAAAATAAGCATTCTAGGGCCCACTTAAAACTAATTGGTTTTCTCAGTTGGACACTTTCTCAGAGCCTTTACAGTGCTATCGTATTTTATTTATATAGTGCTATCTATATTTCCAAAAAGGAGATGTAGTATATAGCATTTACCAAACTCATTCCACTATAAAACTCTGCTTTGCAGAGTCTTCTTGACAGTCTAGTGAGGACATAAGAAATATTGGTTAACAACACTATGAAATGGTGTTGCTCTTTATGGCTTTCTCCTTCCTTTTGCCTAACGTTCTCATTTATTCCTCTGAAATCCCATTTTTAATGTCACCCTCCTGAAAAGCACTATGTTCGCCCTTTTGAAACTAAGTAAACTGGCGGTCACTGCTCTCTAAGTCTTATATCCCTTGTACAAACCCAAATTAACCAATTCTTTTCTTGTCAAGCCACTTCCTAACAGAAACTTTTTTCTACAAATTGTCCTCTGATAAACATATATGTACTTAGAAAGATGTATATAGTGCGTATCATGGAAAGCATATGTTTTACACTAAAGCTGAATCCATCCCAAGATCGTCAAACACTTAGTAACCAGTTTTCCTCAAGTCGATTTTGACTCATGGCAACCCCACGTGCGTCAGAGTAGAATAATCAAGAGTTGATTTTTAGAAGTAGATTGCCAGGCATTTCTCTCAAGGCACCTCAGGGTGGACTCGAACCTCCAATCTTTCAGTTTGAAGCCAAGAGCATTAACTGTTAGCACCACCCAGGGACTCCAACTATTCATTATGAATGGGAATATAAAGAAGGTAAACCAAATGTTAAACTGCATTGGAATCAATAATCTAGAATTATCTGGGTTTAGACTAAAATGTAGAACTCAGGGCTCAGGGTGCCGCAATCTGAAAATGAGAACTTGAAAATGCAAAACCATTTTAACACTTTATGTAGTAAGTTAGTATTCAGAGACCAGGTGGTACACCTCATTAGCAGGAAGCGAACTTTTTTTTTTTCCTTGAAAAATGGTCTAATGTTTATAAAATAAAGCATTTGCTAAGCATTTGTCTCACTTTTGGATTTTCCATTTAAGCCAGGAACGTTTTTACAGTGCAATGGGTTTCTCTTATATATGGCCTTTCTGGCCTTGGGTTTATAATTCTGCCAAAATGATCGGCCAAACCACAATCTTGCAAAGAAATTGGTTAGTCTACTATGCAAATAGGGTGCATAAAACCACCCAATAGCATTAAGCAACACAACTGAAAAGAAGCTGAGAGCTGTCTTGATTGGAAGCTGTCCCAAATGAAGAACTGTATCCTGTCTCCTGAGTTATATCCTGTCTTTTGAGTTGATTCTGACCCCAAGCTGTAGCCTTTAACTACTCTAATAAACCACATAACTTTGAGTATGGTCTGTGAGTTCTGTGTGGTCATTGCAATGAATTATTGAACCCAGGAGAGAAGCAGAGAATGTCATGGGAGGGACCGCTGGTATCAGAAATGGTGAAAAAGTTGGAGAGTGCAGATATGTCTGACCTTCACCTTGTAGGAATCGGCTTTAGGTTAATCTCGATTTTCATTATCCCTCTCTGAATACAGACAGGCTCTGACACTACAGTACAATATATATTCAAATATTTCTTGAGGCATTACAAATCTCATTCTGGCTTAGACACGAAGTTTACAGGTTACCCATCATGGAAATAAACTTTAGACCTATAGAATCACCAGCGATAGCCAATATGTTTAGGGCAAAACTTTGTTTGCCAAAAGCACCATAATTTGAACTTAAAATATATATTGAGGTCATTATTCTAATTTGCCTATTTTTGTTAGAAATTTGGGGTAGAGGGTGTCTTAGGCTGGGTTCTCTATATAAAAATAGAGAGAGAGAGATTTATATCAAGGAAATGGCTCACTTGGTTGTAGAGGCTGGAACATCCCAAGTCCATGAGTCAGGATAGAGGCTCCTCCTGATTCACATAGCTGCAGGGGCTGACGAACCCAAGATTAGCAGGTCGGATAGCAGCCTCTTGCTCACAGGCTGCGAAGACAGATGAATCCCAAGATCATCATGCAAGATGGCAGACAAGCTGCTGAAGAACCAGAAGTCAGACAAACAGGAACCAGCTGCAGGATCCAGAGGGAACAAAAGTCAGGGAGCCTTGCCAAAAAGTCCACCTATATTGGACACACGCCACACCCTCAAGGAAATTCCCTTTCAACTGATCGGCTACTCACAGAGGATCCCATCATGGAGGTAATCACATACCAGATCTAATCATGGAAGTGATCGAATCATCATACAACTGCCAAACTACGTCATAACTGTCAAACCACTGAGAATCATGGCCAGCCAAGTTGACACACAACCTTAACCATCACAAAGGGGCAAGGAGTTAGAATTTGTGTCTTGCCCTGGTTTCCCACAATACTCCCAAAACAAGGCTGCTATAGACAAAGGCCTCAGTAACTGGCTTCCTGCTGTCTGGGGGAGCCAAACTATATGCACTCCACAATACTGACTGAGGCCTACCCTTCTTCAGTGACTAGAACCCTACGTATACAAAACCCAGCAGCTTCCAGAAACTTATTGGGCTAAAACTTAAGCATCTGGTGAAATAAAACAAACAATTGTAGTTTGAAAAGTAGAATAGTCAGAGCCCAAGAATATAGATCATAATGTGTCCTGATGGGTCAACTCACGGCTTCAGCTCTTGAACTCTGTGGAGAATGGGATGGATTTATATGTACTAGGAGGTCACTGCTGAAAAGTTCAGAGGAATGGGAATGACTTGGAAACCACAAGGCCCAGGAGCACTTGGATCCAGAAAGAACTGCCCAGTATTCCAGGCCTTCCTAGAAATACTTCTCTCCCTTTTCCTGATCACAAGTTCTGCTGACTACCTTGCCCTGCTTCTGTTTCCTTGTCATCAGCTATGTCCTGAACACAACCACTCTTGACCTCTGACCACCATGGATTCAGGCTACGGGGCTCCCGAAGTCTTCAGGTGTTGTCAGAAACAAGCTTTCCCTCCTTTTGATCATAGACTGAAGGTTCCACCATTCTCTCAGCTGCTCAGGCTCAGAATCTCAGAGTCAATTACAGAATGTTCCAAGCCCTTCTCCTCCACATATAATCACCCATCAAATTCTGAGGCTTTCCTACTGTGGGAGGAAGAAATTGGTTTGGTCCTTTGACTCTGGTTTCTGAAAATAACCTGAGCAATCAAGGTGCCTTTGTTTTCCAAAGTAGCTGGGCAAGTAGGGACTACACAGGCCCCACACCTGGAGAACTAACCTCAGGAAAGGAGAGGGGGCATGATGCAGTCATGCATATTCATCAATTGGATTGCTGTAACTATGCATTAAGGCCCAAGTCATGCATATTCATTAAGGTCCCAATGACTAGTGAATACTGGGCCTTGGAGAGCTCTCTTTTGAGATCTCATGGACTAGTGAGAACATCTATGTGCACAAGAGAGTGTGGTCCATCCCTGGGGATAATGGAAGCCTCGTGGTGCCAGAACCCCCAGACATTGCATGAAGAGCCTCTGCACTGGTATCCTTTCTGATCGTAATATATAACCTTTGCCATCGAGTAGATACTGACCCCTAGCGACCCTATAGGACAGAATAGAACTGCCCCATAGGGTTTGCAAGGAGCAGCTGGTGGATTCAAACTGTTAAACTTTTGGTTAGCAGCCGTAGCTCTTAACCACTATGCCACCAGGGCTCCAATATAGAAATAACTGTAAGTATAGGTAATAGTTTCTGTGAGTTCTGTGAATCATTCTAGCAAATTAATGAGCCCAAAGGGGGTAGTGAGGACCAGCAGAGAGGCTAGCATTTGACTATTTGGTAGGAGCTGGAAGGACAGAGTCTTAACTTGAAAAGACCCAACTCTCAGTGGTTAGGATCAGAGAGAAAGTGCCAGGCCGGTGGCTGGTGTTAGAATGATGAAGTGGGAAAGTGAGGATATGAGTTATCTTCACATTTTGGAAATTTAGGCTTATGTTGGTGCCATGGGTTGAATTGTGTCCCCCCAAAATATGTGTTGTAAACCCTAATCTTATGCCTATGGTTATAATCCCATTTGGTAATGGATTATCTTTGTTATGTTAATGAGGCAGCATTGGTGTAGGATGTATTTTGAGTCAATCTCTTTCGATATATTAAAGAGATTAAACAAGTAAACTAAGAAGCAGAGATGAGGTAAGATAGATGCCCAGACACATGGAGATCTCCAGGGAACCAGGAAGCAGAGCAGAAGCTAAACAGACAGGGACCGTCCTCCAGAGCCAAGAGAGAGAAAGCCTTCCCCTAGAGCCAGCACTCTGAATTCAGATTTCTAGCCTCCTAAACTGTGAGAAACTGAATTTGTTTGTTAAAGCCATGCATCTGTGGCATTTCTGCTACGGCAGCACCAGACAACTAAGACAGTCAGCTGTTATTCATACACCCTACTATCCTCCATCTGCCAAGACACACCATTTCCTCTGTACTTCCATGCTTTCTTAGACATAACTCTCATCACACTAGACTCTGATATCTTGTGAGTCAAGACCACGTATAATTATTACTTCTAACTCTGACCCCGGTATAATGCCTGGCTCACAGTTGATGCTTGAAAATGTTTTGTGGTAGGAATGTGGTCCAGACAATTTTTCTGTTACATGTTCCTTCCCTTGCTTTATATCCAGGCCAACAGCTTCATCATCTTTCAACTGTTGTTGTGGTTAGTTGCCATTGAGTCTATTCCAACTAATGGTGACCCCGTGGGTACAGACAGAGTAGAACTGCTCCATAGGGTTTTCAAGTCTGTGACTTTTTGGAAGCAGATTGCAAGGCCTTACCTCCAAGACACCTCTGAGTGAGTTTGAACGGCCAGCCTTTCAATTAGTAGTTGAGCGCTTAACCATTTGCATCACCCAGGGACTCCTATCTTTCAGCTAGACACTTGGTAACAAAATAATTCAATTTCAGATAGCACACACTACGAAGAAAATCATGTGTGGTAAGGGGACGGGGTGGAAGAGGACACTCTTTTAGAAAAACTAGTAGGAAAGGTGTCTCTGAGGAGGTGACATTTTAGCAGAAACATGAATGATGAGGAGAAAAGAACTGTGTGACCACATAGGGGGAAAAAGATATTCCAGGGGAAAGCAACAGCAAATATAAAGACCCTGAGGAGGGAATGAGTGTGTCCTATTTGAGGGGGAACAAGAGGGCTGTGTGGCTACAGCATAGTGAGCTGAGGGAAGAATAGCAGGAGACAAGGTTGAAAAAGTAGGCAGGGGCTAGATCATGTCCTTGTAGGCGTGACAAGGAATTTGGATCTTATTCAAGTGTAATAGGAAGCCATCACACGATTTTAATAAGGGATTTAGGTCATCTGCATTGCATTTTTTTAAAAAAATCACTGTGGGTGTTGTCTGAAGAATGAATCAGAGGGGACAGGAGTGGAGAAAAGAGATCTGTTGGGGGTTATGCAGAAATCTAGGTGATTGTAGAGTGGGGGCAGAAAGGGTGGAGGGAATAAGAAGTGGTTGAATAATCAATGTATTTCAAAGAAATAACAGAAAGAATGCTCTGGTAGAGTAGATGTGGAGGATTAAGAAACTAGAGGAACTAGGGGGCACTCCTAGATCTCGGGTCTTGGGTCTTGGGTGAATTGTGGGGCCATTACCTAAGGTGGAGAAGACTGAGGGAGAAGCAGCTTTGCAAGGAGAAGGGAGTAGAAGTAAGGGGAGGGGGAAATCAATCTGTTTTGCATAGTTAATTTTGAGGTGTCTACTACATGTCCAATGAAGATGTCATGTGGGCAATTAGATTGTATAGATCTGTAGCTCAGAGAACCGAACAGAGGTGGGATATAAACTGATGAGCCATTAGTGTATAGAAGGCATTGAAAGCCATAAGGATGGATGTGCTTAATGAAACATGTGCTTTGGTGTAATGATCTGCCCTTTGTCCAGGAGTCACTCAGATACATAATGCTTTGATGGAATTGTTTTGACTCCTTTCAAACATTTTGACTTTTAAACCTACCTCATGACCTTTTTTTTTTTTTTTCATGACCCTTAAATATATATATGTGATGGTTAAGGTTGTATGCCAACTTGGCTGGGCCGTGATTCTCAGTGATTTGGTAGTCATGCTGTAGTTTGGCAGTCATATAATTTGGCAGTGTTATATGTCATAATGGCCTCCATGATGAGATCTGATATAACGTGATCATCTCCATGATGAGATCTACTGTGAGTAGCCAATCAATTGAAAGAGAGTTTCCTTGGGGGGTGTGACCTGGCTCCAATACAGGTGGACTTTCTGGCAAGGCTCACTGACTTTTGCTTGCTCTGGCTCTGGCAGCTGGCTCCAGTTCATCTGACCTCTGGTTCTTGGGACTAGAGCTTGCAGCTCACCTGGCAATCTTGGAATTCATCAGCCTCCACGGTCTGGATTTTGGGTTCGCCAGCTCCTGCAACTACGTGAGTCAGGAGAAGCCTCCAGCTTGACCCTCAGATTTGGGACTTTCCAGCCTCTACAACAGTGTGAGTCATTTCCTTGATATATATCATTCACTCTCTCTCTCTGTATGTACACACACACCCACACACATATATACACTTCAACGGTTTTGCTTCTCTAGAGAACCCAGCCTGACTCTATATATATATATATATATATGTATATACATATACATATATATATTTTTATACATATATATATGTGTGTGTATGTATAATTTTAAGGAAAAAAATCAAACCAGTTCCCATCTAGTCAATTCCAATTCGTGGTGACCCCAAGACCATCAGAGTAGAAGTATGCTCCACAGAGTTTTCAATGGCTGATTTTTTCAATAGATCGCCAAGCCTTTTCTCTAAAGCACCTCTGGGAACACCTGGAAAAAACAGAGTAAAGAATGCAAGAACCTCAGGAACTCATGCGGCCACCACAGAGACGTCAGAAATGGACTGTGTACAGCAAGGAACAATAATCAAAATTAGAGAAAAATTTTGAGAAGAACAGGCATGGCTCAGGAACTACCAGGCCAAATTGTCTTGGCAGCAGCAACAACAGCGGTGGCCAAGGGGCCAGGGCCAGAGATGTAGAGCCAGAAGTAAGCCACACACATCCCCAAAGCCTATGCCTCTGCCAGTCTCTTAGTCTATGGGTATCTAGTCTCCAACATATCCCCCCCACCTAGACCCTTGGGAATTTTCAGCAGTGGGACTTCGTTCTTTTCAACCACAACCAGGCCTGAGAGGCCTCAGTCCAAGGACCCCATTATGGGGTTGGCAACCTCAGCACCAGCCTTGACCTCTGACATCTATGCTGTGGACTTCATGTCAGAGGCGGAATGTTTCCCAAGGCCCAAAGGGCACCCTTCATTCCCAGGCCCCTTCAGTGATCCCTGTATCTATACCTTCCTCTCCTCCAATGATGCTTTAGCCCCAAGTTGGGGTTGACTATGTAGATGAGAGTCATCACAATATGAGAATATTTCTGAATTTATAGAAGAGTCAGTCCACTGAAATGTCCAGCTGATCCCTTGGGGAGACCAAACC
Source organism: Loxodonta africana (assembly GCF_030014295.1). Taxonomy (NCBI): domain Eukaryota; kingdom Metazoa; phylum Chordata; class Mammalia; order Proboscidea; family Elephantidae; genus Loxodonta; species Loxodonta africana. Next base: position 33,907,174 of record NC_087354.1, on the reverse strand, counting down.
CTAGGACAACAGTTTACGTTTGTGAGACTCATTCGTGTTGTTGCCCAAAGTTATAATTCATTCATTTTTATCACCATAGACCAGTGGTTCTCAATCTTTAACACGTATCAGAATTGCCTGTAGGGCTTGTTAAACCAGTGCTGAGAACCACACCCAAAATGTCTGATTCAGTAAGTCTGAGGTAGGACTCAAGAACTTGCATTTCTGGCAGGTGCTGCAGGTCCATGGCCCACACTTTGAGAAGCACTGCTGTAGAGTATTCCACTGTGTGAATATGCCATAATTTATTTATGCATTCCACTACTGATGGGGCAGGAGTCCTGGTGGCACAGTGGTTAAGTGTTCGGCTGCTAACTGAAAGGTTGCTAGTTCAAACCCACTAGCAGTTCTGCAGGAAAGAGATATGTCAGTCTGTGCTTCCATAAAGATTACAGCCTAGGAAATCCTATGGAGCAGTTCTAGTCTGTCCTATACGGTCACTAGAAGTCAGAATCAGCTTGACGACAACGAGTTAGTTAGAACTATTAATGAACGTCTGGTTTGTTTTCATTTGGTGGCTGTTATAAATAACAATTCTATGAATATCCTTGTACACGTCATTTAGCTCACACGTGTAATACATCTCTGGTAGGCTCCCAGGAATTGCTGGGTTATGGAATATGTGAGGACATCATGCTTTATAAAGAAGGTCAGCAAAAAAGGGGAAAACCCTCGACAAGATGGATTGACACGGTGGCTGCAACAATGGGCTCAAACATAATAACGATAGTGAGAATAGTGCAGGGCCAGGCAATGTTTTGTTCTGTTATACACAAGGCCGCTGTAAGTCGGAACTGACTCCACGGCATCTCACGACAAACAAGAAGAGTATGTGAATATTCAGCTATAGTAGATTCTGTCAACGAGTTTTCCAAAGTAGTTTAACCAATTTACACTCCAGTGGGCCATAAATATTGGAAAGTCCTGTAACTCAGTATCATCACCAACATTTAGGCTTGTGAAGCTTTTAAGTTTCTGCCAATGTGGTAATTGTGTGTGTGGTTTTCACTGTGGTTTTTTCATTTCCCTGATGACTAATGGGAGCCCTGGTGGTACAATGGCTAAGAGATCAGGTTGCTAACCAAAAGGTCAGCAGTTTGAATTCACCAGGAGCTCTTTGGAAACCCTATGGGGCAGTTCTACTCTGTCCTATGGGATCTCTATGAGATGGAAGGGACACAATGGCAACAGTTTGATTTTTGGCTTTGGATGACTAATGAGGGAAGGTCTTTTAATACGTTTATTGGACATCGTTGTTACTTGTTATGGAGTCAGTTTCAACTCATGGTGACCTCGTGTGTGCAAAGTGGTACTACTCCTTGGGATTTTCAAGGCTGTGGCCTTTCAGAAGTCAGTCACTAGGCCTTACCACTGGGGCACTTCTGGGTGTGTTTGAACTGCCAACATTTTGGCTAGTGGCCCAGCGCTTAACCATTTGAGCCACGCAGGGACTCCTATTGGACATTAGGATTTCTTTTTGACTAGTTTCTTCAAGTCTTTTGCCCATTTTCCTAATTGATTTGAGTGAGCGCTTTATATATTTTAGATTCTAGTTATTTTTCAGTTATGTGTGCTACAAACATTTTCTTCCATTCTGTAGCTGTGTGTTCACTCTTCATGGCATCTTTTTATGAATAGCATTTCTTGATTTTGATATAGCCTATTTCAGTGTTTTTCAAACTGTTTATGGTGAAGGACCTTTTTTCCCCCAAGTCAATTGAGTACTAATACTTTTGAAAAATACATTTTAAAATAACTGAATAAACACAAATTTTTTTTAAAAAAAGACATCTAAAAAACTTTAAGCACTTCATTATCAATTAATATGTTTCAGAGACCTCTCACCCCTAAGTTTCACCCAATTTTATGAATAAAAACAAAATCTGAACCAAAATATCATGTAATCAAGTAACATACTCACAGCTTTATTTTAGCAAAGCATTCTAAAACTCTTCTGTAGGGTAAAATTGCAGATAAAATGGTGAAATGAATGTGCTACTAGGTCATAATCTAATCTTGAATGTGAGAAAAAAAGGGAATATTCGAGCAATAGATTTTATATAAAAAGAAATTAGAATGCGGTGACTGATTTAATTGATGTTATCCTTATTCTCTTCTCTGTTAAAGGGACTTAAAAAATGACTTCATGATTCGTAGTTGTAACCGTTTCTGGGTCAGCCTCCCCCTGAGTGTGAGTTCCTTGAAGGCAGGGATTATCTCTTATTCATCTTCGCAGTAGGCTTTTTTGTAGATAAACTTTAACAGATTAAGAAAGTTCCTTTCTATTCCTAGTTTGTTAAAAGTTTATCGTGAATGGATGTTTAATTTTTTACATGTATTTCCTGCATCTAGTATTGAAATGCTCCAGAGAGCCATGATGTTGCAGTGGTTAAGCACTTGGCTGCTAACCAAAAGGTCGAAAGTTCGGCAGTTCAAACCCACCAGCTGCTCCGTGGGGGAAAGATGTGGCAATCTGCTTCCTTAAAGATTTACAGCCTTGGGGAGAATGAAGAAAACTGAAGACACAAGGGAAAGATTAAACCAAAGGACTAACGGACCACAACTACCACAGCCTCCACCAAACTGAGTCCAGTAAACTAGACGGTACCCAGCTACAACCACCGACTGCTCTGACAGGGATCATGATGGAGGGTCCCAGGCAGAGCTAAAGAAACATGTAGAACAAAAAAAGACCAGACTTACTGGCCTGACGGGACTAGAGAAACCCTGAGAGTGTGGCCCTGGATACCCTTTTAGCTCAGTAATGAAGTCACTTCTCAGGTTTACCCCTCATTCAAAGATTAGGCAGGCCCATTAAAAAAAAAGAGAGAGAGAGAGACTAAAGGGGCATACCAGCCCACAGGCAAGGACTACAAGGCAGGAGGGCTCAGAAAAGCTGGTATAGGGAACCCAAGGCCAAGAAGGGAGAGTGTTGACATGTAATGGGGTTGTTAACCAATGTCATAAAACAATATGTGTACCAACTGTCTAATGAGAGCTAGTTCGACTCAATGGCAATGTTTTTTTTTAGTTTGTTCTATGGAAGCCCTGGCAGCATAGTGGTCAAGTGCTACAGCTGTTAACCAAGAGGTTGGCAGTTCGAATCCACCAGGCGCTCCTTGGAAATACTACAGGGCAGTTCTACTCTGTCCTATAGGGTTGTTATGAGTCAGAATCAACTTGATGGCAGTGGGTTTCATTTTTTTGGAGTTTGTTCTATAAACCTTCATCTAAAGTACAATCAAAAAAAGATTTACAGCCTTGGAAACTCTATGGGGCATTTCCACTCTGTCCTGTAGAGTCGTTATGAGTCGGAATCAACTCAACAGCACACAACACAACAACAACAGCATTGAAATGATCACATGGTTTTCCTGATTTAACCAGTGAATATAGTGGAAGGCACGAATAGATTTTCTAATGTTAAACTATTCTTACACTCCTGGGATAAATCTAGTTTAATCATGCTATAGTATTGCTTCCACTCATTTCTGGCTTCAGTTTGCTAACTTTTGTTTATTAGTTCATGAGTGAAACTGGCCTGAAGTTTTCCTTTTTCTTATCATTCTTGTCTAGTTTTAATGCCTTGGTTACTCTTGTGTCATTAAATAAGTAGAAGAAAATTCTCTTTTTTTCTATTTTATGGAAGATTTTGTGTGAGATAAGAACTAATGTTGCTTAAATGTTTGTTAGAACTAACATACAAAGGGTCTAGACCTAACTATGTGTTTTTGGAAATGTTTTTAATCACTGATTCTTTTCTTTAGTGGTTACACAAAATTTGTTTTCCATTTCTTCTTGGGTCAATTTTTTGGTTATATTTTTCTAGGAATTTATCCATTTTAGCAAAGTTTTTAAACACATTGTTATTTATAATAGTATCTCATCACATTTTAATCTCTGTAGTATATATGGTTAACATTGCCTTTTTCTTTCCAATGTTGTGTATCAGAGCCTTCTTAATGCACCATTTGATTTCTTGACTGCTGCTTTCACAAGCATTGATTATGGATCCAAGCAAAATGAAATCTTTGATAACTTCAATCATTTTTCTGTTTATCATGATGTTGCTTATTGGTCCAGTTGTGAGGATTTTTATTTTCTTCATGTTGAAGTGTAATCCATACTGACGGTTGTAGTCTTTGATCTTCCTCAGTAAGTGCTTCAAGTCCTCTTTGCTTTTCCTTAAAATCTGTTTTATCTGCTATGGCTATACCTGTATACGGTTTGGCTGAAATAGCTACACCCATATAGGTTAATGTCTACCTGGAATATATTTTTCCATCTTTTTACTTTCAACTTTATATCTTATTTTAAGTGTCTCTTGTAAGCAAAATATGGCTGATTTTTTTTTTTTTAATAATCCCACTTGACTGTATTTATCTTTTAACTGGATGGTTTATTCCATTCACATTTATTCAGATTAGTGGTAGACTGAGATTTATGTCTACCATCTTGTTTTGTGTTTTCTACTTTTCTTGTTTTTCCACTTTGTTTTATTTAACTTTTCTTGTTTTTTTACTTTGTTTTGTTTAACTATCATTATTATTCTTTTCTTGCCTTCTTGTAGATTACTTGGTTTACTTTTCTATTTCATTTTTCCTTTTACTAGTTTGGAAGCTTTGTACTCTATTTCTATTCTTTTGGTGGTTATGCTAGAGGTTGTAACACATGCAGAGCTCAGTAAAATCTTATGTTAATCAATGCTCACCTCAAGGACTTTAATATGCTTTATCAGTGTCCTCTTAACATTATCTCCTAAGTTTATTTTCCCTCTGCTGTTCATCCCAACTACTAACCCCTGTCCTCATTCTGGCACTCATTGTCTTTATTGTAACAATCTCTTCTCTGGTCTCATTGCCCTTCAACTTGTCCTCCCAAAACTTACCCTCACAGAGGTGAGAGAACTACAAAATTCTACATCCAACTGCTCCCTGGACATGTCCACCTCCATGTCCCAAGTGTCCTCAAACTCTGCACCTCTAAAATGGAACTCACTTAAAATCCAAATCTGGCAATAACACTTTCCCATTTAAAACCACTCAACCTCTCCTTGTTGCTTATTAGACAAAGCCCACACTTCTTCACATGGCCTTCATGCAAGACTCCTCATGACCTGACAGCCAACTACCCCTCCCGGACCATGTCTATTCCTGGCCACTCCTTCCCCGTGCTCTTAGCCTCTCTGCTATATGAAATGTTGTACAGGTTTTAGAGTTACAAAAATGATTTAGTATCCCATTTCTCAAAACAACTACCAAGAAAGGTGGACAAGACCATTTATTATTATCCTCATTTTACAAATTAAAAGGCTGAAGTCCAAAAGCATTAGGTGATTGCTGAAAGTTATAGCTAGAGGGAAGTGGAATCAAAAGACCAGAATTCCCATGTCTTTGAATACATTGGTCAGTGCTTGTTACAATCATTTAAAGCTGACAACAAAGACGGGTACTCTCTACCAGTAAAAATATAAAGGTGAGGAAAAGGGGTGGGGAAGAGAGAAAAAAACAATAAATAACACACTGAAGTTTGTTTTGTTTGTTTGTTTGTTTTAAACACTGTCATTGTTCTTTAAATGTCCACTTCTATGCGTTTGTTCTCCCTTGACTGCTGTCCAAACCTCCGGATGCCTTCAAGTCAGACTTTGTGGCTTGGTCCCTGAAGCTCTCAAATGCCGAAATTAATTGTGTGATACTTAGGAAACCTACAGTGATTTAGTTAAATGTCAATTAACAAGAATAAATACAACAAATGTGCTGCTACTGAGTTCTTGCCAGAATAGCCTCTATTAGAAAAATACACTACTGTTTTCTGTCCCTTATTTTGGGATTAAAACGTGGGGAACATTAATAAGTTGTCTGGCCTTGCAGGGAAAAAAATATATATGTATATATATATATACACACACACACACACACACATATATATAAACATCTGACCAAATGGTCCTGGGACAGCCCCTCTCCACCCCAGAATCCGGCTCTTCCATATATTCTGTGTACCATCATGGACTCCTCTTCAAGATTTCTCCACTCGTCATTCCCACACTCTCCTGCCACACCAAGAGCTTATAACTCACATTCTAAAAAATATAATTTTGGTCTCAGGTTGACAAATGCACCAGTTCTAGAGGTCCTGTCCCTCCCTTTATCAGAGTCCTTGTGTGACCTTCCTATGTCACCTTGCATCTCATCTACCAGAAATAGGTCACTGACCCTGCCATCCCCAGGGTCTCCCAGGGCCCCTGACTCTATGCTACAGCAGTGACTTGAGCTTGCTCTCCCTACCCTCTAAGCCAGTCCCAGCCCTGAAGGCCGCATATTCCTGCACCACCCCTGAGATCCAGGCAGTCTTCCTTCCCTAGGTCCCTCCCAGTTTTGGGGTTCTCCTGTTCTAGACACTGCTGGGATCTCATCTTCCAGACTTCAAATCTTAGAGGCAGTCAACCAGCCCTGAAAGAAGGAAGAAATTTTAACCAAGTGTGATTTCTATGTCCACCATCAGACCTTGCATACCCTCCCCAGCCAAGGGTCCCCTCCATCCCCTTCTAGAGCCAGCATTGGTTATGGTGGTCCCTAGGGCTAGAGAGACTGAGTCAGCAAGTAGAGATATCATCAATCCAGCCTCTGCATGAGAGGATAACAGTCATAATCTTCCCCTCCATTCCGACCTCATCCTTCTCTTCTTTATCCTCAGGGGGCTGGATTCAGCCTTGGGTCTCTGTCATACGGGTTCCTCTACCTTACTAAAAATGAATGATCATAGAATTGGAAACCAACGATTGTCATCTCACGTTTCTCTGTGAGATGCTCAGTCAATATCACCAGGAAAGGATATGTGAACTCTAAAATAGTCACTGGAATCTGGAGCATGAAATTATCATATCTAGCATGCTTGGCAAAGAGCCCACCACAGAGATGTTCCAGAATTTAACTCTGAGAGCCTTTAACTCACTTCCTTTCTCTTCCTTTACTTATTAGATCCAGGGGTAGCTTGAAGTTGGAGAGTACTGATTATGGGAGCTCCCGATGGGACTGAGGCATCATTGGAAGAAACAGAAAGTAGAAAAGACAGACCACATATAAGTTGCTACCGGGTGGGTGATGCAAAGACTGCTTGATCTCCCCCCACATATTGTTCCTTAGGTTTTCATCCTCAGCTTCCATCCTTAATTCCAGCCCCCTTCACTCCAAAGACCTCATCTCCAAGTCCTTGAAGAAAATTGCCTCCTTCCACCCTGCTACAAATTGCATTACTTCTACATCCATGCCCCATCTTTGCTCCAGTTTTAGCCCCCCTCTTCAGAATGGTTCCCCACACCTTCCCATTTGAATTATGGTGTTGCTGAAGAATATTGAATGTGCCATCGACTTCCAGAAGGACTAACAAATCTGTCATGGAAGAAGTATAGCCAGAATGCTCTTTAGAAGCCAGGATGATGAGACTTTGTCTCACTTTGGACATGTTATCAGGAGGGAGCCATCCCTGGAGAAGGACATCATGCCTGGTAAAGTACAGGGTCAGAGAAAAAGAGGAAGACCCTCAACAAGGTGGAATGACACAGCAGCTTCAACAACGAGCTCAGACACAACGATTGTGAGGATGGCACAGGACCAGGCAGCATTTTGTCCCATTGGACGTGGGGTCACTACGAGTCAGAGATGACTCTAAGTCTGTAACTTAGGAACATAATTTATAAGATTTTTCTTAAAGCAAAGACTGTTGCCTCTGATCCTGCTTTCCTCAGACCTTGTTTTGTTGTGAACAGCAGACCTTATGCAGCTCTTGTGGGTCTTCTCTTCTCTGTGGTTAGGAATCCTTACTCTGTGTGAGAATTTCTGGTAGAAGGGCACTTTACCTATTGTTTGTGCCCCCTTTGAGTCCCTCCATGCTCTCTGTAGGCTCTGGTTCCTCACATACACAAAGCTAGGTCCAACGACTTCACCACTTTCTTCCCCTCAATTGAAGGTTCCCTTCCTAAGGTCTTCTTCCAGCCTCCCATTCCCCACTGGAATTCTGTCCCCTCTTCCAATTCATAGCATGGATCACCCTTAACCTCCCAAGAATTTCAACATACAGGTAAGATCCTGGCTTCCCTCCTTTCACCAGGGCTAAGCTGTTCCTCTGAGCCTGTTCTGGCCTCTGAGGCCTTCTATCTTCCCGCTGTACAACTTCTCCTGGGCCCCATGTTGTTGGTGCCTCTGGGTAGATGAGCATAATGGTGTCTTGAAATGGCTTGAGTGGAGGCTGTTACTGAAGACACCCAAATCCCTGTTTGTGATCTGCTATATCAGGTCAAAGAGCCTGGGGAGTTCTCCTTGGGCATTTTCTCCTCCGTTGAGGATCACTGGCTGCCTATTATCGGTGCTTCAGCAACTGCTGTCCCTGCTTGGCCTACTTACGTTTTACACATACTTTTTTGGCATTTAGTTTTCTCAATTTGGCTGCCATTTGATGCTACCACATCTCCAATATTTTCCCCCCATTTGGGTTCCAAAGTTCTGAGTCAGAGAGTCTTGACTGTAATTGCTTTTTGAAGAAGCCTCAGCAGCTCAAACTGTCCTTCATTCCATGTGGCATGTCCCAGGGTGGTCTCCTGTGTGGGGTACATCCTGAAACTGGTCAAGCAGTGGGAGCCACATGGCGTGGTGGCCAGCCACTCTATGGTCACTGCCCAGGCCCACTCTTCTTCCCCTTCCTCAGGAAGGAGCTCAGGTATTTCAGTCACTACCTCCTGCTCTCATGGAGTGTACAGTCTAGCCCAAAGCAGACAGGCTATGGATGGTCCCAGCCTCTCTCCCAGATACCCAGTATAGTTGTTTTCTGGTGGTGTCCCTGGGTGGCGCAAACAGTAAAACATCTGGCTACTAACTGAAAGGTTAGAAGTTCAAATTCTTCCAGCAACAACTCAGAGGAAAGACCTGGCAATCTACTTCCCAAAAAATCAGCCATTGAAAACCCTATGGAACACAGTTCTATTCTAACGTACATGGGGTCACCATGAGTTGAAATCTATTCCACAGCAACTGCTTTAGTGTTTGTATGTTTGTTTTGGCTCCATCCCAGCATTGTTGCTCCTCATCAGCTTGGTAAAGCCATATGCAACTCAGCTGCTCTCAGCTGCTAGCAATCCACAGTGGAAACAGGAATCCAGGGGTGGCAATCCCCTCTTGTCCCAAGGCCCATCCTTCTGCTTTCCGAATCAGGAGGTATTTCCTTACATCCTTCCCCACCCACTGCTCCTCTGGAAAGAAAGCTGCAGGTGAGGGACTGGTCCACTTGATTCTGGACTTGACAGAAATTCCTCCAAAGTATGGCCTGTGGATGGTCTCTTCCCTGAGGCCGACTTTCGCCTATTCTATATCCTTTACAGATTTTCAGTCCAAACAGAATGTGGATGGAACGAAACGGAGAAAGTCATTAGATTGGTACATATGATAAAGCTGCCATTTTGCTCAGAATTAGAATGAGCTGAGGGAATTAAAGGAGTAAGAAAAAAAGAAAAGCAAAAGTTAATTGCTGCTTAATAGAAGAATAAGGAACTGAGACAAGCTTGCTTTATTTATTATCAGTCCTCCCTGAATTACAAAATAAACAGGATAAAACTTAGTCTTTCCTTTACGCAGAATAAAGTGTGGCATTAAGATGCTCTAGTAATTAGATTTAATTGGAACCGGATTTATAAAGCAGACTGTGAGCTGTCGAGGACAAGGACGGTGTTGTGTTCACCTCTGTCTTCAAGTAAATGCTGACTGTTATTATGGTTGAGGTTGTTATCCAATTATCATGTGTAACATCAGAATATGGAAATCATTGCCTCCGAGAATGATCAAAATGGGGATTTACTTTTATTGACAAATACAAGGTTTTTCTAAGCTAAATCATGGTTAAAGGAAAAGAACACGCACCTCTTTCTAAGGGATCGCTTTACACAGCAGGATTTATATTTAAACTCTTGTTAAGGCTCTTAGAAGAATTAGTCGTAAATAAAAGCTGTGTCTCCTGTATCAACAGCACAGTAAGCACCCTTTCCACCTGGGAGAAGTAACACTGCCTCTCTCTAAACATACTCCAAAATAAACCAGTTGCCATTGAGTCAACTCCAACTCGTGGTGACCCCATGTGCGTCAGAGTAGAACTGCTCTCCAAAGGGTTTTCAATGGCTGAGTTTTCAGAAGTAGATCTCCAGGCCTTTCTTCTGAAGCATCTCTGAACAGATTCAAATCTCCAACATTTCGATTAGCAGCCGAGTCCATTAGCCATTCGCACCACCCGGGGACTCCAAAGCACCCTATACCTGTCGCCTTCAAGTCACTTACACAGTAGAACTGCTCCATAGGGTTTTCCTGACTGTAATCTTTACAGAAGCAGAGTGCCAGACCTTTCTTACCTGGTGCTGTTAGATGGGTTCAAACCACCAACCTACAGGCTAGTAGTTGAGCACAAACTGTTTGTATCACCCGGGGACCTGTTGATCTCACACCCTATGAATTTCACACCTTAGAGCTGTGAAAAGTAAAACTGTATCTCTCTAAACTTACTCACCTACCTCTATTTCAGATGGTCTCTTCAGTGACAGTGAACGTGCTGTGGTTTTCTAAATCCAGAAGCAAAGTCCAGATAATTAAAAAGACCATGTACAGAAAACAAACCAAAAACCCGTTGCTGTCAAGTCAATTCGGACTCATAGCAACCCTACAGGACAGAGCAGAACTGCACTGTAGGGATTCCAAGGAGCAGCTGGTGGATTTGAACTGCTGACCTTTTGGTTAGCAGTCGAGCTCTTAATTGCTGTGCCACCAGGGCCCATACAGAACACAGAGGGGTGAAAAAAAAAAAAGTGAAACGGAGTGTTGTCAGGGACACAGAGAACAGGCTCAGTAAAGGAACTGGAGTAAGCAGTACAATGAGACCAGAAATGAGAAATGTGCAATGAGACCAGAAGAACTGGATGGTGCCTGGCTATCATTATGGAATGTTTTGATCTAAGATTCTGTAGAAGAACCCTGGTCAAAACGGGAGGGGGGACAATTTCAAATTCTCAATGGAATCCAGACCTTCTGTAGCCATTGAGATTACATGAAAACCTGAAGCTATCGCCCTGAGATAATTTTTATACCTGAAACCTCAAACCAAAACTTTTCCCCCAAGGTCTGCTTTGAAACAAACAACAGTTTAGCCTAATTAGTAAAGCATGTCTTCCTTAAGTTGTGCTCTCTCAAAGATTTATCTATGTGGGATCAAACTGACAACAGCACCTCAAAAGGCGAGATGAAAACTTAGGGGCCAGTGACTTTACATTGACGGTGGGGGAATGATCTGGAGAAGGACAGAGAATGGTTACACAACTTAAAGAATGTGAACAATGTCGCTGAATTGTACATGTAGAATTTGTTGAAACAGTGTATCCTTTGCTGTGTGTATTTTCACAATAAATAAAATTAAAAAGAAACAGGATTGAACAGTGAAAGGTAGAGGGAAGGAGGGAACAGCGTGAAGAAAAAGGAGAAGGTAGCTGGGGGTAGAGGTTGCAGCCTGGAGAAAGAGAAAGGGAAACAAGAATGAGAAAAACAACAGCAGAAATTTTTCCTGCTGGGTTTGAGCAATAGGACAGATGAAGGATAAGGTGTGTGGGGAATGAATTTGACACTAAATTCCCTGCTACTGTTTCCAAATTTTCCTTGAGGCTGGAGCAGATTGCCAGAACTTTCTCCCGTGGAGCCGCTGGGGGGTTCAAACCATCAGCCTTCCGGCTAGCAGCAGAGCACTTAACCATTGCACCACTTGAGCTCTTTAAAAGTAACATTTATTGAGCAGTTACTATGTTATGCCCTATACTAGGCACTTTGCACATATTATTTAATTGACTTCTCATAACAAGCCTATGAGGGAGATTTTATTTATCCCATTGTTATCGTTGGGGAAAAATAAGTCTAAAGGAACTTTTCTTCATGGTTGTGCACATAGTGATGTTTGTGTGTGTCTAAAACGTCCTTATTTCCAACAAAAATAAGACCTAAAGAAGTACACAGCACTTTCAAGTTCTGAAAGCAATCTGGCATGTCTGATCTCATCTGCTTTAAACATTTACCTAGTAAAATAGGCAGGACCACTTATTAATACCTTAATGGTACAAACAAATAAAATGGGGCACAAATAAACTTAAGGTCATGCAGCTAGGAGAAGTGCCAGGACTGTGACTAGGGTCCAAATCTTCCAATTCCCTAACAAATGATTTCTCCACACTTCTTCAAGTTAATCGGAGAGAGGTGGAATCTATTCTGGAAGGGAGTTGAGGGTGGTTCTCGAAAGTTCAGAGAATCATCACTGAATATATGCAAACAAATAATTTTCTTCTAATATCATATTAGTAAAGGTAGCACTAGTTGCTGAAGAAGAAGCCCTGGTGGCACACTGGCTAAAGCCCTCGGCTGCTAACCAAAAGGTCAGCGGTTTGAACCCACCAGACGCTTCATAGGAGAAAGGTGTGGCAACCTGTTTCCGTAAAGATTTACAGCCTTGAAAGTCCTATGGGGCTGTTCTACTCTGTCCTATAGGGTGGCTATGAGTTGGAATCGACTCAAAAGCAATGAGTTAATGGAGCTGCTGAAATAGATTGACCCCCCAAATATCAGCAGAATAATGCCTAGAGTCTCACGTGTCTTAGTTGCCTAGTGCTGCTGTAACACAAATACCACGAGTGGGTGACTTTGAATAACAGGAATTTATTTTGTCACAGTTCTAGAAGCTAAAAAGTCCAAATCAGGGTCTCGGCTATGTCGATGCCTTCTGAAGTCTGCCGGCAGTCCTCGGCACTCCTTTTTTTGTAGAAAGATCCTTACATGGCGTCTGCCTTTGCCGTGTGTGTGTGTGTGTGTGTGTGTGTGTGTGTGTGTGTGTTCTGCTCTTTTTTATAAGACACCATTTAGAAGTTATCAGGTTTAGGACCCACTCTACTCCGATGTGACCTCATTAATATAACAAAAGAAAACCATTGTTTCTAAACAGGGCCATATTCACAGATATAGGGGTTAGGACTTCAACACATATTTTGAAGGGATTTCGAGGGGACACAATTCAATCCATAGTATCATGTGAAGTCCAAAAGAGGTGTTCTTGATCAGCATGTGGCTTTCTTTCAAATAGTGATTCAAGGACCCAGGCCCCTTCCACCCAGCAGCTCTGCCATCTTTAACATGTAAGAAAGAGAAGATTGAGCATGGGAGGGTTTTATGGGCCAGGCTTATGACTGCTGCCTATCACTTTCACCCATGTTTCCTTGGTGAAAACTCAGACATACCCACAGCAAGGGATGCTGGGAAATGTAGTGTAGTTATGTGTCCAGGGAAAGAGGAAGCAGGTTTGGTGAACAACTAGCAGGGTGAGCCACAGTGTGCCCTTCTGGTAACCAAGTATCTGGTTCTCCCTTCTTAATACACATAGAACCCACCCATGCTCATGCCCCCCTCCCCCAGGAGAGACACCCAAAAACTCGCCAAATGCTGCAGCCAGCTCATAGTCCAGGCTCTCTGGGGAATGAGCAGTCTTCTCTATCAGGCCAGACAGCTCCTCATGGCACTTACTGCAACCTATGAACTAAAAGGACAGTATCTATGCCCCTCGCCCCCGCACACACCAATTAAACAATCATGGAGCAGAGACAGGACAGCAACAATAAAAGTCCCGTTTAGAAAATGGAACAATAGCAGGCCACAGCATCAGTGGTTCAAATCAGCGACGACATCCTACCTGGCTGTCTTAGAGGCCCCTTTGCCCTGGAATTGAAAGAAGTTCCCTTATTAGAACATGATTCTGCCACTGGGGGCTGTCCCTTATCCATTGCTCTCCTGGCTCCAGGCTCAGCCCTCTGGGAGGGTTTCTCTCAGCCCATTACCCTCCATAGCCATAGCTGAAGGGAGCATGGTGAGTCTGCCCTCCTTCAGGCAGTACTGCTTTTGTAGCCCACTTCCTGCTTGAACAGGAATTGGGTAGCTGAGAGTTGTTATAAGGTTCAGTCAAAAACTTGATTACTATAGACTACTGGCTTCCTCAGGAATTCCTGAGTGGTGCAAATGGTTCGCCCAAAGGTTGGAGGTTCAAGTCCATCCAGAAGCGCCTTGGAAGAAAGAGGTGGTGATCTACTTCCAAAAAGTCAGCCACTGAAAACTCTATAGAGCAGAGTTCTACGTCAACACACATGTGGTCACCATGAGTTGAAGTCAACTCAAGGGCAACCAGTTACACCCTGGTTGTACCGGTTCCCTTAGCAATCCAAGTTCCTCAAAAACTTAGCAGGTTTCTGATATATTTTCTTCCGCTTAGTTCCATGTGTCAGTAATTATATCCCAAATCCTTTTTTAGACATAATTTTCGAGTCTAATTTATTTATTTGCTCCCTCGCCTTCATTCTCTCTCTCCTCCTAGAACTAATACCTGAAGGCCACCTCAAACAATAGGTAATAAGGCCACACCATTAATCTGATCTATATACTACAGGAATAAATCATTGTGTTTAGCTGATAAGCCTTACAAGGCCTTATTTCTTACACGTGGCAGCTAAAAGCACTGGTTTTCTCTATTATTCCCTGCCATTTATGCTTGAAAATTGGCCAATTACTCTCTGAGCATATCTGTATTTCATAATACAATGCAAAAAGTAAAAGCCATCACATTTTCCCGAGAGCCATGGCTTCATTAGGCACATGGCCTGCTTTTAAAATTATTGCAGGTAACAATTTCATCAAATGTTTTGCCTCCGCATAACATGGTCCTCCATGTTGCCATCATCTGTTAGCAATTTTCTCATGACATGACTGAATATGACTGAATAAGACTGAATAAAATATATGGCTGGAGCTGTGTATTTTAGGTTTTTAACACAGCAGCATCTCACTTCTGGATACCAGTTTCTGAATTACTGAAGATAACACTAGCTGTAACACTGCTATAACACAGTGGACAAACAATAAAATCTCAGTTCTGTACATAATTGAAGTTTATTTATTGCTCATATGAAATCTAAACTAGATGTTTCTGATCAGCAAGTAGCTGTCTGCCAGTGGCAATTCAGGAACTCAAAATCCTTCCCAGTATCACCAAGGTTGGTGTTTAAGGCCAAGGAGTATGTGTGGGAGGGTTTTATGGGCTAGGTCAAAATCTCTTTCACTCACATTCCATTGGCTAGAATTTGATCACATGGCCACGCTCACTGCAAGGGAGGCTGGGAAATGTAGTCTAGCTATGTAACCAGGAATAAGAGAAAACGTATTTTGTGATCAGCTAGCTCCACAACAAACATTCAGTTCCCAGTTTATAATTTAGCATTTTCTTCTGGTTTCTGGATGTAGACTTAACAAAATAATTCTGGGCTGCTTAAAGCAATTTTGCCTCAAAAAGTTATTGAGCATATACTATATGTATGCATATAAGCTAGACAAGATATGAAATCTGCTTGGGACAATATGTGTCAGGGGAAGATTCTCTGTAACAACCTTTGTGTTATTACTGTCTTCATTTCAAAAGGAGAAAATATATATATATATATATATATATATATATATATATATATATATATATATATATATATATATACTGTGTCCTGGGCCTTATTTCAGGATAGAAGATGGAAGCAGTGATTTTGATTGAGGCCAGCTTTCGTCTGGGAAAATAAGGATGCTACTGTTAAATATTCCTCAGACAATTTCAGTTTCTGAGATGACATCAGCCCATTCCAGAAATGCCAGGCTCCCTCTCTGTATTTCTGAGCATCAGACTCTCCTTTCTGCTCCTCAGGAGGGTAGAGGCATCTCCTGTCTGCCTTGGTCATCTAGTGCTGCTGTAACAGAAATACCACAAGTAGATGGCTTTAACAAAGTTTACTCTCTCACAGTCCAGTAGGCTAGAAGTCTGAATTCAGGGCAGCTCTAAGGGAAGTCTTTCTCTCTCTGTCGGCTCTGGAGGAAGGTCCTTGTGATGCATCAGTCTTCCTTTGGTCTGGGAACAGCTCAGCTCAGGAACCTCAGGTCCAAAGGATGTACTCTGCTCCCAGCGCTGCTTTCTTGGTGGGATGAGGTCTCCCTGTCCTCTGCTGGCTTCTCTCTTTTATATCTCAAAAGAGATTGGCTTAAAGACACCATCTATTCTTGTAGATCTCATCAATATAACTGCCACCATTCCATCTCATTACATCATAGTGATGAGATTTACAACACACAAGGAAATCACATCAGACGACAAAATGGTAGACAATCATACAATACTGGGAATTGTGACCTAGCCAAACTGGCAGATATTTTGGGGGGCACAATTCAATCCATGACACCATCTTTCCTCCTCTTCTCCCCTGTAGGCATCCTGTCACACTAAGAAGTTCAAACCTGGCAGCATATGGGTGAATGACTGGAGCTGCCATTTCCCTGTTCCCACTCCTCACTGCCTCATCAGAAATCCAAGGCCTCCCAAGATGGCTTCCCTGAGCCACTTCAGGTTCAATTCCCAAAGCCTAGGTCACTGATACCGAAGGCCCCAGATCTTCCTAGGACATCCTGCAACTGTAGTTGGGCATTCTTTGCCTGCCACCAGGCTGGAGCTAGTTGGAAGAGATACACACACCTATCCCGATCTCTAAGGTTCATATGGTCCCCTTGCCCTGGAACCCGACCTCCCTACTATGCTGTGCCCCCACACATAGCTTGTTTCATTCTAGACATCACATCTCAGGACTAATCAATTAGCCTCTAATAAAAAAATAAACCTCAGATATGTATCAATCTTATGTCCAAAGCCAGAGAGCCAAATCCACAAGATGCTCCAAGTCATAGCCCCCTTCGCATCCCAGAAGCTCTTTGCAAGTGTTCCCTTTTAGAATGGTCCTGGGAGGAAGGTCCAACCAGCAAGCAGAGCCTGGAAGAACTGACGACGTCATAAACTCAGTGTCCATAGGGGAGACTCCTCCTTTGCCATTGGTCAGCACACTGTCCCCCTGCCTTTTCTGTGATGGGCTGGGCCTATTTTTGTGCCTCTTAGGAGATTTGGTTTTAGCCCTTAAGCTCCTCTCCACCCTGGGGCCATCTTTGCCTCAGTGGCCAGAGAAGAGTCAGAATTGGAGCTGGGAGCAAGGACCATCACATTCAGCCTCCTCTCCCAGTCCCTGTTTCTTTGTGAGAGGAACCAGGCAGCCTCCAGAAGCCAGGGCAGCGAACACTGATGGAGCCCAGCAGGGCTCCAGTGTGCAAAGAGGCATTCACCCTCTAATTAATCAACTCATTCATCTCATCGATCTACAAACATATGCTGATGCCTTCTTTCTGCCAGTCCCTGTGCTGGGCAGTGGAGACCAGATGACTCATTCATTCTCTTCTCCAAGACCTCATCCCAGGGGGGTTTCCCATTAGCAGTCTCTTTGTGCATTCTGGCATAATTCCTTTGTTAAAACGTAGTCTTAGGTCTTTTTGACAGTGCCCTGGGTGTCAGTCAGAGATTAAAAGAGTAGTGGATTTTTTTCCTCGGGAGGTGTAGGTGAAGAACTTAAGTGAAAACCATCTTCTTCAAGCCAAATAGCTTTAGACTCTGAACTCACATTTCTTCTTAAGTTGCAGGCTCTCCTCAACTCTTTGCACAGGTCTTGGGAGATAGATTTGGCTCCCTGTTTGGAAATTGCTGGGAGGAAAGGGGAACATGGTGGTACTTGGATGAAGGAATTTAAACCTATTTCTCCTGCCTGGTAAGATTTCCACATAGCCTGGTGGCTGTGCTGGTTCTCCACATAGCATAGAACTAGGTCACACATACACATATTGCTACCATTCCTAAAATCTCTCCTGGCCACCTATTTCCCACTGAAATCTCACCGCCACGTAGCAGCGAGGCTTACACTCAGACTTTTAAGACTTTATCTACCAGATGAGGCTCTGGCTCCACCAACCCTTCTCCTGGACATAGATGGCCCTCTAGGGTCAACTGCTGTAAGAACAGCCCTCTCACAACACCTGCTCCCCCGGGCAAGTCCTGTCCTGCAGGAGAGAAGGATGGGTGGCAGATTCTAGGGCCTCTGATGGGAAGCCTCAAAAAAGAGGACCAAATGTCCCACTTATTGATTTCTCTTTCAAAGTTGAAGGATCTTGCTCTCAGTCCTTTTGCAATTTCCCTCTAGTCTTGAGCGCGGGGCGCTGCCTTTCCTGCCTCCAAGTCTCCTGTGTTTTACATCTTGTCCATATCTTTTTCCAGCCTGTGCAGCTGCTGTCTCTGCTTATTCTACTGCTCTTGCAGGACTCAACATGTTTCTTTCTTCGGGCAGTGGGCCAAGCAACCACCCACTCCAGCCAGGATCACTCCCTGCCCAAGGCCTTTCCCTGTCCTCTACCTTAGGGACAAGCTCTGGTATTCCAGCTTCTGCCTCATCTTAAAAGGTCTCTTTGAGATTAACCAGAGACCTTGGGTTGGTTTTGCTGGTGGAGAACAAATGGTGATCTCCACATCAATATCAGAGACTCGGTAGGGGGAAAGGACTCCTCAAAATGCACAAAACCATGATCACTGCTTCCTACTCAGTTGCCTCCCCTACAAGGGCTCTCTACCTGCTTCCCTGGAGCCCCATGGGTCTGCTTTGTTGATCTTGAGGGAGTCACCTCCTCAGCTACTCACTGCGGTTTCCTGTACCTGTTCAGCTTCTTTGTTTGGAACATCCACTTAAAATTATCTTTCCTCTTCCTCCAAGAGAAGTTCTCATGAGTTCTCTGAACCTTCTTCCTCATCTATAACCAAAGGCAGTTTCTTATCTCAACCGGGGACAATTCACTCCCCAGAAGACATTGAGCCAGGTCTGAAGACATTCTTAGTTGTCCAATAAGGGAGGGAGGAGGCTACTGGCATCTAGTGGGTACAGGATGCTGCTAAACACCCTACAGTGCATAAAAGAGCCCCCACAACAAAGAATTACCTGTCCTAAAATTTCAATAGTGAGGAGGTTGAGAAATCTCTTGTTCTTCACAATGCAGAGAACTAGGTCACAGGTCAGCCCCCTATGCCCACACACACATACATTGCTCAGAGCTCCTGTTCCTAGGGCCTCTCCCAGTTACCATTCCTGCTGAAATATCTCTCCCACATAACAGGGGGGCTCAGGTTGCCCTAAGGGTTTTGGACTCAAGGAATCCATGAGACCGCCTTCAGCCTGGCAGTCTATAAAATCCTATCAGCTGTCTTCCCCACCCCACTCCACCCCAGAAGCTTACCCTCCCCTCATTTCAAGTTCTGAGTTCCAAGTCCTTGGGGGAAATATGTAATCATAGTACTCAACTTCAAATAGAATAATAATAGTAACATCTGATAACAAAATTCTATTCATCTTAAAGAGAACATAGATTAATACCTTGCTTGTATATATTCAGATGTATCTTGTACATTTTGTGTTTGTGGAGTACCTGCCAGTTTTAAATTTTCTTATTTTAACATTCATTTCTTGAATGTTGAATGAAGCACTCCATAGGGACTTGGAAAAAAGAATGGTTTTACTAAACCTTCATAATGCATTTTTATCTCAATGGAAGAATATGTGATTTTCCTTAGTAATTTTACAGTTTAAGTAGAAGAAATATTGACCTCCTTAAAGGTAAGGCATTTTACATCAGCAAATGTGTTGAAAGAAGGAGAACGAATCTCATCTTTCACTAAGACTTTTACAAGCTGTCCTGACATAAAGGTATTCTCCTTTCCCTCCTTGAGAGTGTTACACCGGGTCATCTATAGACTTGAAAGTAATGAAATCGAAACATTGTCCTCTCAAGTCAAAGTTCTTGAATTCAGATTGACCTGGTGAGTGAAGTCAAATAACTGACATCTAAAAAAAAAAAAAAAATTTTTTTTTTATTGTGTCTGAATACTTTGAAGTCTGAAGCCAATTTCTCAGCCAAAAGGAGGGTCCAGAGAGCTCAAAGCTGGTAGAAGTGTGCATGGGTCATCGTGGTGTCCATGTATATCTATCTGCTCACCTATGTCAGAAGGACAGAGATGGGTGACGGGATGAGAGTCATCTGTCAGGACAGGGGAAGAAGGAGGAAAGGAAAGCAGCTGGACGGATGAAAGGGCAAAGAGTTTGGTCAAAGAGTTAGATGTGATGTGGGACAGAAAGACTGAAGAGAAGATGCAGAAAGGGATGTGGGATAGCAGAGGGCAACCGGAAAGAGGAAAGATGTGCAAGGGATGGAGCATGGCAGGTTATGCAATGCTAAAATGGAAAGTCTACATTCTTGAGTTACGCAAAGCAAAAATTTTTTAAATAAGAAAACAGGAAGTTTTTCTTTGAAGGTTTCTAGATCTCTGAGTGAGGTGTGTGTGAGCAGGACAGGAAGAGAGGAGTAAAGAGGCCTTCCTGCTATGTTTTCGACATTGAAACTTATCACCACTGTAGCATGGACTGACTGAATAAGCAAGTTTGTGCTTATTCTGAATAGTCTCTTAGACTCACAGTTAAATTCGCTTATTCATTGACCCATGCATTAATGCTACAGGTTTATAGTAAGAGGCAGTGGCGTTCAGTGGTAGAATTCTCGCCTTCCGTGCTGGTGACCCAGGTCCCATTCCTGGCCAATGTGCCTCATGTGCAGCCACAACCCCCCGTCAGTGAAGGCCTGCGTGTTGCTATGAGGCTGAACAGGGTTCACTGGAGCTTCCAGACTAAGACAGACTAGGACAAAAGTCCTAGAGATCTACTTTTGAAAATCAGCCATTGAAAACCCTGTGGATCACAATGGTCCTAGCTACTACTGATCATAAAAAAACAAAAATTTTTTTTTTTTTTTTTTTTGATCATAGGGATGGTATAGGGCCAGGCAGCATTTCATTCTGTTGTGCAGGGGGTCACCATGAGTCAGGGGCCAACTTGATGGCAGCCAAAAACAACAAAAATAACATGCTATGTGATATGCTCTTGCATGGCCATAAATGAATAACAGATTTTAAAAAGCACTCACAAAAAGTCTCCTCACCATTCCACCACAAGTCCCTCCATTTCCCTCCTGCCTCACCCTCTTGGGGGACCCAGCCCCTTCCCAGTGCCCTTTTCTGGACAAATTCTAAATTCCAGACTCTTACTGATACACAGCCACTCTACTCCAGGATGGATTATCCAAGTAAGCGAGGTATGCACGGGTTTAGCATACCTTGCTTACCAGTTAATTCACCCCTGCTACTGAAAAAAGCTCCAGTGTACCTTCCGGAGAGCACCTGCAGCAAAGGCTGTGATTAGCTCGTAGCCTCCAGCTACCACACATTCAGAATCTACTGCAGTGTTCATGCTGAGGCCACCCTCTCCCCAGACTGCTCCCAGCCAATGCCTCAGCCCAAAGGAAGTGCTCGTTGTTAGCTGCTGCCTAGTCAGCTCCATCATGGCAACCCCTTGTACAACAGAACAAAACGCTGCCCAGTCCTGTACCATCATCACGATCCTTGGTATATTTGAGGCCAGCTACTGTGTCAATCCATCTCATTGAGGGTTTCCCTCATTTTCATTGGCCCTCTACTTTACCAAACATGATTCTGAAAATCACCCAATGAAAACTTTATGCATGAGAACAGAATGGAGGTACTAGAGCTGGATTATTCCTGCCCAACACTGACTGGACTCCTCTAATGGGAAATCTTTGCTGTGAAGTTTCCCATCGATATGGCCAAGACTTTCTCAAAACTGCACCTTGGTCTGTTCAGGCATTTCCTACCATTCCTCCTTCCTTCCCTCTCTCCTTTCACAGGTGTTATTGCAGTCTGAAGTTTCCCCACTTGTTCCTGCTCCCACCTCCCTTTACCCTTCACTAGACTTTCCTACAGTAAATCTCTTGCATGTCTAAGTCCATCTGCTTTTTATAGTGTCCAAACTGGCACAGTGGTTACTAACTTAGTCCAAGTAAGCAGGCAGTAAGACGGGGTTTCGGAACTGGGACACTCCCTACCAGACTAGCAAGGAGTGCACTACCCCAAGTGAAATGTGGGGCACAGATTTCACAGATAGTGACCTGAGCAAATGTCTCAGTGGGAGCACTTTCTTCCTGCTAGAGTGGCTCTTAGAATTCCGAAGACAGCCCACACTGAGCAAAGAAGACATGCCGAAGTTACTTTGCAAATAACAAGAGGAACAGATAAAAAGGTAATGGGCATGCTAGAATGGAAATGAATATGAGGCCAAAACCACACTTGAGGATTATGTTCCCTGGGACAGCCCAAAGGGCACACCATTCATTAAGGCCACCAGGAATGAGCTGGTGAAATGGGCACCAAGGCCAAGCAATTCAGTGATGGCCTTCCTCAGGAGGCTTCATTCCGGGTCCAGATCAGACAGATTCTGTTAAGCTACACGGCTGATGACCTCAGCCTCCATTCTGATTTTGGCAACTCTTGCCTTGCAAAGTTGATCTACTGCTGTCTCATATTCACCCCCTTTATCCTGGATGATTCTACCCTCAGTTCCCCACCATATGAACAGTTCTGGTCAATGAGATGTAGTCCCTGGATGAAAATGCAAAGTCTTGTCAGAAAGTGCTTCTTAGCTGGTCCCCATTGCCTTTTCACTGTGCCCACTTCATGCCAGGACTATAGATGAGAAGCCTGGGGTGCAGCAGCCATCTTGTGATCCTGAACCAATAAGCACATAACAGATAAGGGATTAGAAAGATGGAAAGGCTGTGGTCCCTAGCTATGCTTCTGAGCCACCAGACGAGGCCTGATCTGTCTACCCTGAACTGCCTGTTACGTGAAATCAATCAAGCCCTGCTTAAGCCGCTTTAGGGGGTTTCTGTTATGTGAAGCTGAACATATTCCTAAATGATACAGCTTCCCAGGCAGCCTCTCAGCTAAGCCGCCTTCCCCACACCCACCCACAATGACTCTGACCTCATCATCTGAAATAAGCCAACATTTGCACAAATCTCAGTGACTTAAGATGACTATTCAGTGAGCTCACAGGGATAGCCAGTAAACTGTAAATTTCACAAGCCATTGAGAAAGGAACCAGAAGATTCTCTGCTCTTTCAGAGTTCTTAGCAAGAGGCTGGCCCTCATTTTCACCCCGGGGGCCTATCCCTTTCTTAATAACCTGTGTATTGACTGCCTATGACCAAAAAGCCCTGGGTAGGACTTGCTGGGGGTTTTTTTGTTTTGTTTTGTTTTGTTTGCTATCCTATACTCTAAATCTCACATACTTTCCTATTATGAGACGCTTATGTGTTCGATTGATTAATTTTGGAGCTTGGTTTGGATGTGGGCAGTTCAATACTCTACCCAATAAGGAAGGATTAAGTGGGTTGCCCTGGAAGGGAAGTCATCCTAGTTTCCAAATTTAATATATGGCCTAGTTCCACCAAGACCCTGGAGGTCTGGGCTATTCCCTCTCTTATCGAGAGCTACTTGGCAGCCCCAACCTTACTCAGCAGAGGGCAAGGTTTTTAGGCAGTACATTCAAAATCCACACCCTTCCACCATTTACTCCATTCCAAATTTCTCATAAATCTTCAAATGAAATTTGAGAAGGTTTTTCTTTCTAAGTGGGAAATACAGATTGGAGGCTTTCATTCATTTTGATCTCTTCTCTGGAGTGGACTTGCTGGAATCTAGTTGGCACCTAGCTCTCAATATACATTAATGCATACTCAGCTACTGAAATGAAATTTTTACGGAAATAACATATTGATGTATGTGCTCATACCAAGTGAATATTTAAAATAGTACTACTGATAAACGGACCTTAAAGTCTCCCTAATAGCAACTGTTGGTCTTGGAGATTTCATTAACACTAGCTGGATCCAGTGTAAGATATGCTGTGTAGCAAACTCTAATAGTTACTAATTTAAAAAAAAAAAAAGTTTATTTCCATCTGCCATTTAGATATAGTTAGCAATTTTTTTTTTTCTTCTCAAAATAGCACTAGTGAGTCAAAGGGTCAAATCATGTCCCTGTGACGTGCACACTGTTGCTTCTGTGGTATTGTGTGTGTTCTCTGCAGGCTTTGGCTTTATGTGTATTCCTCGTGAGTGGTTCTCATCATAGAGAAAGTGGCTCAGACAGAGATTTAAATGAAATGTCTCCACCAAGCCGTATTTATCCTATGTGTTTTAACCCATGTCCCCACGTCTTGTATTTCCGCTCTCCCAGCTGTAGCACATGTTTCCTATTTCATGCCCTTCCTCTTAATTACAGCTTGTTGATTGTTTGCATCTTGTACGTCTATTTGTTTCATCTTCCTTCCTTTTTCCAATGATTCTTCTCTTTCTTCAGGGTTCTTTGTCCGTCTTTGCTGTTCCATTGGAGTTCTCTTCTAAAGTAGCAGTGTGGCTTCTTCTCTGCTTCTACAGTTTAGCTACACTTCTCTTAAAATTTTTCCATGTAAACTTTCACTTAAAGCACAATAAATTTTTTTAAATTTTTTTCCAGCAAATTTTAGACACTACACTTCTCCGTTTCTTAAAAATGTCAACTTTTGACAGACCAAATAAATACTCAGAAACACAAGATTTACAAAACACTCTTATTTGCTGTAGTAAGTTCAAAGTAGGTGACAAATGTTTAACCTTCCATGTTGTAGAATTTCTAAACTTAAATTCAAAACCACAACCAAACCCAAACCCACTGCTGTTAAGTCACTTCTGAGTTTCCAACTTATAAAGAACCTATAGGACAGAGTAGAACTGCCCCATGGGGTTTCCAAGGCTGTAAATCTTTATAGAAGCTGACTGCCACATCTTTTTCCCACTGAGCAGCTGGTAGCTTCAAACCACTGAACTTTCGCTTAGCAGCCAAGCACTGTAACCACTGCACCACCAAACCAACCCACAGCCACTGAGTTGAATTCAACTCATAGAGATCCCACAGGGTTTGCAAGGCTGTAAACCTCTACAGAAGCAGACTGTCACATCTTTCTCCCGTGGAGCAGTTGGTGGTTTCGAACCACCAACCTTTCAATTAATAGCCAATCACTTTAACCAGTGTGCTACTAGGGCTCCTTAAATTCAAAACAGATAAATAAATGAACCTTTAGAAATGCATTCATTCCTATAAATAGAAATTATGTACCTGCTGCCTCTTAGTATATTGAAAAAAAAAATCAGTTGCCATCAATTCCAATTCATGGAGACTCCACGAGTTTTGGAGTAGTACTGCTCTCCATAGGGTTTTCAATGGCTGCTTTGGGGGATGTAGATCACCAGGCCTTTCTTCCAAGGCACCTCTTGTGGATTTGAATGACCAACCTTTGGTTAGTAGTTGGGCACTTAACCTTTTCAGCCACCCAGGGACTCCCCCTCTTAGTACCAATAGACATAAATTGACAGCAGAGATTTTCAGAAAATCTCTCAGCTGCATACTCGTTGGTTGAAATGACTGTGTAAAAACCACACCCAGGGGAAGGTTGGGAAACACACACAAGCACACACCACTTTGCCATAAACAAGCATATTGAGGCTCTCTCATGTATTCAGTTCTCCTTTATATGCTTGTCTTTGCTTCTAAACTCATACTTTGCCTCAAGGAAATGGAAACAGATCTTTTAATATACATTATCAGATTTCAAGTTGTATACAACCATAGTCCCTAGTCCTTGTATTTAAGAGTAGTTCTCCCATTTGTGTCATCCCCTGAATTAAGCCGTTTTCAGGGGCTCTGACTTGAGGCACACTAGAGGAGAGAGGGTCTCAGACAGGATCTGGGTTAGACTGGGGGCGGAGGTGGGGAAGCAAGGTTTAATTTCTTAGCATGGTCAGAATATCACTAGCAGCTGTGCAAACTTTTCTTTTCCCAGGTGAGCTTTTTTCCTATTCACCCTTTCCTTGGTGGGAAGTCTGGGATGATTAAAAATTTTTTAAAGTGGAACTTGTTAGTAAAATCACATCTACACATTATGGTCTGAGAAGGTGTCAATATTAGAAAGATTTGGTTGTCTTATAGATGCCCCGCTCTGTAGACTCAGAAGGACTTAAAGCTTTCTCCTACACCACTCAGTAGAAATCTGCCTTCCACGAGGAAGACGGCCTCAGAGCTTGAGGAAGACGGCCTTAGAGCTTCAAGGACTTTACAGCTCTTTCCTAGGATAGAGTCAGAACCCTCATGAGAAGACACAATATAGGGAATGCCAAGAGCACCATGGCAGAGAATAAAGAGGGGGGAAAATCAGCAAGTGGAGAGAAATCTGTTCACTCACCAGAGATAATCCCTGTATGAATTAAAAGGAAACTTGATAAGAAAAGCCAAGAAATATTCTTCAGCTTCTCCCAGATGTTACGTCTGTTTATGGTTATCCAATCCATTCCCCGCTCTTCTCCAACGAGTCCTTACTAGTCGCCATCAAGTCGATTCTGTCATGGCAACTCCATGTGGGTGTCAGAGTAGAACTGTGCTCTTTAGGGTTTCCAATAACTGATTTTGGGGGAGTAGATCTCCAGACCTTTCTTATAAGACACCTCTGGGTGGACTCGAACCTCCAACCTTTCAGTTGCAGCCGAGTGCATTCAACATTTATACCACTCAAGGACTCCACAACTATGTAAAACGCAAGATGTATTCGGGAAGGAGTAAGTAAAAGCAGTTGCTCTGCGACTCCCATCAAGTTCTAAAATTTCACAACGCTGCATTTAGTCATCGCCCCAAACATTCTGATTCCTCTGTTTCGAATTATGTGCCCTAGCCACCAAGGCTCTAAATCCCCACATGACCCTGTCCATCCTCACTCCCCAGAGAGCCCATCTGCCACCTAGCACTGTCAATTCTATTAGGTTGAACCATATGAAATTGCCATTACACTAGGTCAAAAACTGTTAAATATCAGTAATTTCATATGGTTCATCCTAACACTTCTTCAAGAGCCTTACAACTCTCTCCTCTCCTCTTGTCATCCCTGACCCTCTTCCAGCCCAGGCCTGGGACCCTCCCTCCTGGATCACAGCCATG
Source organism: Loxodonta africana (assembly GCF_030014295.1). Taxonomy (NCBI): domain Eukaryota; kingdom Metazoa; phylum Chordata; class Mammalia; order Proboscidea; family Elephantidae; genus Loxodonta; species Loxodonta africana. The sequence goes on along the minus strand of NC_087354.1, from coordinate 33,880,210 downwards.
ACTCCTCACCACCTCCTGCTCCAGCCTTTCCGGGCACTTTCCCAGCCCATCCTGCTCACAGTTACCAGAAAACGGTGTGAAAACACTCAGCATCCTCCCGTGCCTGCAAGATACACCCCAAAACTCTCAACAAGACTTGCAGGTAGAATCTACATCTGACCTGTCTCTCCAAACTTATTTTCTACTCCTGGGTTCATCTGAAAACTTGTCTGGAAGGGCCTTACAGTTCACCTAATCCATGGTTCCAGAACTGGACTTCACATAAGAATCACATGGAGAGCATTTACTTAATCTCTTCATCTATCTGGAGTGCCTGCTAGTGCAAATGTTTAACGTGCTCAGCTGCTAACCAAAAGGTTGGAGGTTTAAGCCCTGCCAGAGGTGCCTTGTAAGGAAGGCCTGGCAATCTACTTCCAAAAGATCGGCCATCAGAAACCCTATGGAGGACAATCCTACTCTGACACACATATATTCGTCTAAAGTCAGAGTTGCTTGACAACAACTATTTCTTTTTTCTTTATCTAGCTCTGTCTCTCCCTTATCTATCTACTTATCTACCTAGCTAGCTATTCATTCAGTCAGTCATTCATGTGTGTGAGTTTATCATGCCTAGCACTTAAAAATGTTTTTGAATAGGTTTATTTTTAATATATCTATGATTTTTTTTTTAATCCAAATGGTACAGAAGGATGACAACGAAAAGTCTCTCCAGCTCCTGAACCCCTGGCGCTCAGTCTCCCTCCCCAGAGGCAACCCCACAGTTTCTATGTATATGCAATTATATTTGTATGTATGAATATATATACAATTTTTATATAAATGTAGCATACTATATACACTGTAATTCATCTTTTCTTCCTCTTAATAGTACATATTGAAGGTTGTCTGATATCAGCATGAACTCATCTGTTTCATTTTTTTTAACAGCATTCTGCAAAATTGCCTAAGATGTATATGATGATCTTTAACTAATCATCCCCTATTGGTGGACATATAGGGAGCCTTCTAAACTGCAAACAGACAGGTGATAGGATAGGCAGATGATAGACAGAATTTACCATATGCCATGAGTTATTCTAAATGCCCCTCAGAGCAATCTCTTTGAGGTATGCAACTATTATTACCCCTGTTTTATAGATGTTAAAACTGAGGCATAGGAAAGTATAGCAACTTCCTGAGTCACACAGCTAGTAAGTGGCAAAGCCCATTTTCCTTCAACACCTCCAAAAGCCAGTCTAATAATCCAAGAGTGAAACACGGCTGAACAGTTAATTGCGGATCCATATTAATTTTCTGTTGCTGCACAACAAATTACTGGAAAACTTAAAGGCACAACAAACTATTATTTCACTGTTCTTGTGGGTCAAAATCAGAGCATGGCTTAGCTAGGTGCCTCTGGCTCAAGGCCTCTTACGAGGTTGCAGTCAAGGTGTTGGCCAAGGCTGCAGTCTTATCAGAAGACTCAGCCTGAGGAGGATCTGCTTCCAAGTTCATTGACATGGTTGTTGGCAGCAACTCACAGTGAACTGGACTGAGGGCCCAAGCTCCTCCCAGTCCACTGGACTGAGGTACCCCACTCCTCAGAGTCGATTGAACTGATGACCTTAACTCAATTCAAGCAAAACACCCTTTTCATGAATTTGACAAGCATGTATTGAACACCTTTGTGGCTCTGGCTCTGTGTCAGGTGTTGGGGACACAGAGATGGAAGAAGGATGAGACCCCTGCCCTCAAGGCATTCTCAGGCAAGTGGGAAGAAGACAGGTCAACAAACAATTTTGAAAGATTCTGGCAGTTGCTACTGTGGAAGGAGGTAGAAGGTAGCATGTAAGCCTGAAAGTAGATCTAAGCAGGTCTGATAACTCCAGAGGTCGGTACACCATTTCGCTTTGCCACATGCATCAGCCAACTGAGTGACAATGCTGCCATTTGCTTCACCCACCCCTTCAGTGAAAACCTGTACTTGATATAGTTGGAACCAGCACTAAAGATTTACGGGGTGGGCAGCACCCATAATGCCATTTTTAGACCAGGATCAGATCCTACAACATTTAAGAAATGTCCTAGGAAACAAAGTCCATGGGAGACAGGGAATGAAAAACAGTCAAACAAAGTGCTTGGCATTCTAGAGGCCAGACAATTGACTACATTTCACTTTTCAGCCAGGGCTTTGGCACCTTTTAGCCATTGACTAAATCAGTTCATGTGACATTTTTATGGGGCTTTCCTTTTGGAGAGCATTCTGTAGCAATTTTATCCTCATCAAATGCTAATTTTTTTTCTTTTGTCAACCTGGAAAGGATATATTACAGAATTAGCTTAATGGTCAATATTCGACTGGTCACACAACAATCAAGACATGACAAGGCTTTGGAATAAATTTCACAAAAATGCCTCTGTGCCCCTAAGGTGCTACTCTTGTTCTTGGTTCCCCGTGGTGGTGGTGGCGTGAGGCCTGGAATCAGTACAGCAACTGGGCCCTGCTCTATTTTTCAAGTTAATTACACTTACCACTAAGAAAGGAATTTCACTCCCATGGTTAACTATTTTGTGATGAATGAGTGCTCACTTCTCCTGAAAATACTTCCTACAAAGGCCATTTTTCTTAAGTGGTAAAGATATCAGCTTTGGATTTAGGAAGACCCAGGGCTGGAATCCTAGGTCCAGAGTTGATTGGCTGTGTGAACTTAGGTAAGTCATTTAATTGTTCTGTACTACCATTTCCTGATCTTTGAAATGGGTTTGCTCATACCTTGTTGTTGTTTGTTGCTGAGTGCCGAGGAGTTGATTTCGACTCATAGCAAGCCTACGTGACAGGGTACAACTGCCCCATAAGGTTTTCTAGGCTGTAATATTTACAGTAACAGATCACCAGTTCTTTCTCCTGCGGAGCTGCTGGTTGGGCTCAAATCTCCAACCTTTCAGTTATCAGCCAAGCACTTAACCATTGCATCACGAGGGCTCCTTTTGCTCATACCTACTGTATGCAATATCAACTTGGTGTCAACTGGCTTTACTCCATTGGGTTGTGTTAATGTGTGTAAACCTGTTTGCACAGTGCCTGCTCATGGTGAGGACCCAGTGAACTATAGCAATCATCCACATTCACTGGGCCAGGCTTACCTCTCTCCCTCCCTACCGTTTCTGGAAAGCAGGTTGCACTTAACAGTGGGCATAGAGACCCTTTGGCACTTTAAGCTGCTCTAGGGGTCAAAGTCAGGTTGACTGGGCCAGGGGAAAAGAGGAAGGCAAAATGAAGGGGGTCAGCATTAAAAGTGCCTTTGTTCCTTAGCCAAAGAGAGAATGACCTTCTTAAGGTGAAAAAGAGTGACTGTGGTCGATATGAACTCCATGTCTTCCCCAATTACCTTGCTCCACAAAAGCTTTATGGACAACCACTTCCAGCAGGCCTGAAACCCCGTTGAGAGGGGACAAATATATTTATTTTTTTTTTGGAGAGAGAAAGCTTAAGAGATAAAAGTTGTAGATCATTTAGCAACTGAAATTCACTGAAGATGAGTGTCTTTGCCAAGAGCCAGTTTTGATTGGACAAGGGAAACTAATAAAATATGAAAGGAGTCCTGGTGGCATAGTAGTTGAGCACTTGGTTGCTAACCGCAAGGTTGGTGGTTCAAACCCACCAGCTGCTCCAGGGAAGAAAGATGCAGCAGTCTGCTTCTGTAAAGATTTACAGCCTTGGAAAAACTATGGGGCAGTCCTGCTCTGTTCTGTGGGGTCACTCTGAATCGGAATCAGCTCAACAGTGAAAGGTTTGGTTTTAAGGAGTTCATGAAATATGGCAAGGGGAAGAGCTGCAGACAGAGAATCTTTTCCAGAATTTCTCCATAAAATTTGTCTCATAACTACAGGGAGCCTGAGAGGCAGAAAGGGCACAAGCTGGAGTTAGAAAACCCAGATTTGAGAATCAGCTACTCTACATAGGCACAATAACATCATAGTTGTGGGAAGGATCACAGGAAAGAAAGGGAGTGAATGTGCTCTGAACATTCCATGTAAGTGTTATTGTTATTAACTGGCTGCAATCTACCACTCTTTGGAGAATAAATAGAGTCCTTTGGTTGTGACCCGCGGTGCTCAGACATTAACCTTGGCCTCTCCCACGAGATTCCTGATGCCACTGGGTAATCCAGGAACACCACTGAGGGCCAACATTTAGGCATTTAAATGTCAACATTATCATCAACTGCAAGGTAGTGAATCCACAGCCAAGAAGATACATTTGCTTTGTCTACATCAGGGCTTCACAACCCTGGGCCAGACAATCCTCTGTTTAGGAGCTGTCCTGTGCAATGTGGGATGTTTAGCAGCATACCTGGCCTCTACACACTAGATGCCAGTAATACCCTCCCCACACACTGAGTTGTGACAACCAAAAAGGCCCCCCATTAACCCATTGCCGTCAAGTGGATTCACGCTCATACTGACCCTATAAAAAAATAGGACAGAATAAAACGGCCCCATAGCATTTCCAAGGAGCAGCTGACGGATTCGAACTGCCGACCTTTTGGTTACCGCTATCCCAAAAGGCCTCCAGACATTGCCAAATACCCCATGGGGGGAGAGGGTCAATATCATCCCTAGTTGAGAATCACTGATCTACATAAAAGAAAGAAATAAATCAAGGAACAGCAATTAGGAAGAGATGCCTGTTAGCAAGTGCAGGAGGCAGAAATCAGAGGGGTGGAGAAGTAGAGAGGGAAGCTGCTGGCAGTGGGAGAGCATAAATGTGGCACCGTTTACCCCCCCAGCTTGAGGACTGTTGCCTCCACAATCAGTGGTCACCTCCACTTGGGGGATCTGGGGATGGGACAAAAGGCTTGACCTGGACCAAAAACTAATGCCATATAATAACAACTAGCATGTGTCCATATCTCCTGCTGGTGACAAGGGCCTTGGTCTTATAGGGGAGATCAGCGTCAAAGAGCAGTCTGCCCTTTCAAGAAGCCTAATTTTATAGTAATGAATTCCCAAAACTTCATGTCCACAAAGGGAACCTCTCACTATACAGATCATACAGGCCATCCATCCAAGGGTACGTCAGCAGCCTCGAAATCTGATCTTTTTTAATTTTCCAAAGCAGCACATGGGCCATCAAAAATCATTTACGAATGTATAAGAACCCATGAGAAATGCAACCAATGGGATTTTTCCTTGCATTATCTGTAATCATTTGTTAAAGAAGAAAACAAAGTTACACCACTAGAGAAAGTGTAGAGAGAATCTTGGTTCTGTTCTAGGTATTTCTGAACAGCTAAAGGAAGGGGGTCGGGGGGACTGGTCTTTATAACATCTCTCCTTTCCAGGCCTCAGCTAACCTCCTTGAGGGAGCAGAAAAGGGAGTAAACACTGCCTGAGACCTTGCCTGAGTTGAAGATCATGCCAGAAATTTTCCAAGCAGGGCCATTCCTTTGTTGCCTCCCATCCCTAAGACCTGCATCCTGCCTTTAGACAGCACCAGGTAAACTTAACTCATCAGGAGCTGGAGTCCCTGGTGGTATAAATGGCTAGTGTGCTTGGCTGCTAATGAAAAGGTTTGAGGTTCGAGTCCACCCGGAAGCCCTCTGGAAGAAAGGCCTGGCAATCTACTTCCAAGAGATCGTGGCCACTGAGAATCCTATAGAGCACACACAGTTCTATGCTGAGGTACATGGAGTCTCCATGAGTTGGAGTCAATCCCATGGCAACTGGTTTGTTTTGTTTTTGTTTTTTTAAGCAGGA